>NC_069386.1:92830714-93453571 GCF_027475565.1 Acinonyx jubatus | reverse complement strand
TATTTGCATGTCGTTTAGGATGAAGCTTAAAATATAAGTTTTCACTCTTCATGCATTCAACAAATATTAGGTGGCTATTCAATATATAATTCCATTACATTTTGTGAGGCTAAATTATTACATAATTTGTATTTTCATTGAGTTTAAACTGCTTAAAGAGACAACATGGAATATATAGTTAATTTAAATGGAATACAAATATTAAGCAGTAAGATAAATAACATAAATTATACTACACAACATGAATGATGTGTCAAATGACACACAAAATGTAGTGCTGGGAGTGAGAGGGTCTTGTGGACTCTGCTCATTAAAGAAGTAGGGTTTAGGGGCTCCTGGGTGACTCAGTTAAGCATCTGACTTGGGCTCAGGTCATGATCTCAAAGTCGGTGGTTTCCACCTCCACGTCTGGCTCTGTGCTGACAGCTCAGAGCCTGGACCCTGCTTCGGATTCTGTGTCTCCCTCTCTCTCTGCCCTTTCCCCCACTTGTGCTCTGGTCTCAATCTCTCTCTCTCAAAAATAAATAAGCATTTAAAAAAATTAAAGAAAAAAAAAGAAGTAGGGTTTACATTGTAGTTTGAAGGATGAGATTTGAGAGAAAATTCCTCATGACATTTCTACATGTCTTGTGGCAGCTTTCATTCTGAAGCTTGTGTTCTGTTTATGTAGCAAACAGCCTCTGATGTTAGAGATGGTGTCTGCTTCCAGGGCAGAGGGAAAATTTGTTTCCTGACCAGGGTAATAAAGGTAATGTCTCCCTCAGGAGCAAAGATTGAACAGATTTGTTAGAGGACCCTTTAAGTTTGGAAGTTTCCTAAGCTTCAATTCCTTAGCTGTGAGCTAAGGAAACTTCGTGTGCTGCATTCACCTGGGCTGCCCCATTTGCTCCCCTGGAAACTGAGGGAGGAGGAGAACCCATGAAAACATGAGGCTCATATATCCATCAGAGACATGAATAATAAAGTCCTTTGTCTCTGACCCAGGAGTCTCGTGTCTTCAGTGAGCATCCATGAAACTGTGACAGGCTAACATGTTAGCCAGCAAAATAGCGGAAATACCAGACTATTAAGCATCTTATTTAAAAAAAATTTTTTTACATGTTTATTTATTTTTGACAGGGCGGGGAGGGGCAGAGAGAGAGAGGGAGACACAGAGTCTGAAGCAGGCTCCTGGCTCTGAGCTGTCAGTACAGAGCCAAACACGGGGCTCTAATTCACAAACTATGAGATCATGACCTGAGCCAAAGTCGGACACTTAACCAACTGAGCCACCCAGGTGCCTGTAGACTCTTAAGAGTCTTGACACAGAGTTTAAATAATTAGAGGGGAAGTCCAGGGGCCCCTGGGTGGCTCAGTGGGTTGGGTGTTCAACTTTGGCTCAGGTCATGATCTCATGGTTTGTGAGTTTGAGCCCCGTGTCAGACTCTGTGCTGACAGCTTAGAGCCTGGAGCCTGCTTCGGATTCTGTGTCTCATTCTGTCTCTGCCCTTCCTCCACTTGTGCTCTGTCTCTCTGTGTCTCTCAAAAATAAATAAATGTAAAAATTTTTTTTAAAAATAAAAAAATAAAAAAAATAAAAATTAGAGGGCAAGGCCAAAGGTATTGCATAATGAGTGAGCATTTTGACTAAAGGCACAGACGAGAGATTATGAGAACTGTATTTGGGGGGAATACTAACTATAGTGGGGGATTAGAGGAGGAATGAGAGCTTAATTTGAAAGATGAGCTGTCAGATTGTGTTGAAATTTTCTGCCAGTGTTTTCAGACCAATTGAATGATTCTCTGCCATATATGTAACATCTTAAGAAATTATAACTTTAGGATTTAGGATTTCATAATTACTGATGAGAGTCAACATTCTCCTAATATGAACACTGCTTCATTTGCCCTCTCTAAGAAGCAACAACCACTCATTGGGAGCCCCAAGATCCATTTTTGGAGGAATAGAGTATTATAAATATGCGATATATATATATAATATATAATGTATATATATACACACATACTGATGCAGATATTTATATATATAAATATATATATGTAAAGCAGGTTCATTGAATTTTGAAGTTCTCCTCCTTCAAATGTATTTGTTGCCTTGAGATTCTTGAGGGCACTTAAAAATTTTTCTAAGAATGTGTTCCCCTAATTCTTTCACTTATTCTTAGCCATGACTATATTGCTCACAGGGTAATAGAGGTCATACAACTTTAAAGGTTAGGGTTTGATTAAAGATGATTTTTAATTCAAAAAGAAATTAGATTCAGAGGCATTAGCTTAATAAGTTTTCATGTGTGCAGACACTGTTCACACATGAGACAAATCTTTTTCAATATCCATTAAACATTTTATAAGCCTTCTTATTTCTGAAACATATCCCCCACTTTAATTCACTTAGGTATATTGCTGCATTTCATTACATTCAGAGCAAGCAGTGATTTTTTTTTGTCCTTGTCTGTTAGATTAATTTATTACATTTTTACCTGAGAAATTAGTTGGAAATTAGGATGACATGTTACCAATTTATTCCCCAAATACAATTTACCTGTGTTAGAAAAAAAAATTATAAACTCCACAGTTAAAAATTATTGACAGTGAGTTGTTTGAGTTTATTTTTACTGGACCCATCAACATGACTTCTGGATAACAAAATTTAGAAAAAGAGCTGGAATGACAAATGATACCAAGGTAAGCTCTGGAAGAAAACAAATATCTTAAGCATGATTTTCTCATTCACCATTTCTCCTCCTAAGACTAATTCACCTTGAGTTTGGAAGGGCTTAATAATGTTTGATGCAGTAATTACAATGCTTATTAAAAATGGGTTACAGTCATGGTAATTACCCTATTAATAAATTTCAAGACAGAATTTTGTAATATTGTGTATACTACAGATGAAGGATACTTATTTCTCAGAGTTATTTACTCATGGGACACATGGCCAATATCATTCCATACGGTATTAGAGTTACTAACATCCTTCATTGAAAATAAGAGGTGGGCATATAGAGACATCTGCCAAGTCAAGGACTATGTCAATCTCATGCTGATAAGGCTTCATTTTCTATGGTCTTAGATATGAACAAGCAGATAAAAACATATTACATTCCTCTAAATCCACCTAATTTCTTCTGTTCAATTCTTATATAAAGTGTAGTTAGATTTTGTTAATATATTTTTTCTAACAAGACTTTTGCTATTTTTTAAGTGCGTCTCCAATTTTTTGTGCAATGTTTGTAGATTTTTTTTTAAATTGCGCTGACTTTCCTATAACTTTCAGTATGCAAACATGTCTACTCTTTCTTTCTTGTGACCATTTTAAATTGTCATTCTGATGCCCTGCACCTTTTTCATAGATTCATTGTCTCCACTTTATATATTATCCTTTGTATGAGGCATTTCTAAATATATTATCTTCTAGTGGACTCTCTTAACATGCTAAATTTTGTCAGTATTTTTCTAAAAACTTTAGTAAATCTGATTCACAGTTTTACTGTATTTATGAGATGATCCACATAGACTAAATTAGAAGTATTATCCTTATAATCAAAAATTTGAATCCTTACTAATAAAATTGTTTGCTTTGGCTTCTTAAAAAATTAGTTATATTATTTTACTTTCTTGACTATATTTATCTTGTGGTCAAATCTTATTTAAACAGACATTTGAAAATTAACATTCTATTAACACGATTTGTGCAACTGATCATATTGTAAACCTAAAGGCAAAATTATATGCCTTTTTACTTCTGTTCCTGTGTATTTCATTTTATTTTCATCTCTGTACAAATATTTTAAGATTTTAAAATGTATTTGTTTTAGAATTTCATTTCCTTTTTATTCATTTAATTTTTTTGTATTTTATGTTTTACTTAAAAATATTACTTCTTATATTTCATCTAATTCATTGCTAAAAATATTCCCTGGGGACAAGACCAAGATCAAACCACTTTAATATGCTACAAACACATTTATAAATTTCAGGCTATTTCATGACCTGTAGTAGACTCTTTCATCCAATATTTATTTGCTTAATACACATTTAAACTCTGTTTTCTCAGTTTTGGTTCATCTGGGTATGGTCATGAGACAAGTTTCAGCCAGTGGCATGTGAGAAGAAGTGATATATGTCACACTCAGGTTGAGTGCCTGAAACATCTCACATAATTCATAATTATCTTGATTTGTGTACTGTATCTTTGCATACAGACGGCTCCAGTGAAGTGTGTAAGGATCCTGTGGTTTTTGGAGTGACGTGATGGAAGGATATCGAATCTCAGAGTTACCGTTTAGAGGAGAGCTACACAGGAGATTAATTAGTATAGGAACAATTGAACTGGATTTTTTTTTTTGAAAGAGACCACATGAGCATAACCACATGCATGCACACATGAGCAGAGAGGTGGGTTGTGCAGAGGGAGGGAGGGTGGGTGGGAGGAAGAGAAAGAGAGACAGACAAGAGACAGAGAGAGAGAATGAGAATCTTAAACAGGCTCCACACCATCATGGAAATGCTAGCCGAAATCAAGAGTTGGATGCTTGGAGGACCTGAGTGGCTCAGTCGGTTAAGCATCGGACTTTGGCTCAGGTCATGATCTCACAGTTCATGAGTTCAAGTCCTGAATGGGGTGAGCTTGAGTCCCCCTTCTCTCTCTCTCTCTCTCTCTCTCTCTCTCTCTCTCTCTGCTCCTTATGGGATTCTTTCTCTCTCTTTCCCTCCCTCCCTCCCTGTCTGTCTCTGCCCCTCACTCAGTCCCTCTCTCTCTCTCAAAAAAAAAAAAAGGTAAAATAAAGACTATCAGAACTAGAATTAAAAAAAAAAGAGACAGAGAGAGATGGATGCTTAACCAACTGAGCCACCCAGGCACCCCTGAATTGGAATATTCATAACAGGAAATTTGTTTTGTTTTGTTTTGTTTTGTTTTGTTTTGTTTTAAGCCACTGAGGATTTAGAGATATTTGTTATACTTATCCTAACTGCTGTCTTCTTGGTTTCTCTTTTCATCTATTCTCCATTTCCACACTGTACTCATGAAGTTATAGAGTATCTTAAAAAACATATGGGTCATTTTGTTCTCTTTAGCATATCTGAATGATTTAGAAGTAAGTACACTTTAAGAAAACAAACTCACAAAAAAGCAGAAATCCATTTATTGATTATATGCACAAAATGGGTACAGTAGGGAAATTACTGATTTCTCAGATTTTAATTATACTGTTCTTGATCCCAGGGTAGAAGATAGTCCTTATCTGAGACCTCTCCCCCTCAGAACTCTCTGTTAATGTCTTCTGAAGCTGAAGCATTTTTTAGATTCTCAGTTCTTCCATAAGTTTTGAAACAAGGGGTAATACTCTGTCTCAATGGAAAAATATAACACCAGTATGCTAATTTAATCGACAAATTCCCAGTTTTTATAATATCTCACTCAAATTCTGTCCTTAAAAAAAGTATACAATTTTTATTTGTCTAAAGTTGCTACAACTGAAGTATAAAGAAGTGTACTTATTGCTTACTTAAGAAGGCTAGTTTAGTAATTTGGGTCAGTCCAACAGTTTTACATTCTGTCTTACAATATATTTTAGACAAACAAGATTATTTTAAAGCTAAACATTAGCATAGCCTTTTTTAATGAGAAAAGAGGGGTGCCTGCATGGCTCAGTTGGTTAAATGTCTGACTCTTGATTTTAGCTCAGGTCATGATCCCAGGGTCGTAGGATCTAGTCCCCTGTCAGGCTCTGCACTGACCGTGCTTAGGATTTTCTCTCTCTCTCTTTCCCCTTCTGCCCCTCTCCTGCCTCACTTTCTCTAGAGTAAAATTAAAAATTACAAAAGGAAATGTTTAAAATAAATAATAAATAAATAAGAGAAGAATACTCACCTGTGAAGGATGATTTCTAGAGACTGAAATCTGGTTTTCTTTTTTATTCTAACCCCAAGATTAGATAATAACAGAGATAATATTTAAAAAGAGTTCCTTCATATATAAAAATGGAGAATGTAAAAGACCTCAATAAGTCGGGCTGCCCAAACTAAAGACTACCTGATCAACACAATAGATGTTGTTGGTACCCTTCCAATAACTTTTTTTTTTTTTACTCTATATATATACGGGAGTAATTTCCAAATGTGTGTGCCTGACTGAAATTCCTTCCTTTAGGTTTTCTTTGGTTTCCAGAGTCTACTCTGCCCATATTCTCAGCAGGCAGAAGTTCTGAGAAATTAATGCCCTTCACATATTCTTCAAAATATTGTTAGCAATAGTTGGTATATAAATACCCCAGCTCACTTGCTCCTTGGATAGGATGACTCAGGCTGTTTCACTATTCCACAGTTCCTCAGGAAACTCTGAATTCTAATTGCTTACAGTTGTCACTAGCTTAATAATGTTCTCTATGTTTATTTCCTCACTTTCCAAATAACCTACTGGTGTTTATGGGAATACTTTCAGATGCACTGTTTGCCCTTGAATCTTTGTCTGAAGAGTTTGCCTCTGGGGAAACTCAGAAGACACAATAAATATTGAAAAAACATTTAACTTGGTATAATGATAAATTGTTTGGAATGGAACAAGTAGATTTTGGTTGGGTTTTTTTGGCATTTTTTAAAGTTTTTATTTATTTATTTTGAGAGATAGAGAGAAAGAGTGGGCGGGCCTGGGGGAAGGGAGAGAGAGAGGGAGAAAGAGAAGCCTAAGCAGGCTCCATGCTATGCATAGAGCCCGATGAGGGGTTCAAACATAGAGCCTGATGAGGGGCTCAAACCCAGAGCCTGATGAGGGGCTCAAACCCATGAACTGTGAGTTCATGACCTAAGCCAAATTCAAGAGTTGGATGCTCAGCCAACTGAGCCACCCTGGCACCCTGGTAGATTTTAGTTTTAAGAGAGAACAACACATTTGCTTTATTTGTATTTTTATAATCTTTATCAGAAGTTATTTTGTACAAAATAAGTATTAAAATATTGATTACCACATATTTTCACTTATATAATTCTCAATATAATTTTTATATAATCACAAAGCAACTTTTTAACAATAATTTCAACATCAATTTCAAAGTATAGTTTTTTGTTTATTTATTTTGAGAGAAAGAGAAAGAGAGCACAGGAAAGGGGCAGAGAGACAGGGAAAGAGAATCCCAAGCAGGCTCCATGCTGTGAGTGTGAATTCCCACGTGGGGCTGAAACTTGCCAACTGTGAGATCATGACCTGGGCAGAAATCAAGAATCAGATGCTTACCCAGCCAAGCCACTCAGCTGCCCCACCCCCAAAGTATAATTTTTTATTTCATCTCTGGAGAAGGGGAAGTCTTGAATTCATCTTGTATTCTCTTCTAACAGTGAGTTTCATGTACAGTAGTCAGATTTAATGGAACAAATTCTGTAACATGTCCTTGGGTCTCTAGAAGACCTACCTGGCCTGCCTATTTCATACTTGGTCACTGATTCTTGTTCAGAGAACATAATGGAAGAATTGCTTTTAAATCAATGTAGTCCTGTCTTTATCAAGCTGATTATTATCCATTCACTCCTGGACAAACATGTCCTTTTAAGAGATATTCAGTGAGGACCTACTGAAATCCTTCCCTCATTCCACAGGCACACAGTTTGAATAGCTATCAGCAGCTTTCTCTCAGTTGCTCTGCACCTGTTCTTACTGCCTTTAGGTTGTGACTATTCAACCTGATTCTGAAAATCCCAAATGTTCTGTTAGCCTTCTGGATTAGAGGTCCCAGAAGGCCATTTCCAATTAGAGTCTGTCAGTTTGCAATGTTAATTGAGGATTCACTATTGGAAAACATTCTACTAGAAACTATGCCGAGAAATAAAACAAAAATACAAGGCCTTTGCCCTAAAGAAGTTCATAATTAGTTGGAGATTTGAAAAAAAAACAGACCTAGAAAAGAACTTGGTTAAAAAATAAACTGATGAGTAAAAGTAGTATGCATATTAAAAGTACTAAAAGAAAAGTGATACATAATATGACATTCATTAGAAAGTCCTCCACTAAATATATTGAAGAATTCAAGAAAACAGATGTAATTATTGTATCAATGTAATTTAATTTCTAGGCTGTTAGTTTTATAAAAGCTATCAATTTTTGAGCAAACTTATTAACTGAAAAGTAGCAGTTTTTCACAAAAGTTGATGACTGTTTAGAGAAAAAAAAAGTTTGCATCTAAATTCGATAAAGTTTCTCCCTCACATCTAAAAATTACATATATTTTTTATCATCATAATAAAGTGGTAAATTTATTGATTAAACCAAGTAAAAGTCCCTTAAAAAAAACAGACCATTGGCTATGTGAGATTGTTCAGCCAAAGTTCAATGGCAGGCTGACTGCTGAGGCAGCCAGGGAACTGGAGTCGGCATTCAGTGTTGTGATTAGTAGTCCGTTCATGAAGTGTCTGAATCTAGTTTCTTCCTTGAGAGCAAAGTCTGCTACTCTCAATTCTGTATTGCATACATATTTCATTTAAAAAAAAGAAGAAAAAGATAGGAGGAATGATATAATTTGTACAAATAAAGTGAGTTAATAAAATGATTTGAATCTGAAAAATATGTAAGATGAAGTTTAGTTAAATTTACTTCACATGTTTTTAAATCTAGTCTCAGAGGATAAAGTAGAAGTTTGAAGAGTAAATTATTGCTCACCTCTATATTTAACACTCGAGGCCATTATGTGACTAATACTTCCTCTGAATTTATTCAGAATGTATTATACTATCTAATTTAAATTTATAACAGGCCCAAGAAAGCCTAGTAAACTTCACTTCCGCATTTTTGTTTAGATCATGAGTAAGATGAAATAATGTAAAATATCAATTCTCGACTAGCTTTGTAAAAACAATGAGGAAAGAGTCTCATAGAGAGTAAAAAAATCCATTAGATTTTATACAAGATAAGAAGCTCTTTAAAATTAAAATGATTTCTACCTCCAACTTTCAGCAAGAGTTTATTATTTTTTCCCTTTGACAATTGAAGGCAATGGTTCTTGTCATTCTGACCAAGGATATTGGAGAAGACCTCTGGCCTTGTCTTGATACTTTACATTTTCAAAATCTTAGCTCTGTTCTTTTACTAGAGAGAGAAATTCAAATAACAGTTTTTAGCATCTGAACTGTACTTGTATGACTGAATACCAAATATTGAAATATCTGAAAAGTAGCCTACTTTCAAGGCTTTCAAGGCACTTTCAAGTTCTTAGGTTGAAAGTGAAATGAAAACATCTAAACTCTCATAGGGAACAGTACAGTGTTTTTTTTGTTATCGTTACTGTTTGTTTTTAATTTTTTTTTTTGTTCATGGCCACTTGAGTCTGTCTTCAGGCTTAGAATATAAAAATCCATGTGTCACAAGGTAACTATGATGTGCATTCAGGACATCCAGATGGCTGTGAATAAAGTAAATGAAGGGTTTGTTCATTTTCAAACATTTTCAGGTGTCCATCCCTAAGAGTTATATTCAAAATGTGGAGTGAGCATGTAAAGAGAGGCTTTTAGAAATCTATTCTAATTTTCAGAATGAGTTAAATCAGCAATAGAGTAACAGATGCCATTTTGTAATCCCACCTCCACTATGTTATCCCAGTACCTCATCACCTCACACCTGGTTCCTGCAAAAAGCCTCCCGGCAGACCTCTCCTTCAGTATTAGTACTCTCCTGGAATTTATTCTGCAGATCATTGCCAGATCAATCTCTTAAATTCCAGGCTCATCATATTACTTGTCACTAAAAATTCTACATTCATTCTGTACTTTCTTACAAATTCAAATCAAATTCCCTGTGCTTCTTTTTTTCCCCCCTATTTTGTTGAAATTTAATCCCTTACACCCTAAACCAATGTCCTCCTCCTCCCCTGTGCCCTCTTCCTCATGCCCCCATATTCTAGCTGGCCCAGCCCTCCCTCTCCTGCCGCCATAAGAGCCTGGGCTTACGTCCGCCCCCACACTGTGTTCCTGTTATGTCTTGTCCTGCATACTCAACTCTTCTGTTGTCTCCAGGTACCCATTCTTGCCTACCTTTCAAGGTTCCTTGCTGATTGCTTGAGCTCCTTCTTCATCTCCTCTCCTGGGAATTGTAACTTTTTTAAAAAAATTGTGCCTCAAAAATGTAGTGTGATAACCTGCCTCTTTATTTTACATTTCTACAATATATTTTGTGAAGGTTCAAAGCCATTTTAAGACTCAGGGTTTTTCAGATTTTAGAAAGTTTTTTGGGAACATACAATATTTTTTGTAACATTACCAGTGAGACCTGGGGCACTGCTTCATGATGAAAAACATTAATATTCTGCAGTTCTTTCCATGCTCTGAGTCATGTCAATCATGGAGTGGGATAAATGAACTTCATAAATAGCCTCAAATCCTTTGAAGACAGTGTTTGTCACCTAAAGAGCTCAGGTCATGTCAAATTTTGCTTTCAAATGGCTTATGGAAAAACGCTCCCTATTGAGAGCTTTATGTACTTCAGAATTGTGTAGAAGAAATTATGGACTTGTATATGAGGTACTGTGTACCTATATTAATAGTTATTGTGTATATTGACAGGTATTATATAATGATTTATGCCTATAAATTTTGTTTTTCTGAAGGTCTTGTACATTTCTGGAAGGCAAGGATCACCTTATGTTATTATTTAATACAGCCTGTCCAAATGACCAGCTCTGTGCCAAACTTACGGTAGGGTATAAGAAACAGGTGTTTGTAGTGGGGTGGATTAATTACTGAAGGGCATCTGGAGGTAGAATCAAACTGCTTGATCTTAATTCTTTCAGAATGTGTATCTGGATTCATTCTTCCTTCCACTTGCAGCCTCTCTTTTATGACCTCTGCATTCTTAGAAATAGCCTGTAAATTTCCTCAAAGCAAAGATTCAGGCAAAGAAATGATGGCATGTGTCCGTATTTCTACTGGGAAAAAGATAAATGACTGGTGATCTTAATGGCAATTTACTGAGAAGGCAGTGTGCTATAGTTAGGAAACTCTGAGTTAGAATGTAGTATATCTTTCCTTTTTTTCTGAGTATGGAGCAGTGTTTTCAAGAAGAAGCTGACATCTGGAAAACAATGCTTTTGAATAGTGCCCTCCATGGGAGTTAAATTCTTCTTCATATGACTGACAAATAAACTGAGGGTTGATGGGGGGTGGGAGGGAGGGGAGGGTAGATGATGGGTATTGAAGAGGACATCTTTTGGGATGAGCACGGGGTGTTGTATGGAAACCAGTTTGACAATAAATTTTATATAAAAAAATTCTTCAAAAAAAATTCTTCTTCATATGGTGTTGTATATAGGGAACCATTCAGTATTCACTCAACAAACAATTCTGAAATGACTTCAGTGTGGCAGATTCTGTGTGACTCAGTGTTGAGAATAGAGTGCTAAAACAGAACCAACACAGTTCATATCATCAGAGTATGATCCAGCATAGCGGAGTTAAGATGCTTGCCGTAGTATCTGAAATCTGAGCTAAGATTGAGGAGTCATAGTTCCAGTTCTTCTTCTACTAGCCCTGAGACTTGCTAAATTATGACTTCAATAAAGAGACGACATTTCTGGGTCTCAGTTTGTTTTTGTTTTTGTTTTTTTTTCTTTCTAAATGAATAGATTGAACTAAAGCATCCTTAATTACCATAACAATTTTTGCATTCTTTGATTCTGAATTTCTTCTTTATTGAAAGGATGCTTTCTATTAAACCAAAAAATATCTAGAGTGAGTATTTTGAGTGTGTGCTGGGGCATGGAAGAGAAAAAAATAAAATCTCTTATACACAAATACTGTCATTTTCTAAGGACTATTCTGAAAAAAATGCGATATATCAGTAAACATTTTCTGAGCACCTATTTGGCTTGGGGATATTTAAAATATATAAAGCATATTATCCACCCATTAATAAGTTATAGCCTCTTTTGGAAGTAAGAATAGATGTAAAATCATAAGTACAAAGGTGTATTATAGAAGTTCAGGGGAAGAAATAGTCTGTAAAGATTGGCACGATTTATTTTTTATTTTTTTTAATTTTTTTAACGTTTATTTATTTTTGAGACAGAGAGAGACAGAGCATGAACAGGGGAGGAGCAGAGAGAGAGGGAGACACAGAATCTGAAACGGGCTCCAGACTCTGAGCTGTCAGCACAGAGCCCGACGCGGGGCTCGAACTCACGGACCATGAGATCATGACCTGAGCCGAAGTTGGATGCTTAACCGACCGAGCCACCCAGGCGCCCCAGGATATAGCTTCAAGCTATAAAGAAAGAGTGGACTCCAGCAAGTCAAGATGAGGGAGACGAAGTATTTCTGATTGGGAGAGGCACTCACTAGGTGTAGGCACATTCCTAGGGGAACATGACTCTGTTATGTTGACAGAACAGATTGATTTGAGTAAGGGTTACAGGGCAAATGTTCTCTAAATATTTAGGCAGTTTCTGGGAATGCCAAGTTAAATAGTTTGTATATCATTGTGTGGGAATAAGGAGCCATCATAGAATTGCTAAAGCAAGGGTATATATACAGTTTTTAATGTGTGGGGGGGGGAAGGACTGGTAGAAATGTGAAGAATGAAGAGAGAAAGCACTAAGACAGAAGGTTTTTGTTTTGTTTTTTTTATCCTGGTGACTTGGGTCACTCCTTTTTTAAATAGTTTATTTAAGTCTTCACAGTATAATGGTGGTATAGTAGGAATTAGAAATGAAATCTTTTAACTGTGTGCCTGTGGTATCACAGTGAAATTGTGTTAGAATCAAATAATGTTGGTAGTGAAGAAAGTGCTAAGTTTTCCTTGTTAGCATGCTTTTTTTCATGAACTCAGCCTAACACTGTGGGCCTGAGTTGTTTGAACTATTGTCAATCATCTTGTTCTGTTCCTTACAGAACTAATACTAAGTGAAGGAGGGTATTGCAACTAAAAGGAATTAGAAAGAAGAATAAGAGAGTGTATTTGAAAGGATAAAAATATAGTCTTCACAGCAGTTTGGAAGAGAATGCAAAACTTACCTGAAATGAAGTAACAGATGATTATGAGGAATGTCAGTGGATTAGTTGGGTTTTTTGTTTGTTTCTGTTTCATGATTTCCTTTCCCATTGAGTTTGTGTTTTATTTTATTTGAAGCCCATGTGGGCACACACTACACATCATTTGCATAACTTTATGATGAAGATAAATTTTAATTAATTACATGGCTGCTGAATTTTCTCACTCATAACCATTTACCTATGTCTTCTATACACTTTCTCCTTGCAAGGTCAGCATGAGGTGCTGTACTAAAACAGGAGTGAATCACTATAATTGGTAGTTTTGACTACAATTGATAGAAAAAATGAGGTGGAATGACCACAGTCAATATGCATAAAAAGTTATTAATTGGTAAGCTTTTCAATAAAGATTGTATAGTCCTTTGAAAATGTTCACCATGTATGTGCTCATTTCTAGTTCTCACTTTTTTTAAATATCCTCATGCTTTTCTTTTGTACATATTATATTGTGCCAGCTCTTGATTTTTCCTGTTGGCACCTCCTGGGAACTCACCCTCTCTCTAACCTTGCTTTAAAAGCCCCAAATCTATATAATTAAAAAAAAAAAGAAAGCCCCAAATATATTTATCTGCTCATTTGCAACCAGAGTGTATGCTCAGGAAGTGTTGTAGAAGCTTCCTACTCACAGCCCTAAAGCCACATTACCATTCTTATCTGTCGTTATATATCTTCATCTCTTGTGGATACTTAACAAATTACAGATCCTTAGTCCAAGTCCAAGACCTTGCTCCTGGTTCAAAACGAGGTGCATGCCACAAAGTCGTGCCATTTTCATAACTCTCTCAATGTCCAAATCTCTCCTTCAGGGTTTCTGAAAATTGCTGTGTTTTATAAATCCCACTGCCTCCTAGGCTCCTGGGCTTCTCTTTCTCTGTCTCTGTCACTGTGCAGTCATGTTCTGCCTAATTAGGAAGCATGGTCCATTGGATTTCACACAAAACTGCAACTAACAGCACTCCAGGAGCACGGTACTCTTTACTGAAACTCGTCCAAATGTGATGGAAGCCAATTTGCATCCGGCAATACAAACAGCCTTACCTGGCTTAGCTGGCTGTTTCCACCCAGTAGAATGACCGATCCTAGTTTTTCATGCACTCTCAGTGTATCCAGATGTTCTGTATCTTCCTGGTGCTTTCTCTACTTTGTTCACTGTCCTTCCTCCTTTCAGAAATAGCATAACAGTCTCCCATGTACCACCAGGTCCTCTATCATGAAAAATAACATCACCCTCCCCTGAAGCTTACTAGGATTTCCCTCTAGCCCTTCCAGTTTCACCTTCACCTTGAACACTTCTTTTTTTTTTTTTTTAATTTTTTTTAACGTTTATTTATTTTTGAGACAGAGACAGAGCATGAATGGGGGAGGGTCAGACAGAGAGGGAGACACAGAATCGGAAGCAGGCTCCAGGCTCTGAGCCATCAGCCCAGAGCCCGATGCAGGGCTCGAACTCACGGACCATGAGATCATGACCTGAGCTGAAGTCGGACGCTTAAACGACTGAGCCACCCAGGCGCCCATGAGCACTTCTAAATATATTTTTAAAAGAGTGATCTTCTTGGGGGACTATTGTCAAATATTAAATTAATAAAATGTCTCTACTTCATTATAGTTATATAAGAAGGATCTGGATCTGTGTAACTGCACAGTGCCTAGGCAGTATCCATGATTGATTCTGTTTGCTTATACCTTTTTTAAATTTTAATTTTAATTAATTTAATGTTTCTTGTTTTAGAGGAAGAGTATGAGCAGGGGAGAGGGGCAAAGGGAAAGAGAGAGAGAGAGAGAGAGAGAGAATCCTAAGCAGGCTTCTTGCTCAGTACAGAGCCCAATGTAGGGCTTGATCCCATGACCCTGAGATCATGACCTGAGCTGAAATCAGGAGTTGGATGCTCAACCAGCTGAGCCACATAGGCACCCCTACATCTTTTATTCTTTTTTCCAAAAGTTGATTTCTTTTGAGAGAAAGGGAGAGTGTGCACACACACATAAGTGGGATAAGGGCAGAGAGAGAGAATCCCAAGCAGGCTCTGCACTGTCAGCACAGAGTCTGATGTGGGGCTTGATGAACTCATGACCTGAATGCTAATCAAAAGTCAGATGCTCAACCAACTGAGCCAATCAGGTATCCTCACCTTTTTAAAAAATAGGCTTAGGTATATGTTAAGACTATAAAGACAAAGCTTTTGCTACAGATTAAAACATGACAACTGAGAACTCTTTTCAGATATTTACCACACCAGAACTGAAAAGAACATTTATTTCCCAGTATTTCATAACTTTATTTTTATTTATGTATTGTTATAGTAATTTTAGCACAGGCATTCATTCAACCAGCATATTGGGCATCAGTTATGTGCCACTAATCTGGACACTAAGAGGTGTCATTCTTATGAGTGCACACAGTGAGCCAAGCTACTGGGTTCCAGTATTGGATCCCACATTATCAGTTCTATAGCTTCTGTAATTCTATAATCAATACATTTTTACTCTCTGAATTTCATGCAACTAATTTTGCTCATTTTAAAAATGGAGATGATAATACCAGAATCATACAGTTATTGTAAGGATAAAATTAGTTGAATCTTGTAAATTTTCTCGTTCAATGGCTGACACAAGTCAGAATTCAGAAGGTCATCTCATTGCTACAGACAGGCAGTGTGCTGGTGATATGGGTGGGTAGTAGTTTCAAGAAGGATGGTAATCATTGTCAGGATTATAAATTTTATATGGATGGATGCCTGAAATGAGACAATTAAAAAAAAAAATCAGGTTAGCCTACTGCTTCCAAGGGTACAGATCAAGTGAACTAGAGTCAAAGAGTTAATGTAATCACAAGTGGCCAACTCCACCATTACTAGCCTCATGGCCTTGGGCAAATTGCTTAGCTACTTTTTAAAGGGCTAATGGTGATATCTAAGATATCTAATCCATATCAGTGTTGCCATTATCTAATCATCACAACTGCATTTACTAATGTTAGTCAAGTGCCTGCTATTCACTTGGCAAAGTAGTAAGCCACTGTAAATATTTTGTTATTTAAATCTTACACCTATAAAGGTTTAGAATAGTGAATGGCATGTTAAGAACTCAATAAAGGATGACTATAAGAAAAATTTGGGGACAAAAAGAGGCAGTGGAATGTATTCTACTGCTTTTATTTCTCTATGCATAGGTACAAAACACTGCATCGGGCATGTAAAAATAATTGTGTAACTATTAAAACTATCACTACTCAACTAACAATAATACAATATAAGATTTCATAACACTTCATATGTACTGTGCATTATGTCAGCTACTTCACAAGTATTAATTCATTAAATATGCAAATGGAATATAAGGAAAGCCAAGTGATATAAGACAGCAGGGATATTTGATGGCAGTGAGATTCTGAGGGAATAAAATCAAAAGCTCAGATAGATCATTTGAGGAAAGATGAACTTTCTTCCTTTGTATTACCAAGGCAGGCAAGAAGGAAATAGAAAAAAAGAAACAGATGAAGTAGGTGGGCAGTGGCTGGGAAGCTGAAGGAGTGAGATCTGTTGGCCATTTTGGTCTACTAAAATACAAGGTAACATTTGGTGAGAATGTGCGTGGAGGGCGAGTTAGAGGTCTGAAGAAAATTCTGCATATTTGGAGCTGTTGTGCAGAATGGGAAATTTCACTTACGTGGAGGAGAGAGGCTTGGGAAATAATACAAAAGGTTCAGTTACTCTGAGCTGCAGGTACACAGGCAAGGGGGAGAGAAAAGAACAGGAATCTCATGGAGAAGAGGAAACCTCCACATGTACCATGGTCACGTCTTCGTATGATTTCATGATCCAGATAATCTTGTGAGGGGGTGACTGAGCTGGGGTGAAAGTTATTGTCCTTTCAGTAGAAGGTACTTGGGAGTTTTGAGGTAGTGAAGATGTATCCGGTATTGATGTGGATATTGAAACCCCTGGCTTTGATGGCAGGAGTCTTGATCGAGGGTGAGGTTGTAAACTAGGTGTAAAAAAGTTCCTCAAAAAGTTGATGGAGTGGACAGGTTAGCAGATGATGGAGTAAGAATAGGAAGAGATGAAAAACTAACTGTATATGAGTTATTAGAAACCAATCTGATACATGAATTATGGTATTAACTTATTACTTTCATACTCTCAGTAAGCCAAATCTATTCTATAGAAGTTGTAGAAATGCAGTATCTTTTTCTTTTCTTTTCTTTTCTTTTCTTTTCTTTTCTTTTCTTTTCTTTTCTTTTCTTTTCTTTTCTTTTTAAGTTTATTTATTTTGAGAAAGACAGAGACCTCACAAGCAGGGCAGAGGCAAAGAGAGGGAGGCAGAGAGAGAAAAAGAAAGGAAGGGAGGGAGAAAGGAAGGAAGAAAGGAAGGAAGGAAAGAAAGAAGAGAAGAAAGAAGGAAGAAAGGAAGAAGGAAGGAAGGAAAGAAAGAAGGAAAGCAAGAAGGGAGGATGGGAAAGAGTAAGTTTGAAAATAAAGAAAAAAAGATTGATTTATTTTAGGGATTTGGATACCACAACTAAGGAACTGGCAAGTCTGAAATTTGTAGGACAGGCCAGCAGGCTAGAAATTTAGGTAAAAATGGATGTTTCAGCCTGGGTCCAAACTTCCCAGGGTAGCAGGCTGGAAACTGAAGCAGGGTTTCTGTGCTGCAATCTTTAGCAAAATTCCTTCTTCCTTGGAACCTCAGCCTTTGCTCTGAAGGCCTTCCAACTGATTGGGTGAGACCCACCCATACTACGGAGGATTAATCTGCTTTACTCAAACTCTACAGATTTGATTATTAGTCACATCTAAAAATAGCTTCTAGACTATCTAGAAGCTATCTAGACTATCTAGACTAAATAGCTTCTAGAATATCTAGACTAATGTTTGACCAAACAACTGGGTATCATAACCTAGCCAATATGATACATAAAATAACCATCAAGAGTCTTTTCAGTTATTTTGACATTTTATTTATCTTTCATTCAGATGTCTCATTAACTTTTTTAACTCTTAAAATAAAAGCAGATAAAATAAAAATTTAAAAACATTACTAAATAAAGTAAATCAATGAGATTGAAAACCACAACACTATATTAACATAGCTTCTTATAAACGTTTCTTCATAATTGTATTAATATGGGGCTAGTAATCATCCTATCATTTACAACTTTTAAAAAATAGGATGAAGTAGACATCACTAACTGAAGTTTATTTATTTTTAAAACACTAACCATTTGATCTATTTAAAAAAATTTTTTTTAACATTTATTTATTTTTGAGAGATGGAGACAGAGCACAAGTGGGGGAGGGGCAGACAGAGAGGGAGACAGGGAGCCTGAAGCAGGCTCCAGGCTCAGCGCTGTCAGCACAGAGCCAGACGTGGGGCCCAAACCCACAAACTGTGAGATCATGACCTGAGCCGAAGTCACAGGCTCATACGACTGAGCCGCCCAGGTGCCCCCAATTGATCTATTTTAAACAAATTTCTGTTTCAATATAGTTAGTTTTGGATTAAGTCACATACACGTTCTATGTATAATGTGAAGTGTCATTAAGACAATGCACATACTGTACATAGGAACATATCTATAGCTAAAGATAAAATTAGTTATGAGTAGATTTTTTTAAGAACAGAATTGCAGCATAAGTGCATACCTGTTGATTTCATGACTAATGGTATTATCTTATAAGAAAATTAAGGACAGATGTGTTATCCTAATTAAATAATACTAAAATCACATCATCTCTGCTGGAAATTTTCTCTTGTTTCAGAATCATCAACAAGATCATTTCTGAAAGACATGCCTGTATTGAAAAAAATAATTCTTGTTGTTTTATCAACAACATCATGGACAACACATTATTCTGTGATTTTTTTAATGTTTATTTAATTTTGAGAGGGGTGGGGTGCAGAAGTGGGGGAGGAGCAGAGAGAGAGGGAGATACAGAATCAGAAGCAGGCTCTAGGCTCTGACCTGTCAGCACAGAGCCCAATGCAGAGCTCCCACTCATGAACTGTGAGATCATGACCTGAGCCAAAGTCAGAAACTTAACCTACTGAACCCCCCAGCCACCCCTATTGTGTGATTGTTTTTATCTTAGCCTGAAAAATAATGCAACTGGTTTGTATGATGTGGTTATATGATATTAACCTTCCAATCTGATATTTATGTTTGTTTTCTCTTCACTGTGAGTCTGGCTTGGTCATCATGGTAGAATGGATACTAACTGCCATTGGTTATTATTGGCACTTCTGTTTGTAAGTGCAGTAATACCAGTTTCATGAGACTTTCTTATTTTCCCATAACTACTGTTTTTTGAGATTGGTTAGCTGATTTCACTGTATTTCACTGTTCCTTGAAAAGAATTTCTTGGAATCATTCACTATTTAGTCATGGCAATTGTCATGGTGAAAGATTACTTAGGTATACAAGTCCTAAAAAGTAATTAAATCAAAAAATACTTGTGTTTACTATAAAAATCAATATCTTTAGAGTAACATTACTGGGGCGCCTGGGTGGCTCGGTCGGTTAAGTGTCCAACTTTGGCTCAGGTCATGATCTCGTGGTCCGTGAGTTCAAGCCCCACGTCGGGCTCTGTGCTGACAGCTCAGAGCCTGGAGCCTGCTTCAGAAACCGTGTCTCCCTCTCTCTGACCCTCCCCCGTTCATGCTCTTTCTCGATCTCAAAAATAAATAAAAGTTGAAAAAAAAAAAGAATAACATTACTTTCCTAAGAATTTATAGTATAGAATATATGATAATTTGGGGGGAGAGTTGTCTGAGTCTGTTGAGGCTACTATAACAGAATAAAACAGACTAAGTGGCTTAACTAGCAAACATCGATTTCTCACAGTTCTGGAGACTGGGCGTCCGAGATCAAGGCACTGGCAGATCTGGTATTTACCAAGAGCTCTTTTCCTGGTTGGTAGATTACCATCTTTGTATTGTCACGTGGCAGAGATCAGAGAGTGAGAGCAAGTTCTGGTGTCTTTTCTGATAAGAGCACCAGTCCAGTTTATGAGGGGTCCACCCTTAGGACCTAATTACCTTCCACAGGCCTCATCCCATAATACCTTCATGTTGGGGGTTTGTATTTCATCATAAGAAATTAGGGATGGAGCATAAACACTGAGTCAATAGCAGTAGTGAACCTTATAAATATGTGTTATAGAAATGCCCAAGTTATGATTATGATACATAAACCCAAAGTTGAGAGGATACTTTAAAGTAAAAAAGAATTTTTAATTGTTTTAAATGTGAAGGTCTTATAAACTTTATTGTGTCTGTAGCTTTTTACTATTATGCCACAATATCTTTATACTATCTAAAGTTATTGTGCAGTGTAAAGTAGTTGCACAAAGTATAAGCTTGGGTAGCAGTATGTTTTGAAATCTGGTTCCAACACTTAGAAGCTGTTTAATCTTAAAGTATTTAAAACCTCTGAACATCAGTTCTCTTATATAATAAATGGGAATAGGGGTGCCTCGGTGGCTCAGTTGGTTAAGTGTCCAACTTCAGCTCAAGTCATGATCTCACCGTCCGTGAGTTCGAACCCCGCGTCAGGCTCTGTGCTGACAGTTCAGAGCCTGGAGCCTGCTTTGGATTCTGTGTCTCCCTCTCTCTCTGCCCCTCCCCTGCTCATTCTCTGTCTGTCTCTGTCTCAAAAAATAAATAAAAACATTTTTAAAAATTTAAATTAAAAAAATTAAGAAAATAAATGGGAATAATGATTTCTTAATCTCAAGTATCTCGTGAGAATTAAATAACAAAATGCAAATCAAGTCTGGACCTGATGTGTTAAGATATAGTAAGTGATCATTAAATGATCTGCTACAGTATTAAGATAGGGTTATCTCTTTCTGTGTTGACTACCTTAAAAAAAAACTACTATTATTGCTGTTTCTTCTTATACTATTATACTATTACTACTACAACTACTTATTACATCTCTTGTAATATATATAATGAGTAGTGAATGTTTCACATGATGTACTTAGTGTTTTACATAAGTTTCTCTATCCAAGGGAAAAGTTTTTAGTTTAGCAATTTTTCCCTGAAAAGCATTAATGAAAAGCAGAACATATATTTTTATGAATACAGTATTCTTAGAAATTAAATAGTTCACAAAGTCATTATGTAAATATTTTCTTATTTTGAAAATATATCTTATAAGCATATATATAACATCATATATATGATTATATTACTATAAATATAAAACTATATATAAACTAGTTATAGTTATAAAGTCTGAATGTCTGGTATGTAGCAAAATAGGATGTATAAGAAACTCATTAAATTAAAATTAGTCGTGATATTAGAATGTTCAAAAATCATAATTTGCTGATGTTTCTATTTGTGTAAGTTTTACCTTTGTTTTAAATGCAGTTTTTAACTTATTATTTTCCTTTGGTAGGCATAATTTTTAGATGACTTCTTATGGCTATTTTCTACAGGTCTCATGCACTTACGATGTCATCCACAGATTGAAGAGAAAATATAATTTACTTACAAGTTTCTTGGCTGTCTTCTTGAGTCAGTTGTCAGTTACAGACTGCAGCAAACTTTGAATTCTTGTTGCAATAGCATTTAAATTCCTATTGGTGATATATATAACAAAAGTCAATGAACTCTTTGAACTTCTCATTCTTATATACTTTTGCTTTTTAAATTAGCAGTTTACTTTCTGATCTGAATATCAAATGAAACCTTAATATGAGGATAATTAAACTTTGTAGATGTAAGTTCCTGTTAATCATTTTCATGTGGTGCAATAAAACCAGTTTATCAAATACGCCCTGCAGTGAGATATAGTATAGATTCCAGGCCTTAATGTCTTCACATTTTGTTAATAGGTGTTTTCAGAGACTGAAATTTTAAATTAATTTTAAGATTTTAAATATGTTCCTAGGGGACATAAGAATAGTTCTTCTGTCCCCTATTTAAATGGTGACATTAATTATCTTTGAACTATTAGGCCATAATTTTGTTGATAATTTTGTTGTTTTTCATGGTAGTTCAATAAATGTAGGAACTATTGCCAACACTGAAGGAAATCTGAAGAATTAAATACGATCACTGAAACTCAAATTATAAGTAATGTATGTGTGAAAAAAATGCACTTTGAAGGTGAGAGAATGAAAACTTTCACACTGCTGGTTTTAAATAGAATGTGTACTGTCTTTGTATGACCAATATACTGAAGTCTGTGCTGAAATGTAGGGTTCATACTTTAATGAACAGGAGAGAAAAAGTGAGAGCTTGTGTCCTATATCAGACACATTCATATCACAATCATTCCAGACTACATAAAATAAGTCAGAAAGGGATATGTTGTACTAGAAAACACAAGCAGTGCATTTGTTCATCCTGTCTCAATGTTTAACAGATAAATGGCTCTGGGAAAATGTCTTTAAACTTGGGGTTTTATTGCTAAAAAAAGAATAATATTTATAACCTGTAGAGTTGTTGCAGAGAGAGACACAGAGAGAGACAGAGACAGCGATGCATCTGATTACCGAATTGCAATCCCAGATAACTTAAAACCATCTTTATATGTTGTCCCTTTATCTGAATCTTCAGTTCAATGCTACAGAGTGTGTGTGTGTGTGTGTGTGTGTGTGTGTGTGTGTGTGTGGTTTCCTGGTTTATTGTGGGCTGATTGCTTTGTTTCATCATAACCAAGTGCTTATCTTGAAACTGCTTCCTAGAGAAGGCTTAAGGGGCCTGTTAACCTAGTCTAATGAGAACTCTATAGTACTCCCTCTTAGACAAAGGAATGATCCTAAGATAAGTATTTTTAAAAGGCATAAAAACTTTCATGCCTGATACTGTAAAAGGCAAAAAAAAAAAAACAAAAAAAAAAAAAACAACCAAATTGGATAAACTAACTAAAATCCCTCATCAGAAACACAACTGAATAAATTTTCTGTATGCAGTATATACATAGTAAAGTAGTAAAGCTATTTTAAAAACACTTTTTGTAAAATCCTGTATTTCTGGTTATGCAGCCAAAGAAAAATGGAAAATTAATTAATAATACACATTCTTCTGAATGAACTTGAACATGGACCTTCTGAACCTGTTACTGTATTAAATCAGTCTTGTACTTCCAAAAACTTAGAAACATTGTTACTGTGTCTAGGGATTCTCTTTCAGTTATATTTTCAGCTCTCTTACCAGAATATAATTTTATTGTCCAAGATATCATATAAAAATGGAAATACAAATATGATAATTACCTAGAAAAGTTTCTTGTACATTCCTTTGTGGTACACTGTGCTGGCTGGGCAAGACACCTATTCTGAAGAGACTTAAATTTTTCTGATCTTTATGTCAGTGGCTAATCTGAAAAGTATTGCATCTAGTTAGTCTAACTAAAACGACCGTTTGATGAATATACTCCAACTAAATTAATGGAAGTCTTCTATTGAGAAGCCTGTCTTCTAACTCAAGTCTCCTATTTTTATAATATGTTTAAAGCAATTTTATAAAAAAGTGTGACAAGGTATTAAAATGCCATTTTCAGGAACTATCTGAAGGAGCCACCAAGATGTACCAAAAGAGAAGTAGGCAGTTTTATCACTCCCTGAATACATACATACTCCCACACATACATGGGGTGAATACATATTTGGGCACATTAATTCATTCTGTCATTCATTGTTTCCTCGCACATAGCAGTAGCTTTCTGTATGCTTATATTGGAGATGTACTACCCTAACTAAACCCTTCCCATGTATTATCTCATGTAATACAGTTCCCCATGAAGTGGGGACCATGATAACCACTACTTTCTCATTTTGCCCTGCACATTGAGAGATCAAAGACAAGCAGGGAGATGCATTCTACATCCTCAAAAAGCTAATAGGATGCTGAAAAAAAAATCAGAATAATGAGGATGGATATAGAGTCATATGGTTAATATCTCTGACTCTAGACAGATGAGTCCAAGTCTGAATTTCACCCTAACTAGCTGTAGGACAATAGTTAAGATTCCAAATATTAAGATAGTTGTTAGTGGTATGGTACTTAGCAAACAGAGTGGTTATAGGTTAGAATCTATATGGTAATATGATAAAAAGTTATATTAAGTGTCCAATAATATGGATTATTTCTGCTGTTAGTGTTGCTACTATGTGACTACTGCCACTATTCTAGTTGTCACAGAATATAAACAAGGGTACATTAGGACTGAAATTTAACTCTGTCAGAGGTGGCTGGGGAGCTTTCTAAGAAGGATACTACTTGAGCTAAGTCTTAATGTATGATTAAGAATGTCACCAAATAATTTAAGAGTCACAGGAGTTGGGATTTTAAACCGTGTGATGATAGGCTTCAGATAGCTCTAACAGGAGATTTACATGTAAACTGTATTGATGGTACCTACGTTTGAACCCACAGGACTGCTGGTGAGTCCAGAGGAAAGTGTTTATGTGCAACAGTGATTGATTACCAATCTGTTTTTGCAGGTGGCTAGTTGGAGGACACCATTGCCAGAGTCAGTAATACATGGTTGGATCTTTAACTGAAATCTTTAATAGTTAACTGAAAATAATTGAACATATCTTTTGAAATAATTAGTATACACTTGGTTTCTATAGCTAGAATAAATGTAGTTTTATACGGTGAACTCTGAACAATACATACTGGAAATCTAATAGTAATTTCTATACCCCTTCCCAAAGAATTAGGAAAGTAAATGTTTCTCTTCTGTTCTGGCACAAATGTCTCCTAGTCACACTTACCTGCACTGGTATTGTCATTGCCTTGCCTTATTGTTAACAGCTAATTGCAGAAAGTTCTCAGTGTTCGTATTTGTGCAGCTTAGATTTTAAATGAAGAGATCTCATTTATTGCATAGCCATCGTGGTTGCTTTCTCCAGTATGCTCCATAAGATGCAGTTACTTATTTTCTAAGGTGGCTTTTTTCATTTACATGAGCTGTAGTATTCTGTACCTTTGATTAGCATCTAGGTTTCTCTGCTTTCCCACTCACTCACCAAGTGCTCCATGGGTAGGTGTTTTACTGTGTTCTGACTTTGAGAAGGAAAGCTAACTGAATATGTGAAATTATTAAGTATTTCCTGGCTGCGGTACATCAGATCTACCATTTAACTAAAATGCATTAACAAATTACACAGATTGACCAGCAGATAAAAAAAAAAAAAAAAAAAAAAAACAAGTGGAGAAGTAGCAATTCATTATTAATGAGAAAATTCAGAAAGAATTACTACCCTTAGTTTGGTATTCTGTTGTTTTCATGGACGTAGAATCATTTTCTAGTGAAGAGTTTTGGATGAAATAGAAGCAGCTAATAGATACTTTAATCCAATGAAGATGTTAAATTGCATATGTGACAACCAAAACTTCTGAAAACATAAAGATGGTGCTAAGATAGCCTTTTCTAATAATAGATACTGTAGAATTGGTGGATAAAGTTTCTAGCATTTTCTCAAAAAACACTTTTTTTAAGATTTAGAAAGTAATGACTATGTTTATATAGGAAGCAGTTTTTGTTCTCTTGTAATGAAATAAGTGGGATTAGTTTATCTTTTGAGTAGTCTGTAAAGGATACTTTAAACTACTTTCATAAAAGAAATATAAGAAAGAACGTTATGGTAGATTTTTAGGTTCTTCATATTGTCTTCAAATTTGTGAAGTGCTAATATACATAAAACTCAAGTCCTGTGGGGAAACACACACACACACACACACACACACACACACACACACACACACAGATAGCTAAATTAGCTAAATACATTAGCTAAATTCAGTTACTACAAATAAATTCGGGTGCTACAAATATTTCATAAACTGTAAGTAATTTTAAACTTTTAAAAATTCAGTCAAAAAACTGTCCACATTCCCTAAATCTCATGTAACAGCTTGTAGGGCAAATCTCAACCTGATTGATGCATTTTAAAACAGTTGCTTGAATGAGTGCCTCCTGGAAAACTAAGGTTGTAGTGGGAAAAAAAATACTAACTGACCCCCTAACTATATTGTTTCAAACCAGGTAGTGTAATAAGATTTAAAACTCCAGTGCACATACAAGTCTCCTACATTGGATTTTCCACTATATTACTCCAGCGAGTCATAGCTATATTCTGCTGTGAATGTGGAGAGAAAATTGATTTAGATAGTTCTGTACTCAGACATCCCCCCTCCCCCATTGGAAACTTTTCAGTTGATAAAATTCTTTTTGTTCAGGAGAGAAAGTGAAAAATACTCAATAGTTTCTATGCCGTCATGATCCTCGGAACCTTCCAAGACTGTTACATAATGTCATACAGATATGACAATCTTGTGGAGATGCATTCATTTTTTTTTATATAGCCAAAGATAATATTTTAAGGATTGTGTCATTTCTGAGAACTTTGACCTTACATTCAAGTTTATCTGTGAAGCAATTTATTGCATTTGCTGATATTTATGTATTTCCACCAGAGGGTATGAGAAACATTCCAAAGAACACACACCTTGAAAACAGATGTGTTAATACAGTACAACATATCTTGACTGCCTAATATTTCAGCCCAGAGGGACAGGCAGGCCTTCCCACCCATGTAATTGATTTGGACCTGGCTCGCTGTCCTGGGAGGCTGTGTATATTGCTGTCAGTGAGACTCATTACACATTCATGCTATTTTGCCACAGCAGCGTTGCAGAGGGTCATTAGGTTCTGACTCCTCGATCAGCAAAGTGGTCATTTTCCAGACATTACATGAAAACAAAAAGAAGATGCCGTGCTTTTCAATTTGTGCAGGATCAACTCTAGCCTCATTTTAGATGTTTTGATAGGTCAAACTGATTTGGATTTATCAGGGCCTTAGTAAAAACAGAAGCCAGAAATCCAAGCACTTCTGTAAGATGTTGCCACTACCCTACAGCAAAAGCAACAGATAAATGAGAGGAACAATGGGACTTGGCAGACAAGTGAAATTCCAGAGAAGCAATCGAAAGAGTGACATTTTACTAGGGTGTTAGAACACAGCCTCATTATCTCTTTTTATTTGCTACGTTGAGATGGGTTTTCAGTGTTAATTATCACCAGATCAGTGGGAAAGACCACCAGAAATGATTCCAGACATATTCAGCCCATCTCCTACCTGACAAGGTGATTGAAAGCTTGTCTGTACTCTTCAGAAACCATGGGTCTGAACTCTGCCTTCGCATTAAGGGCTTAAATATAAATTGAAATGTGGTAGCTATTTTTATGATTTAGGAAAATAATTCTAGGCTTAAAATTAAATGATACGTGTTTGCCTAATGGCACTGGCATGTTTTCAGTCATCATTAACCCTGCAAATCATTTATTGGCATTTTTTGTTAAAGAGGTGATTAGGAGGAGGAAATGTGAATGGATTCAGACTATCTTTATGTTATACTAGGAGGAATAGAAATGACTGCTGACTCAATATCGGCAGCTATGGTTGCCAGAAATAGTATTTTTGCCAATTCTTGTGATTCTGGACAGCCATAAGGAGAGGTAGTGAGCCAGCTATATAGCGTGACTCTGGGAGGCAATAATATCCAATGGTTTCTTGATAAGTCATTCTTAGGGGAATATTTTTATAAAGGAGCAATATGATGGCTTAAACTGCCCCTGTTCCTTGAGGGGCTATAGTAGCAGCAACTGATAATCCATTGTTGATAATTTTAATATGTATTTGTGAAAGCGTGTGTGTGTATGTGTGTGTGTGACAGAGAGAGAGAGACAGAGACAGAGAGAGAGACAGAGAGACAGATCAGAGAGAGAGACAGAGACAGAGAGGCAGACAGACAGACACAGAGAGATGCAGAGACATATAAAGACAGAGAATGTGTGCCACAGGAGGATAGGATGAGATCAGGGTTGCAAACTCAGGATACCAGAGCTTCTGGTGCTCCTGTGTGCTTGCCTTTAACTGAAAACACCTCAGTCAGGTGAACTGTCTCTGGCAACAGTCGTGCAATGCGTTTCCAAGGCTTGCTTAGACTTCCATGAAGATAGAGCCTGGTTGGGGTAGGGGAGTAGCCACAAGCATCAACACCACAGATTTATGCTATTTTTGTCTGAAGTTCAGTATTTTTTGTGAATAAATGTTTCTTAGTTTGTGGTATAGCCTAGATAAAATTTGGAATTGGGGTTTTATAATGTTTGTTGCCTTCTGGGGAGAGGATTTGAGAACTTGTTGATCTCCTCACTCTGTCATGCTAGAAATTATCTTTGCTAATCATCTTTTTGAATATATTAAGAAATTTCATTTTTATTCTATTTTACTATCCTGATAGAAATATTTTTACATTTCATAGTCCAGCTTATGTTCTTTTCCTAAGAATAGGGTGTTATTTATTACTGACTAACAAATTACCCTCAAACCTAGTGGCTTAAAATAACAATTATTATTTCACAGTTTTATGTTTGTCAGGAATCCCATCGTGGCTCAGCTAGGTGGTCATGCTCAGGGGCTCCCAGAATGCTGTCACCAAGTAGTCATCCAGGACTGCAGTCATCTCCAGGTATAAATGAGAGAAAGAGATTCTCTTCAAAGCTTACTCATGATTTTTGGCAACTTCACAACCTCCCTGGCTGGTCCCTAGAGACAAAAGTTCCTTCCCACATGGTGGCACAACATGATAACCAGCTTCCTTTAGAGAAAGCCAGCAAGAGCACATGAGTGAGCACCCAAGAAGAAAGTCATAGAATCTTTAGAACATAATCTTTGATGTGAAATCCTATTATTTTTGCTATATTCTGGTTGCTAGAAGTGAGTTACTAGGTCTAGCCCACACTCAAAGGGAGAAGCTTACCTGAGGACCTGAATGCCAGAAGGAGAGAATCATGGGGGGGAGGGTCATTTCAGAAGCTACTTACCACAAATGGTGACATGTAACCAACAGCTTTGGTGAAAAAAGAAATGACAGTTTACCAAGTCATTTTTATGAAATCTCAAGAGGGAAAAAAATTTTACCTTCATATTTTTTTTTTTTTACCTTTACATGTTCACCTAAAGGCATCAACTTTTTGTAATTTGATGGAGTATTTGGGAATATAAAAAATGTTGAGATAATAGGAGAACAGACACACACATATCTATATCCTCTTTTTTTTTAATGTTTATTTATTTTTGAGACAGAGAGAGACAGAGCATGAATGGGAGAGAGTCAGAGAGAGAGGGAGACACAGAATCTGAAGCAGGCTCCAGGCTCTGAGCTGTCAGCACAGAGCCCGACGTGGGTCTCGAATTCACGGAGTGTGAGATCATGACCTGAGCTGAAGTCGGACGCTCAACTAACTGAGCCACCCAGGCGCCCCCTATATCCTCTTTTACTAACAAAACAAGGCAGTGTAGTTAAAATCCTCTATGAGCCCTTTCTTTCCTTGGGATTATTGCTGCCCTGACTTTGGGGTTTTATTTTCTTACTTCATTTTTTTGACTTTGGTGTTTTAATTTTCAATATTTTTGTATATTTTCTGTATTATATATTGTATATTTTATATATTTTATTATTCAATATTTATAGTTTTACTATGTACATGCATTATTTAATAATATATTCTTGTTTCGCTTGTTTTAAAACTTCATGTAAATGGTGCCCCTATTCTGTATATTCATATGCTCCCAAGAATATATGTTATAAGTTCTTGGAAAGAGCATTATTCATAAAAAACGAGAAAATTAAAGGAAGCACCTATGTATCCATTAACAGTAGAATGGACATACAAATGGTAATATATTCATAAAGTTGACTATTATACACACTGAAAATGGATGAACTAGAGTCATAAATTAACATGGATCCATTTCACAAGTCTTAAATTGAAGATAGAATATTTTTAATCATACGTATTTTCGGTCAACTAACTTTTTAAGTCATTCAATGTTATTCTAAGTTACCTGTTTAAAATGTGTGTAAATGACTTTTTTATTAGATAACTAAAGAAATTATGTTATTGTTCTTCAGCTTACTAACTGGTTGGGTGGGGTAATTCAGTAGAACATTTCTAAAAAATCCCATGCAAGTGTCAACTTTAAAAAAAAATGTGAATTACAAGCCTATCTTATGATTATGCTTATCGTGTATGTCAGGTATTGATAGAATTTATGCAGTTTGGTGCCATGGAAGCAAATTATTGTTACTTGGTCTTTTTTCATATTTTCTTTTGAATGCCTAGGGAGCTGATAGATGTATTTGTGCCCTCATCTCCCTGCCTCATTTTTCTCTCATACAATTGGGAAAATTGCAGCAGCTGTGGCTAACTATTTACATTGAAAATAATAACATGCGTGAATAGGATCTTTCTAACTCTTCGTTATTGGCAGCAGAAATAAGTGGGAATATTGGCCCAGCCTCATCCTAGAAACAGAGCCACATCCAGAGTGACATAAAACAAATAATTATAAACTCATAGCAAAACAAGAGAACAAATTAACAAAAGAAGGCAGTAATAATGATAATCAACAATACATAACAATCTGAGAAATTCCAAGTGGTCCAGTAGATATTTCTTTTGAGAGGGTTGGTTTCCATTTGTTGAATTACAAATTCTGAGTTATTTGAGTGACTAGAGGTCCCAATGACAAGTAAAAGTCAACTTGTGTTTGAGGCACATTGAGATTCAGTAGAGTATATAGTTAATAGCATAGCTAGACTGTCTGGATTTGAAATTCAGCTCAGTCACTTAATAGTTATGCAACCTTGAAAAATTTCCTAAATGCTTCCGGTCTTTTCTCTCGCTTGTAATCTTCATATGCCTCATGGTATTTCTCTCGGTATTAAGTGAGTTAGTATTTATAAAGCCTGTAGAAAAGTAAGTAGCCTATAGCAAGCATCCTATAAATGTTAGCTTTTATTAGTTAGAAGTCAAGAATGTATGATTTTCCCATTAGTTGAAGGTAGCTTATATATTGCTTTTAATGAAAATAGTTATATTTCTGTAATAATGCATTCCCTACACCTCCTGGATATTAATACCTATGTATCTATAATATCTAGTGCTATTATAATTAAATTTGTAATTAATAATTATAATTAAACAATTTTATAAAAATTTATTGCATTGGACAAATGGCATTTGATAGACTGTCAATGAGAGAAAATTTTTGTTATCCACATTTTGGTGCATTTGTTACTTGTTTTCATATGCACAAATCATATATAGTATTTTTGTATTTTAATAATTACAGAAATAGTATGAAACTCTATGTATCTTCTTGCAACTTTACTTATTTTTTTTTCCACACAAAGTTTTTAAAGTTGTCTAAGTTAGTACATGAAGATTTATTTCACTTAATCAACTGCAGTATAATATTCTAGTGAATGAATATTGATGCCAAAACTTTTTTTTCTAATTTTCTACCAGGAAATAATGAATATATATGTACATGTCTGTGTGTACACCTCTAATATTTTTCTTAATGTATTCATTTAGAAGTGGAATTGGGGTTCCTGGTGGCTCAGTTGGTTAAGCATCCCACTTTGGCTCAGGTCATGATCTCACGGTTCAGGGGTTTGAGCCCTGTGTCAGGCTTTGTGCTGACAGCTCAGAGCCTGGAGCCTGCTTTGGATTCTGTGTCTCCTTCTCTGCCCCTCTGCTGTTCACACTCTGTCTCTCTCTCTCAAAAACAAATAAACATTAATTAAAAAAAAATAAGTGGAATTACTCAGTCTCACTCTTGAAGTGCTTCTTCAGCTTTACTCAGTATTGCCAAAATGCTCTTCACAGTGGTTGTGTCAAATTTTACTCTAATAAGCGTATTAGTTTTTGTTTCCCATGTCTTTGTCAACAGTTGGTATTTTTGCCAATCAGAAGGATCTAAAGTTTTTTGTTTTTGTTTGTCAATTATCTTCTTTTTGCTAGTTAAAAGGATCAAAAGATCTATAATGGCATAATTTTTATTTGTTATTTTTAATTGCTAGTAGGATACAGATATTTTTCATACTTATTAGCATTCAGGCCTCCTTTTTCTGTAAATCAGCCTTCCATACAATTTCCTGATTATTTTTTAGGCTTTTTTTTTGTTCTTGTTATTGTTGTTCATTTCAAGAAGCATCTAATAATCTCTTGATATTACTTATTTTATATATGTCACAAGTATCTTTGCTCACTCTGTGACCTTTACTTTTTTGTCTTTGGATTTATAGAGTTAAAATATAATTCATAAAATTAACCAATCTTTTTCTCAGAGTTTGGAACTTTGTTAAAGGATATTTTAAAAGATATTAAAAGTTAAAAAGATATTTTTAGTTAAAAGGTGTTTTAAAAGATATTTTTCTCTACCCTCACCTCATAAAGTGTTATTCTGGATGTTTTCTAAAGGCTTTAAATTAAATTTTTTTGTTTTTCTTTTTAGGAATTTAATATTAAGAATCTATATTTTGAATGATGTCTGGTGAAGAATTGTAGTGATTATTTAGGGTTGCATAATTAAAGAGACACAAGATTCTACAGTGTATATTCACATAAAGTTTTAATAATTGTAGAAAATATGACACAGTAAGATAAAGCATGCACAGGCTGCATGGAAAACATTTGAGTGCATCCCCTCAAGGTAGTCCTTTGATTGCACAAGACGAACTTCTCTTCAGGTTACGAACCAGCCAAGGTGTGCGCATGGTATCTTAGTCAAATGGTGTGACCAGTCAGACCAGATGAAAATCATCACTCTACATAATCCTGAACAAGGTAGACAAACTCATTAATAGTGCTTCAAGGAGAATTTCAAACTTTATTTATTTTATTTTATGGTGGTAAGAGCAATTATGAGCTCTAGGCTCTTAATTTGTTAAGTGTGCAGTACAGTATTCTTAACTGTAGGGACAGTGTTGTATAGCATGTCTCTAATTGATTTGATTAGAAACTCCCATTTTCTCTCACTCTCATCCCCTAGTGGCTGCCATTTTCCTCTTTGATACTGTGATTTGATTATCCGACATACTTCACCAAAGTGAAATTATGCAGTATTTGTCGTTCTGTGACTGGCTTGTTTCACTTACGTGAAATGTGTATGTCCTCCACGTTCATCCACATTGTCACATAGCAAGATTTTCTTCTGTTTTCATGGCTGAATAATATTCAGTTATATGTATGTACCATATTTTCTTTATTCATCTGTTGATAGAATTTCAGTTATATCCACATAATTCTGCCCTGAACACTAAAGGGCTAATATTTTTTGAAATCCTGATTTCAATTCCTTAGATAAATATTGGGGGAGAGTGAGAGACTCTCCATCACACAGTGGTGTGTAACCATAGTTTAACCTTTCTCTCCTTCAGCTTCATTATGTATAAAATGGGAGTATTAATAATATCCAAATCATAGAGTATTTTTTGGATTAGTTAGGATAATGCATGTAATGTACTTAAGAACACTAACTGGCATATAAAACTTCCTTGTTTTCCTAAAAAAAATTATTCTGTATTATAAAGTAATGACAAACTTTATTAATACTTTTGCCTTATTTTACTGATATTAATAGAGCTTCCATAATATTACTCTGGTTAATACTTATATTTTCTTATCACATTTTCTACTCAAATACTTTGTAATATTATGTTAACATTATGTTTATGTATATCTTGCGTAAAGATCATATCATTAGGTATTTTGAAAGACATATTCTTGTCTTACTCTCAAGTTATGTGTGATTAACATATTTGACAAATATCTAGAATATTATTCATTAATTTTATTTTATAGAGTTTTTGTTTCTCTTTATTTTTTATATCCTTTGATTGTTATAGTTTTACTTTCTTTTAATGTAGTTTAAATCACAATTCTATTTTTATATTTTAATGGTAAAACCTAACTTTTGGCATGCATATTCAGCTTTCTACATTAAACATTAATTGGTATCTCTGTTATTTTCATAATGTATGGGCTTTAGATAGCTTTTACCCTGCAGTTCAATCTTCTTTGTGCTACAGGTCCATTGATATAATTTAAACAATTTATATAGTGTTGTTAGTCCTGAGAATTAAACAGAGAGCATCATGTTCTAATTTTTATAAAACATGTGTTTTACTCTGACTATGGTCTAATTAATGGTATAAAAAAATTAATGTTTATTTCTGAGAGAGAGAGAGAGAGAGAGAGAGAGAGAGAGAACGTTGGAACATAAGTGGGGAAAGGGCAAAGAGAGGGAGAGGAAGACACAGAATCTGAAGCAGGCTTCAGGCTCTGAGCTGTCAGCACAGAGCCTGATGAGGGGCTCAAACTCGTGAACCCAAACTTATGAACTGTGAGATCAGGACCTGAGCTGAAGTCAGACGCTCAACCGACTGAGCCACCTAGGTGCCCCTAATTAATGGTATTTTGTAAGAACTAGAAGGATACTTTCATAGAGTGATATTTGTTCTGCAAAGCTCTTACCAATATTAAGTAAACGTCCTTTGAAAATGCAATTTTTTCTAGCCTATGTATTAGAAAATGTTGCAGCAACTTGGGAGGGAGGGAGAGAACCAGAGGGACAGGCAGAAGCAGAGGCAAAGGGAAAGAGCCAAAAGGAGAGAGAATGAATAGAGAGCTACATCTGCACCACATGGCTGTTTAGTAAAGTAACCCAAATTTATACCATTATATGGGCTGATTTCTAATTAACCACATGGACAAAAAATGTGCTAAAATATCCCAATAGAGGTCTAATTTGCAGCTGTTTGATTGTTTTCCCCTACTATTATCTGCAAAGCAATTATGCATGAATAAAGACTTCTTGACTAGCTTTCAAGGAAATATTGACCACTAATACATTTTAATTAAGGAATATTGAAGCAGGAGAATTTAAATTAACAAAATAAACAATGTTAAAACAAGGTGAAGTTTCAACAGTAAGCAGTTCTAAAACCTATTAGCAAATGTTTCTGTTTCACATTTATAAATATATATGCATGTCTGTGTAAACACGTGCTTGTATGTACATGCATATAATTTAAACTGTATTTCTATAGGATATGTGTAAAAAATGTATAATAAATATAGTGTCTTTGCCTAATATCAAATAGGGGGGTTTAAGTCATCATTTGTTGGGAAGGGGCATTATCTTGGAAGGTTTGATCATGGAATTGATGTCTGAAACCTTAAAAAAGTAAGAGTGAAGGATGCAAAAAGGGGATGAAGATTTGTGGGTAGAGGGAACCATATAAAGCATAGAGGCAAAAGAATGCATGGAAGTCAGTATAGCCTCATACATCAGTGTCCAGTAGACTTAGGTTTGAATTCTAATGATGAACTGTTTTGGAGAGGTCATTTAAGATTGAAGATTCTGGTAAATTCCAATGATAATGTTTTTTATATCAAAATTATATTTTGGAGATTTGATATGCTTGTGTATATATGTTTTTGTGTGTTACTAGCCAAAAGGAAGTGGTCCAAAAATATGCTTTCATCTATTATTATTATCATTATTATTACAGAGTTTGCTATAATTATTACTGTTGCCCATTTAAGACATTTGAATTATTATTATGTTTTTAAGACACTTTATTTATTTATTTATTTATTTATTTATTTATTTATATATTTATGATTTATTTATTTGGAGAGAAAGAGAGAGATTGAACAGGAGAGAGGCAGAGAGAGAGAGAGGAAAAGAGAGAATCCCAAGCAGGCTTCATACTGTCAGTGCACAGCCCAATGTGGGGGTCAAACTCATGAACTGGGAGATCATGATCTGAGCTGAAATCAAAAGTAGGAAGCTTAACCAACTGAGCCAGCCAGGTGCCCCTAGACACAAGAATTATTTAAATATAAGTTGAACATGACTAAAAAAATTGAGTAGTAAGAATTAGGATAACAGACAGAGGTAGTAATCTGAGGCAGATTATGACGCATTTTCTAAACTTCATCAAAACATTTAAACATTACTTTGGGGCATCAGGGAGCTGTTGAAGTAAGTGAGCAATTTGGAATGTAGAAAGCTCTCCTGTGAGGAATGGATGCAGGGACATGAGGAGTGAAACTGGAGGGAGAAATACTTATAAATTAGAGATAATGTTTGCCTAAATGTGGTACGTGCAGTAAAGATTGAGAAGATAAAATTCGAGATATGCTTAGGGCATAGACCTTACTGAACTTAGAAATTTATTAAATTCAGCAGTTGGAGATGAATCAACGATGGTGAAGATATCTTGAATGTGATACATTAGATAGATAATGATTTTATTCCCAAGAATGATAAACACAGAAGGATTAGCTCATGTGAAGGGGGATAGTGAGTCCACTTTTGCATATGTGTAGATACACATGCTCAGAGAACAGAAAAAGGTATGTGTCTAGCATGTGTTTTACTGAACTGGATTTCAGTTCTGGAGATACATCAGCAGATGATAAATAGAAATTATCAGCATTTAGATTAAAATTAAACTCATAGAGTAAATTAAATTGAGATACTATAATGTTTATTTCTGAGAGAGAGAGAGAGAGAGAGAGAGAGAGAGAGAGAGAGAATGAGACAGCATGAGTGGAGGAGAGACAGAGACACAGAATCTGAAGCAGGCTCCAGGCTCTGAGCTGTTAGCACAGAGCCCAACACGGGGCTCAAACCCACAACGTGAGGTTGTGACCTGAACCTAAGTCAGACGCTTAACTGACTGAGCCACCCAGGTGCCCCTGAATTAAGATACTATAAAAGAGTCAGAACAAACCTGAGGAACATCCACCCACATTTAAATATCAAATGAAATTAAAAGAGCTCATTAAAATGTCCAAAAAAAGCAGTCTCTTTGGTTTGAGAAGTGCAGACTTTTTGTGAATTTCAGTAGGAAAAGAGGAGTATATAACCTGTGTAAGTTATAGCTCTTGTAATGTATTGGTGTCATTTTCAACTTATTGGAAAAACCTACTCTGATTAAAATCATTCTCTTAATTTTACATTAAAGTGTGTATCTCCTGTTACTATCTTAGTCTCCCTGAGTTGTCATAACAGAATACCACACACTAGGTGACTTATACAACATAATCTTATTATCTCACAGTTCTGGAGGCTGGAATTCTAAGATTCAAGGTGCTGGCAAGGTTGGTTGCTGGTGAGGCCTCTCTTCCTGGCCTGAAGATGGCCCGCTTTTTCACTCTGTCCTCACATGGACTTTCCTCTGTGTGTGCACTCAGATTTTCTCTTCCTCTGCTTGTAAGAACATTAGTCCTATTGGATTAGGGCCCCACTCTTAGGACCTCAGTTAATCTTAGTCACTTCTTTAAAGGCTCTAACTCCAAATACAGTCACATTGGAGATTAGGGTTTCATCATATGAATTTTGGGGAACACACTTCAGTTCATACTAGTTACAGTATCAAAATAACTTGAAAATTCAAATAAGCTGTATGATGAAAACTGTGTCAATCAAAAAAATAATCATAAGAAAATAATCTATCTTTTAAGAGAGCTCTATTTAAAGAGATAAGAGCTATCTTGATGTCACAAATAAACAGAAGAATCAAAATATGCGGAGTGCCTCTCCCCCCATGACATATACTTGGTATAATTCCTGGCATAGATTAAGGTGTCAAATTAGTGTTTTGAATGAATGTTGAATGAAAAAGTGACTAATTGATCAGTTCACCAAAAATGTATAAACAGACAATTAGAGGTTTATATAAGGGAACTAAAAAATCGGTTGTAATATATTAATATAAATATAATGAAATTAGAATAAAGACAGGCTAGATGGTTTTTACAATGTCATACAATTACTTAATAGAGGAAAAAATGGGTCTGGATCTTAGTCCTTCTAATCACCACACAAAGGGAAGAAGCCAAGGGAAGTGATATTCACTTATTAAATAAAAAGAAAATTAAATAATTGAAAATAAAAAATTTAAATTCAGTCTCAACTAAAATGGGTTTTTATGTATAAATCTGAAATGAGAAGTAGTAAACTACTGTTTAGGAAAACCACAAGTCAGGGGTGCCTGCGTGGCTTAGTTGGTTAAGTAAGCATCCAACTTTGGCTCTGATCATGATCTCTCATTTTGTGAGTTCAAGCCCTGCGTCCGGCTCTGTGCTGACAGCTCAGAGCCCAGAGCCTGCTTCGGATTCTGTGTCTCCCTCTCTCTCTGCCCCTCCTCTGCTCTCACTCTGTCTCTGTCTCTCTCAAAAATAAATAAACATTAAAAAATTAAAAAAAAAACAAGTCAGGATTATCTTAATATGTTTATGATTTAGTAAAAAGCCAAGTGAAGTTAATTTCAGGAATGAAGAGTAGATAATCACATAAACACATAAACACATTCGTGTTCCTTCTTCAGGCAGGATTTGTTGCTATTTTCACCTAGGTCCCTGAATAAATTTGGATAGGTTATGTAATTACATATCTATAATATAGCTGTTCTTGATAGTTCCCATAGCACTTGCCACATGAAAATGTTTATTTTTAATATATTCTGCTTCATTGGATTGTGAAGTCTCCCAAGACAGAAATTTTCTTAGTTGTTTTATATTTCTGTACGTAGCTCAACACTGGGTATACAGATGGCAGGCATGAAACACTTTTATAGAGGAAATGAATCAACTGAACAATGCATTTTGTAAAATTTCTTTGAGAATAGAGAAAAGATATTCTTTAAGGTTCCAAAGTTAGAAACAGAAGACAATATAATCAAAGCTTTACTGGCATAGTCCAAGACTTTCACTATGAATAGTGAAAAAAGTTTGATGTCAGTCTGGTTGGCTTTTGACCAAGTAGAAATGCTTTTGAATGGTCTTTATTTATGAAAGGAAATAATAGCTCTAAAGAAGGCCTGGAAATTTGATGGGTTGCCAAATGTACATTTCCTATGTTAAAGCAGCAAATAATACTACCCTGTTAGTTACTTTAAAATGACATAGTGGTTTTGTAATGAACTTTAACACTATTTAATATATTTTAAAATATTTTTCAATCAAAATGGATGTTGTGGGCTGTTTTTGGATTACAAAGTCTGTAACACCCACTCCCTTCAATGTGTGTTTCTTAAGCAATGTATTTCTGAGATGCATTCCAAGGGGAATCTTCTCTGTGACACTATTGCCATGGAGAGGAACTGGTTATGATAAAATTACTTATGATGATGTGCTAAGCATTTATGTTAATTCTTCTTCCTAAACGATTCACAAACAGAAAATTAGTAAAGCAGGTTTTAAAAATGTATTCATGTATTATTATAAGTTGACATAAAATTTCTGAAGGAAAATGGATTCTGATATAATTAGAGCACCTCTCTGAAATAAATATTGTCACTGAAGAAATAATATCCCTTTGAACAATAGGAGATCACCTATTTTACTCTGTATCATTTGCCAGTAATGAACACTGGAAGAGAATCCTAGAAAGGTGGTAATAGCTTTTCATGTAAACCAACGTTTGCCTTAGACCAAGAACATAAGATAACTACTTAATTTTTTTCCATTTAAACCCAAGGATATCCTCAGTTTCAATAAAAAGAATTTAATGTTATTTGATATACTTTATTATTTTCATTTTTTTCTAGTGTATGAAATTAAAAGGATTTATGACATATCCGTTATGCTTTGGGCCATAGTATTATTGAAATAAAGAAAAAAGAAAGTAAGGAACTCTTATAGTTCTTTTTTGCACATTTCATATTTAAACCTCTAGTATTCTTTTCACGATCTCTTAAGAGATTATGAGCTTAAGGTTATGAAAACCATATTTTTTATAATGAGAAATTCCCTAATAAGTTATGATTTTTAAGAAATTGTTTTGATTAACTATGCAAGGGTTTTGAGCCAGTGGGTTATGAAAAATATATGACTTTCTATTTCTATATGAAGATTTAAATTAAACTATATATATTAAACCAATATGTTATGTGTCAAATATCACATCTTTTGATATTTCAATTTAAATATACATGAATAGTCTGAAAGCAGAACATTTTTATGGTCGTTACAGTTTAAAACTCACATCCTTTCATTCTCCTTTCATCTAGAAGGATAAAAATCAACAGAACAAAAATTATTATGAAATTAATCTATAGAAATATGGATCTTATATACACTTGTCAGAAATTTTTATAAGAAACTTTATAGAATGTTTTACCCATTTGCCATCTTAAACAACGTGATAACTGTATCTAAATGTATTATGCAAATTCATAATGCGTTGAGGTCCTAATGAAGTAAAAAGTATGTAGGATTTTCCCCTCTAAACAAAGTATTCAGAGTGCTCCAGTTTTTCATTCTCACAGAAAGAGCTTTGAAGTTCAGTAGACTTGCTCTTGAATCATTGTTCTGCCATCTTTTTCAAACCATTCAACATCTCTGAGAAACTGTGAGTAGTTTCCCACCTGTAAACTGGCAATGACTGTGCCTCCCTTGAAGCACTCTTGTAAAAGTTGGGTGAAATATCAAATGCCTCTACCGTGCCTGGCACATGGCAGGTTCTGATAAGTGATAGCAAATAATTTAGTAATATTTGTTATGGTTAATGATTTCTTTCCTCACTGTCAGTCTTTTTAAATACCATTTCTTACTGCTGTTGCTGTAATTTTTCCTCTTCCAATTTACTTTTGGTTAACTGAGGATTTAGCAATAAACCAGGAAGCAGTTATTATTGTATCTAAGACCTTGGAGTTGAGTTCAAGGACAAAGTAAAGTTGCTGCACCCTATGAGTGAAGGGTATGCATTTCTTTCTGTTTGGTCGAACACCCTTTGCCTTTATGTATGTACATTAGGGTTTGTTCTGGTGGTTGACAGTATAGAAAGATCAACTTAGGATAATTGAATTATTATTATATTTATCTAACATTTGATATTTATTTAATAATACACTGTATTGCTTTGACCTGACAGGAATGCTGGGAATGTGGAGAAGAGGGGAGGGTAGTTCTGTAACAATATACATAATTTATTTATTTTAATTTCTGGCTGTCTTTATTATTTAATATATTTAATTTATAATTATTAATATTTCATATCAATACTTCATTTAAATGTTATTCAATCAAGAAAGAATCCACTTAGTTTGAGATCCAAAGTTATAGAAATGTTCAGATTCAGTAAGCTATAGAAAATCTTGACTATTATAATTATTGCCATTTCATCCTATCAAGTAGAAAGACTCATGTTTTAGTAGTAAATATAAGGTATATTAGTTCTTAAAATAATATTATGTTTACTTTTTTTCCTAATTTGATCCATAGGTTCACATCTTAGTAATAAACTTTGTGTTCATGTATTGAAGTAATAGTTTATTTCAATGTTAGGAACCTTAGTAAAAACTGTTGGCTACCGATGAGTATGAATCTTTCTATGAACATTTATAGGCAAATGAAAGTAATAGAATAAATTTTAAAAATTCTAGATGCATTTTGATTGTAACTATATAAATATCTGTACGTGTTTTAGGAGCAAAGAATGGAAGAAAATATTCTGAAAGAAAACTAGTTATTAAATTTAAGTTGTGAGTTATTCTTGGTCATATTGTTGAACTTGTAGGCTGAGTTTCAATATACGTAGCATGGCTATTTTGAAATATGTAAATAAAGCAAACCAGATTTTAAGTTGTTTCCTGTCACCCAACTATGCCCATTTGGAAGAAGAATTTTAATACCCAAAACAGGCTGACTACATAAATACATAAAATTAATTAATTAGCTAATTAATTAATGCTCCTTTCATATTTTTGAAGGAGCCAAAAATCAGACTTATTAATTTTCTAACTAATAAGACAGTAAAAGACTAGTGTTAAGTCTCATCTTATTTTACTTATATCCATAAACATCAGTCAGATCCTAATGTTGCTAAGGTTTAAGAACCCGAAATATTTTAGGGGAATCAGTTCTCAGTCAAAGGGATACTGTTCTTAGGTACATATAACTTTCATTGAATTAGTGTCTTGAAGGCAGAATTTCTTCCATTAGCTTTATTAGCATTTTATTACTTTGCTGTGAAATTCCAGCTGCTTGAATTTAATGTATAAATATAATTTAAGGTGAATTAATTTGAGTTTGAGGCAGTTTCTTAAAATTGAACTTGGTTGATAGCTTAATATCAGACTATAAAATTTAGCACACACATTTATTAAACTTACATTCTTTTCTAGAACTGAGTACGTGCTACTTAGTTGCAGTATATTCTGAACTATATAACATAAAACCCTTTTTTATGTAATAATTTTAAATAATAATTTCTCATCAGCTACCAAGTGAGAAGTCAGCATGTAGTTTTAGGACAAGAGGTCAAGCAAAAGAAAAACAGAGCTTATACTAGTTGAGTGGAAAAGTAAACTTAAAAGACTCTAAAAACTTGTGTATTAATTTGTCAGCATTTTACCCAAATTATGATAAGGAAAGGATGAAAAATTATACGGAGTAGAGAAGTTATTAAATATTAAATGGAAACTTAATTATAGGCAAGACGTTAAGCTTTTGTGATGGGATTTTTCTCTAATGAATATAATGGGTGGACTACAAGACTTTCTTTATATACCTGGAATTTCCCCCACAACATGGGTGCATAGATAAGCTTAACAGTGTCATTCTCAGGCTCTTTCCTTTGTCCGCTTTACCTTTGTAAGCAGAATCGTGGCCCTGATTTCTACTCCAAAGAAATATTATGAAATAGTCTTAAAAAGGGAAGAAAAGAAATGTGATTGTTTTCCTTAGATAAACAAATGAAAAATAAAACCCTCTATTTTTGGTAACTTGAGGCCTTCCCTTCTATATCTGATGATGTCACTCAATGTTGAAAGTGAAAATTTTAATTTTCAGATTTTTCCCAGAAAATTATAAAAAAACAATTAATTTTCTTGAAGTCCTACCAATAGCTGACTTTGTTATTGTCTCTTTGCTAGGAATTATTTATAATCTAGTGTGGAGAGATCCCACCCCATTCTTACTAATTCATAAATAAGTGGCCATCAGTCATTTTGATTGACAGCCTCTGGTTCTGCAGAAACAATAAATCTGACCACATCAATTATTTGAGTCCTCATGATCACCAAACTGAGATTCTTTTATCATTTCTAACAGGAGAACATAAGTTCCTGACTTAATTTTCTTGTATGTTTTGGGAAATTCCAATATTGGATCCATAGACAACTGTACAGCAGATAAAAGAGGGGGATGGCATGAGGCAGGACACTGATTGACATTGTGAAATCACCTCCAATGTGGTTACATCTCTGATATTTATAATATTCTTGTTGAAATCTCCATTATTTTGATGGAGATTACTGTATCTCTCTTGTTTAAGTGGCAAGGGGTTGCTATTAAACTGTTTAAAAAAACAAAACAAAACAGTTTTCTTAGAAATCCCATGAAAGGAAAAGCAAACTGACAGCAAAAAAGGAAGGCAATTGTCAGTTGAAGGAAGAGCTGATCCCATAGCATCCAGGCAAGTTACAGATGCACAGATTTTACAGATGTCTAATATATTAAGAATGGTCAGCTGACAATAGAGAAACAGTAGAGATACTTTTCTGTAAACAACACACATGGCTAAATGCACTGGAGTTGTACATTTTGTATAATTGAAATATGCATGAAAAATAGATACAACCATGCTGGAAATGCAATTAAGTTATTCCCTTGGGACATTATGAAGGCAGAAGTCACCCATTGTTTTAAAACTGGTCTACCATTATAAGGTTTTACTGGATTTTAAATATAAATAAAATACTTGCATTTAGAGTAACTCCCATTTTGTCCATCTGTGCCACTCAAGCAGGAAATCTAAATCTTATTCTAGGATGCATCTTACAAAGTATTTTTTAATAACTCCCTGAAATGTGTACGTGTGTGGTTAAAAAATGTTTAGCACCTCTAATCTGAGGTCCCAGAGATGTATGACTTAATCACAGCACTGCCTGTAGTTTATAAATGCCTCAGTTCTGCTAATCTTGCCACCTTTTGGTTTCTACTATTTTATCTCTTATGGGAAGAAATTCCCACTGCTATGGATTTTCTGCTCCCTGACAACCTCCAGTCCTCTTCTTTTCAGCCAAAAAGTCTTCCCTGCCTTTCACAAGCTCTGGCTAAAAGGTGCTTCCCACAGCAGAGCACGTATAAAGAGAAGATTTAGGTGCAGACAGAGGTTAAGTAACTCACCTCAAATTATAATAATAGTAAAGGCAAAAACAGAGATCTGGGTGATTACCCAGTTCTCTTTGTAACCAGTAAGTTAAATTGATTCTTATTCAACTTTAATTAGAATTGGTTTCATGCAGTTACTTTTCAAATAGGTATCAGCTTCAGAAATAATGGTGGATTCTCACAAGTGGAGCATGCCAGTGGTGACTGGTCAGGGGCTACATTTGAGACTATTGCTAATTTTCCCCAATTTTCAAAAAGCTAAGTCCATACTGTTAGGTGATGGCAGCTAAAAGCAGAATCCAATGTACTGGGTACTTGCTAGATTGCCTGATACATTCTAGACACAAATTGTCTTTTCTGCCTGTGTGGAGCCCCTGTGGATTAGTGTTTAAATTAATTATTAGAAAGAGGACCATTTGGTATCAGTGGGAGAAACAAAGCTGGTTTTTGTGGTTAGTTAGTTTGTTTTTGTACCATCAGGTCAGCTCTGGACTTGTGTGTAAAACATTCTTTACCTCAGGTGAGGTTTTTCTCAAGCTGGTTCATAATTTTGCTTTTGCTTTTTTTTTTTTTTTTTAAATAATGACTTGTTTCAAGTTTTTTTGTCCTTCAAGCTTTGTTGGCTAGACCAGGAGGTAATGGTTCCTTTCAGTTGTTTCTCGTGTTGAGGTATCTTTATTCTATTCTAATGACCCATTGTTATACAATATCCTACTAAAGATATCTTGCCCAATACCGGAAGATGCTGATGCTTGTATTATGGATGAAATGACTGATATTGTTAAAAGAAGGACATACACATTGTATTTCTGATAAGAAGATGAATAAATGAATAGATATCTAGAAATACATGTTTTTGGAATAATGAAATAAGTATACTACATATGTATTAGCTATTACTATTACATCTTTCTAAAAGGTTTCTAAAGATGGATTAAAAAGGTAAACAGGGCCGCTTATGAAACTAAAGAAATGAAAACTTAGAGCAGAAGGTGTGTATTGACCTATAAAAATGGAGCTGTCTTGGGATACCTGGGTGGCTCAGTTGGTTAAGTGTTGGACTCTTGATTTCGCCTCATGTCATGATCTCAAGGTTTGTGAGATCAAGCCCTACATTGGGCTCTTCATAGACAGTGAAGAGCCTGCTTGGGATTCTGTCTCTTTCTCTTTGCCCCTCCTCCCTGTACATATATATACGTACGTATATATGTATATATGTATATATACATGTATATATATGTATTTTTTAGTGAAGTTGTCTTGATAATAACCACCAATGCTATTGTTATATATGAAATCAAGTAGAACAAAAATGTATGTTTTTAGTCTGCCTTATCAGTAAATCAGGGGCTAAGGTTAGGTAAAAAAAAGTTTATTAGAAGGCCAGAAAGCTCTGTGTCAGAGCTCATAGTTGCAAGAGTAATGGAATGCTACTTTGCACTGTGTCTCTATCACTTTGGGCAGAGACCTAAAGGCTTATAGCAATTTAGAATTTGCCAAAAACATCTGGCAAAGTGAACTACCAGACCATGCATGATGACAGTGGGAACTGCTCTCTACCTCCCTTTTAAGAGGAGTTGAATTTGGAACCTAGGGATGGAAGACAGGGATTTTATTTTATTTTATTTTATTTTATTTTATTTTATTTTATTTTATTTTATTTATTTTTTTATTGTGGGTGCTTCATTGTTTCTCCAGGTGGATAAGAAGGTTATGCTTCTTTCTTTTCTCCAGCCAAGTGAGGAAGACTTCAAGCATTCTGTCCTAAGATCTGCAGACTTTCTCGATCTACATAAGACAGGATCCCATTTTTCTTCTCCACTCCTCCTTTAGTCATCATCATGTCTATCACCCTGAAAGAACTAGCCCCTGTGGCTATGAGAGTGGAAGGGAAGAGTCAAAGATCAAAGTATACAAAGGAAGAAAGGGGGCTAAGTCAGCCCCCCACTATCTGTTATTCCGTCCTAGGCTTTCAGGATATCAGGCCTGAACTAGTACACAACTGGAGGGAATGGAGAAAGCATTAGAACATTCATAATTTTTTTTAATTATTGAACTGGACATTTTAATTACAGAAATGGGGCTGTTCCTGGGAATTACTACAGGGAACTGGAAAAGCTATGAAATGTGCCCCAAATTTCATCCAATAGCAGGAAAAGAAATAGCCTATCACATAGGCTTTAAGGGCCAGTGGAAGAAAGAATAAAGTTGATTTATGGCTCCTTCCTGTTAAGCACTGCTAATTCAATAGTCTGTTGCATATAAGCAGGAGAGTTCAACTCTGACTAACTTTAACTAACTAAATGAATGAATGAATACATAAATAAAATTAAATTTTGTAGGTTTGTTTTCAGTTTCAGAAAGATTGACTGAAACATAGAGGAGCCCATCCCCCAATCCCTCCACCAGGGCTGCCATTTCTGTGGCTACGGTGCACTGAATTTCACATGTCCTGCTGTTGCCCATTCAACACGGGATGCAGTCTCTAGCACAGTTACCCCTACTGCCCAGGAAACTCAACATTGTTGCTGCTACCTCTGTCATATGACACTGAAATGGATCCTCTGTGGTTTCTACTTCTTTGTATTAATAACACCCAATTTAAAGCTTATAGTGGATGCATTCTACTCTGGCTACAAAGAGATTGGGAGATAAATTATCTAGGATTGCATTTTGGGTGGGGCGGGAAGGGGGAAATACCAAAATGTAAGGATGGAGTTCAAATGTTAGACCCTGTGTTTGGTGAGACCCAGTAATTTACCCATTAAAAAAAAATATTTAAAGATCCCAAATCTGAGAACCACAATATAAGAAATTCAATTTCTGAGGTCTTTAACCACTAGAATAAAAGTACAATATTACCAAAAAAGGTCTATTAAAGGAATACAAAACTGCCTTCTTATCTGAAAATGTATAAGCACATTACCAGTAGATGTTTAAAAAGCATTTAATACATTTTAACATCTCTTCCTATTTTTAAAACAAATCTCTAAATAAGAAGTAGAAAAGAAACTACTCAAATCAATAATATTCAATTTAAATTTTGCCTAAATGACAAAAAAAGAAAACTAGAATGATTTCAGTTAAAATTAGGATCTAAATATGGATGCTCTTTGTAGTTTTTTTTTTTAATTTTTATTTAATGTTTATTTTTGAGAGAGAGAAACAGAGATAGAGCATGAACAGGGGACGCGCAGAGAGAGAGAGGGAGACACAAAATCTGAAGCAGGCTCCAGTTTCTGAGCTGTTGGCACAGAACCCAATGCGGGCCTTGAACTCATGAGCTCAACTCAACTCATGACCTAGCTAAAGTCAAATGCTTAACCGACTGAGCCACGCAGGTGCCCCTTTTTGCAGCTTGTTTTAGATTGTCTTTGATTTCTAGCAAATGTTCTAAGAAAATAAGATAAAATAATTTATATAAACTTAAAAAAGAAAAAACAAATTTGCTGATAAATTATACAATATAAAATACTTTAAAATATAAATAAATATATCAATATATATATATTTACAATATAAATATAAAATACTTTTATAGAGAGAGACTAGGAAAAAAGTTCTAGAGTATTTGGAAGAATATGAAAGTAATTGGATATGAGTTAATTATAAAAAATTAATAGCTATGTTTTAGGAATAAATGATGGTAATGAAAAAATATTTCATTGATAACTTAAAAAATAAAATGTTTTGGAAAAAAATCTTCAAAAAATGGTGTAGAATCTAAATAAAGAATGTATGAATTCATATCTAAAACTGCAATATGTGTTCTGAATTAATGGAAAAACATGCCATGTTTTTGAATGAATCCATCTAATATAAAATATGCCAATTAATAAGTGAATTTAATATAATCCCAAATAATTCCCAGAGGTCTGTTTATATGATTTCTTAAATTGAGTTAAATAAAATAATCTAGACATTAAATAAAAGACAAAAGCCTGAAAATAACCTAAGAAGTATAAAATAGAATAGCAGTGAAGGGTTGGTACAGAGTGAAGTTGTCTTTATAAAATTCAGAAGGTAAAAATATATTGTATTACATATAATAGTTTTGCATATGAATGGAAAAATTAATACAACAGAGAAGATAAACAATAAATAGATCCTAGACATGAGATTTGAATATAATAAATTTGCTGTTCAATTATTGTGATAGAATGAAATATTAAATGGTGCTGCTGTTACTGTATCTCCATCAGAAAGAAAAAACAATTAGACCTCTAAATTACATGATATTCAAAATTCAATTCTTTTATTTTTTTTTAATTTTGATTTTAGAGAGAGCAAGTGAGGGAGAGGGGCGGGCAGAGGGTAAGAGAGAGAGAGAGAAAGAGAGAGAATATCAGGCAGGCTCCACTCTCAGTGTGATCCTTCAACCCTGGGATCATGACCTCAGCCAAAATCAAGAGTCAGATGCTTAACCCACTGAGCCACCCAGGCACTGCCAAAATATGATTCTTAATGGAGTAAAGACTTCATGTGCAATTGAGGGGAAAAGTGGGCATAATTTGCCATACTTTAACAACCAAAAATCCAAAAAAAAGATAATAATTTATGTTATATAAAAATTATGTTGTTTAGGAAAAAAGATACCAAACAAAATTCATAGAAAAATAATAATCAAAAGGTTATAATATATAATATATAAAGACGTTTTAATGTTTTTGAAGTACAACTAATGGAAAGAAAAATAGACAAAGGATATGAATTGGTAGTTGATGAAAGAAAAAGTCTCTGTAACCATTTACCAAATTAAAAGACTCAGAATAAGATGTAGTCATGGAAGTGCAACATAAAGTGATAATGAACTACTACCTTATACAATCATAGTGCACAAAAATTCAGAACAAAAAAAAAATCTATCATAGCTGAGAGGTAGGAAAAATGATACTCATATGCATGTCATGAAACATATATTTCCTTTGGAAAGAAACAGGACAAAAATTCAGTTAAATCTACTTACAAGTCAGTTTCATGTTTATAAGAATTATTCCCATCAAATAAAGCCATCAGTTTGAAAATGCATATTCAGAGACCATTACTATGGAATTGTTCAGAGAGGCAAAAAACTGGAAATAAAATCAATGCACACAGTAGGGAAATACTTGAATAAATTACATGAATTCATGGCCAAGGATATAGTATAACTAAGATAGATAGATAGATAGATAGATAGATAGATAGATAGATAGATAGATAAGAGCTCTACTTTGGAAGGATTTCCATGAGTTATTTTGCATGAGAAAAATATTTTTTTAAATGTGTTATATGATTAATTTTACTGGAAAGACAAACAAAACTACACACCCAAATATGTGTGTGTGTCTTTGCATATATGTGCATATTTTTATATATATGAATATATGAGTCTGAACAAAAACGTAGAATACCATGATATTAACATGGAGTATGTGGGGAGGTGAGGGTATGAAAGAAGAGAGTGGAGTGAGAGGCAAGCATTTAGAAGAAAAAGATTGAAACAAATACATATATATATACATATATATATATGTGTGTGTGTGTATATATAGCATAGTATATACCTATAAATATTATATAATGTATATAACATGCTTATAATACGTTATTTATAATGAGTATATAAATGTATATATTGTAAACACATAAATTACCATTGTGTGTGTGTATAAAATTTTAAAACTTCAGATTCTTTATTTTTCTCATTTTTCATGTGTCTCTTAGAAAATGGGCAAGGAGGAAATAAAAAGAAAATCCTGAAATAATTTTTAGAACATCTGAAAGTTCAAAAACTGTTTCTGCAGGATGATATGTAAGATCATCAGATATAATATCATCAAGCTATAAAGCATGTGGTTACATTTTTTTTTTTTTAATAATAGAAGATGAGGACCTATCTACCAATGAAAGCTCATCAGTGTACAACACAGGGAAAACTCCCAAAAGTTTGCTGGTACTGTGGTACTGATTCTCTGGAAAACACCTGGTCTGACTAAAATCAAGCCCTAGACATCCTCAGACTGGCCCACTAACACCACAGGAACTAAACACTACCCACAACAGGCAAACAAACAAACAAAAAATCCACTGCGGGTGACTGGACTAAAGGAAAAAGCAACTTACCTACAACAGCAGGGCACACACATCACACATAGGAGACACCCCTGAAGTGCCAGATTCTGGTGAATAGGGGACACTGCAATGCAGGGTAATACAGGACTTCTTCTTCATAAAGCCATTATTTTCTAATGCAGGAGATGTAGCTGTCTTTCCTAACATACAGAAACAGACACAGAGAGTTAGACAAAACGAGGAGACAAAGGAATATGTCTCAAATGTAAGAACGGGACAAAATCACAGTAAGAGACCTAAGTGAAATGGAGATAAATAATATGCCTGATAAAGAATTCAGAGTAATGATCATAAATATGCTCATTAGATTTGAGAAAAGAGTGGAGGACCTCAGTGAGACCTTTCAATGAGATTTAAAAAAGAACCAATCAGAGATAAAGAACACAATAAATGAAATTTAAAATATACTTGTTGGAATAAATAGTAGAGGAAGCAGAAGAATAAATCAGGGACCTAAAGGACAGAGTAATGGAAGATAATCAAGCTGAGCAGGTGAGAGAAAAAAAAAATGGCAAAATGAGAACAGATTTAGGGAACTCAATGCCACCATAAAATGTAATAACATTCACATTATGGGGATCTCAGAAGAAGAAGAGGAAGAAAAGGGGGAAGAAAATTTATTTGAAGAAATAATAACTGAAAACTTCCTTAATCTGGAGAAGGAAACAAATCCGTATCCAGGCACAGAGATCCCCCAATAAAATTAATTCAATTAGGTCCATGTTATGACAGATAGTAATTATGACAGCAAAAAGTAATGATAAAGAGAGAATTTTAAAGGTAGAGAAAATAAAAGCATTACATACAAGGGAAACCCTGTAAAGCTATCAGCTAATTTTTCAGCAGAAACTTTTCAGGCTAGAGGGAGTGGCATGATACTTTCAAAGTGCTGAAAGGAAAAAATCTGCAACCAAGAATATTCTATCCAGCAAGGCTGTCATTCAGAATAGAAGGATAAGGAGTTCTGCAGATAAAAGTGAAAGAATTCCATGACCACCAAACCAGCCCTGCAAAAAATGTTAAAGAGGACTCTTTGAGTGGAAAGAAAAGACCATAAGCAAGAGTAGGAAAAGTAAGAAGCAGAAAAGCAGTAAAAATAAGTATATCTGTAAAAATAAGTCAAGAGACTCACAACATAAAAGGATATAAAGTATGACACCATATACCTAAAATGTAGGGGAGAGAGGAGTAATGAATGAGTTCAAACTTAAGTGACCATCAACTTCATATAGACTGTTGTATACATAAGATGTTACATGCAAACCGAATGGTAATCACAAACGTTGTAATAGATATGCAAAAAGTAAAGGAATCCAAGTGTATCACTAAAGAAAGCCAACTATTTTTAAGAGAACATATCAAGAGAAGAAAGAAATAGAGAAAAACTAAAAAGAATCATAAAACAAGTAATAGAATAGCAATAAATAAATACCTATCAATAATTACTTTGAATGTAAATGGACTAAACACTCCAATCAAAAGACATAGGGTGACAAAATGGATAAAAAAGCAAGACCCATGTATCTACTACCTTCAAGAGACTCATTTCAGACCAAAAGACACATTCACATTGAAATTGAAAGGATGGTAAAGCATTTATCATGGAAATGGATGTGAAAAGAAAGCCAGGGTAGTAATATTTACATGGCACAAAATGGACTTTGAAAGAAAGATTGTTACAAGAGATAAAGAAGGACACAATATAATCATTAGGGGAGCAAGCAAGCAAGAAGATATAACAATTATAAACGTTTTTACACCTAATATGAAGGCACCCAAACATTTAAAGCAGTTAATAACAAACATAAAGAAAGTGATCCATAATACAATTGTAAGGGACTTTAATACCCCACTTACATCATTGTATAGATGTCCAGTAGAAAATCAGAAAGGAAACAGTGTCCTTGAATGACACATTGGACCGGATGACTTTTAACAGTTACATGTAGAACATTCCATCCTAAAACAGCAGAATACACATTCTTTTCAGGTAAACAGTGAACATTGTCCTGAATAGATCACATATTAGGCCACAAACAAGGCTTAACAAATTCAAAAAGATCAAAGTCACCCCATGCATCTGTTGTGACCACAATACTATGGAGCTAGAAATTAACTTGAAAATCCGGAAGGAGCACAAATACAGAGGCTAAATAATATGCTACTAAACAGTGAATGGGTCAACCAAGAAATCTAAAAAGAAACAAAAAATACATGGAAATAAGTGAAAGTAAAAATACAATAGTCCAAAATCTTTGGTATGCATGCTATAAATTTCTCTTAGAATTTTCTTCCAGAAAATATAAATTTATAGCAATACAAGCCTACTCCAAGAAGCAAGAAAAATCTCAAATAAACAACCTAACCTTATACCTAACAGAGCTAGAGAAAGAACAAACAAAACACAAAACCAGTAGAAGGAAGCCATTAATAAATATTAGAGCAGAAAAAAATGATAAGAACCTAAAAACAAAACAAAACAAATAAAACAGTTTTACTTAAAAAGTAAAACAGATCAGTGAAACCAGGAGCTGGTTCTTTGAAAATATCAACAAAATCAATAACATTTAGCCAGATCTGGGGGGGGGGGGGGAGGGTTGGAAAGGACTCAAATTAAATGAAATCAGGAATAAAAGGGGGGAGTTAAGTCAGTTAAATGTCTGAGTCTTGATTTCAGATCTGGTCATAATCTCCTGGTTTTGTGAGTTCGAGCTCCACATTGGGCTCTGTGCGGACAGATTCTCTCTCTGCTTGGGATTCTCTCCCTCTTTCTCTCTCTCTGTGCCCCAATCCTACTCACACCATCTCTGTATCTCTCAAAATCAATAAGGTTAAAAATTTTTTAAACATTAATGTATTTAAAAAAAGAAAAGAAAACTGAAGAAATAAAAAGGAATGGGGCACCTGGGTGGCTCAGTCAGTTGAGTGTCCGACTTCGGCTCAGGTCATGATCTCACAGTCCATGAGTTCGTGACCCGCGTTGGGCTCTGTGCTGACAGCTCAGAGCCTGGAGCCTGCCTCGGATTCTGTGTCTCCCTCTCTCTCTGACCCTCCCCCACTCACACTCTGTCTCTCTCTCTCAAAAAGTAAACATTAAAAAAACTTTTTTAAAAAGAAACTTATGATCATATCAATAAATGCCAAAAAATTTTTGACAAGGTACAACATCCATTAATGATAAAAACCCTCAACAAAGTTGGTTTAGAGGGAACATACTTCAACATAATAAAGGCCATATATGAAAAACCTACAGCTAACATTGTACCCAATGGTGAAAAACTTAGTACTTTCTCTTAAGATCACAAACAAAACAAAGTAGTCCAATCTCACTAGTTTTTTTTTTTTAATGTTTATTCATTTATTTTAAAAGAAAGATATGGAGGAGAGCCAGAGATAGAGAGAATCCTAAGCAGGATCCACACTGTCAGTGCAGAACCCAAAACAACTCAAACTCATGAACTGTGAGATCATTACCTGAGCTGAAATAAACAGTCATGAGTCAGACCCTTAACCGACTGAGCCACCCAGGTACCCCCCAGTCTCACCAGTTTTATTCACTCTAGTACTGGAAATCCTAGCCACAGCATTTAGGTAAGAAAAAGTAATAAAAGACATCCAAATTTCAAGGAAGAAGTAAAACTTCCACTATTTGCAGATGGCATGTTACTCTCTATACAAAACCCTAAAGGGTCCACAAAAAAAAAAATAAAAAATAAATAAATAAATAGATAGATAAATAAATAAAACACAATTGATAAATGAACTCAGTAAGGTCACAGGATAAAAAAATTAGTGTATAGAAATCCATTGAATATTTTATACGCTTATAATGAATCAACAGCAAGAGATATTAAGAAGCAAAAATGTTTATAATTACACCAAAAGTAATAAAATAGCTGGGAATAAATGTAACCAAGGAAATGAAAGATCTATACTCTGAAAACTATATAGCAATGATGAAAAAAAATTCAAAATGACACACATGAAAGGTGTCCCATGCTCATGGCTTAGAAGAACAAATATTGTTAAAATGTCCTACTCAAAGCAATCTACATATTTAATGCAATCTTTATCAATATACCAACAGCATTTTTCATAGAACTAGAACAAATAATCCTAAAATTTGTATGGTATCACAAAAGACCCTGAACAGCCAAAACAGTCTTGAAAAAGAAAAACAAAGCTGGAGGTATAAAAATTCCAGATTTCAAGTTATATAAAGTTGTAGTAATCAAAAGAGTATGGTACTGGCACAAAAATAGACATATAGATCAAATGAAACAGGATAGAAAGCCTAGAAACGAACCCACAATTATATGGTCAATTAATCTTTGACAAAGGAGGCAAGAATATGTAATGGGAAAAAGACTCTCTCTTCCACAAATGGTGTTCGGAAAACTGGACAGCTACATGCAAAAGAATGAAGAAGCTGGACCACTTTCTTACACCATAAAGAAATAAACTCAAAGTGGATTAAAGATCTAAATGTGAGACCTAAAGCCATAAAAATCCTAGGAGAGAGCTCAGGCAGTAATTTCTCTGACACTGACAGTAGTAACATTTTTTTTTTTACATATATGTCTCCTGAGGTAAGGGAGAGAAAAGCAAAAATAAATTGTTAGTACAACATCAAAATAAAAAGCTTCTGCACAGTGAAGGAAACAATCAACAAAACTGTAAGACAACCTGCCGAATGTGAAGAAGATATTTGCAAATGACATATTTAATAAAGGGTAAGTTTCTAAAATATATAAAGAAGTGATACAACTCAACACCCCAAAAAACAAATATTCCACTTAAAAATGAGAATACATGAGCAGACATTTCTCCAAAGAAGAAATACAGATGGTCAAAAGACACATGAAAAAATGCTCAACATCACTCATCATCAGGGAAATGCAAATCAAAACTACAGTGAGATATCACCTCACACCCATCAGAGTAGCCAAAATAAAAACACAAGAAACAACAAGTGTTGGCAACGATGTGGAGAAAAAAAGAACCATTGTGCACTGCTGGTAGGAATGCAAAGTGGTGCAGCTACTCTGGAAAACAGTATGAAGAGTCCTCAAAAATTTAAAAATAGACCTATCTTACAGTCCAGTAATTATACTGCTGCGTATTACCCAAAAAATACACAAACACTAATTCAAAGGGATACATACATCTCTGTGTTTATTGCAGCATTGTTTGCAATAGCCAAATTATGGAAGCAACTAACATGTCCATCAATAGATGAATGAATAAAGAATATGTTATTATATAATGTTCACACAATGTATATTCCACACACACGATGGAATATTAGCCATTAAAAAATCATGAAATCGTGCCACTTGAAACAACATGGATGCAGCTACAGAGTGTAATGCTAAGTGAAATTAAGTCAGCCAAAGAAAGATGGTTTCATTCATATGTGGAATTTAAGAAACAAAGCACATTAACAAAGGACAAAGAGAGAGAGACAAACCAAAAAACAGACTTTTAAACTATAGAGAGCAAACTGGTGGTTACCAGAGGGGAGCTAGAGGGGGAAGATGGGTGAGATAGATGATTAAATAATACACTTAATCCTGATGAACATTGAGCAATGTCTAGAATTGTTGAATCACTATATTGTAAAACTGAAACTAATGTAACACTGTATGTTAACTATACTGGAATTAAAATGAAAAAACTTAACAAAAGTTAAAAAACTTTAGAAGATGCAATTTATGTGTAAGTAGATCTGTAAGAACAAAATTTCAGATAACGAGTCTAAATCTTATAGATAGCTTCACTCTTTTATAAATGTGCCATTTTGAGAACTTGGTGTCAATTACTCATTTTTTGTCCTTTTTTTTTATGGGCTATCAGATAAAATTAGTCATTAGACAGAAAAAAATATGTAGGGAAAGATTTGAAACTTTTCTTGTCATCAGTACTTGCACATAATTTCTCATTGATTTATCAAATGGTGCTTTTTTATTGATACCTACAGAAAGTGCTACAAATCTTTGACATTGATGCTTTATTTATACTAAGGTAACTTGTGCTTGATTGTTGATATATCTAACAATTATTTAATAAGTTTTTCTTTTTTGTAACTTCAAGGCAACCTAATTTTATTCAGGTTAGTTAGCATTATTTATTGTTAATGTATATTCATCCTATAGCTATACTACTAACATAAATTCTTACCCATTAAGTGAGAAATAATATACTTGACTAGCTTTAGTGCCTCCAAGAGTATTGAGTGGTTATTTTCCTTGAGAAAACACAGTCAGATTTTTTTTATGCATAGGATTTTTAAGATTTCTAGCACTTCCCAGAGGGGAAGATGACATCCAGTGCGGTATTTAGTATGTCTGCCATCTGGGTTTTTAGATTCATTTGGTTTAATTTAAAGATTAAAGACAGAAAAATTGGACCAAATGGTGGAATAAAGCCCTGTGGAAAACATGCCTCTGCTGTGATTATTTTTGAGATTAATTGATTCTTTAACTTGTAACTATATCCCGTGACTTCAGTGGCAGTTAATAACTGATTAACCATGAATATGTAGATTAATTGTGCCATTGCATGCTGGGAGATGAGTTAACTCTTTTATGTAACTAGAGTACCCCAGTTTAAGTGGAGAGTAGACTAAACAAATGCTCCCATGCTTTAGTGAATCTTATTTCAAACAGGACTATCTAATATATAAGCAATAATTTTGAATTTTTTAAGGAGAAAATCTATGCCTTCATTAAAAAAATAGGGAGGGTGTAAAAAACACTTCCAAGTTTTCTAATCTAAAAGATTGGAAGCTTGAATAAATACTTCTTAAAAACAAGGATGCACTACACTTGATCTTAGCCAAAAGGCCAAGAAACGATAAAAAACAAGGATGCACTATTGATAAATCTTAAATGATGTTGAGTTGTAAAAATCTATATAATTATACCATTAAAATAGTTCACATATTGACCATTTTTATAAAGCTCCCTATTATTATTTTTTGTCCTTATAAATTCCTAGCTCTTTGCTATTGGGACTTAAATATATATCTCTCAGCTTCAAGGAAAACAAAACAATGAAAACAGAGCAGGACTCCTATGATCAAGTGCTGTCTTATAGCTACTCCTCTAACTCGTTGTGAAAGCCAAGTTCCTTGAAGATTCATATCTATGAATCTTTCCATATTTTTACTGGCTTTCAGTGCTTTAAGGCACAGGAAAATGACTATCAATTCTATTACTCCTCTGACACAACTATGATGAAGGCTACCAGTAACCTATTTCTTGCCAAATTTCAAGTCACTTTTCAGTTCTATTTTTACCTTGATTCTTTTCACCATTTATTCTGGTTTCTAACTCTTCCATGGCAATGGATTGACCTTTTAAATTTATTTTGTTTCCCATTGATTTGTTTTGTCTCTACCCTCCTCATCACTTTTTCAGTTTTTTTTTTTTTCCTAATTCTTTCCTTCTTTTTTCCTCAATTTGGTGTTGCCCATGCTCTATCCTTGAACCTTCCCTGTCTTCATTCTGCTTCATTCTTCTTGAATGGTCTCATCCCTCACATAGCATATTGATGACTCACAAATCCGTATCTGCAACCCAGACTTCTTATTCTTCTTAATGTATAGTCTATGTGCCTTATAACTAGTAGAGCAGTAGGTGCTTGACATTTGACATGATTTAAACAAAACAGGTTCTTCATCTTCCATAATCTCCTGCCTTGTCTCCTCTGGCCAGAAACAGGTTTACTTTATATTTTATTTCTGTTACTGTACCTTCTACCCTACTGTCCAAGCCAAGTCCTTGTCTCACTCTCTTCTTTCTCTCAGCTCTCTATTTAATCAGTCACCCAGTTCAGTTCATGCAAGTTTCTAGGATTAAGAAAGGTAACTTATATCACCATATATATTTTTGTTTCTTAAAATGACTTTAATTTGGCAGTTGCTGGCATGTTTATTTAGCCAAAGAGAAAATCTCTAGAAAATTATCTCAGCTAGACAGCAGTAGCTATTCTGTTTATGGGGAAAAAACTAATTTCCCTTAGATTATTTTATGTATGGGTAGCCTTGCTAAAGATTGACATTGATCATATTAACTACAGATTAATCTTCTTTGTGTTAATACATTAGATCATTATAGAATACTTATGTCCATTATGTCAGGTTGAAGGAATACAAACATGACTAAGATATGGATCTTATATGTACATATATATATAGATAGATATATATATATATATATATATATATTTTATAGAAATCCAAATTAGTTATGTCATTAAAATATATTTGAAGCAAGTATTCATATATCAAATCATATATCAATTATTTATATTATTTCATAAATGAGAAGAATTTTGTCCTCTCTTAGATAATAAAAATCATATTCTCTTTACTTCAAAGAATATTTTGCATTTGTCAATGAATACTATCTTTACATGTTTTAATTTCACATACTCAACCTATAAATTTAAAACAAATTTATTTTAAAGAGAATAAGTAAGTGTAGATAAAATATGTTCCATAACAGAAAATAGTACAGTGTGTTTTTGCAATATCATCAAAGCCACTTAGTATGAAAACTGAATATTAAATAAATATAGAGAGAGATCTTATGTCACTTAAACTATATATAAAGATTGAAGAAAATTAGAAATGATAACTTAAAGGTCCTTGGATAAAACGTATAGCAAGTACTCCTTCTAAATCCTGGGTGTGAAAGTTGTTGACTTTCAAGTTAATCTCTCTCATGAAATTATCCTCAAATGGAAAGAGCTACATAACCCAAGGTGAAGCCTTCTCTCTAGGGAAGCCCTAACCCAGTGACTAATCAGTGTCCTTTATAAAACAACTTTTTGGGACAACTTAAAGTCCATTGCAACTCTAGAGCTCCTTCTGGATCATCTTGAGACTTTGTAGTGATGCATCACAGTTTAACTCCTCCCACTGCCTAATCTTTCCTACCTTTAATTTTTTTTCAAGCCACCATAAAAATTGTTCCTAGGGGCACTCCTCAAAAGTTTCCTGAGTGCATGTCTTCATCAAAGACCGTATTTTCAAGGAGTCATTCTAGATGGTCTGAGGAAATAGACTCTAAAATAGAATGGTACAAACATCACCCATCAGCCCACTAACTTACTGACAATGAGGACCCCATTGCTGGTAGTAGGTGGACCACTGATAGCTCTTGAATGCTGTAGTGGTGAAATTGTTAAAACCCCTGATGTTGAACAAGGATAGGTACCAGTGGAATGTAATGCACTGTGAATACACTATCTCTGGCTTTTGTAGAATTCAGGGGAAAGTTATTATAAGCATGATGGAATCTGTTTCTCATGGATTCTATTTATGCAGTGGAGAAAAAGAATGCAAGGCTGAATGTAAATAATCATGAATTGGAGGTGATGATGTGTGAGAATAAGAAGGCTTTCTTCCCACAATATAAAGAAATGTTCATCTTCTTTAGCCAGAGGTCATAAAGGCTGAAAAAAAAGGCTTAGGATTTACTTAAATATATAGCTGAGCTTTACAGAAACCTGAATCCGTAGCCCTGACAAGTCAGCTAAACCAGTGTCTGAACCCTGCTTGAGAACAAGTGGTACTCTGATTTGCAGGGCTGGGGGGAGGGTTGGAGTACATTTGGGTTAATGATCTCAGAAACCTTGAAACCTAGTTCTCCATAAACATTCTGGGCCTACAGAAATGGTCTGTTCCTCCTAATTAAGGGCTTTTATGTCCATCTTGCTTAAAGATGGTTCGGAAACTTCTTCCCCCTGAGGATATACCCTCACCTCCATTCCTGGCCTCCAGATCACTATATAGGGTCAGCAGATGACATCATGTGGCCACAGAAGTATGTTTACTGGTAAGCGTTGGGAGAGTATGTATGGAATTGGATTCTGAGACTGCTGGATCAAGTGGGATGGAGAATAAGATTGAATAAGTTTGGGGATAGAGAATACATAAGATCAAATGGGGATAGAGAATAACAGTTTATTTATATTATAGTATTCTCCCATGATATAAAATTTAGCATCTTAGCAAGGATAGCAAGAGAGAGTTGCTGCTGCCAGATAGCTGTTGGAAACTTGAGGAAAGCAAGCATTCCCACTAAAAGAAGTATAAATACCAGAGCTGCTGTGCATACAGTAGAAAAAGGTGTCAAAAGACTCAGATATGTGAACATACTAAAGTGAATATACCAGTTAGAGTCCAGAAAAATCATTCACTCACTATCATCTGTATAAAGGCTTCAAGGACACCCCTAAAGCAATAAGAATGTGCTGATGACTCAGATGCAAGCATCATTGAGAAGTTCCTAGGTGCCTGTTCTCTGTAGGCAAATGTTGATAGCAAGAGATGCTAGTACAGAACTGAACTGCCTGATAGGAATGGAAATGTCAAGATCTCAAAATAATAGAATCTAAGTGGCAGTGCTTAGTTGTCACAAGCAAGGTGGGCACAGTTATTTTAATGAGGAGCTAGTTAAAATGCACCCAGGGCTCTAGACTCACAGGGGTCCTGGAGACCAACAATAAAATATAGCATTGCATAGAGCAAAATAAGTGGACACTCAACAAAGGTATTATCCAGTCTATGCTATTAAAGAAATCAGGGGTGCCTGGGTGGATCAGTGGGTTGAGCGTCTGACTCTTGGTCTCAGCTCAGGTCGTGATCTCATGGTTCGTGTGATTGAGCCCCATGTCGGGCTCCACACTGACAGCACTGGGGATTCTCTCTCTCTCCCTCAGCATCTCCCCTGTTTGCTCTCTCTCTCTCTCTCTCTCTCTCTTTCAAAATAAATATTTAAAAAAATCAGAGGGATGATCAGGAGGCTGAATATGGTCACATAATAAACAAATGATTCCTTGCCTAATTGTTGCAACTGAGGTAATTTTCAGACTTTGAACTCTTTGAAGGGGAGACTAAGTCACTAGAAAGAACACTACAACACCACAAGAAGTAAGTGTATACAGTAATGATTCTCAAAATTCTTTGTTTAAAGAACCTATATCCACTTCCTTAAATAACCATTTTCTAGGAAAAGGGGACTTGTGAAACATTTTGAGGAGTGTGTTACACAGGATCTAAGTTGACTTTGATACCTGATATTCTACAGAATTATCATGCTCTTATATCATTGGAGTTGGGCAGGTACCAGGTAATAAATGCAGTTGTGGCCCATGGCTAGCTCACATTGGGTCAAACAATCCACAGGTCCCCCTTGTTATCATTTATCTCATCTCTAATTGTGTAATTGGGATGGACATATTTTCTAGTTGGCAGAGCCTCCATATTGATTCCTTGGCTTTGGGGATAAGAGCTGTCCTAGTGAGAAGGCCAAGTTGAAGCCTCTGAAACTTCCCCATTTTTCAGGTGAGATTAATCAAATGTAATATTATATCCCAGAGGAAATACCACAGATTGATGCCATCTTTAAAATCCTAAAAGATATGCTGGTGATGGTCCACCTCACATTCTACTTACTGACAATGTTGTCTCCTGATGAAACCAGAGAGATCCCAGAGAAAGATAATGGACTACCACAAACTCATCTAAGCAGTGCCCTTATTGCAGCTTATGCCAGATAAGTTCGTTTTGCTAGAGTAGAATAACATGGACTCAGATACATACTGTGTGCCCAGTAATATACTTAATGCGGTCTGTTTCATTTCAGTTAGGAAAGATAATAATAAATAATTTGCATTCACTTGAGACAGACAATAGCATATATTGGCAGTCTTGCCCTAAAACTAAATTAACTCTCATACTCCTTTCCATAACATCGTCCAAAGATTTATAAGCATCTGGATATTCTGTTGAACTTGTTATTGTTCCACTATATCAATGGGATTATGTTGATTAGTCCAGATAAACAAGAATTGCTAAGTACATTGGATATCTTGGTAAGACATGCATAATCAGGGGATTTAAATAAGCTTATGAAGATTCAGGGGCACATAGTATTAATAAAATTTTAGAGATCCAATTGTTGTATCTTACCAGGATGTTGCCTCCAAAGTAAGGCACAAATTATTGCATCTCACAATTCCCATCCTTCGGAAGGAAACACAGTGCTTGCTAAGTCTCTTTGGGTTCTGAAGCATATTTCACACTTGTAAATATAATTTCAATCCATTTATCAGGTGATTTGGAAGCCTTCAACTATAGACTTCAACTGTGTCTCAAAGTTGGAAAGGGTTCTGTAGTATTCCCATGCTGTGATGTAAGTGACCCTGGTGCCTGAGTCACATAACCCAGGAAAATCGATGATATTAGATATAGCAGTGCTAGAAAAGATGTGCGGTTTACAGTAATACTAATAGGAGGATTATAAATTCAATTTCTAGGATTGTTAGTAAGATCATGCTTTCTTCAGTTAAGAATTATGCCCCTATCATAAAAATAGCTCCTAGTATGCTACTGGGCATTGGTAGAGATGGAGTGTCTGAATATGGAACATCGAATGACCATGTGGTCTGAAATTCCAATCATACGTTGGCTTTTGTCCGATCTACCAACATTAAGCCATAAAATAGTTGAGACCCATCAGTAGTTCATCATAAAATGGAAGTAGTAAATTCAGGAGGAGGCAAGGCCAGGGCCAAGGGCCCAAGTAAGCTGTACAAGGATGTGCCTCCATGGCATCTATCAGTTTTACTGGCTCCTCTTTGTCAGTCTATATCTGGCCACATAGAGGGTCACTTATATGTTGATGGTGGAGAAAAAAGGCTAAGCTTTTGTGATAGGTCAGCTCAGTATATGTATGCAAGTCAAAGACTGGACTGCTACTTCACTAGAGCCCCAACTCTGGGATGTCCCTGATAGACAGGAATGAGGAAAAATATTCTTAATGGGTAGAACTTTGGTTTGGGTAGTGTACCTGGTCAACCACTTTGTGTGGAAAGAGATCTGTTTGAGTATGTTGTTGGACCTATTATTATTGTGGATAATTATTGAATGGATATTACTGAGGACCAAAAGTTACCCACCACAGAAGAAACACAAAACAATGAAGTAGACAGAGTTGTGAAGATGGTTGTTAACAGCCAGCTTCTGTCACTGGCCTCTCATAGGTAGCACAACAGGCTCATGAATAGGATTCCCATAATGGTAGGGATAGAGGTTATGCATAAGCTTGAAACATAGGTCCTCATCCATGAAGGCCAATCTGTCTACTGCCACTATTGATTATCTAACCTGGCAGCAACAGGGACCAACACTTGACACAGTAAAAGTACTGCCCTTCAAAATTCCAACCAGTCCCTTGGTGGCAAGTTGGTTACATTAGACCTGATTACCCGAAAGTAACAGTGCATCATTTTGACTGAACTTAACATGTAATCTGGGTGTGGATGTTTATGTTGACCTTAGTCAGCAGCAACCTTACCCAAGGACTTTTAGAATGTTGTATTCACAACACAGGGTCCTACCTAACCACTCATGGGACTAGAAGCACATTTTGCAGCAGTGAAGATATAGCAGTGAAAACATTGCCATGGGATTCCTTGGTCATATATTCTTTATTACCTAAAAATACCAACTTACTAGAGTGATATAATGGTCTTTGGAGGGGGCATCTGAGTCTCAGAGAGATAATGGCTGCTAAGAAAGGGGTGCTATTCTCTAAGATACAGTACACATTCTAAATCAATGATCATTATTATCTAATGCTTTTTTTTTCTATAGAATACATAGGTTCAAAACCAAGGAGTGACCCCACTTACTAACATCACATTCAGTGTCTCACTTGGGGAATCCATGTTTCCCTTCCAACTCTGGGTTCTGCCAGTTTAGAAGTCCTAAGTTCTCAGAAGAGGAAAAGCTTTTATTAAGTGATATATCAAGAGCCCCATTAATCTTTAAGCCATAGCTGCTACTCATTTACTTTAGGTTTCCTATGTTAGGAAACAGGGAATAAGAGGAGTCACCATCCTGGAAGGAGTAACTGACCCTTATGGTTAGCTGGAGGTAGGGATGTTGTTACACAGTGAGACAGTAAATAATATGTTTGATACCCAGTTGATCCACTTAATCATTTCTTGGTCTTCTCTTGACCAATTTTGGTGGTAAACATCAGTAATGTGCATCAGTAATGGCTTGAGAAGGACATGGTGACCTGGTGCACAAAATCCTCAGTGAGGAAGGGTTGGTAACCTCAGTAAGGGAATCTACTTATACCAAAAGTTGTACTAGCCTAGGATGAGAGCAATTTAGAATGATAATAGTAGAAAGAGATGACGAATATCATCTCACCACAGTTTCTTTTGACAGTTTTCCCCAGAAAGGTGACTAACCAGCATCCTGGAGTAGCTTTTCCCAGATAGAGTGAATTATCATAACTAGAAAGTGGATGTGAGCAGATGCTGTATGCAGCAGCCAGATCCCTTCCTTGATACTGAAGGACTCATTCCTCCAACTGCTGAGAGTTTTAGCAGCTGATGGCTATCAGCTAAATCTTTCTTTAGAAACCACCCTGGGTGCAGTTGATTTTGGCTCTTGATTTTGGCTCAGGTCATGATCTTTAAGTCCTGAGATCAAGCCCTGAGCCCCGCCCCTGGCTCTGTGCTGAGGATGGAGCCTATTTAGGATTCTCTCTCTCCCTCTCTCTCTGCCCTTTCCCTGCTTCAAGCCACTCTCCATCTCTCTCTTTCTCTCTCTCTCAAAATAAATAAATAAACTAAAAAAAAAAATTAAAAAAAAAGAAATTATCCTAAACCTAATAGCTATCCCTCCCAAGGTCATGCCTTCTAGGTGGGAGTAGCACAGAGGGAAGGACTGATTGAGGAGGAGGGGGTGGGTATATAAAGTTTAGCTCCCTTGCCTTAGGGCAGGACAACTGTGAGAAGACCTCACAGCTCCATCACTTCTATAGAGCTACTGAGACCTTTGTTATAACTGCTGTAGCTCAACTCTCCTCCCCAACAGTCCTAAGTCTGTCACTCAAGTGTTGATCTAGAAGGTACTTCTCAATATACTTCCTGCACACATACCTCTCTTTTAGAGTCTTTTCCAAGAAACCTGACCTACAACAAATACTCATATTCAGTATACATTCACTAAGACTATATAGAGTTTATGTTAAACATATGTACTGTTTTAAGTGATTTATATGTATATGGTAAAATTGTATATCATGAAGTATGTTTATATGTGTATAAATATAAACATACCCCCCACACATATAAAATATATTTTTTTAGGAATGTCATTGTTTGACTTTCTAGAACATGACTTGTCTTTGTTATGTTTGTTTTTAAATAAAAAAATATATATATATTTATAAGTAATATATATTATATTACAATACATTATATTATAATAATATATAATATATAATTATATATAATACATATATGATATATATATCTGATATATATATATCATATATATATCATATATATATCATATATATATCATATATATATATCATTTAGGAGCTTTGTGAAGTAGAAGTTCCTAAACATGGGTGAATCCAACAAATAATTCTGCCAATACAATGTTCAGTGCACATTGTCACAGGATTGGATTCTCAGAAGGCCAGTGACCCGAAACTTACATAGATCAGAGAAGAGCATGTTTAAATGTTTGTTCAGGTTTGGTCTATTGACACCATCACCTAACAAGAAAAGAGCTAGGGATATGTCAATAAATGCATGTTGGAGAGTACAATATTGTTAACTACTTGGAGGCCTGGGAGTATCATCGTTGTTGGCATTGATTACCATCCACTTGTTTTGTCCCTAAACTTTCTGGCTTCAGAATTTTGTTTTTACAACATAACACAGATCATATCTCCCAAAAATGAGATAGGACTAAAAGAAATTATGTTTTGTCTAAGAAAAAAAAAATAAGTTGTTTACAATCCATTCACAATACTTTTTTTTTCAAGTCATTAAGGCTGAATTCATATAATCAATCTCCTCTAAGGATTTGATTTGTATGTGAAGGACTAATCACCAAGTAAGCGAATATTTGATAGATTCTCAAGACCTTTAAACATTTCATAATAATGATGCTGGTATCCCTAAGTACACTGACTATTAAAACCAGATGGCATGTATCCTTGCACAGCTAATAGAATGAATTTAAACTGAAAGTTCCTTCAATTTTACCAAAGAGCAGCAGTTGTTCTGTAAATTTATACTACTAAAATTAGAAGCCTTTGAGGTAGCTGTGAAAAGATTCTAATGTTGGAAAAAAAAAAACTCAGAATGTTGCAAAACTAGAAATTTAAGTAGGGCTGTCAAGCAGTTCACATTTGGAAAAACCTTTTTTAAAACTGGGGAAATTTGAGAATTCTGTTCTTTGATTCCTTAGGGCTGCTATTACTTCATGACTTTTGTTGACTTTTTATTATTTTAATGCATCACAAAGAATCTTTTTAAAGAACACTGCCTTTTAACTATTCTGGGTGGCATATGCTCACACACCTTACTATTCTTGTGTTTATTTAATGTATATAATATATAACATAATAATATATAATATGTATATAAATATATAATATTTACAAATATAATAGCTTCTCTTCAGTGTTCACATGAAAGTATTTGTCTTATAGAAAAAAATTGGTAATCTGAACAAATGGCAAAATGGCATTTTTGTCTATTTAAAATGACAGTTTTGTGCATTGTGAATTGAGGTAAAGGTAAGAAAAGTATGTGGAATTAATGGAAGTCTAAATGAAACCCAATAATGATAATAGTAGTAATAATAGCTAATTTTTATTGAGCTTCTACTATGTGCCCAAGGCTGTGAAGAGTAACTCCTTTAATTCTCCAACAACTTTAATTATATAGTACCATTATTATTCCCATTTTATTGGTAAGGCAATTTAAGACCACAAAGATTAAGTAATCTTTCAGGTACAAAGCCAAAAAGGGCAAAGCTGGGTGAAATTAATATTTAAACACAGCAAAAGTTTGCATCATACTTAGTAAGTATATACTACGTTAATATTATTAGCATTTGGAACCAAGAGCGTGTTGTTGTTTTTGGGTTTTTTTTTCCCTCTTTTTTGTTGTTGAGATATAATCGACATATAGCATTATATCAGTTTCAGGTATACCACACAATGATTTGATATTTGTGCATATTGCAAAATGATCACCAAAATAAGTTTAGTTAGCATCTATCACCATGCATGAGGTACAGATACTTTTGTGTGTGTGATGACAACTTTTAAGATCTATTTTCTTATTGACTTTCAAATATATAATACAGAAAAAAAAACCAAAAAAAAACCCAAATATATAATACAGTTGTTATTTTAAAGTAAGTTTACTTTCTAATTTCTTCTTCTCTTAATTAAAGAAACTGGGATATGGTAGATCAGGGGTTGACAATCTATGGCAAGCTGTGGCCCGTGAGCCAAATCTGTCTAGGCACCTACATTTGTAAATAGTTTTACTGGGACTCGACAATGTTAATCAACCATTCATTTAATTAGCTGTCTTTGACTGCCTTCACACTATGATGGTAGGGTTGGGTAGTTGAGAGAAAGACTCTATGAACCCAGGTTCATACGAAGATTGTATGAACCCATGTTCGTACAAAGCCCAAGGTATTTATGTATTTTTTTTTCCAGAAACTGTTTACTAAACACTGTGGTATATATCCCTTCTTTAAGATGCATGTAAGATGGCAAAAATTTAATCTCAGTATCCTGTAGTAGAAATATTAGTGCCTTTTAACAGTACCTTCTGTTAGCACATTTCAAATTAGCAAGTGTAATCTGGGAAATAAAATCTGAGATGAAGAAAGAACTTAACCTAGTTTCAGATCATATTTTCTCGGGGCGCCTGGGTGGCTCAGTCGGTTGGATGTCTGACTTCGGCTCAGGTCATGATCTCACTGTCCGTGAGTTGGAGCTCCACGTTGGGCTCTGTGCCTAGAGCCTGCTTCGGATTCTGTGTCTCCCTCTCTCTCTGTCCTTCACCCACTCGTGCTCTGTCCCTCTCTGTGTCTCTCAAAAGTATATGAACATTGAAAAAAATTAAAAGATCATATTTTCTCACTCTAAAGATGATAATAGTTTATAAACATAATTTTTTATTTAAATATATCTATTATAAATGTTTAGAAAAGATGTTAAGGGATTAAGGGAAAGAGTCTGTTGAGCCGCTTGATATTTCCCTGTCCCTATTTCGTTGTTTTGGCTAATCTCTTGAATTGAAGGGCCTTGGATTCTGATCTCTCATGGAGCTCTGTTCTATGCAGCTGTTAGAAAGTGTTGGAAATATGCAGTCATGTGTACTATCTCAACAAGTAGAAATCTTAAAAAATAGCTCTATTTGTTTTTACTGCCTATCATTGGAATTTTCTCTAAACAATTTCAATAAACTAAATGAAAAAAATGAGTCTAGTGATAAGCAGTAAAACTGATTATGAAAATGAACCTTTGGTTAGGTTTCGTATGTGTAATACTTATAAAAGCCATGTAACTCATAACATTGTCACTTGGTTTATTTTATTTTTTGTTTTTTAGATTTGGATGACCCAGTAGTAACTGTTCATCAAAGTATAGGTGAAGCTAAAGAACAATTTTACTATGAGAGAACAGTGTTCCTCCGGTGTGTTGCCAGTTCCAATCCACCTGTACGGTACAGCTGGAGACGTGGTCAGGAGGTGTTACTACAAGGATCTGATAAAGGAGTTGAGATTTACGAACCCTTCTTTACCCAGGTAGGAATTACTAATAATGTTAAAATGCTTTCCTAATTCAGGTAGCTTGTAGTATTATGTTTATTTGAAAAGAGTGTCTCCAAATCTGGCCTTGTAAAAAACACGTTTTTGGGCGCCTGGGTGGCTCAGTTGGTTAAGTGTCCAACTTTAGCTCAGTCATGGTCTCATGGTGTGTGGGATCGATTCCCATGTTGGGCTCTGTGCTGACAGCTCAGAGCTTGGAGCCTGCTTTGGATTCTGTGTTTCCTTCTCTCTCTGCCCCTCCCCTGCTTGAGCTCTGATTCTTTCTCTCAAAAATGAATAAATGTTAAAAAAAATAAAAAAAAACAATATGTTCTTGACTGAAAGATAAGGTAACTCAAATAATAAAATTTGTTAATTTTTATGTGATAGCTAAATTTAAAATGTTAACATTTGAAAAAAAAATCAAGTATCCTAACTTGTATTCCTTTATCCATAGGTTTACCTAGGTTTCATTATATAGTACATAATTGTACATTTGATGACTGCTTTGTTTTTTGTGGAAAGTATTTCTTAAAGGGAGAAATTTTGATTTTTCTCTTTTCAATGGTAAATACTTTTAAAGGAATAAAGAAATGTACTTGAAATTCACTTAACTTTGGTTGTAGGAAAAAATTTCTAATTTCTTTTGTTCATTTTGGGTTTTGAATTAGTTTAATAATAGAGCCTTAATTATGTAAAAACTGAAATTTCTAATGGGTCCTCAACTTATTTAATAAAAAGAAAAATCGAATTAATTTCACATAGAGTTAATGTAATGTGAAATATTCTTCTATAATATATCGAGTGGAGAATTAGTAATTCTTGAGGAAGACACTAAAATTTGAAAGAATATTTGAGTGCTGTTATTATAGAGCTTTTCTGGTTACTAGAAAGGAATACAAACCTAATTAACAAAGAAAAATAATTTTTAATTAAAAAATGTCTATGGAAAATATTCAAAATAATTGTGACCCTGAATAATAAAGAGGGATTTGACCATTTTATATGAAGCTTCGAGATATTTTGTGACCATAATTAGGTCAATATACAACTAAATTTTATATATTATAAATATTCTACTTCTAAATATTAAAGATAAATACATGTTTCACCTCTTAACTCCCTATAATAACAAAAGGTCGTCCTGAGTTTGTAAATTTCCCAACATCTCATTTTTCATCATTAAATATATTTTCCTATTAAACCGTTTCCTTAGTAAACCATTTACCTGTAATATCTGAGTTCTGACCTCTTTCAATTAATATAATTGCCAATGTTTAGATATTAACTGTGGAAGAATGCATAATTGTACAAAAACATCTGAACACACTATGTATACTTACATATTGCTACTTGGAGGTATAGAACAGCTTGGGACTTGCCAAGATACAAACTTCTGAAAATCATTGTTGCACATGTGTTACTACCATGACACATTGTTGAAGCCTGTTTTAATTTGACCCTCTCCTGACTCAGGCTATTATAATATCAGTTGCTTTCTGCCAAAAAGGAAGATCACAATCTCTCCATTCATTCAGCACTACTGTAATTCATTGTTCAGTTTTTACTTAAATAATTTTTTTTCTTAATTAGAAAATTAACAAAATATTTGTTAGCAGTATTTAGTTGCTTGGGTGGCCCTAAGGTTTAGAAATCAGATAAATGATCATCTACCATTTTTATTTTTATTTTTCTATTGTCAATGTTTTTTTAGAATATGTACGTTGTCTTTTTTTAGGTTTTTATGCTAATTCTAGTTAGTTAACATACAGTGTAATATTAGTTTTAGATGTACAATATAGTGATTCAACACTTCCATGCATCACCCTGTGCTCATCACAAGTGCCCTCCTTAATCCCCATCACCTATTCCCCCATCCCCCCACCCACCTCTCCTCTGGTAACCATCTGTTTGTTCTTTATAATTAAGAGTCTGTTTCTTGATTTCTCTCTCTCTCTCTCTCTCTCTCTCTCTCTCTCTCTCTGTCTCTCTCTCTTAGTTTTGTTCCAACTGCATGTTTGTTTTGTTTCTTAAATTCCACAGATGAGTGCAGTCATATGGTATTTGTCTTTCTTGGACTGACTTATTTCGCTTAGCATTATACTCTCTAGCTCCATCCATGTCATTGCAAATGGAAAGATTTCATTATTTTTTATTCTTTTATTATTTATTCTGCATATATCACATTATATATATTCCACTGTGTACATTAATATATATGTATACAATGAAATATATATATATAATATGTATACAATTCCATTGTATACATATATATTAATGTACACAATGGAATATTATATATTGGGCTGCTTCCATATCTTGGATATTTTAAATAATGCCACTATTAACATAGGGATATCCCTTTGAATTAGTGTTATTATATTCTTTGGGTAAATACCCACTGGTGTGATTGCTGGGACATAAAGTTGTTCTGTTTTTAACTTTCTAAGGAAACTCCATACTGATTTTCACAGTGGCTGCGTCAGTTTTCATTCCTACCAGCAGTGCATGAGTGTTCCTTTTTCTTCACATGCTCACCAACACCTGCTGTTTTTTGTGTTTTTGGTTTTAGCCATTCTGATGTGTGTGAGATGATTATGGTTTTGATTTGCATTTCCCTAATGGTAAGTTATGATGAGTATCTTTTCGTGTGTCTGTTGGCCATCTCTATGTCTTCTTTGGAGAAATGCCTGTTTCTGTTTTCTGCCCAATTTTTAATTGGATTGTTTTTTGGGTGTTGAGTTTTATAAGTTCTTTGTATATTTTGGATACTAACCCTTTATTAGTTAGGTCATTTCCAAATATCTTCTCCTATTCCGTAGGTTGCCTAGAATGTGTACATTGTTAAGAATTAAAAAAACAACAACATGTTTCCCTCTAGAATCTTGTGAAAAATGATAACATTTACAGATACAAAGGTGATACTGTATAGCTATTTCTTGCCTGTAGGTGGGTCTGATCTCTTGGACATGAACACATGGGCCATGTCCACCTTTTGGAAAAATATATATACTTCCAAAATAATTAGGAATTTGTTTTAAAGTTATTAAGCAAGCACAAACTTTTCATTCTTTTGAATCTGTTGCTAGTTTCTGTTACCAGCTCTAAAAAACCATCTTATAAGAGTTCTCAGACTAATAACTAGTGATTCTTCCTTTTAATAATAACTTTTATTTTCTCTTCTTTATTTTCCTTCCTCCATTCACTTAGGAGAAAACAACTTTTTAATTTGAACATTTCACTACTGATACTTTCTTGGATATGAATATCAGCCTTTACTATGTAACACAGGCTTTCTCTAAGGTGGCTGTGCTCATAACTCTGCTGTTTAAACCATCTGAATCAGTTCTCTGAAAAGTATTTAAGACACAAACAAACTTTTCTTGCAAATTATGTGTTGTGGATTCACCTGCTTTAGTTGATAATTACCAATAACATACAGCTTAGCTCCTATTTAAAGATATCCTTCCTGGGGTGCCTGGGTGGCTCAGTCAGTTAAGAATCCGACTTCAGCTCAGGTCATAATCTCATGGTTCGTGGGTTCAAGGCCCGTGTTGTGCTCTGTGCTGACAGCTCAGAGTCTGGAGCCTGCTTCAGATTATGTGTCTCTCTCTCTGCCCCTCCCCCACTCGTGCTCTGTCTCTATCTCTCAAAAATAAACATTAAAAATTTTTTTTTAAAAAATGAAGATGTCCTTCCTGCCTTTGCTTATTTGACTGTGTTGCTTATCTCTCCTTCTGAAATAGCTAATATGTATTTGTATGTGTCCAAAAAATTCATGTTGGAGCACAAGGAGTACGTCAATATTTTTGTGTTTTGTATGTACTTAACTTGTTACTATCAAACATGTTTTGTAGGCCAAAAACTGTTTGATAGAAACTCTCAAACAGCAGCATATGGAAATTTTAGTTCTTACAGCCATTGAGAGTGTGGGATTTTTCATAGATAAAATGTTATCAGTGGTTTTACTCTATACTCCATGGTATATACTGTACATAGGCCTAATATACACAAGTCCAACTATATCACACAACTTCCATGATCTCTCCATGGAATATTGGAATAGCGGAATAACTGGCTGCCATGGTTTATTACTCCAGACATCTGACTGATTATTTAAAAATGTAAATCTGATCAAATATATTTTTCTTCTTAATCCCTCCAGTGGCTTCCAAATATTTCAAATAAATCCAAATAATATATTGTGGTCTAGATCCTATTTGACTTTGCTCTACCTTCTTCTCTCTTACTTAATCTATACTTCACGCACTGTTCTGGTTACATCATCCCTAGGTGCTAACCTTGTCTATCCCTGGGGTCTCCATGTTATCAATTCTTCCTCCTATTTACTTAGATAACATGGCAGGGGTCTTAACACTGAAGACTTTATCACCTCAGAAAGTCTTCCCTGGCAGACCTTTGTGAAATAACATGTCTCCCTTCCACAGTTACACTTTTCCAATACCCAGTTTTATTTTATTTTATTTTTCTCATAGCGCTGAATCCATCAAATTATCCCATTTGTGTGTTTGGACATAAACTCACTAATTATAGAGTCTTTATCTTTTCAACAGCTCAAACACTGCCTGATGCATGGAAGATTCTCAATAAATATGTGTTAAATGTTGAGCCAGCACTTCCACGGAGATGTCTGGATTTCTAGCTATGGTGTAAATAAAACTGAGTCCAAGTTACTAGTAACTCTTGAGTCACTCTCTGTAATTACATCCCTCTTTACCCATTAAAGAAGGCTTAGTGAAATGTGAATGAGAAAGATGTTATAATCAAATCCATCTTAATGTATTTAGTTTCCAAAGTGTTGATGATTTTCTAGTTACAGTTTTTAATTGATTTCTTGTCTGATTTCGTTATATCAGAAACCATACTCTGACCCATTTTAACCTTTAGAAATTAACCTAGACTTGCCTTATGCTAAGCCTGTGGTCTACTTTCATAAATGATATATGTGCGCCCACACACAAGAATGTGCACTTCGCAACTACTGTGTTTCAGATTGGTCACATTTGTTAATTGTGTGTTCAGATTTCCTTTATATTTTCCAATTTTTCTGCCTGTTCTTTTAAAAACTATTTAGAGAGGCTAATGTCTATTAATATGGCTGTAGAGTTGTCTGTTTTCAATATTTGCATTATATATATTTTGAAGGTATATTATTAGTACAGATATAGAATTTTTATAACTTCCTAGTGGATTATCTTAGTATATTATTTTCCTGGTAGATTATTGTTAAGAGTGTCCATTTTTACCTCTAAAAATGCTTCTTGACTTAAAGCCTCTTGTGTCTGTCATTAATTTAACTACACTAGCTTTTTAAAAAACTTTTTATTTAAATTCCAGTTAGTTAACGTAGAGTGTAATGTTAGTTTCAGGTGCACAGTATGGTGATCCAATACGTCCATACATCACCTGGTGCTCATCACAGCAAGTACACTCCTTCATCACCATCACCTATTTCACCCATCCCCCCTCCCCCCCCACTCACCTCCCCTCTGGTAGTCATCTATTCTCTATAGTTAGGAGTGTGTTTCTTGGTTTGTCTCCTTTTTCGTTTATTTGGGGAGTGGAGGGAAAATGGTAATCATCCACCTCTTTTACTTGCATATTTTATGTGTTGTTATGTCACTTGTAATCAGTATATGGTTTCATTGTGTTAAGCTGGTGAGACAAATCTTAGTTTTTACTATATTTAATCCTTTTTTTCTACATGACCCACCTATTATCTTTTATTTATCTCTTTTCTTGTCTTCTTTTAAATTTGTCATACATTTACTCCTTTATTCAACTAGGAGTTTTAAATTATCTTAATATCTTGTATTGGTTACCTTAAAAGTTGCACCTTGCATCTTTGATTATTACTTGATCACTTCCTCAGTAGTGAAAAAAACTTAGTATACTTTAACAATATTTACCCTTTTGTATTTCATGTCATTTTCATCTAGTATTTTAATTCTATGTATATTTTTAAATCAACAAGATATTAGTATTTTGTTCTTTGGAGCAATCATTATTCATTTATATTTACCAGCTTTTTTTCCCATTTTGAGTTAATTTCTGTTTATGGTATGAGGGAATGTTTGAGGTTCATTTTTTGCGGATGGTTATACATGGGTTCTACCACCATTTATTAAAAAAAAATCATTCACCACTGAATTTCTTTGACACTTAAATTGAAAATCAATTGGCCTTGTGTATTAGGGTCTATTTCTGACCTATTAATTCTGTTTTATCGATTTATATGTCTGTCTTTATGCCAATACCACACTGTCTTAATTACTGTGGCTTTATATAACTCTGGAAATCAGAAAGAATAAATCTAACAACTGTGTCCATCTTTTTTAAAACTGATTCTGATGTTTTGGCTTTGCATTTCCACTTAAATTTTGGGATTATCCTGTCAATTTTTACAAAAAGTCTGATAAGATTTTGAATAAAGTTGTGGTGAATCTGTAGATCAGTTTGAGGAGACTGCTATTCAACGATGGGTGACTGATATTGGCAATATGTTATAATCAAGCAAAGAAAAACTCGATCTGCCTCATTTAAAAAAACTATTCATTTTTGAGAGAGGGACAGAGAGAAGGGGAGTGGGGAGGGGCAGAGAGAGAAGGAGACAGAATCCAAAGCAGGTTCCAGGCTCTGAGCTGTCAGCACAGCAGGGCTTGAACCCAATGGTGAAATCATTACCCGAGACAAGTCATATTCTTAATGGACTGAACCACCTAGGCACCCCAATCTACCTCATTTTGATTTTAGTGCTTTGTCATGTGTAAATTTGCTTTATAAATAATATGAGATTATATGTAAATTTTTTCAGCCAATTTTATTTAGATACATCAACTTTTGAGAAACAGCTTTTGAGTCTCTTTATATATATCTATATATATACACACACATATATACATCATAAATCCATAAGAAGTTGGCCATTTATTTAATAAATTCTGGAGAGTTTCCTACAAAAAAAATTATGTTTTAGGGGCCAGGTGTAGATAGCCACCTTGAAATTCCAGTGTTTCTTTTTTAATGGGCATAGTAAGTTTACTTTTAGGCAGGAATCACAAATGCAAATGTTCACTGAGACTAATCTGGTAACGTATGTAAGTAAATCTTCCTGGTAGTATGAAAATAAAAAATGACGAAGCTTGCTATGTGTGCATATATTGCAAAAAAAAATACACTGCCTTTTGCCAGAGTTCTGTATTTGGTCCTCTGGGCTGCCATTTTGAAGCTCGGGCTCAAGTTCAGGTTACTTCAGGAGGGATGTGGTGGTGTATATGATATTATTACTAGTGTTATATAGCTACAGAGTAACCAGGATTTCTCTAAAAGTTTTGTTGAATGAAAAAAGTAGAATTGATATGTTGAGGATTACAGGGCTGGGATTTTTATAATACAGATGAACATGATATAAGGCAAATTTTTGCCTATGAATCTCCTTGATAGTAGACAGTGTCCTCATTTGTATTTTTCTAACCTCCTTGGAAATTTGGAAGGACTGTGAATTATGGTTGACCAGCAGTAGAAATCAGCAAAATAAACTTAGCTTGTGTTCTTCATTTTTATAATGATAAAATATGATTTTTTTGTAAGTTCTAACTTACAAAATTATCATTATCCAGTTGTTTTTCTGTACATTAGAAGATCAAACCATACATTTCTAAGTAATTATCCAGAATTGTGTTATTGAATTAAAGGCATCACTTGTTTTGGTACGTATCAAATTTTCTCTAGGTTTAAAATTAATTTTGTGTTGTGTCCTTGAAATATTTCCCAAGATATATTTGCCTTCCTATAATGGCTTTGGTATTTTTAATGAGATAGGAATAGTGTTTAATTTTCCTGTTGCTTATTGTGCTAGTTTTTATGTGTGCATTTGTGTGTATGTGTGTGTGTATATATATATGTATATATATAATTTCGTAAATTTAATATATATAACATATGCATATTCATTTAATAAATATATGAATTTAATAAATTCTATATATAAATATAGATATAGATATAATATAGATATAATTCTTTGGTGTTATTCATTTCTTGGATGGTTGTTTCCCATCACCTACCATGTGTACTTTATGATGAAAAAATTTTCCACATTAACATTGTTTGTATTGGAATAATTCAATAATATTTTAATTTATTTTCATAGATTCTGTAGCCTTGTGGCTTCATAATGTAAATAAGATCCAGTTATTTTTTTCAAATTTTTTAATGTTTATTCATTTTTGAGAGAGAGAGCATGAACAGGGGAGGGGCAGTGAGAGAGGGAGACACAGAATGCTAATAAGCAGGCTCCAGGCTCTGAGCTGTCATCACAGAGCCCAATGTGGAGCTTGAACCCACAAACCATGAGATCATGACCTGAGCCAAAGTTGGAAGCTTAACTGACTGAGCCATCCAGGTGCCCCAAGATCCAATTACTTTAACCAAGATCTACTATGTGCAAGGTTTGGGGAACTCTCTTCTAGAGATATAGAGGTTACTAGGCATGGCTCCTCCTCTCCTTACTTTGTTGATATGTGTGGGAAGAACTTAAGGTAAATAATGGTTATGATACAAAGTAAACATCATTCTTAAAATAGAGGCAAACAATAATGCCACAGAGAGAGCATTCAAGATGGAAAACAGTAGTACCTATAGTAATAGAGAAGGATGACAATATCTCCAAGATTGACTGGAACAATAATTGGTAAAGGTGGGGAATAGGTGGACTGTAAAGCTGGAACACTATACTGGGACCATATTGTGGAAGAATTCACATTACAGATCATAGTCTGCTTATTTTTTAACATTAGAAAATCATTTTTTTAGGATATTTATGTTTTGCTATTCAGTAATGATTTCTTGTTTTTATTAAATTGAATTTCCCCATTCATATTAAGTTAATAACTATATCAATTTGAATAAAATATTTACTTTGCCATCATATTGAGAGAGAAAAATCTTATTTACACCTTTTTATATAACTCATGATACTGAGGTGAAATTGGTCCGAGTTTCTAAGTCTGATAGAATTCATAAGAATGTGATGTAATAAGTTTAAGAGGAATAATTATACATTTATACTTACATTCATTACTGAAGGTGTAAGCTAACATATTGTTGTCAATTCATAAGTTCATAATAAATTAGTCATTAGACATGGAAAAAATGAGTGTGAATAAAAAGATTTTAATTTTTTACTGATACCTGAAAGTAAGTATTTTTAAAATTTCCAATTTCTTTTAAAAGAAAATGTGTTTCTTTTACTAGAAATGGTGTTTGATGCCAGGGGTATTATTTCATTACACGATGTCAACTTTGGTAATGGCCACTGACTAATGTATAGAATGCCTTCCCTTTTTTATTTTATTTACAAAAAGTAGTTTAAAAGCTTAAATATAGATATCACAGATAATTTGGTCAATGTTAAAGGAACATGTACTTAAATTTTATCAACTACACATACTTTTGCTACTTTTCTAGAACTTTAATAAAGATGTTGATGACATCATCTTGTGTATTGTAATTACACCATCTAATTATAAGACTGAACATATTTACATCAATTACATAATTAGTTATAATTAGGCTAATTAGACTAATTATACAATTAGACAATAATCAACTGAAAATTCCTTTTTACAAATCATGGAAATTCACATGCAAATAGCCTTCTATCAGCACAGAATATTAAATTTATATGAGCAACAAAATAAAATTAATGTTATGTGATAAAACCAGTTATAAGTAGTAAAGTCTATACCATTCTAAATATATACCTTCAAATGTATATATACATGCTATTTGATAGCAATATATATGCACACATTTGTTGGTATCCTGTTTTTTTATATATTATGCTATATATATATATATTTTTAAGTATTATGGAAGCTCTTTATTGAGGGGAACAGGGTCAACCTGAATGCCTTCATCATTTCCTGAATGTAGTGAATTAATTAAGTAGTTAAGGTTCAAATTTTCCCATAACTCTGTTCTTTTCTATATTCATTCAATAGGATTTGTCTGTATTAGCCCTTCTCACTCCTTGCCATGCTGCATAATTTTATGTATTAGCCTAGATGGCTGTCCTGTAGGTTCACATATCTTGGGACCTTGTTTTCCGACTATTAGAAATAAATTATCTTAGCTCACCTAGAATAATTCTCCAGTCCCAAGAGAGCTGAATCCTTGGGATATTATGAATCTAGAGTTCACAGTAAAAGTTATTATTTTGTTTTTTTGTTTCTTGTTTTTTGTCTTCTGTACCTATTTTGCTGCTCTGTTCTGCATTTAAGAATTAACTACAATATGCTTTGTGCAAACCATTATAGTTACTGGGCCATACTTGGTCTTTAAATGGTGGGAATCATCTCAAAGGGAAACATGAATTCTCTTTTTAAGCCTTAACAATATTACCTCCCAATTTATATTCTTACTTTTGGATAATATAATCAGCAGGCACATTCCTTCCACAAAAACTTAGGTATACAAAATATTTCAAGAATACATCCAGTACAGTAAGTGACTTCTATATTTTAATGGCCAGAGCTTCATTGCTGTTGGCCCAGATGTATCTGATTTTTTTTTGCATATTTCCTTCCCTTGTGACTTATTTTCCATTTACATTTTCTTATTTATAACTGACTGTACAATTCTGTCGATGGCCCCTAACTCAGCTTCATAAATCTGCCTTTCAGACTTCCCTAATTTTAAGAATTTTTTTTATTACTAGTACTAAAAAGCTAATATGGTTAAAAAAATGTTTACTGGAAATATGCAAGAGAGTGAGTTGGCTTTATTTTTTTTCTAGTCAGCAGTCTTTACTGAACTGCACAAATGGCAGAGGTGGAACTTAACAGTGAAGTTATCTCATATAATGGAAAACGAAGATCCATACAAATATATAATGCAAAAAAAAAAAACAAAAAAAACAAGCAGAAAACATATACAATGCAAATGACAGAAAACATATACAGACAGTCCCCAACTTATAATGACTCAATTTATGCTTTTTCGACTTTATAATGGTGTGAAAGTGGTACACATTTAATAGAAACCATTCTTTGAATTTTGAATCTTGATCTTTTAAGGACTGGTGATACGCAGTTAGATATTCTCTTTCTGATGCTGGGCAGCATCAGGCGAGCCAGAGCTCTTAATCCACATGTGATCAGGAGGTAAACGGCTGATACCCATATAGCCATTGCGTTTTTCACTTTCAGTACAATATTCACTAGATTACCTGAGATATTAGGCATTTTATTATAAAATACGCTTTGTGTGAGATGACTTTGCCCAACTGTAGGCTAATTTAAGAGTTCTGAACATGTTTAAGGTAGATTAGGCTAAGCCATGATGTTTGGTATATTAGGTGCATTAAATACATTTTTAACTTCTGATATTTTCAATTTATGATGAGTTTATCGTTCCTCCTACAGCAGTGTAGGATCAAGAAACTGACTTTCCAACCAGGTCATTCCCTCTATGGTTGTAGTAAATTTTAAGTCAAGAAACTAGCTATTTCTTAATATTTAATAGACAGGAAGTGCTGTATATCTATTCTAGTAGTCCAGGTGTAAATACTTAAATGTAGAAAAGTTACAGAGAAAGAATCATCATCTAGTTGATTATTTAATGTTTATTTACTTTTGAGAGAGAGAAAGAGAACTAGGAGAAGAAGGGCAGAGAGAGGGAGACCCAGAATGTCAAACAGACTCCAGGCTCTGAGCTGTCAGCACAGAGCCCTATGCGGGGTTCCGACTCACAGATCATGAGATCATGACCTGAGCCGAAGTTGGATGTTTAACTAACTGAGCCACCTAGTGCCCCCAATTGATTATTAATATGACAAGTTTTATAGAAAGGGTAGAGAAATGAGAAAGTAATAAAGATGATACAAGAAATACAGCAACATAAGCAAAGGACCATGTGCCTAGTGAAGAAAAATGAAATCTAATTTGTCTAGATTTTATATTTTTGCCCTCTATTTTAAAAGTCATTATTATTCGAGGTGCCTAAGTGGCTCAGTCTGTTAAGCATCAGACTCTTTATTTCAGCTCACATCAGGACACCAGGGTCATGAGATGGAGCCTGGTGTCAAGCCTTGTATTGGGTTCCATGCTGAACATGGAGCCTGCTTGGGATTGTTTCTCTCTCTCTCCTTCCCTCCCTCTGGTCTCTCTGTGTCTCTCTGTCTGTCTCTCTCTCTTTCTCTCCTTTTGCCCCTCCTCTGCTTGTGCTCATACATGTGCACACACACTCTCTCAAAATAAATAATATTAAAAACTCATTATGATTGTATATTATGACTACGTTTCTTCCTAAAGGATATGATGGTTGGAAAAGACCAAACTTTAAGTACATTCTGTTAATGAACAAGTTTTTATTAAGCAGTACATGAAAGGTTTCTAACTAGTATTGTGAGAGAAACAGGATGAGCCTGTCCCAGGGGCCTTACGATTCAGGTAAAGAATAGAAGTAATGATAACTAATAAGGAAACACGAAACAGTGATTTATAAATAGGTGTCTTAGTATAAAAATTCAATAAAAGATCCAAAGGATTTAACTGAGAAGTTCAGAAAGACTATAGGGTATGTACACATTTTTTTGAACTGCACTTCAGTTAAGATGGGAGCAGAAAAAGATGCATATCAGGGGGCAGGGGTGTGTTTTTAAAAGATGGCAGAGTTGGGGGGTGCCCAGGTGGCTCAGTTGGTTGAACATCCTGACTTCAGCTCAGGTCATGATCTCATGATTAATTGGTTTGAGCCCCAGGTTGGGCTCTGTGCTGACATCTTGGAACCTGCTTTGGATTCTGTGTCTCCCTCTCTCTCTCTCTCTCCCCTTCCTTTCTTGTGCTCTGTCTCTGTCTCTCAAAAATGAATAAACATTAAAAGAAATGATGGCAGAGTTGGATATTACAAAGAGTTCAAAATCATGATGAAAGTAATTGGGAATATGGAATTTGAAGAATAAGGAAAATAATTTTGTGTAGACTGCATGGGGTCTCAAATAAGAAACTAAAGAATTTTGAAATGATGTTGCAGAGGAGAGCTGGCTGGGATATTTTAGCGTGGACATGGCATGATGAAGACAGGTCTGATGGCAGCTATAGAACGATTGGAATAAAGGAGAGCTGCAGTTGTCCATAGTAGATGGTACAGTACCTTAGCCAAAATGAGCACTCAAGCAATATTTGTTAAATCAATGATAAATAAGGATCTAAAGCAAATATTATGCCAATAGGATTGGAAAGGAAAGGTCATTTTGTGAAAGGAAAATTAGGAATAATCTAAAGCTCTTGATGTCATTTAATGTGGACTAATGAGAAACAAAAAAAAGTAAATGACGACATGACTTCTGAGTCTGGATTATGGGAGAATGATGGTGACTTGCATTAAAAATAACATCAGGAGAGAAAATTCATATGAGGTAGTGCAGCCAGTATAATGGACTGTACTAGTGAACCAACTTTAATATGACATTGTGTGACTACTGATGAAAATCTCCATCAAGCAGTTATCAGAGAACAAGAGACGAGGCTAGAAGTCAGAGGTGTGAAGATATGTACAAAGAGGCCAAAAGCATCCAAGAGGGAAAAAAATACATTGGGAAAGTATGAGATGCTTTCTTTTTGAAGGGAGGTGAGTAATGCAGGAAAAATAGAAGTCAGCAGGTGACATAAATAAACAAATAAATAACAATGATCAAAGAGAATTAGAAAGCCATGACAGATTATTTTAAGAGATCCAGAGGGAGCAAAATTCAAGTGTACGGTCATTGTTGCTAACAAACATTGCAGGTAAAAGGACAGGAAAAAAATAAGAGAAGTTAGATTTTATTAGTTACAATACTATTCATAATTTCTTTCAAATACATTTTTTTCTGTTGTTGTTTAGCTTAGAGATTTGTCAGGAATCTATACATCGATACTAATTGAAGCAATGTTTCTAATTAGTACACTAGAAGATTGCAGAATAAAATTTGCACAACAGATAGAAAATGAAATGGAAAACAACCAAGAAGTGACTGAAGTATGATATTCTAATTACCTATACTGAGGGGCTGTCAAAGTAGCAAAGATAATCTAAAGTGTTAGAAAAAAGCAGAGAAATATAGAAGCATTTAAAAAAAAGAAAGATGTATTGAATTGTAACAAAAGAGCATTATTAATGACATTAATAGGTATGGTTTCATTGGGGTGTTGAAATATTTTTTAAATATGTATTAAAAATAATTTGTCAGTGGAAACAGAAACAAGTCGTGGCAGAATATAATTAACTCCATGTGAATAGACAGACTTTATCACTAAATATACACCTAAATGACACTGTTTCTCCTTTGTATATATTTGAGAATCTTTATTACTGAAAAATTGCCTTTAGAATTACTTTTAGAAATTGTCTATATTTATTAACATCTATTGAATTCATATCGGGTTCCAAGGAGATAATAAATCCTGGGGAAATAAATACGTGCAAAGCAAAGCCTTGAGTGGTGAAATACAGCACTTTTAATTGAAAAAGTATTCATTTACGAAGTGTCTCTAGCTAAGTCCTGTGCTAGGTGCTTGAAACATAATGCTGAGAGCAGGAAAGACATAATCCCTTCCCCCTAGGTACTTACTGGCAAAGGGATGAGTCTGGCAGAACATCAATCCATTATTGAAATAAAAGGAAATTTGAGACTGTATTATGAAGATAATGATATAAACAGACCTCACAAAAAGGGATTTCTCCTCTTCCAGAGGTGAGGAAAGACTTACCTGTGGAAGTGAGGAGTATTGGTACCTAAGAATGAGATGAAATTGATTAAGCATAGAGAGATAAAGAGCCAACCATGTGAAAAGGTTCTGTGGTAGAAGGAAGGATGTGTACAGGGCACTAAGAGAATGAGATGAGACTGGAGAGGAAAGGAGAATGCAGACCATATAGGGTTGACCATCATGTTGATAGCTATTGTGTTAACTTTAAGAATGATAGTTAAGCCATTGATGTGATTTAAACAGAGAAATTACATGATCAGATTTTCATATTAAAAAAAATCATGGAGGCACCTGGCTCTATTAGCAGGGGAGCCCAGCATCAGAAATTCTGCAGCTCAATAATCTGATTTGAGCAAGGAAATGATGCGGTAAGATTTTCATATTTAAAAAAATCCTGGGGGTGCTTGTCTGGCTCGGTCAATAGAGCATCCAATTCTTGATCTCAGGGTCATGAGTTCAAGCCCCACGTTGGGCATTCAGCCTATTTAAAAAACAAACAAATAATTCCTGGTTATAGATAATTATGCTTGCTTGTGTTCTTAAACTATACTAAGCATAATCAGGAATTTCTTAGCAGAATGTAGGGTTTATAACACTACATTTAAAAATAAATAAGAAGAATGGCCAAGATTGAACATGTTTCAAAGTCAATAAAAGGATCTGAGAAGGAGATACTGAATATATGATTAAGAAGTAACTGAAAGTCTATGATTCTTGTTTTTAAAGAAGGAAAAGTAAATTCAGAGGAATAGAGCTGAAGTTCAGTTTAGGATATGTTAAGTTTTAGGTGTCTATGAGACATCAAAATGGACATATTAAAGTAAAATATTGGTCTCTGTGTATGAAACTTAAGGGAGAATTCTGGAATAGAGATATAGAATTGAGGAGAGGAGCAGGAAGATAGGGCTTTTAGTGGCAAGGAGTAGTAAGTCACCAGGGGAATTTTGTAACTCAAAATCAACTGTGAAACAGAGTTCCAGGGAATCTAAATAGTTAAGTGTTGAGAGGAGAAAGAAAAGTGGAAAAAGCTAACGAATAGCAGTCACAGAGGTAAAAGTAGTAAAATATGTCATGTTATTCAAAAATTATCTGAGGAGGGGCCACGTTGACAGAGCAGCATGGAAGTTCTCTGCTTCTGTCTTTCCTGAAATGCAGCCAGATCAGCACCAAATCTTTTTGCACACATAGAAAATTGATCCAAGGACAAACACAACAATTTGCATAACATGAGCCACAGAACTCAGCAGGTATGTGGTGTGAAGAAGTGAACTGGGGGAGAGAGAAGCCGCAGAGGGTAGGAAGCTGTATTTGCAGAGAGAGGAGAGAGATTGTGAAAGGGAGGAGTACAGGAAAAGCCCTCCCCCTGAAAGTAGCTAGAGAGAAAGACATATAATGGAAATGCCTATAAGTGACTGAATAAAAGGGAGAAAGGAGAAATGAGAGGATTTCAATGCCATTAAGACTCTATTAGGAGGGGAGCCCAACATCAGAAATTCTGCAGCTCAATACCTGGTAGTGCTCTAGTGGGAAGGGAGAATCCCCAGGAGCAGGCAGCAAGGTCTGCAGGGTCTGTGGGCCACATGGGGAGAAGCAGTTCCCATGCTAGGAGGGCATTGGGTAGAGGCCATATGGCCTCCCCACAGGCAAAGATCCTAGTGGACCCCAGAGAAAATGATTGCTGGCACTGGAACAAAGAGGCCAGTGTGCAGTGCAACCTCACACCAGTTGTATGTTGTAATTTACCATAATCTCTGAATCTCTGTCGCTATGTGATCACACAAACTTATTCTGGGTCAAGTTGGTACCCAACACAGTCTCTGAGCCTCTGCAGCAGCACAATTGCAAGAACGTTACTGGGGACAAGACAGTGCCCAGCCATTGCTCAGCAAGACTCTCCCGAGAGGGTCTGAGCAGATACAAGCCACAGGGCCCTCAGAAGTGAGGGGTTTGGAAACACAGCCCCATCTGAGATAAAATTTGGGAGAGAGGTGCTACCTGGAAGGCTGACAGGTTGGATGTGAACACTGTAGAGGAGAGGATTGGACAGAAGCTATAGACAAAGGAGGGGTGCTCGATTGCCAGTTGGTGAGAGCACAGAGTTCTGGTGGGAGAGACTGAAAAGTTGGGTGATGCCATTGTTACCTTTCCTGTGCATCCGCACACACACTCACAGGTGCCACACCAATCCACCCCAGTAAGATAAGCAGCGCCACCTGGTGGAGAACAGAGCCATTACACCAGCCCTGTCCAACTGTGCAAACCAAGCTCTAGAGGACCACCACAAGTCTCTCTGTGTGCTTAATTTACTGACTATAAAGTGCTTCATAGTTTACTTCTAGGAGAAACTGGATGTAATTTCATTTGGATTTCATTCTGTTCACTGCTCCATATATTCGTGTTTTTTTTTCTTTTCTTATTCTTGGATACAGAAAGATTTTTTTTCCATTTTATAAAAAAATATCCTTTAATTTTTATGCTATATTTTAATTACTTTTTTGTAAATTTTCTTAGTCTATTTTACTTTCATTTTATTTTATATTATTGTATAGTTTTTAAATTTTTCAAACGTTTTCTTACATTGTTTTCATTTTTACAAATTTTCTTTTCTTTCCCTTTTTCTTTATTCTATCAAGTTTATTTCATTTATTTGATTTTTGTGTCGTTTTAATTCTTTTAATTTTTAATTTTTATTTTATTAATTCTTATTTTTCATCCAAAATGATGACATGAAGGAATTCACCCCAAATGAACAGGAAAAAATAACAGCCAAGGACTTAATCACCACATATGTGTAGGCAGATGTCTGAACAAGAATTTAGAATCGCGATAATAAGAACTAGCTGATGTTGAAAAAAGGATAGAATCCCTTCTGCAGAAATAAAAGAAGTAAAATCTAGTCAGGATGAAATTAAAAATGCTATAACTGAGATTCAGCCTTGAATGGATGCCATGGTGTCAAGGATGGATAAAGCAGAGCAACGAATCAGTGATATGGAAGACAAACTTACGGAGAATAATGAAGCAGAAAAAAAGAGGGAAATTAAGGCAAAAGAACACAATATAAGAGTTAGAGAACTCAGTGACTCATTAAAAAGGAATAACATCCATATTATAGGAGTCTCAGAAGATCAAGAGAGAAAAAGGGGTAGAAGGTTTGTGTGGAAAATCATAGTGGAAAACTTTCCTAACCTAGGGAAAGACACAGACATCAAAATCCAGGAAGCACAGAGAATTTCCATTAGATTCAACAAAAAAGCGACCATCAGCAATGGTAGACAAACTCACAAAATGCACAGACAAGGAGAGAATTATGAAAGCAGCAAGGGAAAAAAAAAGTCCTTAACCTATAAGGGAGGATGGGTTCACACAAACCTCTCCACAGAAATTTGGCAGGCAAGAAAGGAGTGGCAGGATATATTCAATGTGCTGAATCAGAAAAACATGCAGCCAAGAATTCTTTATCCAGCAAGACTGTCATTCAAAATAGAAGGAGAGGTGAAGAGTTTCCCAGACAAAAACTAACGGAGTTTGTGACCATTAAGTCATCCCTGCAAGAAATTTTAAGGGAGACTCTCTGAGGGCAGAAAAGACAAAACAAAACAAAAAAGATCAAAAGCAACAAAGACTAGAAAGGACCAGTGAACACCACCAGACACTACAACTCTGCAGGCAACACAATGGCAATAAGCTTATATCTTTCAGTACTTTAAACATCAATGGATTAAATGCTCCAATCAAGAGACATAGGGTACCAGAATGGATAAGAAAACAAGATCCATCTATCTGCTGTTTATAAGAGACCCACTTTAGACCTAAAGACACCTTCAAATTGAAGGTAAGGGGATGGAGAACCATCTATCATGCTAATGGTCAACAAAAGAAAGACGGAGTGGCCATCCTTATATCAGACAATCTAGACTTTAAAATAAAGACTGCATCAAGAGATGAAGAAGAGCATTATATCATAATTAAGGGGTCCGTCCACCAAGATCTAACTATTGTAAAAATTTATGCTCCCAACACAGAGAACCTAAATGTATAAATCAATTAGTCACAAAAATAAAGAAACTCGTTGACAATAATACCATAATAGTAGGGGAATTCAACACCCCACTTACAGCAATGGACAGATAAATAGAAAATCAACAGGTAAACAACGGCTTTGAATGACACACTGGACCAGATGGACATAACAGATATATTCAGAATATTTTATCCTAAAACATCAGAATACATATTCTTCTCGAGTGCACGTGGAACATTCTCCAGAATAGATCACATACTGGGACAAAAATCAGCCCTCAACTAGTACAAAAAGATCACGATCATACTGTTCATATATTCACACCACAATGCTATGAAACTCGAAATCAACCACAAGAAAAAAATTGGAAAAACAACAGATACTTGGAGACTAAAGAACATCCTATTAAAAAGTGAATGTGTTCACCAAGAAATTAAAGAGGAAATTAAAAAGTACATGGAAGCCAATGGAAATGATAGCACCACAGACTAAAACCTCTGGGATGCAACAAAGGTTGTCATAAAAGGGAAGTATATAATATGCAGGCCTTCCTAAAGAAGGAAGAAATGTCTCAGCTATAAATAATAAGGGAATATTATTAGCAATTATATGCCAATAAATTGGGAAATCTGGAAGAAATGGACAAATTCCTAGAAACATGTACACTACCAAAACTGAAAGAGGAAGAAATAGAAAATTTGAACAAGACCTATAACCGGGAAAGAAATGGAATTAGTAATCAGAAATCTCCCAAAAAACAAGAGTCCGGGGCCAGATGGCTTTCCAGGGGAATTCTACAAAGCATTTAAAGAAGAGTTAACACCTATTCTCCTGAAGCTGTTCAAAAAAAATAGAAATGGAAGGAAAACTTCCAATCTCATTCTATGAGGCCAGCATTACCTTGATTCCAAAACCAGACAAAGACCCTACTAAAAAGGAGTACTATAGACCAATTTCCCTGATGAACATGGACACAAAAATTCTTAACAAGATCCTAACCAACTGGATCCAACAATACGTTACAAGAATTATTCACCATGATCAAGTGGGATTTATACCTGGGATGCAGGGCTGGTTCAATATCCACAAGTCATTCACTGTGATACATCACATTCATAAATGAAAGAACAAGACTCACATGGTCCTCTCAATAGGTGTAGAGAAAGCATTTGACAAAATACAGCATCCTTTCTTGATAAACACCCTCAAAATTGGGATAGAAGGATCATACCTCAAGATCATAAAAACCATGTATTAAAGACCCACTGCTAATATCGTCCTCAATGGGGAAAAACTAAAAGCTTTCCCCCTAAGGTCAGGAACATGACAGGGATGTCCACTCTTGTCACTGTTATTCAACATAATATTGGAAGTGCTAGCCTCAGCAATCAGACAACACAAAAGAATAAAAGGGATCCACATCAGCAAGAAGGAAGTCAAACTTTCACTCTTCACAAACAACATGATACTCTATATGGAAAACCCAGAAGATTCCACCAAAAAACCGCTAGAACTGATCCGTGAATTCAGCAGAGTCACAGGGTGTAAAATCAATGCACAGAAATCGGTTGCATTTCTATGCACCAAGAATGAGGCAACAGAAAGAGAAATCAAGGAATCAGCCCCATTTACAATTGCACCAAAACCATAAAATACCTAGGAGGTATAACCAAAGAGGTGAAAAATCTATATGCTGAAAAGTATAGAAAGCTTATGAAAAAACTGAAGAGGACACAAAAAAATTGGCAAAATTTTCCATGCTCGTGGATTAGAAGAACAAATATTATTAAAATGTTGATATTATCCAAAGCAATATACATATTTAATACAATACCTATCAAAATAACACCAGCATTCTTTACAGAGCTAGGACAAACAACCCTAAAATTTGTATGGAACCAGAAAAGACCCTGAATAGCCAAGGCAATCCAGAAAAAGAAAACCAATGCTGGAGGCAACATAATCCTGGACAGTATGGTAATGGCACAAAAACTGACACTTAGATCAATGGAACAGAATAGAGAAAACAGAAATGGACCCAGAAACATATGGTTAACTAATCTTTGACAAAGCACGAAAGAATATCCAATGGAATAAAGACAATGTCTTCAGCAAATGGTGTTTGGAAACCTGGACAATGATATGCAGTAGAATGAACCTGGTCCACTTCCTTACATCATATGCAAAAATAAATTCAAAATGGATGAAGGACCTAAATGTAAGATAGGAAGCCATCGAAATCCTAGAGGAGAAAGTAGACAAAAACCTCTATGATCATGGCTGCAGCTACATCTTACTCAACATGTCTCCAGAGGCAAAGGAAACAAAAGCAAAAATGAACTATTGGGACCTCATCAAGATAAAAAGCTACTGCTCAGCAAAGGAAATAATCAGCAAAACTAAAAGACAACCATTGGAATGGGAGAAGACATTTGCAAATGACATATCAGATAAAGGGTTGGTATCCAAAATCTATAAAGAACTTAATCAAACTCAACACCCAAAAAAACAAATAATCCAGTGAAGAAATGGGCAGATGACATGAATAGACAGTTTTCCAAAAAAGACACCTAGATTGCCAACAGACACATGAAAACATGCTCAACATCATTCATCTTCAAGGAAATACAAATCAAAACCACAATGAGATACCATCTCACACCAGTCAGAATAGCTAAAATTAATAATTCTGGCAATGACACATATTGGTTAGGATATGGAGAAAGAGAAACACTTTTGCACTCCTGGTGGAAATGCAAACTTATGCAACCACTCTGGAAAACAATATGAAGGGTCCTCAAATAATAAAAAATAGAACTACTGTACAATTCAGCAATTGCACTACTAGGTATTTATCCAAATATACAAGTGTGCTGTTTCGAAGGGGCATATGCGCCCCAGTGTTTACAGCAGCACTATTGACAATAGCTGAGGTATGGAAAGAGCCCAAATGTTCAACAACAGATGAATAGATAAAAAAGATGTGACATATGTGTATATATACACAGACACACACACACACATGCGTGCGCACGTGTACATACATACACACACAATGGTGTATTACTCGGGAATCAAAAAGAATGAAATCTTGCCATTGCCAACAACAAGGATGTAATTAGAGTGCATTATGGTAAGCACAATTAGAGAAAGGCAAATATCATGACTTTACTCATATGTAGAATTTAAGATACAAAACAGATGAACATAAGGGAAGGAAAACAAATAATATGAAAACAGGAAAGGGGACAAAACATAACAGATTCTTAGATATGGGAACAAACTGAGGGTTGCTGAGGGTTTTGGGTGGGGGGATGTGCTAAATGGGCAAGGGACATTAAGGAAGACACTTGTTGGGAGGAGCACTGGGTATTATATGTCAGGGATGAGTCACTGGATTCTACTCCTGAAATCATTGCACTATGTGCTGACTCACTTGGATGTAAAGTAAAAAACTGAAAAAAAAATATCTTAGTCAACTGGTTCTAGAGTAACATTTTCTTTCAACTATACTTTCTAGCTAAGCACACACTTTTCTAGGCATTGTGTTTAGTTAGTGTAAGTGAGAACTCTGTAATACACTGAGAATATATTTTAAATATAAGTTCTAGAAACACACACACTATGTATATTCATGTGGGATGAATTTGCAATTGTTTGTATAGAAAAATTACAGTGTCTTTCCTAAAGAAAAATTAAAGATAGGAGATTGTTTCTAAGCCCCCTGAGGAAAGTGGACTGATTTAAGACTGAATTTTGACAGTGAATGAGTGGAATTATAGCCACAGTGCCCCTGCATACTGAAGGAGAGATTCATTTGACACATTTGCAAAACTAGGTGTGAATGTCTACGTGTGAGCAAGCTTTTTTCTGTTGCAAATGAGGAGGTAGTGCTTATATGTCTTCTCACTATGTATTCTGACCCTTTTGAAGAGTGTATGAAAGTATTACAATTTTTAGTATTTGAGTGATGTTATACATTGTTACATGTAGATATTATCTGGAAAAAATAACATTTTGAAAATTACTATACCAAATATGATTTCATTGGGATACTGTTTATCATTTCCATAATTCATTTACTTATGAGAAGAACTATTTGGAGACGATGCATTAATGACCTTACAGTAACAAAATCTCAAGAGACCTATTTTAAATTGGGCAGTAGAGTTTTTTTTCTGTAATTTTTAATTGTTGTTGTTTGTTTGCTCTTTTACCCTTTGAATAATTTCATTGTTTTACATGGTCTTTCCTGGATTATCAAGAGTTTGTCCAGCTTGCCTGATTTGAGTGTATGATTTTGCAGATTTACCTGGAAGATCTAGGTCTTGAACTCCTGAATATAAGATAGCAAGAGCAGTAATTATTCAGAAACATTCATGAATACTTCTTTAAGACAGTTCTATATCTGTCATCTATCATTGATACATATACACAAAATATTTATGTTTATAAATTTAATTGCCTGTTATTGGATTGATTTCAATAACTTTTCTACCAACAGTTTTTCGTTTATTAGCTCTTCTTCAGAATCCTTTTCTTTCAAAACATTTCATGTTGAAGTCTATATAGATTGCAGCATTTGTTGAATAAACTCCATTATTAAGTACACTGTTCTGATCTTTGCATAATAATTGGCATAACCACCACCAGAAATAGATTTCTCCCCTTTTGAAGCTAATTTGCAAAGAAAATGTTGAGTTTTCATTGTAGTCTGTTAGTTTTTATCTCCAGGCACATTGCGGTATTATTTTTAAATGCATGTGGTGTTTTTGTTGTTTGTTTGTTTTTGTTTTTGTTTTATTTAAAGACATTTTCCTTCAAAATAAGACAATCTTCTAGATTTTGATAATAATATGATTTAATACACTATAATGCCATGATTCATCATTCATTCGTTTTGGTTACTGTTGACTTTTTCTAACGACCTTTTCTACGTTTTCAGGGTGAAACCAAGATCTTAAAACTAAAGAATCTTCGACCTCAGGACTATGCTAATTATAGCTGCATTGCTTCAGTGAGGAATGTATGTAATATTCCTGATAAGATGGTGTCATTTAGACTTTCCAACAAAACAGGTATGGAGCTATCTCTCAGTGTCTTATGTCTTTTATCCATCATTAATGTTTAAAAAGGCTCTAACTTTCTTGTATACCAAATTATTTCTTTAGTATAAGTAGGTACAAGGCATCTTTATTTTTCCCCCAGAAAAGTCTGTGATATCTGGAAAGCTTTTAGTAAATGCACACTTTACAATGCAATATGTTCCCATGTTAGGTTTGTTTATATTGCATACAAAATTGTGCTTCCTTAAGATATTGTATTCATAAATGTCACAAGCATGCCCATGTCCTGTTCAAAACATTCTGAGAAATATTAGATTCTTCATATAAAAATTTATGGTCTAAATTGCTAAAAGTGTTTTGTAATTCCAAAGCTAAGTAACAGAATCCCTCTCTTACTGTTTCAAGTCAAGATAGTTAATTGGTAATTTCAGGTAGGTGTTTTCTGGAAAGCATTTTTGTAGAAAATGTCAAAACATTAGCAGGATTGCAACTTAAGTCAGCCTGTGTTTAGTACTATAGACCTCAGAATAACTGCAAACATATTAAAACGGAATTGCTAAATGAAAGAGCAAAGAGAGAGCATGGGAATGGACTGTCTTTTCTATGATTGTGTCCAGTCACCCCAATCAAATAGAATTTGAACTGGTGTTGAGAAACTTGCAGTGGCAATTAATATAAATTATTACTTTTAAATAATGCTATTAAAATATGGAGTTTTAAAAGGACTTTTCTCATTAACAGAAACCTGGAAAGGTGTGTGTTGGGTGTGCATGGGTATAGGTTGTGATTCTGCCACTTATTAGCACTTGGATTTTGTTGAGCAAATCACTTCACACTTCTTTGCCTCCGTTTCCTCATAAATTCTTAACGTTGTAGAGAAGAATTCACGAGTTAATATACATAAAGCACTTGGAACACTTTGTCAGTTTTTTCAACAAAGAACTAGTCAGCATCCCCATCCAGCTCATTTGGTAAGAAGATTAAACCTGGGACTTGATTGGAAGGTGGAAAAAACATGTGCTCAAACATTGACCCATCAACATATGTTCCACTGAGTTGTTAAAATTTTGAAAGGTCATTTTAAAAATGTATTCATTCATTTATTTGTCAGAAGTGTATTGGGTTCCTATTATGGGTCAGCAATGATAGGCACAGGAATATTGGATAAGATGTAAATTGCCTTAAACTGGAGAAATGATTTCTTAAGCAGCAGGTAAAAGTCATTTGTGGAAGGTAGAAGAAGAAAGTGGGAGATGAAAATAAACTTTATCAAGAAGGATGAGAAAGACTTGAGGGAAACTACGTTGAATAAAAAAATAGAAATATAAAATTTTAGGAGACCTAAGACTTATAGAAGTTAATAATCTCATTTCACTTTAAAAAGAAGAAATATGATATTGAGAAATAATTATCAGAGATTAACATGTAAGAACTGGGTGTGATGATGCTATTGTTCTTGGCATGAAATACTTTGTGAATTATTATAACTGATTTTGTTTTTCTTAGTTTCTTTAATTTATTTTTAAAATACACATGATCCAGAGAGAAAAATTAGAAATAAAATGTAAGTAGGTTCTATGGGATGGGGAAACATTGCGACATAATAAGGACAAAGTAGTAGATATTATTACATATGTCACAGCTTTGCCCTTGACAATGTTTTATTACTTTTAAAAGTATTTCTTGTTTATTGTCTCAGTTTATCTTTATAACTACTGGGATGTAAGCAGTAGATGTTTTGTTTTCTTTTTATCATGTCTTTATCATTTGACACATAACATACTATCCCATAGTGATTAAAGTATCCTCATTGGGTTGTTTTGAGAATGAACTAAATCAACATAAACAAAATTTCTTTGAAGTCTAAGAGGTACAACAAAATTATAGTTAACATTTTTTTTTCTGCTTCAGGAATGTATACTTTATTATTTCTCAATGTTCTATGGCTACTAACTACAGGGGACAAAATCTATCCCAATGTTTGAGGAGTTGTTTTAAATAGGAGACTGACTAGCTATTCAAAATTTTTTTGTAGAGCTAGAGAAAATGAACTTAAATTTCAACCGGAGTTTTATTAGGAAAAAAAAAAGCACGTATTATCCTAAAGCTGAATGGAGATTACCATGAGAGGTGATAGACTTTCCCTGCCTGAGGTCTTAGAAAGCAGTTAGGTGACTTTATTTCTGAGGTGATTTTTAACATTTGCAGCTGAGAAAACAAAGATTTGACTCCCTGTCTTACAGAGAGCACAGGAACTCTGTAATATAGATGTTTTGTTTAACTGTTCAGTTTTCTGTTCCATTCTTTATTTTTCAGACTGCAGTGTTGCATATGTAGACTGAGCTAACAAAATAACCTATTTTTCTCTTTTATAAATTATCTCACAAAAATCTTAAATTGATGTTCACTGAAAAATGAGCATCAGAGTTATGGTAAATAATTGGGTTTAAAAATACAAGTTAGTGCCTTGTTTGACTCTTCACTAACTATAATTGGGCACGGCCTGCAGCCTGGTGCTTTACATATTCAATCCAGGTTTCTTCTGCATTTTCACCATCTGGTTGTACTCTTAAGTTGAAAGAGTTGGTGCATTTCAAATAGGTGGAATCTTGAGGTGGCTCTCAAATTACACCAGGAATAAATTAAGCTTTCAGCATCTTCATGCAAACAGGTCAATAAACTGACAAGTGCATACAGGCTATTTCATTGCTAACACTGGAAGATCAGGAGTCACCATGGCCGTAATCGATGTGAGAGACAGGTGCTCTTTATTGTTTCACTCTTGTGAATCTTTAAATGACATAAAGTTCCCATATGTTTAACTCTTGGTTTGCAAAATGTCAAGGAAAATATTTAAAGTATTGAGGGGGAGAATATTCTATTACAAATATTGTAATATCTGTGATTGCTCTTGTTTGTTAATTAATTTGTTGACGAAAGGATAACTTTGGAAATAATTTTTGTAATGGAGATCAAATAATTGACTATTAAATGTATTTTTGGTATAATTTTATTCTAACATCTCAGGGAAACTTTTTAATTGTAATCAGGGTATTGATATGCTTTGCACAATGCCCAAATGACATAGCCTATGAAGATGGAGACAGTCCTCTGTGAATAACGTTTTCAAAAAGTTTTTGCAGCAGAACAATTGCATCATGGAGTATAGTTCTCTGGGCCCTTCCTATACCTGCTGAATTACACTTCCTGCAATGTATACACTTTAACCAAGTATAAATGATTGCTTTGGAAAACAAAAACTGTCTGTATCATTAGAGTGTTTTCCATGAGCCAGTCTATTTTGTGAATAGGAACTTTTGTTAGTAAGAGTCTGTTTTTTTATAGAACTGCTTAGAAAAGCCATGTTTAGGTGTCATTTTAAAAGGCAGTATCATTTGTAGATATACCAACAACGTATTTCCTTAAATTTTCTGCTATGAATTGGCATATAGTAGAGCTTATAATTGAATATCATTGGACCATGGAGTGTCCAATCATTTGTTGGCCCCTGTTGGTTACTTGGCATGCTATGGAAAATCTCCTATCATAGAAATGTCATTATTTATCATACCTGATCTAGCTGTCTTAGGACTTATCATGACAGTTTGTAGAATTTTATAAAATATGAAGATTTTAGGTGTATTAATTTCTTGTCATAATGTTGTAGCAGAGACCAAAGTTGTTTCCTACTCCTGTTTGGAAGACAAAGATTAGCTCTTGATTGGTAAATTCCCAATGTAGCTGTATTTTTCTTAGTTCATTAAAACAAACCTGTTAAAATTTGTAAATTTAGAATATTAATAAATATAGGTATATATTTTAAATTATCATAATTTTGTTAACTTTGAATATTAAATACTAAAATTTCTCAGATAATTTATACTTCTAACATGAGGGCACATAGGAATTATGATAAAGCAAATTTAATTTATTTTAATTTATTTCTAGCACTTATATATTGATGTGTCATGGTTTGAAAGGCAAGTAAGAATTAGTAGGTTACTTATATTAGGATGAAAAACATATTTTGTACCTGCTTGAGAGGTTATGATGTAGTCTGTAAAGAAATGGGACAGGTGGGGCTAATTTTACTTAATTATATAGTCTTTTGATTTAGTCTGCTCACATTTAGCATTTATAAAAATTACCTAATTAAGATGTCTTCCTGAAATGTGCATCACATTTAGGAACCAATTCATCATAAAAGTTATTGCTGGCTAAATAAATAGGGCAAACCTATACCCCTTTCTCCTCTTCCTCTCTCTCTCCCTTCTATCTCTTTTTCATCTTCTTTCTCTTCTTCCCCCCTCCCCCCCTTTAATCTGTGTTAATAAGAGAGGTTAGGAGAAATCTCTGTTTCTTATGCTAGGTAACTGTTGCCTAGTCTGTTAGATAACCCACCTGGTAGCTATAATATAAATTCCCAGCAATTACAATAAACTTCAATGTAAGATTTTTTGTACATTGTGATTTATGGTAGTTTTATGTTTATGGGAATTTAATAGGTGTTATGAGAAATAAAATAATATTTCAGTTATAGGAGTAGTATAGGAATAGCTGTAGATATGAAATAAAAATACATAAACCCTTCCTCTTGTAAAATGGTATGCCCTTTTTCATAGATAGCCCATTTAAATGCAAAGAAAGGGGCAGTAGACATTTTGCTGTACATGTGGGTGCTGACATCAGGCATTTTTCTTAGCTATATGGATATTTGAGTGTCTTGCCTTTTGGTGGTCTCTCCTGCATCTATACAATCAGTAGTATCATTTATTAGGACTTAAATATGGTGTTTCACGGGCACCTGGGTGGCTCAGTCAGTGAAGCGTCCATCTTCAGCTCAGGTCATGATCTCAGAGTTGGTGGGTTTGAGCCCCACGTTGGGCTCTGTGCTGACAGCTCTGTGCCTGGAGCCTACTTCAGATTCTTTGTCTCCCCCTCTCTGCTCCTCCCCTGCGCACAATCTGATTTTCACTCAAAAATAAATAAACCTTAAAAAAATAAAAAAAATATGGCATTTCACCAACAATAATAACTCTTTCAAAAAAGACTACATTTGTGAGAAGTACATAGTGCAAATACAATGACTTCCTTGTACTAGTTTTCTTGGGCTGCCATAACAGAATGCCATAGATGGGTGGCCTAACAACAGAAACTTATGTTTTCACAGTCTAGAGGCTGGAAGTCTAAGATGAAGATGCTGTTCGAGTTGAGTTTTGGTGAGGCCTCTCTTTCTTGGCTTGTAGATAGCTGCCTTCCTAGCTGTGGTCTTTCCTCTGTGGTTCACAGAGGGAGGGCATGAATGAGCTAGAGCTCTTGTGTCTCTTCCTGCTCTCATAAAGACACAGCAGATTACATACAGTCCCACCTTTATGACCTCATTTAACCTTAATTATGTCCTAAAGGCCCTATCTCCAATACAGTCACACCGGGGGTTAGGGCTTGAACACATTGAATTTAGGGGCACACATTTCAGTCCATAACACTTTGAAATGACTGAAAGGTAGCTTTTGCATTTAGGATTCCTTTTCTTCTAAAATTTCAGATATAAGTTTATAATATATGTAAAATCCATGTAAGAAAATGAATCTAACATTTAAAGAAAAAAAACCCTTTCTTCATTAGTATCACAAAGTATTTCAACTCTAGTGAGAGTGTTTGTGGCCCTGTAATTTTAGGTTTGGAGATTACAAGCAACTGTAAAAGGTGAATGAAAATCTAGTGAGGGCAGAAATCATTATTGTAATAGTATTAGCATGAAATTTTAAGAGCATGATCAAAATATTGAAATAAGATCACAGATAATATACAGAGAACCCATACATTATTTTTCTGATTTCCTTTTTGGTGAAGTTAGTATGTGCAACAGAAAATAAAACAGAAGGAAAAAAAAACAGAAAAAAGCCGAAAATCACCATTTCACACACTGAAATATTGGGAACATGAGTGCCTTAATGGATATTTTTTATCATAGATAATTCACATTTTCTAAAACCGGTATTTACTACTAAATCCACCAACAGAACACACATAATGTTGATATGCTATCATTAGAGAATGAGATGTTTCCTATAACTCTTTTGCGTGAATTTGGAAATTCAAAAATCTTAGATTCAAATTCTGGTTTTCTGAACTTGTAGATGTTACTTAGTTTCTTTAAACTTATTTTTCCCCCACATAAAATGGGGATAATACAAAGTTCCACGTTATTTAGTTTTGTAGGCTCTAAATGCTATTAAATGAAAAACTTAAAAAAAAATATCTGGCATATAACAAATATAATATATAATAGCTATAATTGGGTTGTTAACCTAGATAATAGAAAGAAGGAATAAAATGACACCATTAGTAATAATGATGAGATGGTGATAAGAATCTTAGGGTTTTTGCTAGGATATGGTTTACAGCTTCAACCACTGATGACTAATCTTGAAAAAAGTTCATAATCGTTTTGTGAATTACTTTTATCAGTGGGTGAATTAAATAATAATTTCTCAGAAAAATCTATAGAAATGAGTACATATTCTGGTATACTATATAAAATATTATTGACAAAAATGTTTAACAGAAATCAAAGTATTATTTTGAGAAATCAATAATGGTATGTAAGGTAAATTGAAAAAGCTTTCAATCGTGTTGATATGCAACAGATTCTTAATATGAGTGCTCATCTTTTCCTAAGGTAATCGAACTTATATATGACCTATTCTCACTAATGTCTCTTCAGAAATGTGAAAATACAGGTGATGAGTAAGCAGTGAATCTGGAGATAGAAGCATTGTCATTATGGGGTTTCAACTTTGGTCTTCCTGAGACTGTTTCCAGAGCAACAAGGTGACCCAGATTTCCCAAAATCCTATTACTATAGTAACAAGAAGTTTGCATGTTGCTGAGATCTCCCTACACCTGTGCATTTTGTTGTCCTAGCAGTGCATTTTTCAAGTTTGTTATATCCAAAGTTATTCTTGGATTATGAATTCTTATATAAAATATTCCTCAGAAGCCATCAGCTCTCCCAGAAGGTATCAGAACCCAGACACAGCAGATATCTAAACATGGAACAAGATTAAAAAACACTGTTAGTGAGGGGTGCCTGGATGGCTCAGTTGGTTAAGCATCCAACTCTTCATTTCTGTTCAGGTCATGATCTTGCAGTTCGTGGGTTCGAACCCTGCTGTCAGCATAGAGCCTGCTTGGGATTCTCTCTCTCCCTCTCTCCCTGCCTCTACCCCACTCATGCTCGCTCTCTCTGTCTGTCTCTCTCTCTCTCTCAAAAATAAATAAACATTAAAAAAACACTGTTAGTCAAATGAAACACTTATCATTCATTGACAAGGCTGTAAGCTATTGACATTCTGTCTCACAAATTACCACAAATAGTTTGGAGCATATCAAATAGTTTGTGATTTAGCAAACATCTAGAATAATTCATTGGTAAGATTTTTCTAATTTTAAGTAGTTACTATTCTTCATATGCTGTTAGACTATAATTAAATTAAATAATTTAAAAATTACTCATGAGAATAGAAAGTTCAAACCATGTATTTTATAATATTTCTTTCAGCAAGTTGAGTGAAGATAAGCCAAAATAAAATAAGGATTTTTATATCGCTGAGAATAATTCATTTTTAAAATTTTAAATTGCTTCTAGATTATGGATTTATAGGCCACAGCTTAGTACTTTTCAAGATTCTATAGTTCTAGTGAAACTGCTCAAAATTATGCTATTATAGATACTAATTAAATTGGTAGAAATGCATTTTAGACTTCTTTCATGGTTTTTGAATTTGCCACTCATAACTTGTGATACAGAATAACTCCACGATCATTTGTCGAAAAATTTGAATTTGTATATTATTGGCTGTCAAGATGAAGGTAAAATAATTTCCGTTAGTTCATGTACCTAATCCCATTGTTTATTCACCCTAATCCTAGAATTGATTATAGCAAATGATCATCTTTAAGGTTACCGACGATCCCAGTTTGTCCTAGACTCAGTGAAAGTCCCAATTCTGGAAAACCCTTTAATCCCAGGCAAACCAGTATGTTTAATTACCCAGTGATCTAATTCCACATGCAGCCTCCTTCCATATAGGACACTAGTCTTAATGACAATTGTTAATGCTGCTGCATATACAGCTTTAAGCCACTCTTTTGTAAAGAAGCATCAGTGAGAATACCTGGGTATGGATCCTGGTTCTCCCCACTCCATTGGTGCTATGACCAATTCTGTCAACTCTTTGAACTTGCTTTTCTGTCAAGTCATATTGATAATTTTCTCTGAGGTTGGTTTCAGATTGATGAAAAGACAAAATTCACTCTAAAATTTCATTTTTATTTAGCAAGGTAACATCAACAACAATAAAAACCTACATGAATGAGGTGGCTGGTTGCAAAGAAGTGGATGAAACCTATACATACACAGGTACTCTTGAGCCCCAAGGTCCATCAAGAAAGGTTCAGGCTCACACAGTTTAGGAATATTAATACCTCATTGTGCTTGTTGTCCTTTTATACATGGGACTTACATTACTATCCAGGAAAAAGTGAAGCTACTAAATAATCTATGAACCGAATGCACCGATTCTAGAGAATCTTTGCAAATATTGTACTTTCATTATTTCTTATACAAAATTTAAAGAATTCAGCGGCAGGAAGGCTTTAATGTCCTTCAAGAGAGGATGCATCCCTGTCTACTGTTCTCCCTCAAGCTCTAAGGCATTTCAAAGTATCAAGTTTGTTTTTACCTCATCATACATACTGGAAAGATTAAATGAGATTAGCCACATTACTCATAGGATTTAAGTCGCCGTGGTGGGCTAAGTTGTAGCCTTGTGGTCACTGTTACTATCATAGAGTCATGCAAGCCACAGTAGCCATAATTTAAAAGATTCATATTGGTTCATGCAGACTTTTAATTAAAATCAGGGAGAGACCAAGAGAGAGAGACCCTGTAGTAGTTGATACATAGGGTATGTAGTATATTGTTATAGGGACTGGAAGCTGAGAGATTGGTAAATGAGAAATAACAGACAAGCTGAGTATCAGAAATGCATTAACATCAATCTTTTGATTGTAAGTCCAGACATCACATGCACTTTTGGTTTGCTATTGTGGCAGTTATTTCCAAAGCCTTACAAAGATTTCAGCTATTCCCTCAATTTCCATTTTCTGCAAAGTCTGTTTTAAGAAACATTTTTTTTTCCCTATAGCAACATACTCCTGTTGATTTACTTGCTACTGTTCTATTCCCATGGAAAATAGGCATGTCCAATTGTTTAATAATATGCTTTAGTTTTTGTTTTGAACAGCATTTCTTTCTGTCAGCTGCTTTGAGTCACTCTGCTTTAGTTGCTTATTGAACTACTTGAGCATTTTATTGATGGCAACTTTCAATCACATACTACCTAGTGAATGTGCAGTAAAGTCAGCAGTTTTATTTTCTGATAGACACATTGTGTAATAGGAATTCATTGATGATAGCCGTGGCCTCTTGTTTTATTAATGGCACCTTGTATCCCGATTTGATAAGAATGAATATTATCAAGAATCCAGGTATATAGTTTTAGCATAAAAAGATGTGTCACTTTTATGAAGCTACTCTTTTTAAGTTGTTACTTTGGTTTGGCAATGCAACATTGTACTCAACCAAGCAAGAGGGAGGATTTTAAGTCAGCCAGGGAAAGCAAAATCCAGCAACCATAGTTTGCTTTGTTTTACTGAAAAGGCTTTAGTTCCAAATATATTTCCAAAGTGAAGAGAAAACAAATTAGGGACAACAGGAAATAGATGAACAAACCTTTTGGGAAAATAGGCAGTGTAATATGGGTTTCTTGTTAAATTTCTCCAGGATTAAATCTACTAAGGCACTTGCTTAAAGGAAACAAAAAGGGGAATAGGAGGATAAACCCCTATTTTTATATCTTTCTAATTCTCTTGATGTGGATCAGAAGTATGTAATAACTCAAGTCCTGCCTTGTTGCATGTTGTCTTTCAACTTTAAATTTAGCTCAATCTGATAAAAAATTGTAATTTTCATGTCTTTTTCATTTTAGAACCATAAGTAAAAAGCAATTTGATATGATATCATAAAGTATTATGACACTATGGGCTATACAAAAAATATGATACTACATTTCAAAGAATCTGAAAATTCTCTGAATATGCAGTGGTCTGCATGCTAAATATCATTTTGTGTGTTTAAGCTAGGTGTTAAATATGAATATAGGTTTAAAAAGCATTATTATATGTACGCAGATCCACATTCAGTATAAAATGGATTTAATTCTCTTTTTACTTTTTTTAATGTTTATTCATTTTTGAGACAGAGAGAGATAGAGCATGAACGGGGGAGGGGCAGAGAGAGAGAGAGGGAGACACAGAATCGGAAGCAAGCTCCAGGCTCTGAGCCATCAACCCAGAGCCCGACGCGGGGCTCGAACTCACGGACCGCGAGATCGTGACCTGAGCTGAAGTCGGACGCTTAACCGACTGAGCCACCCAGGCGCCCCATGGATTTAATTCTCAAGTTGCTGAAGAGTTAAATAGGCAAATCAATATATTAAGAACTTGAAGAAAAACAAAAAATAATTTGACACTTAAAACAAATGGTCTTCACATCCTCCGTAAAGATATTTCTGCAGCCCATACTAAAATGGGAACATGTAGATTTACTGAAATCTATAGTGAAAATATCAGAAGTAAAATGTAAAATCTATATTTCCAGTGGCTTTGAGAAATAAAATATTGGCAGGATATTTTATACATACATTTCTTATGTGTAGAGAGGAATTGAATTCAGAGGTGATTCAGTCAATGTTTTATCTCTCACATTAAAATCGTATTAAAAAGGTTTTATTGGCTTTTAATCTTTCCTTAAGCAGTATTCCATTTTTTGCAGCTTATTTAGTTCTTCTACACATGCTATATTACATTATTTCTTATTCAAAAAATAAATACCTCCCTTATCATGTAGCAGCATTGTCCTAGAACATGGCAGCAATATATTTAAATATTCTCTGAATGTCTGAAATCCGAAGATAAGAAGTGTAGCTAGTTAAATGGTTAGACTTGAATTGACTCTTGTTGGAATTAGATCTGTAATGACAGTGTTAAGCAGCAGCTACTATTTACAGAATGTCAACATGATACTGCAGTGACACCTACTACAAGGTCTATAGTTTAAAATTGTCATTCTCTCCAGTGTAAACCACAATGTGCATGGCTTTGCAATTCAGTCCAGATGGTTCCTAATCACACACAACACTTGAAATCAAATTTTTCTATTTCAGCACATTTATTTTTTACAAATTATGCTCTGATTCTTTTTCTTCCTTCCTTTTTCCTTTTTTATTTAATTAATATGGGGAAGGAATATAGATTACTTCATAGTAAGAAAAATACTTAATTCTATCTGTATTTGAAAGGAAACATCTCCTAAAACCACATTTATTCCTTTATGTAACAAAATCGACACAATAGTAGGCTTTCCCAGGACAGGTCTTAATTTATTAAGGCACCCTCACCTACTAGAATTAGATTCCAAATGCACACATGTCCATGTAGGCTAGAGCAGAAATCCCAGCTGAGAGGTTGGTAACAGATATGTGCTCAGTGCTGAGGAACTCATGACACTACACTTATCTGGGTTGTGACCCAGTTCAGGCAATCAAGATTATATTCTATTTTGTAAAACTGCTTCCAAAATCCACAGTAAATAACCATTTATAAGGCTCAAGTGTGTTCAATGTGAATGTATGTATGATTTGTATGATTTGATTTTTTTATCAAGCTTTGGTCTACTACTGTATTCAGCAAAATATGACCACTTTTGTCTTTCACAAAGTAGTGTTTTATAGCAAAATTTAGGAGCATCAGCAAAAATGTTTCTCTCTCTCTGCATCTAATGACTGACATCTAAATATGTGGATATATTACTTCTTTTCTTGCTTTTTAAAATTATGCCTTTGTAATCTGGCATTTTGAGGATGATAGTTGAAATAGCTTAGTTTATCTTTGTGACCACACTTACTGTTCTATGTGATGTTTCTCTTTCTCTTTTCTTGCTGGCACATTGTCACCTACCACTCTTGTTCTCCATTTTCCTGTCTCAAGAAGACTTTAAGTTCCTCCTCCTTACCTCTTGAAATCTGAGAATTTAAATAACTGATTCCACTGTAGCTATGTATAAGTCAGGAGTAAACATCCTCTGGGCATGGCTGAGAGAGCCAAAGACACTTCAGAATTAAGTCCTTTTAATTCTGACTTAGGTGGTTCACAAGCCCTTTTTGCCTTGTATTCTGAATGGTAGATGTTTCTGGAAGTCTGACTAGCAACCCACATTTGTTTTTGCCCTCCCTAGGTTTTTATAATGTAATAATGGACTTGTATTCTGAATGGTAGATGTTTCTGGAAGTCTGACTAGCAACCCACATTTATTTTTGCCCTTCCTAGGTTTTTATAACGTAATAGTGGATGACACGAATGCTACCTCTTCTTTCTGTCAGAGAGGCAGCACTAAGTCCTCCTCTGGCATAAATTCTCCTCTGGCAAGAATTCTGTTAGAGCTTGGAAATTACCAACTTTGTTTATTTCACTTTGGAATTTATCTACAATGACTTATATTCATCTCACATCAGACTGCCTAAATTAGAATCCCAGTTCCAGCCGTCACTATCTATGTGAACTTGGGCCAGTTATCTAAACTATTTCTCAGATTGATAATAACTAAATTGAGTAATAATGGTACCTATCTCATGCAATTAAATGAGTCAGTATATGTAAAGGCTTTTGAAGAATGTCTGGCACATATTAAAGGTTATAATTTTCTCCATCTAATCTTTGCTAGTTCTTGGACCCAATTTAGGAACTGGAATAACCTCAATAATATGTGTCATACGATTAGAAGACCATATGCCCAGGTGTTTTCCTAACCAAAATAGAAATCTGGCCTAAGTAGTCCCTTGGGAATTATTTAACAGAATTCCCTGGATATTTAGGGGGCAAATAGAGGCCCAGCAGAGTTAAATCTATTCAACATTATTCTTTTAAGATTAGCTATGCACCAATCTTAGCCAAAATGGCTATAGAATAAAGTTATAGAACCATAAAAGGATTCAAAATAGAACACTATAATACAGTGTCCCCAGGCTGGGTTATAGAAAGAGAAAAGTAATCTTTGTCAGTTCAATAAGAGAGTAACCAGTAAGAGAGTACCTTTTTGCATGGATCTCTCTGTGTTATCATACTGGTTATAGAAATACCAGCTGCCTCTATTCCAGCAGCTGTGGTAGCCAGAACAGAATTATTGTTTTGTTTGCTTCGATGCTCTGGTACGGCTTCAATAGTATAGCTGTGAGATCTGCACCAGATGGTCTTAGAGGTGATGTCTTTATCTCTTCTGCTGCTGCACTATCTCATTCTCATAGAAAAGTCTTAAGTCCTGATTTTTTTAAGGCCATATTGAATTATCTGCATACTGTCCTCTTAGGATAAAGGCCATGCTCCCTTTATTTTGGTTTCGGGGATATAATTTAGCTTAATCACATAGTTTATTAATAGTAATGTGTATGTCATAAGTGAGCAAAGGGTTAAGCACAAAGAAGTGTAAATAAGATACTATGTAAAAGTGGTGTACTAAATTTTGATAGAGAAATTCGTTGTCGTCACCTTGTTAGTAATATAAACCAGGTTAAGTTTAGATGTATCGAGCAGTGAAAGAACTGGCAGGTCTTTATAACTACTATTTTTCAATGAATGGCTCATGAAATTATAAGTCATATGTCACATTTTTTTCATTTTATTTTTTTTGGGTTAAGTTTATAATAATGAGTAGTTGGGGATTAAGTGGAGTTTCTGTTCTCTAATCTTTATTTTTTATTTTTAATTTTACTGAGTATAGTCGACACACAGTGTTACATTAGTTTTGGGAGTACACCAATATGATTTGAGTATATACATTATGCTGTGTTCACCACTAATCTAGCTACCGTCTGTCGTCATACGTCACTATTACAATATCATTAACTATATTCCTTGTTCTGTGCGTTTTATTCCTGTGACCTAGTCATTCCATAGCTGGAATCCTGTATGTTCTACTTCCCTTCACCCATTTTGCCCACTTACACCCACTTGTCTGGCAACCATCAGTTTTCTGTCTGTATTTTGGGTCTGATTCTTCCCCGTGTTTGTTTATTTGTTTGTTTTTTGTTTTGTTTTTAGATTCCACATGACAGAAATCATATGGTATTTGTCTTTCTTAATCTGATTTAATTAGCATAATACCCTTTAGGTGCATCCATGTTGTCTCAAATGGTATAATCTCATCCTTTTTTATGATGTGTAATATTCCATTCATACCACATCTTCCTTATCAGTTTGTCTCTTGATGGGCACTTAGGTTGCTTCCATATCTTGGCTATTGTAAATAATGGGGCAGTCAACATAAGAGTGCATATGTATTTTCATATTAGTGTTTTCACTTTCTTTGGGTAAGTACCCAATAGTGGAATTATTGGATTGTATGATATTTCTATTTTTAATTTTTTGAGGAACATCCATACTGTTTTCCTTAATGACTGTACTAGTTTATAATCCCACTAACAGTAATATTAGAGTTTCTTTTTCCTCCACATCCTCACCAACACTGTTATTTCTTGTCTTTTTTATTTTAGCCATCCTTACAGGTGTGATATCATATTTCATTGTGGTTTTGATTTGCATTTCCCTGAAAGTTAATTATGTTAAGCATATTGTTCTCTAATCTTTAAATTCAACATTGTTTTATTTAATGAGACGTTATTGAGCACTTAATTCTTTATGACATCCTTTTCTAGGTGCTGTTGGTACAAATATGAAAAACATCATCCTTTTCACCCTGATATCCTATTCCTAAATATCTCACAGTACAAGGGTAGGAGTAACTGTTGTAATGTTGTAGTGGGGCATGAAAGGTGGTTACTAAAAGTAGCTATTGCCATACAAAGGAGGAAGTAACTCAGTTGGCTTGGGCAGGAAACTAGGAATCCAGTGAAGAATTGATATTGATAGTTGAGCATGGTAAAGTGTTGACTACCTGTTTACCAAGTGTATAAACACTGAAAGAAAATTTCAGGCAACAAGTATAGCAAATTCATGCTCAATTGATCTTGTGAAGAGGACATTGTTACAAAGTGGCACTCTTCCTAAACAACTGGTACCTTCTGTAAAGAACAGGAAAGTTCTGTGTACAACAAATTCCTTAGTCGGAAGTGCTTAGCTTGGATTACTCTCCATGAGTGATGACCCCCTGGGATTCGGCTGCAATAGCAAATTAATGCTTGGTTTCTTGTAAACTTGAATGAGACCCAATTTAGCCAAGATTTTACATTTTGGCAAGAATAGTTAGGGATTGTTGACCAAGGGAGAGAGGTGTATGTGGTTTTACTGTTATTTTCCATCATGTTTCCCAAAGTATATGAAGGCATTTCAGGCCATTAAGTATTTAATCATCCCAACTATTGGCATTGCTTACTGACTGAAATAAGCTTTTGCTCACCTTAAAACACAAGTTCCATTTCTAATTTTTACATTTATCTTGTCCACTTATTAGATTAAAATGTAAATGACACTTGTTCTATTTTGTAAAGCTTCATTTTATTGAATAATATCTTGTGGCAAATTTCCTTACTCATTTTGTTCATGTGGCATAAGCATCTTGGTCAGGGATCAGAAATGCACATAACTTCAGAGAACAGGCAGGTGATGTAAATATATGAAGTCACCTAAGATAATGGGAATCATGGGGAAAGGGCTGGCTCTGTTCCTGCTAGGATGTAAGCTTCTGAGTGCAGGGGATCTTTGGCTGTTTTTCTTTTCACCAGTAAATTTCAAGTGCCCATCACAGGGACTAAATATATAGTAGGTTGTCAATAAATATTCATTGAGTGAATGGATGAATGAATGTGTTGAAATTCGTTGTACTAGGGAAAATAAGCAACACATCTAAAAACATTCCTTCCTAATAATAGCAACAGCAACAATAATAATAACAAAAGAGGTTGTACCAACCTGGTTTGGACCCTGGTATTATTATTAACTAGGTCTCTTCTAGGAGACTTTTATGTAATTTTCTGTGCAGAAACACACTTACTCTGCCTTCTCAATCATTTCCAGAAGTATTCTGTCTGTGAATATTAATGTAATAAAAATGCATGTTGGTTTCAATATCTGTACCAAAGCCTCACTCTTGAATTAGAGACTATTTATGAATACTGTTTCAAATATTGCCATATCCTGGAGCATTGTTTTAAACAGAATTGCTTAATATGATATCATTTCTGGATTTCATGGGAATCAACCAATATGTCAACAATGATAATATTTGAATAGTAACCCTAGTAAATGGATAGGTTATTTTCAGTCTTCAACTTCTACAATATTCTCTCATTTTTACTACGTGAAATGTTCACTGCAACCTGTTTCAGTGAAATGTGTGTTGAAAATGGATTTCAAGGAAAGGCATGAAAAAAATAGTGATTCTTGCATCTCAGTGAAGTAAGTAGTTCTTCTGGGAGAAATTTTTTTCTATTCCTTGAGTCTGTAAGCATACCTTATGCTATGCCTCTCCACATAGAAGCTGGGCTTGGTTTGCTTATCATCTGTATATCTTTTAGTTTAGAAAATGTAGGGCCATAGAACAGAAGCAGGAAGTTAATCATATATACTTTTATCCCCCTTCCTTCAATTTACACCATGTTCTTATTCATTTTGTTTTGTGCCTGTATCCTTATGGATAAAGGTGCCTCTACTCACCACCCATTTATTTGTTATTCTTTCTTTCTCTATTTCTTTCATATTATCTCCACATAGCCAGGTATTTATCACTGATACATGGAAGGATATCCTAGCAGATACTGTGAAAGCCCTGCCTTCTCTTCTTAGCATGTTGTGGAGGTTGCTGAAGTTTCTTTCTACAGGTTCCACATTCAGTACTCTTCTCTCTAAGGACTTTCTCTGGACTCAGCAATGTGTTCAGCCAAAGCATGAGGTTGGAAAGTTAAGAACCACAGAATAATCCTCAACTAATGAGGGATGGGAGGTAGTAGACAACACCCCACACAGCCTTCTTGCTCTTCACAAGGAGAGCTTTGAGGTCTGTTCTCCATAGTCTCTCCCAGGGTTCCAATCAGCAGGGACCCAGGCTTCCCACAAAGATGACCAGCTCGTTAGTGCTCCTTTACTGGCTTTTCCCCCTTTCCTTTCCCCCTTTTCTGCTCCTTCAGTATGATTCCTTGCATCTGCACTCAAGTTAACTACATATATCAGGACCTATTTTTGGAAAGACTCAAACTAAGACAGAGACCATGCTAGTTGAGGTGTCTCTGTTCTTCCATTTCACCATCGTGGGGCTGAAGACCACTCCCCTGAGGCATGGAGCTTTTCCCATGAGATTCACTGTGTCCTCGTTTATCTAGCTGGTCACACTCAGTGACCTCAAACCAAGAAGGGATACACAGATACTCTGCTCTTGAATATCCAGCTGTTTGGGATTTGGTGTGTGAACCAAGAGGCCAGTCCTCTCTCTGTCTGGAACCCACTGAAGTGTCTGTTGCTCAGCCCACGAAAACTCTTCTTTTTGTTTGCCAGAAGAGGAACTGAAGGGAATATGGCCAGAATTCCCTTTCTCAAAGATATTTCCTAAAATATATTTTCCACACTGCAGTTATTGAAACTCTATTAAATGTTTAGGATTTTGGAAAATAGAGACAACAGACTGGTTATTCCTTTCTTCCTCTTCGTTCCCTTCTCTCTCTCTCTCTCTCTCTCTCTCTCTCTCTCTCTCTCTCTTTTTGTTATCCTACTTCATCACATTTCTCCCAGGACCAATAATTTATCTATCAATCGATCAGTCAGTCAGATTCCTACCACAGAGCACATCAGTCATGCTAGAATGTTGGCATACTGATGTTGAAGAGGACAGTCACATCTCTGTGACAACTCCTATGGTAACCCATGCTTGCCATAATTAAGTGCTGGCAAGATTACCTTTCTGAAAATCTGAATGGCACCACAGTTATTTATAAGCCCTGCATATACACAGAATTTTTATAGCTGGTGGTATCTATGTGTGAGCTATGTTAAAAGCTGACTTAGTTGGAATTATTTTTATGTAATTTGAGTCAGGTGTTGGTAATAACTAAAAACATGTTTCAAATACTCTATTAAATTTCACTTAATTTGGAAAATTTCCTTTGTTTATTGTATGTATTTCATTTTTTCTACTTTTTGCTTTGGTTTCATGAACATCCCAAATAAAACTTATATTGTCCATTCAGTGTTTCTCTTGTCCCTTTTTCAATCTTCATGTTTAAATTCTTTATTACTTAACAATGAGCTGAAAATGGTAATCTGTCTCTCAGATGTTGCTGTGAAGAATGTATGGATGTCTAGATCTTGCAATATGTTTTAGGACACTGCAGTTTTGTCATAGTAAGGAGACTGATGACCTCTGTGGCCTTCCATGTTTGTATTGATATAGTGATGTGGTAATTTGACCAACACATGCTATAGTCATTTACTGAACACTCAGCTACTTACATGATTTAGTGTAATGAGATTTATGTTTCTCATTTCCTGTCTACCTATGTAAGTGCTAAAGAGGAATCTTATAATGCACAGACTCAGGATGGTTGGACAATTTAAGGACACTGTGAAACAAATAGCATTCACTCACAAGGTGGATGATGAAATACGTATAATAATTTTTGCTCATAAGCTTTGAAAAGTCCTGTGAAAATGTTGAATTTTGAAAAATAATAGTTTTAAATTATAAATTGAAAATTATTTAACATATTAATAAATGCTTAATCATGTTTGCTTAAAATGTGTATGTCTTTAAAATGTGTTTTATATGACATGGTATAAAACCTCCAAATGTCAAAATGATCCTAAAATATCTCAGCCATATGCATCAGAATAAAATAGAACAGTTGAATTTTATAGTGACTAAATTTTTCACACCAGTCACTCATTTATTAATTTGCTCCCTTATTGATTTGCCTTTCTAGTACTTATTAAGTACCTATTATGTGCTAAGTGTTGGACCTGGCTATGATAGTTGTAACAAAAATAGTAACAGAGGATATCACTTTTTCAGTGGATATTTTGTTCTAGACATTGTTGTAAACACTTTAGACATGTTAAAGCATCTCAAAGCTATAAGCTTGTTAGCAATTGCTTTCCTCCATCTCAACAATGAGAAATTGAGTCACCAAGAAGTAAAAGAACTTGTCCAAGTTCAAACAGCTATTAAATAATAGCACAGTCAAGATTTTAACCCACGTGTCTCTTACCACTCAAACACCCCACCACTTAATGGATAATGGAATCACTCAGATAATAGAACCACCACACTACATCTGGCTCAAGAGCAGTTCTGATAGCCTGGCTAATATTATACAATGTAATATGAAAGGGAAAAATATGGGGGCTATGGAAACCTATAAAAAGGGAGTAAATAGCCCAGGATATATTGCATTACTCTTTTATAAACCTCCAAATTAGCAAAGGATCCTTCCAATAAGAAATCTCCTCTAAAAATACATTTGATAATAGAAAAAAATATTTTTAAGTCTTCCCATTTTAATTTTTTTTCTCTAAGACATGCTTTACACTTAAGCCTAGTGAATTCTAATGCTTCTGAGGTTCTTAAGCAAAACCTCATAGTTTAAAAAAACTGGTACTTATAAAATCAAAAGTAAGACACTAAAACAAAATGACAGCAATTTCACCTTTTACCTTTTCAGTATTTAAAGTAGAAAATTTTGATATTAACATATATATGAATATTCTTAAAGTCTTGAAATCATTTGCCATTATTGTGTTCTTCTTGGGGTATTTTTACTATCAGGGATAATCAGAAAAATGAATGCCATCTTCAACAAATCTAAGTTGGACGATACTCTTTTTTTAATTCAGATTTGGGAAAGAGAGGATTTTTTAAAAAATAAGACAGTGGATATAGTTCTATATAGTGCTTTATAGGTAAAACAGTGGTCTTGTTATGTATGTATTATTTTTCTGAACTTCGGAATTTTCTTGAGCTTTTTTCTTTAATAGAAACTAATAGAAGCTCATCTTTATCAAGTCGATTTCAGGGGCAAATATTTCTTGAGTTAATGTCACCATTGTATATTTCCATAGTCCAAACGTATGCTGTTAATGGCCGTTAAGCCTTGGGACTTTAAATTTTACTAAAATATGATGTAAAACAAATGAACTGTGTTAGCATGATATAAAAGTTGGAATCTCTAGAATTATACTTTAACCAAATACCCTTGTGAGATTATGCTATTTACCTCACATTCGGCTATGGGGATTTCTTTTACTTTTTCATGGCAATATATTGATACGTAGACATAATATCTATTTTTAAAATATTTACATAGTAATATTAAATAACTATTTGACAGAACTTTCTTTTGTACTAAACTGCAGTGCCTTTTGCATATTATTTTCACTATGTGAGTTTTCCAGTTTTAATCATAAATCTTTATAATTTCAAGTAAACACCTCACATGGGCTATTAAGACACTTTGAAAAACTTCCATATTACTTAAAATGATGTTAGAAGGACCAACATGCAAAAAATCATGTTTAAAAATGTTATCCAGGCAATTTGTGCCCATCCCACAGAACCATAATAATAATAATATGGAATTGTTTTCTTGTTCATGTCTGTTTTTTGGCTTTATTTTGTTTTAACAAGGAAAGACAATATTGGACCACACAAGTTTGCCTTTTATTCTGAGAAAATCACTCTCTACTCTAAGTTGAAGTTAATAGTTAAAAAAAATTATACTGTACAATTGAATATTTCATGTGTTTTTGATGTGGATTTACAATACAGTTTTAACTTTGGTATAAGATATTTCTGCATATGTAAGATCAGACACCAGCATACTGCATTCCCCCGTCTTCATTTAGGGATGCGTTGTGTAGGCCAGCACTTCATTGTAAGCAGAAAAAATTGCTGCATGTGAACACAGATAGTTTTTGTACTGTTTCTATTTTGAGTGTTTGGTGAAAAGTCTAACACAGCATTTTTTTGAATGGATATTTATCTTTATATTTTTTAACCTGAAAGTTTGCAAGGGAATTATTTTCACTGGGGAGATTATTATATAACCTAAACATTAGGGTGGCAGGAGTCACAGTTTGGCAACTATGTTTGAGCTCTCATTTATTTGTTTTAAAGCAGTTATGCGAACTTACTGTCTTAGACCTTTTGTGAATGGAGAGGTTAGAGACGAAGTATGGGGACTGCATTAGAATTAGATGATTTGTTATTCCTTTCAAGATCAAAAACCAGGCCCACTGCTTGGTCAAAGACTGGAATGATCTATGCCTTTATCTCTTATTCAGTTGGGTTCAGGCACAAAAATATATCATAGCACCTCAGAATGATCCACAAATTAAATAATTGATGATCTTCCTTATGAAAATACAAGGACTAAACAGCTGCAATATTTGTACCTGGGAGAACAAAAACAAATAATCATTGTCAGTATTAAAAGAGAAAGGGATTTTTACTTAAAAACCTTAATCTTTCTTGTCATTCTAATTTTGGAACAATAATCCAGGAATACATAAATTTTAATTCCTCTCTCTCTGTGTAAGATTCTTAGTGCACTTCTACAGGTTTATGCCATGTAATTAAAATATGTAACCATTATATCTGGTTTAAACTTGATTGTACAGTAAGATTTTGGCAAAAGAAAAGAATATGCCATTTTAATTGTTTGAATAAATATAAAGCATGCTGTTGAATTCCAGTTGTAGGAGATCTAAATAGTGCATGTTTTTTTTTGTTTGTTTGTTTATGTCTTTTAGCATCTCCGTCAATTAAACTCTTGGTGGATGACCCTATAGTTGTAAATCCTGGAGAGGCCATAACATTAGTATGTGTTACGACAGGAGGAGAGCCTGTGCCCACTCTCACATGGGTCAGGTCCTTTGGGACTCTGCCTGAAAAGACAGTTTTGAATGGAGGAACGTTGACCATACCTGCCATCACCTCAGAAGATGCCGGTACTTACAGCTGCATCGCCAATAATAATGTGGGAAACCCTGCAAAAAAGTCCACCAACATCATTGTGAGAGGTAAGTTGGCCTAGAGAATGTTACCACATAGATTTCTGTGTTAGCGAGGCTATCACAAAGCAAATAACATTTGGTATGAAAACATTTCCTCAAATATTGCATGTATGTGTAATATACATAGAAAATTATTTATAGTTGATGAATGATGTCTAATTCTAAATGGCAACTAAAATTTCTGAATCTTAATAACCATGCTTTCTTTATATTTGCATCGAATGGTTTTCATAACATAGTCTTAGTGATACTATGAAACTATTCCACTGAATAGTTTTTATAATATGTTTTTAGAAAAAAAATTCATTAAAACACAAATGTGGCAGAGAGTTAATCATTATTTTAAAGATTGCATATCAGTTTAGAAGTTTAATACATGTATCAATTTAATGTTTAATAAACATTTATTGAATCCCTATTACAAGCGGAGCTCTAAATTGTAAATTGTAGGATTATATAGAGATCGACAAAACATTACCTTGCACTCAAGGATTATACTGTCAGTGAAAATAAAATATCTCACTTAATAGCCCTGTGATCCATCGTTGGGGAGGCATAAGCAAAAGCTATAGACATATGAAAAATTGCAGTAAGTGCTGGCTGAGGTTGTTAGGAAATATCTAATCACGTTTACATCAGTTTGTAGAGGCTGGGAAGTTTTAACAGATAGAGATTAGAGAAAGACATGGAAAAGTCCGACAAATTTATTTGAGGAATTGACATAAAAGGTGGGTCATGAAGTTTACATTAGCGTTGATGTTCTAGTGTGGCTTCTTCCAGCTGGTGTGTTGGTACTATATGTAAAGGAGATGCTATCCCTGCAGGTTGGAGGATGTTAAGTTACTGTGCAAGGAGATTGTGTTTCTTCATGTCTCACCTGGCATGGTCCTGGGTTGGGATGGAGGAAGGACACCAATGCCTCTAAATTTAAAATAGATATTCACATGCCCAAGAGGACTTGCCTCACAGGCAAATGAAAGTTTCTCATGATGGAGGATTGTAATGGAAGCAAAACATAATTGAATGTACTGACACTAACATTTGTAATTTTGTGAACGTGGGTTGCAGTGGCTTTAGGGACCGTAGCTATCTGTTCTTATCCAATTCTCAGAAAAATGGTACTTGACCAAAAATATACTCTTCAAAATATTGCAAGGTGTTAGATGTAAATGAAGCACTATGAAAAATGCACTATCTGCTACCAAATTGTAGGCTGTACAATGTTTAGTAATTGCAAGATGGACCTTTATTTTATGTATCACTACAAAGTAAAGTGTAATGTCAATTAAGCTACCACAGTGTTTTCTTATGAGATACAATGTTACTGAAAGCAGTGTTTCAGATCTGTATATACTTAGGTTTTCGTTTAAGCCATGTATCAACCATTTACTATGTATAAAAAGGAAAGTAAAAAAAAAACAAGTTGATTAAATTATTCCTAAAATTTCACACTCAGAACCAACCCAAATGTTTCTTTTTTTTTAAACACCTTTTTAAATTTTTTTTTAACGTTTATTTATTTTTGAGACAGAGAGAGACAGAGCATGAACGGGGGAGGGTCAGAGAGAGATGGAGACACAGAATCTGAAACAGGCTCCAGGCTCTGAGCTGTCAGCACAGAGACCAACGCGGGGCTCGAACTCACGGACTGTGAGATCGTGACCTGAGCCGAAGTCAGCCGCTCAACCGACTGAGCCACCCAGGTGCCCCCAACCCAACTGTTTCAATCCCAGTCTTTGTTGACTATGGTTTTCCATACATCTTTCTTTATCATTAAGGACATTTATAATCCAGAATTACAGAGAAATATGGTCTCTGATTTTCTCTCAAGTTCGATCATCACTGCTTTGCCGTGTTGATAGCAATCATAAGAGAATACTGAGTGTGAGATACATTCTGATTTTAGAAGTGTTTGAAGGTGAACATAATAGGGATTTTAAAACAAATGAAATGTGATCTTTACTTCAGCTGTTTGATTTCAGAAACTTCTACTGGATGACTACCATATGCTAACAACTCAGCAAATTTGTAAGGGATGCATGGTGGTAACTACAAAAATCAGTGACTACCCTCACAGGGGTTCACAATTCTGTAAGAAAGATAAGAATACAAAGGAATAACACATGGAAATGAATAAAAAGACAGAGTCCATGAATGGAAGTATCCTAACCTTCCTAACTTGGATATCAATATTGCTGACATGGACTTCTCTAAGCCTGGTCTCACTGAGTAAATTCTCCGGCCACTCCAAATTTCAAGAAAAGGAAGGAAGGAAGGAAGGAAGGAAGGAAGGAAGGAAGGAAGGAAGGAAGGAAGGAAGGAAGGAAGGAAGGAGAAAGAAAAGAAAGAAAGAAAGAAAGAAAGAAAGAAAGAAAGAAAGAAAGAAAGAAAGAAAGAAAGAAACTGTACAAATCATCATGTTTATTATTCCCATTTTTATTTGTTTGCTTTTAAGCACATGCTTTCCCAAATACTCATGAAATAATGTTATCAAATATTGCTATAAAAATTTGACACTCATTAAATCATTGCAAAACTATCCTTAAGACTCATGGATGCAATGTAGAATCTTTCATTCCACCATTTTTTCAAGGAGGGGAATTCACTAGAGAAAAATGATGCATTAAATATAGTTTGACCAGAGGATCATCTGCAAGTGCGTTGAATTCCTATACAACTGGCAAAATATCTGGCATAAAATATTTGTGTTTCTCAGGCCCCCTCTGTGAGGGACTACAATCCATAGCACATAGATGCTCAGAGAGTGATCTGCTCTTCCCCATTCCATCTAGCAGTTTTAATCCATGTTCTTACAAAAGGCAATTTCCAACTTTGATGGGAGTGACCTAAACATGTATATCCCCAATTCATACATTTTAAACTTTTAATTTATCTGAAGTGTATGTGTGCAGAGCCACAATGTATTGCCAGTGGAACCTGTCAGCAATGGCATTCACATAATTCATAAGGTCGATTTGACGAGATTTGTCTAGAATCATACTGAGTAGAGAAATAGCCTTTGTTAATGGGTTCTAGATTACATGTGGGGAGAAAACTGCTATGCTAATGTGAGGCATCTGATTCCTGCCACCATGGCCAAGAAATACAGTTAAAGAAAATGGTTTTCATTATACCAAAGAAATTATTTTCGAGTCTTCTGAATTTGTAGACCTCTGCAGTGTCTCAGATTAACTGTGTTATGGATACAGTAAACACGAAGCTCTAGGTTCCCCCTCCCCCCCCACACACACATTCTTATCTGCAATGAAATCAAGATCCATAGACCAGAATTTTGAGCAAGCACAGGGATATTTTGTGTGTAGAATTCCCATTACCATTGGAGAATATTCATGGAACAAATAAGAGCATGGGGTGAAGACAGGAATAAAACTCTAGAAACATTTCTGAATTGTCTTTTGTTGTGTTTCTTTATTTTAATAGAAAACACTTTAAATAATGTAGACAGAACTTCTTGTAGATAACATGCTCAAAACTGAAGAGGAACGTCATATGCTTTAATATTTTGTTAGATATTTATAAATATAGCTGCAATGCCTTTTCTTATTCTTTAAGTTGTCATGATGGAGCCACATTTTTCCCGAGTCAGAAGAGTAGCAGGATGGCCCGGGCCCACTGCTTTCCAAGCTTCTTTTCAGTATGTCATTTCCATGATTTTCATATGTCATGAATTGAACCACTGTGTTGAACAAGCATGGTTCATAACACGATCAAGACATTATTGTATTTTAGTTTCCTGTGGTCTCTTTAAATGTTATTCAGTGGCTTAATCTTCCCATTTCAAGAAGAAAAGTCAGCATATCTGCTGACCCTTATCCTCATTATTAGAAATGGAGAGAGTCTTACAGTTCATTCAAACCACAAGCACACATTTAGTTCAGGGTTTCTGGATGCATTATCCAAAATACTAGTAAAATTCTAAGCCTGATTTAATACAAAAATTTCTCTCCTGCTCAGCTTGGGTCCACATTAGGTTGGAGACTTGCAATGGGAAAGCAGAAGGGATGTGTATTGACTTCTTCATCTTTTTCTGTTTATCTACCACCCTGCTGACTACCCACTCCACCACTGACCTGATCGCCAGATTGTGACCTCCCTGGCGTGTGGTGGGGTAGAGAGGTCTTCTCTATATAAAACATTTGTCTTTCTTATGTGGCACATTAAGGGACTCTTGGGAGATTCCTCTATCTAGAAGAGATGTATATTTATGTGGATTAAGGATTGAGCTCTAGTGATGGAATCTCCCAAGAGCCCCTTAATGTGCCACATTCCCTGAGCACAACCTGTTATGCTGTGTCCTTTCCTCCTTTCTGCTGAAGGCTTCTTGCTTTCCTCTGGGCAGCCAACTAAAGAGAGCCCAAGACAAGTCTGTGCTATTTCTCTTTCTCTGTGACTCACATCCATTTAGTGGAAATGTTCACCAGTGATCTCTGGTAGAGCACACAAATTCCAGTGTAGCTACCCTATTGCCCACACAAGTTTTGGCTTCCTCAGATGTGTCACGTACCTTTTCAGGGAAAGTACTTCAGAGCTCCATCTGTTCCCATGAAAAGCCTCCTCAGTAGGATTGAGATGAAATAGACAGGTCGTTTGTCTGCTACGTTGGTCCATATTGGCTCTATCTTCAAACTGTACTCTGAATCTGGGCATATGTTACCAAGTTCACCATTACTACCCTTATGTAAACTATCAATGTATCTCCCCTAGTTTATTAAAATAGCCTTTTCTTTCATCTTTCCACTCCAGCTTTGCTTTTAGAAGCCCCTCTTTTATCCACTGTAGTAAATAAAGTAGACTAGGCTTTTAACAAATAGACCTATAAATGTATTTACTGAAAACAGAAACACTATAGATGTTTCTCATGAAAGAGTTCAGGCATTTCCTAGTCAATAATGTTGGTGAGAATGTTGTGTGTGTAATTGGTATATGTGTGTATGGGGTGGGGGTGGGTGGGTACAGGTAGAAATGGAGAGTCTGATCCATGCAGTCATTCAGGCACCTAGGTTGATGATATCTCTGCCATCTTCAATCTGTGGCTCCTAAGGCTTCTCTGAGTAATACCTCCATCCCTCTTAGCTGGAAGTGGGAAGGAGTTTGAATGAGAACACATGGGAGATTTTTATGGAGCAGGTCTGCATTAGTTCCACTCACATTTATTGGCTAGATCTTAGGTGCATGGTCACGCCCAGTGACATGCAATGGCATGAAGGCTGGGAAATATCTTCTTACTGTGTGCTCAGGAATAAGAGGTCATGGGTGTTTGTCAACAGCCACCCATTCATACAAGAGACAGAGTGATTGGCATTATCTCATTCTACTATTGGAAACTCCTCCCATGACTTTCCCTAAAGTAGAATTTCACCTAAAATGGAATTCAGATTCCTCCTCATCATTTCTTGCCCCTCTTTACCCACTATACTTTATACTCATTATTCTTCTTTTTCCTTTCCACAACTCGGGACTTGAACATTTACCGTTCATTTGGCCTAAAATGTTAATTTTCAAATACTGTCTTCTGGGAGGTTTTTGACTACCCTCTCTGAGATAACCTACCCCTAATCCCCTTGCATGATTTGTTGTTTCTTCTTATTACATAACTACCTGGAGTTGTCTTATACATATCTTTATTTATTGTTTGTTTGATGAGACTATGGGGACAAAAAATTTATCTGTTGTCTTATTCAGTAATGTATCCCTAGAACCTAGAAAATTACCCAGCATATCATAGATGCTCAATAAATATATGTTGAGTAAATAGATCTCTTTTATAAGTTTAATGGCTTATGTTAAACATTTCTTCAGACATCTGCCTCCCTTTGATATCCTAATTATGTACTAAATGTTATTAATGTAAGTTAGGAACTTTATATACATGTTAAATCCTACTAAACATCTGTGTGATATGACTAGCTCATTTAAAAGGCCACATTGTTCCGATGATTTATTGCAGTGTAATAAGCCACCCCCAAACAGTAGCTTGAAACAGTAGCTGACATTTGCTTTGCTCACAACTCTGGGGTTTGAAAAGCTCGGCTAAAAAATTTAGGGTCTCCTATGATTGCATTTTGAAAGCGGCTAGTGCTGGGATCATCTTCAAGGCTTTTCATTCAAATATCTGTTGTCTAGACCAAAAAATTTAAACAGCTGAGTTCTTTAGCTCAGTCTCTGTCCTTCACTCTCAATAGTCTCTTTGCATGCTTTCTCCACATGGAGGGCTCATGGTAGCTAGAATTCTACTGGATCCCAGGACAAAAGTCCCGAGTGCTGTGTGGATTCTTTTAACCTGGGTTCCAAAGTCATGTGGTGTCATTACTGCATTCTATTCAAGGCAGTGATAAAGGCTGGCCTGTTTCCAGAGGGGATGAAAGGGAGCAGTGTCAAATAATCTGCAGACATGGTTTTAAATAGGCACCCCAATATGTGGCATACTCCACAAACCATATTCTTCACATCATACTCCCATGCTGTCTCAAAACTCACTTATGCCTCTTATTTTTTTTTCCCAATTTCTCCTTAATTTTATCAGCCCCTATCTTGAACCCTGGCCTCTGCTAAGTGATATTGTAAACAGTTTTTTTTTTTAATTTTAGAAATATCCCAGCCTCTTTTTTTGGCTATGATCTCAGATTTCTAATATGGAAAGAGAAAAAATAGGTTGTCAATATTGAAATAGATTTAACCTTTATGGAGGAAGTCAATATGTATTCAGTGAGGCGTGAATTTACAGTTTCCTAACTGTACAGAAATATACTGTAACCTCCAGGAACATCATAACCTACTGAAATGTGTTGATTTACCTAACTAGTGTATCCACATGAAATGACTGAGTTCTCTCTAAAAATCTGAATTGTAATATTAAGCACATTTAGTGGAAATACATCAAATATTAGTACTTGTAACACTTAAAAATGATCTTTAGGCTTATTACAAAAAATTTTATAGTTCTAAAATTGTATGAGGAAAAAAACTCTGAGCAGTTGAGTTTATCAGTTCCATTTAGGTAATAGTAATAGTTATGTTCCAAGCTACCAGGCATACTGTATACATTAACTTTTTAATAATTCCAAAATACTCATGAGGTAAAAAATATTATTTCCATTTTAAAGAAAAGTAAAACTGAAGAGGGAACAGTTAAGTAACTTCCACCAAAGAAGCCTTATTTAAGCAGCAAAGCTGAGATTCAAAACCCATACAATGTGGTTCCAGGGCCACTGTCTTAACCAAGGTACCATTGTGCCTTTCAAAATTTAGCCAAATATAATATATATATATAATATAAAATATATATAATATAATGTATTAATATATAATATATTAATTATATATAAATATAATTATTTATATAATATATTATATTCATATATAATATAATTTATATATTTATATATAATATAATTAATAAATATATATTAATTATATAAATTAAATATATATATATAAACACACACATATACATATATATTACACTCCCCAGCCCCCAAATTTAACTGACTAATATCCTTTATTGTTTCCTGTATTCTTGTCTTGCCAGAGAGTTACTAGGTATTCTTTCTGGGTTGTGAATTGAATATAAGTTTGTATTTATGGAAAAAAAATTCCCAACACTATATAGAGTTCTTCCTAATTGCACTGTTTTCTTCCCAGATATATAATTGTTTTTGATTGGAGAATATTGTTTTTGTTAGCACTTTTTTTCTGTGGTGATGGTAGGCATACTTCAAATTCTAACCAACACAGTATTTATAGTTTATGATTTTCTAAGTAATACTGAATTGTGAAGGACTTAACATGACTTGTTTACTTCTAATGGCTCTTTTAAAAATTACTGTACAAGAATTTTGAAGAATTTCTATTCATTTTGAGACCAATTGAATCATAGAAGGTACAAAATAATTGCACAAATAAAGCATGCAGTATAAATGAGGAACAAAACAAGGTACCTATACTTAAAAAAAGTGTGTTCATTGTTTTTACTGAAAGTTATCTATCTCAAGCTCTTGACCAGAAAGTCAGTCAGAATTGACAATTTTCCATAAATAATTGATTCAATTTAGGTTTCTATGTGTTTCTAAAAATAAAGTATTTCTGAATTTCCAATAATAAGGTCATTGCACTTCCCAAGCATTGAGATTAATCAAATTAAATTTTCAGTAGTCAGTAGTTCTCTTTCGTGATCTGTCATCAATAAAAACTATAATGATAAAAGCTGAAATTGTAGAAAAACAGTCTTTAACGTTCTTCAAGAGCAAAGCTGTCTGCCGTGTGCAGGTGTTCTAATTATTCATGTAGATTAAATGCTCTATTTCTGTTTTCCCAATTTAATATTCTGTAGTAATTACATCTCCCCAAAACACCAGAGAGGATTTTATTATATTATGTTTTATAGCTCTCAAATGGTTTCATTATTATTTTTTAAAAAATTAATCTGGGCTACACAAAATATGAAAATTACCACATCCAGTAGTTCTCATCTGAATATAGATGATAGCTCAGTTTCTTTTCATAAATAGGATATATCTCACTTATCTTTGTTCATTGAAATAACATATGAGGAATTATCATAAAATATAAATTCAAGTGAAAAAAGTTTGTCTAGATATTGCATAGTCTTACTATGTTTACATAATGATGCACAGACAGCTTAGTTATACATGTTTACTTCATTAAAAACTTACACTGTGCTCCGTAGTAGATGGAGTCTCTCATATTTATCCAAAAAGAGACTTGCCAATTGGTAGTAGTGCCTTAAAAGTCGATACATGCTGGGGCGCCTGCGTGGTTCAGCCGGTTGAGCTTCTGACTTTGCATCAGGTTTTGGCCCATGGTTTGTGAGTTTGAGCCCTGCACGGGGCCCTGTACTGACAGCTCGGAGCCTGGAGCCTGCTACAGATTCTGTGTTTCCTTCTCTATCTCTGCCCCTCCCCAACTTGTGCTCTACCTCTCTCTCTTTCTCAAAAATAAATAAACATTAAAAATAAATAAATAGAGGTGCCTGCTGGCTCAGGCGGTTAGGTGTCCAACTTGGGCTCAGGTCATTACCTCGTGGTTATTGAGTATGAGCCCTGCGTAGGGCTCTGTGCTGACAGCTCAGAACCTGGAGCCTGCTCCAGATTCTCTGTCTTCCTCTCTCTCTGCCCCTCCCCCACTTATGTTCCGACACACTCTCTCTCAAAAATAAATGAACATTTAAAAATTAAAAATAAAATAAATTTTAAAAATAAAAATAAATAAATACATAAAAGTTAATACCTGCTAATAGAAAAGAATCTCATTCAAATAAGATTATTTTAAAATTTTTTTAATCAGTTTCTTTGAAGGCATTTTATATATTGTTTTGTTTTTGGTTTTAGTTTTTGGGTTTTGGTTTGTTTCAGCCATGATACAGTGGATGATGGGAACCCAATGCAAAGAGAGAGAGAGAGAGAGAGAGAGAGGTGTGGCATTTTATTTATTGGCTTAGGTCAGTGGTTCTCAGTTGGAGGCAGTATTTCCTTTTAGGGGTCATTTGGCAGTTTACTGAGACATTCTTGATTGTCATGGCCAGGAGTGGTAGGGTGCTATTGGTATCTAAAAGGTAGAGGCCAGGAATGCTGCTGAACCTACAATGCCCTGGACAGCCTCGACAAAAAATAATTATCCTAAGGGTCAATAGCAATGCTGTTCATAAACTCTGACCTTAATTGGTTTCCCTTAAAACCAATCTGAAAAGTGAATAAAACTATATACATGCACACACAACAAAAGCAAAGAAAAAACGGAATTAATTCCAAAAAACACTGTCCATTTTGATACAGTATTAATATCAGATTGTAACGACTTTTGACATATCTCTTAGAGCTGCAGATGTCAGTACTCCTTAGCCTGACAGTCCTGTTTCTCTGTAGAGTCATCTTGGGAAGAAGCTGTCATCTGGCCCACATGGGAAGTGCTTACTGGGAACTTAGAGCAGTACCTTTTCTCTTTGGCCCATGGTCATCAGCTCCTATCTCCTGGGTTATAATGATCTCGCTCAGTCTCAATTATTCACCTAGTCCATGTCTTCAGACTCTTTCCTCTGAAGCTCTGTACTCCATTCACTAACATTTCTCACCTCATTTGTTAAAGTTTTTTATGTGATTTCTAATTTTTGAAACCTACTTTTTACTGTAAGAGTAAGAACTATTATAGGCTATTTTTTAGGCTTCTAAAATGTGCTTCCTCCCCCTTGTCATTCATTGAGCCCATGGAGTCCATGAACACAATATTGTCATTTATGGGCAGTCCAAATACTGTAAAATCTGTGTGCTTCCCGTAGCACTAGAAGATACCCTGTCAGGTTATCCAAGACTTGAAACCAACATAATGGAAAATGAAATAATGGATATTTATGTTGCCTTTATCAATTTCCTTCCTAAACGTTCCCCTGATTATTCTGGTGGTGGTGGTGGTGGTGTGTGTGTGTGTGTGTGTGTGTGTGTGTGTGATATAAAGACGATGTAAAATGTCATAATATGGCTCCTTCTTACAGTACAAGTTAAATGGTAACTTTATTTACAGAAGCTTGTTTTTGAAGGATTATTCCTAGTGTAATTCGTTTCATTTCAAACTGGCTATTAATTTCCTTTGACAGATATAGAAAAACTCAAAAGGGAGGCATGTAACAGATTGTAGTTGGTCTATTAATTTGGGAGTTTATTTAGTGTGAGCGCTCAGAGAAATAAATGAAGATATTCACTTAGATAGAAAGGTTATGGTTCAGTAATTCTTTTCCTCTCATAGTATTGGAATTCTAGACTCAGGGCCCCTGTGATTTTATTAGTTTTAATACTTTATTATCATATAATACCCCCCTGCTTGCTGATGATATAATATGAATATATTAAAGCACTATCTTAAAAATGAGGTCTAAGATATTACTTTATTTTTACTTTTTATTAAATATAACAGAAATGGTGGAAGTTATAAGTATATAGCTTAATGAACTTTCACAGAGTGAGCATATGTATGTCACCAGCTCTCAGACTGAGAAGCAGAGAATTAATAGCCATCAAGGAGCTTTCCTCTTTCACAACCTCTATTTTGACTTTGAACTTCTTACATTAGTTTTGCTCTTTTAAATTTAAAAAGAACTATAAAATGCAATTTGTATCTAGATTTCTATCCCAATATTATGTTTGTAAGATTCATATGCTTCTGTGTGTGGCAAGAGCCTTTTTATTTTCATCATAATATAATGTTCCCTTGTATGCATATAATGAAATTATTTGAATATTTATGAACTTTTATTTCTAGTTTGACACTTTTGTATGCATAGTTATGCTCAGAATATTTTTTACCAATCTTTTGGTAAACATATGAATATTTATTTAAATTTATTTTTATTTTTTATTTTTTAATTGTTTTTAAAGTTTATTTACTTTGAGAGAGAGAGCGTCTGGGGAGAAACAGAAAAAGGGAGAGAGAGAGAGGGAGAGAGAGAGAATCTCAAGCAGACTCCACACTGCCAGTGTGGAGCCTGACATGGGGCTTGAACTCATGAACTATGAGATCATGACCTGAGATGAAATCCAGAGTTGGGTGCTTAACCAGCTGAGCCACCCAGGTGGTGCCCCTAAATTTATCTTTAAAGTTTATTTATTTGAGAGAGAGAGCTAGCACATGTTTATGCATGAGTGGGGGTAGGGGTAGAGAGTGAGGGAGAGAAAATCTAAAGCTGGCTGTACACCATCAGTGCAGAGCCCCATGCATGGCTCGATCCCACTAACAGTGGTATCATTACCTGAGCAGAAATCCAGAGCTGGTCGCTCAACTGACTGAGCCAACCAAGCACTCCTGAATGCATTTCTTTAATAGATATACTTAAGAATTGTAGGATAAGAGAATATTAATATCTAATACCAGATTCTCCAATTTACACTTGTACAAGCATTCTGTTTGTACCACACCTTGTCAACACTTGATATTGTCTATATTTTTATTTTAACCACTCTATTGGTGCTATGGAGTCATACTGTGGTTTTAAGTTACATTTATCTAATGATGGACAAGTCAAACATCTCTTCAAATGGTTTTGACCATTGGATTAACTTTTTGACAATCACTTTTTCCAGTCTTTTGCCCTCCCCCATGTGGGCCTGATGACAATATGGCCAGAGATTGCAGAGCATCGTTGGACCCCATGCCCCTACCTAGAGATTGAATGATTGGGCATTTTCCAAATGCATACCCCTGATTTCAGAATTTTTTCCTACCTGAGAGTTTCCATACAAGCGGGAAGCCTGTGTAGAACTCCTAATTTAGCTGATGGTTCTTCAGTCAGGAATTGAGATAGTTCTGGCATTAAAGGCTCTCCCCATGGGTATCAGCAGTAGCATCCTCACTGGCAACCCTGCATGTCTTGTCCTTGGTGTTAGACCAGTCCTTCTTATATGGGTAACTGGACACAGGGTCTTGTCTCAGTGGGGAAGGTCTCTGATTAATGTGGTCATGCACTAGTCCCTAAGGCTCCCCCTCCCACACCTTCTGGGTTGTATTTTTCCTTTTTTATTTGTAGAGTTCTTTGCGTATTTTGATATGTCATTTATTGAATATATTTATTGAAAAATAGTTCCTCTTAATGCTTGCCTTTTCACAATCTTAATGTTGTCCTATCATGCATAAGTCTTAATTTTGACAGTCTAAACTATCAAAAACATTTTTTAAGGATAATGCATTTTGTGTCCTACTTAAGAAATCTTTTCCAAACCTCATATAATAAAAATATACTCTCCTGTGTTTTCTGCTAGAAGTTTCATTATGTTACCTACAGCTTTAATCCTTAGTTCATTTCAAATTGATTTTTATATGTAGTTTGAGGTAGGAATAAGGTAATTTTTTTTCAATTTCAATTCCTGGTTAACTCATTACCACCTGTGTAATTGACCATTCCTTCCATTATACTGCAGTGTCACCTTTGTCATACATAAAAGTAACAGATACATGTGGATTTGTTTCTTGGACCCATTTCTTTTCTATTGGTTTTTGTTTATACCTGTGCTAATACTATCGTATCTCAATTAGTATAACATGATATTGATCTTTAAAATCTAGTAGTGTAAGTATTCTGGCTTTTTTTTCTTTTTTTCAAGATTGCCTTGGCTATTCTTGGCCCTGTGTGTTTCCATATACATTTATAGGCAGCTTAATTTTTACTTCACTCCCCCTCCATAAATAACTCTGAAAATTTTATTTGGATTGAGTTGAATGAATATACAAATATTCCAATCTATCAACATTGTCTACTTCATTACTGGTTTTTAATTTCTTTCAAAAAAGTTTGTAATGTTCAGAGGAATGGTCTTAAACGTCTGTTAGATTTATTTTTAGTAAATAAATTTATTTATTTATTTATTTATTTATTTATTTATTTACCAATTTATTTCATGTTGGTATATAGCAATGCAAATTATTTTGTATATTGACTTTGCATTACTCAACCTTAATATAGTCACCTACTGATTATAATAATTTGTCTTAGATTCTTTAAATTTTCTATGTGTACAATCATGTTCACTTCAAATAATGAAAGGTATATTTCTTCCTTTAATGCTTACATATTTTATATCTGTTTGTTGACTTGGTTTATTGCCAAAGATATCCAAATTACATGTGCAATAGAAGTAGAATATCACACATCATTCTCTTTTTTCCAATCCCCAGGGGAAAGTTTTAAGCACTATACCATTAAATGAAATGTTTACTGCTGACATTTTAATTATATTCTTCTATGCATAATTAGCTAAGAATTTTTAATGAGTGCGAAATGCTATGAAATAATTGAATCATGCTGATAAAACAAGAAAAGAGGACTAGGGGAACAAAGAATATGTGAGACATACAGAAATCAAACCCAAAGGAGAAGAAATAAAATAATTTAAAAAGAGTATATTTCAATAAAATATGGAAAAATGACAAAGAAAAAAAGCTAAAAATATGTTCTTGGATAACATTAACAAAGCTGATAAATTCCAAAAGGACTGATCACAAAAATAATAGATAAAATACAAGTTATTATCATCAGGAATGAAAGAAGTGGCATTACTACAGAATTTACAAACTTAAAAAGACAATGAAGGAGTTTTATGAACAACTTTATGCCAATATAGGTTTATTGAAAAGCACAATTCATCAAATTTAACATAAGAAATATTTTCAAATTTATTTACATTATTCATATTCTAAATATTAATTAAAGAAACTGAATTCATTATTTCAAAATTCCAAAAGAGAAAACATGGCCAGTTGACTTCACTAATGACCTCATTAAACATATAGGAATAAATAATAGCAGTCCTATACCCATTCAAACAACTCATAAGGTCAAAGAGGACGAAACAGTTTCCAACTCATATTATAAGGCCACCATACCCCTGGTAGTGAAAAAAGGCAGTACTTTATTATAAGAAATGAAAATTAAATACCACTAGACTTCATAACCACAGACATAAAAATTCCATAAATATATTATCAAATCAATTCCACCAATATATAAACAGGATAATACAGAATTATCAAGTATTGTATACAAGAAATGCATGTTGGTTTAACATTCAGGTAGCATTTAATGGAGGCCCCTGGTGGCTCAGTTGGATGAGTGTCCAACTCTTGATATTGGCTAGGTCATGATCTCATGTTTGTGAGATTCAGCCCTGCATCAGGCTCCACACAGAGCATGGAGCCTGCTTGGGATAATCTCTCTTTCTCTCTCTTTCCTCTCTCTCTCTCTCACTCTCTCTGTCCCTCCCCCACTCTTGCACTCTCTCTCTCAAAATAAATAAATAAACATTTAAAACCCAAACAAATAGCAATTAATGCAAATACTGCATTACAAATTAAAGTGAAAACTAATAGTTCAATTGATACAGAAAAAATTTTGGTGAAGTTTAACATCAATTTTATAAATACAAGGCGACAGTTAAACCTAATCAAACACAACTACAAAACCCTGCAGCTAAGGTAATACATAATAGTAAAATACTGAATACTTCCCTTCCTAAGACTGCCAAGAGAATGATGTCCATTGTTGCCACATTATTCAAAATTATACCTTCTGTAGTTTCCACCAGTGAAATAAGACAAGAAAAAGAAATAAAACCCTATGGATTATAAATGAAATGAAACTGTCATTATTTTCTGATGACATATTCTTAATACATTTTTAAAGAACAAAACTTACCATAAAAAATTGGTTTTATGAAATGCTAAAAACTTCTATTTATAAAACAGCAACAACAACAACAAAACACTTATTAAAGGGTGCCTGAGTGCCTCAATCCATTAAGCATCTGACTTCTGGTTTCAGCTTGGGTCATGATCTCACAGCTTCGTGAGATCCAGCCCCAAGTCAGTCTCTGTGCTCATTGTGCAGAGCTTGCTAGGGATTCTCTCTCCCTCTCTCTCTGCCCCTCCCCAACTCATACTGTATCTGTCTCTCTCAAAATTAAATAAATAAATAAACTTAAAAAAATACACTGTCAAGAAAATAAGCCAGAAATTGGGAGAAATTACTCTCCCCACATAAGCATGCAAATAACTTATATCCTGATTATAGAAATAACTCTTACAACTCAGTAATAAAACAACAAACAAGCCAATATTTAAAAATGGGGAGGGATTTTCAGTACCAAAAAAGATATTAAAAAAAACAAGTCAGAAAACATTTTTTTTTCTTTTTGGCCATCTTAAGTTTATGTAAAATCAGTGTTATTTTCTCCTTAATTATTTAGAAAGGAATTCTCAGGAGAAGCCTTCAGGGCTCATAGATTCTTTGTACAGAGATTTTCAATTATAGATTAAGTTACTGTGATAAATACGAGACTATTAAAATGTCTATTTCTTTTTCAAGATTTTTTCCCTATGGAACTGAGTATGTTTTTTAAATTGTGAATTTTATTCGTGTAACATTGCTATAATTAAATATATATATATATATGTGTATATATATATATATATACACACACACACATATACATATATTCTTTTTTTTTTTTTTTTTTTTTTTTTTTTTTTTTTTTTTTTTTTTTTTGTCAGTGGTGTGCTAGTAACCCAGCTTTCTGGGGGAAAAAAAAAGTTTGATTTATAAGATTTACAAGTTTCCATGCTGTGTGTAATCAGACCATGGCCAGTTTCAAGTTGTATCATTGGGAAGACATGCACGTACTTTGTTGTCATGAGTAGATATGAGGTAGTTACAACATACTACTGTTGTAATTTGTAATGAAACCATCATATTGGTAATTTATGTCTTACTTGGTTTTCCTTGCTTAGTTCTGTTTGAGGTCATTCAATGTCATTAGTTACTTTAAAGCTTCAATTTTCACTGTTTGTTTTTTTTTTTTTAGTTTTCAGACACTTTCTGTTATAATAATTTCTACCCTTGATTATTTCTTTCCTTCTATATCTTTAGTTTTACAATGTTAGTTTCCAGCCTCTTATAGTATTGATTATATTATTGGTTTTAACCTTCTCTATTTTGCCTGATACAGGTTTAGGCTGTAAATCTCCCTATAAACATAGTATTAACTACATCTGGTGAGTCTTGATTTGTAATGTTTTTATTATCATTCAGATTGAAATACTTTATAATATCCACTATGATTTTTTTTCTTTGATGCAAGGATTCTTTAGAATTATCTACTTACACATATACGTATATATAAGTATATATTATATACTTATACTTATTTATATGTAAGTATATATATGTATATATAGGTATTATATATTTATATGTCAATTATATATTTATATATAATTTAAATATTTATGTCAATTATACATTTATATGTCAATTTATATGTCAATTATATATTTATAATATATTTATATATTATATAAATTTATATATATGTAAATTATATATCTACATATTTACTTATATATTATATACTTGTATAAGTTTCAAACACATGAGATTTTTAAATTATATTTTTATTATTTATTATAAATTAATCATTATTATCAGAGTTCATATTCTTTTATTTTTATTTTATGACTCAGCGTGTTGGATTATATTTGTTCTTTTTTTGTTATTTGTCTTCTTTTTTTTGGAGTTCTTGAGATGGGAGCATACATAATTTACTTGAGACTTTATCTTTTCTATTGTATGCATTCGATGGAAATAAAGTTCCCTCTCAGCACTTCTCTAGCTGTGTCCCACACATTTTGAAATGTTTTATTTTTATTTTCATTCAGTTCGATGTTTTTTTTTCATTTCCCTTGATACTTCCTCCTTGACCCATAAGTTATTTAGAAGTATGTTGTTCAGTTTCCAGGAGTTTGGAGATTTTCCTATTATCTTTCTGTTTTTGATTTCTAGTTTGATTCTGTCTGGTTGGTGAGCTCACTCTGGATGACTTCAGTTCTTTTAAATACATTAAGATTTGTTTTAGAAGTAGGATATGTCTTCTTTGATATGTTCCATGAGCACTTGAGAAAAATGTCTATTCTGCTATTTGGTATATAATGTTCTGTAGGTGTCAGTTTGATCTTCTTGGTTGATGGAGTCCTTCAGTATCCTTGATGATTTGCTATCTAATAGTTTTATCAGTTTTAAGGAAGAGGTGTCAGAGTCTCTAAATACAGTTGTTGATTTGCCTATTTCCACTTTCAGTCTTATCAGTTTTTTACTTCACAAATTTAGATGCTCCTATTTTGTTTGTTTGTGAGTTTTGTTTTGTTTTGTTTTGTTTTGGTATATACACATTTAGAACTGCCACATCTTCTTAGTGGTTTAATCCATAGGCAATACATACTGTCCCTGACTGAGTTCTGCAGTTTTCTTTGCTGTGAAGTCTACTTTATCTAATGTTGTTATATACACATGTGTGTGTATTTACTTTTACTCTACCTATATCATTATATTCAAGTGAACTTCTTATAGACAATAGATAAATGAGTCACTTTTTTAAATTCACTGGGCCAATCCGTGTTTTAATGGATGTATTTACGCCATTCATATTGGATGCAATTATTGAAATGTCAGAGCTTAAGTCTGTCACTTATCTTTTGTTTTCTGTTTGTTCTGTTTTTCTTTCTTATCTATTTTTTTTTCCTGCTTCCCTGTGGATTATTTGAACATGAGGAACTTCTACTTCCTGGAATGTGTAGTAGAAGTACTTTTCCTTCTTCTTTCCACTAAATGTAACTTTTTTTGTAAAATTTCCATTTTTATTTAGTTAAATCTGTAAGGTTTTTATTATTACATCTCTTTGTGTAGTTTTGTTTTGTTTTGTGTCCCTGGCTGATTTTCTAAGAGTTGGGTTGTTTTGTTCATTTGTTAATATTTGGATGTTTTAATAGTTTTCATACTCTGTGCTTACATGTGTTTTTTCTATGTTTATCATGCTTCAGTTTTTCTGAGTACTCTGAATTTATAGGTTTTAGTCTGTTTTCTTTTTCGCTTCCCTTTTCTCCTCTCTTTCACTGATTTTATTTACACTTAAGATTAGGCCTTTCAATCAGTTTCATTCATATATGTATATGAGTATATATATGAATATGTATATATGAATATATATATGAATATGTGTATATGTGAATATCAATATTAATATATATAAATATATATATTTGTATATATATATTTTTTAATTTATATCCAAGTTAGCATATAGTGCAATAATGATTTCAGGAGTAGATTCTAGTAATCATCCCCTATATATAACACCCAGTCCTCATCCCAACAAGTGTCTTCCTTAATGCCTCTTGCCCATTTAGCCCATCCCTCTACCTAAATTCCAGCCACCCTCAGTTTGTTCTGTATATTTAAGAGTATGTTATGTTTTGTCCCTGTTTCTATATTATTTTTGCTTTTCTTCCCATATGTTCATCTGTCTTGTATCTTAAATTCCACATAAAAGTGAAGTCATATGATATTTGTCTTTCGCTGACTAATTTAGCTTAGCAAAATACCTTCTAGTTCCATTCATGTTGTTGCAAATGGCAAGATTTCATTTTCTTTGATTGCTGAATAATACTCCATTGTATACATATACCAAATCTTCTTTATCCATTCTTCTGTTGATGGACATTTGGGCTCTTTCCATACTTTGGCTATTGTCATTAACACTACTGTATATATTGAGGTGCATGTGTCCCTTTAAAACATCACACCTATATCCTTTGGATAAATACCTAGTAGCATAATTTCTGGGTCATAGGGTAGTTCTATTTTTAATTTTTTGAGGAACCTCCATACTGTTTTCCAGAGTAGCTGCACCAGTTTGCATTCCCACCAGCAGTACAAAAGGGTTTGTCTTTCTCTGCATCCTCACAAACATCTGTACTTGCCTGAATTGTTAATCTTAGCCATTCTGAATGGTGTGGGGTGATATGTCATTGTGGTTTTGATTTGTATTGCCCTGGCGATGAGTGGCGGTGAGCATTTTTTCATGTGTCTGTAAGCCATCTGGATGTCTTCTTTGGAAAAGTATCTATTCATGTCTTTTGCCTATATCTTCAGTGGATTATTTTTTGGGGGTGTTGAGTTTGATAAATTCTTTATAGATTTTGGACACCAACCCTTTATATGATATGTCATTTGCAAATATCTTCTCCCATTGCATAAGTTGCCTTTTAGTTTTGCTGATTGTTTCCTTCTCTGTACAGAAGCTTTTTATTTTGATGAGTTCCCAATAGTTAATTTCTGCTTTTGTTTCCCTTGCCTCTGGAGACATGTTGCGTAAGAAGTTGCTGTGGCCACGGTCAAAGAGGTTTTGCCTACTTTCTCCTCTAGGATTATGATGGCTTTCTGTCTTACATTAAGGCTTTTTATCTGTGTTAAGTTTATGTTTGGGTATGGTGTAAAAAAGTGGACCAGGTTCATTATTCTGCATGTCGCTGTCTAGATTTCCAAAACCATTTGCTGAAGAGACTCTTTATTACATTGGATATTCTTTCCTGCTTTGTCAGAGATTAGTTGGCCATAAATTTGTGTGTCTGTATCTGGCTCACTTTTCTGTTCCATTGATCTAAGTGTCGGTTTTTGTGCCAGTACCATACTGTCTTGATGATTATAGCTTTGTAATACAGCTTGAAGTCCGGGATTATGATGCATCCAGCTTTGGTTTTCTTTTTCAGGATTGCTTTAGCTATTCGGGGTCTTTTCTAGCTCCATACAAATTTTAGGATTGTTTGTTCTAGTTCTGTGAAGAATGCTGGTGTTATTTTGATTGGGATTGCATCGAATATGTAGATTGCTTTGTATAGTATTGACATTTTGATATTTGTTCTTCCAAATCCACGAGCATGGAATATTTTTCCTTTTTTGTGTGTGTTGGTCCTCTTCAATTTCCTTCATAAGCTTTCTATGATTTTCAGCATATAGGTTTTTCACCTCTTTGGTTAGGTTTATTCATAGTTATTTTATGGTTTTTGGTGTAATTATCAAGTGGGATCAATTCATTGATTTCTCTTTTTTTTAATTTATTATGGTATATAGAAATGCAACTGGGGCGCCTGGGTGGCGCCGTCGGTTGGGCGTCCGACTTCAGCTCATGATCTCGCGGTCCATGAGTTTGAGCTCCGCGTTGGGCTCTGTGCTGACAGCTCAGAGCCTGAAGCCTGTTTCAGATTCTGTGTCTCCCTCTCTCTCTGACCTTCCCCCATTCATGCTCTGTGTCTTTCTGTCTCAAAAATGAATAAACGTTAAAAAAAATTTTAAATAAAAAAATAAAAGAAAAGAAATGCAAATAATTCCTGTGCATTTATTTTTATATCCTGCAACTTTGCTGAATTCATGCATCAGTTCTAGCAGTTTTTTGGTGGAATCTTTTGGATTTTCCATATAGAGTATCATGTCATCTGCAGAGTGATACTTTGACTTTCTCCTTGCTGGATCCCTTTTATTTCTTTGTGTTATCTGATTGCTGAAGCTAGGATTTCCAACACTATGTTGACTAACAGTGGCGAGAATGGTGAGAACAGTGCTGAGAACAGTGGTGAGAAACCGTGTTGTGTTCCTGACCTGAGGGAGAAAGCTCTCAGTTTTTCCCCATTGAGGAGGATACTGGAAGTGGGTCTCTCATGTATGGGTTTTATGACTTAGGTATGATCCTTCTATCCCTACATTGTTGAGGGTTTTTATCAAGAAAGGATTCTGTATTTTGTCAAATGCTTTCTCTGCATCTTTTCAGAGGATCATGTGGTTCTTGTCCTTTCATTTATGAATGTGATGTATCACATTGATTGATTTGTGGATATTGAACTGACCCTACATCCAGGGTAAAAATCCCACTTGATCATGGTGAATAATTCTTTTAATGTATTGTTGGATCCAGTTGGCAAGTATCTTGTTGAGGATATTTGTATCCATGTTCATCAGGGAAATTGGTATATGGTACTCCTTTTTTGAGAGGTCTTTGGTTTTGGAATCAAGGTGATGCTCACCTCATAGAATGAGTTTGGAAATTTTCCTTCCATTTCTATTTTTTGGAACACCTTCAAAAGAATAGGTCTTAACTCTTATTTAAATGTTTGGAGGAATTCCCCTAGAAAGCCATCTGACCCTGGACTCTTATTTTTTGGGAGATGTTTGATTAATAATTCAGTTTCTTTATTGGTTATGGATCTGTTCAAATGTTGTATTTCTTCCTGTTTTAGTTTTGGTAGCTTATATATTTCTAGGAATTTTTCATTTCTTCCAGATTGCTCAATTTACTGGTACATAATTGCTCATAATATTCTCTTTTGATTGTTTGTATTTCTGCAATGTTGGTTGTTATCTCTCCTCTTTCCTTTTCGATTTCATTTATTTGGGTCCTTTCCTTTTCCTTTTTCATCACACTGGTTAGGGGTTTATCAATTTTGTTAATTCTGTCAAAGAACCAGCTCCTTGTTTCTTTGACCTATTCTACTGTTTTGTTGATTTTGATAACTTTGATTTCCACTCTAATCTAATCTTTATTATTTCCCATATTCTGCTGGTTTGGGGTTTTATTTGATGTTCTTTTTCCAGCTCTTTAAGGTGTAAGGTTAGGTTGTGTATTTTAGACCTTCCTTTTTAGGAAGACCTGGCTTGCTATATACTTGCCTCTTATGACTACCTTGGCTGCATCCCAGAGGTTTTGGGCCGTGGTATTATCATTTTCATTGGTTTTCATGTACTTTTTAATTTCCTCTTTACATCTTGGTTAACCCATTCATTCTTTAGTAGGATGTTCTTTAGCCTTCACGTATTTATTGTCTTTCCAAATTTTTTCTTATGGTTGATTTCTAGTTTCATAGTTTTGTGTCTGAAAATATACAAAGTATTAACTTGATTTTTTGTACATGTTGTGGAGTGATTTGTGTCCTAGTATGAGATATATTTTGGAGAATATTCCATGTGCACTTGAGAAGAATGTGTATTCTCTTGTTTTAGGATGAAATATTCTGAATATATCTGTTAAGTCCATCTGGTCCAGTGTGACATACAAAGCCATTGTTTTCTTGTTGGTTTTCTGCTTAGATGATCTTTCCATTGTTGTAAGTGGAGTGTTGAAGTCCCCTACTATTGTGGTAGTATTGTCAATGAGTTTCTTTATGGTTGTGATTATTGATTTATATTTGAGTGCTTTCACGATGGGGGCATAAATGTTTACAATTGTTAGACCTTCTTGGTGGATAGACCCCTTAATTATGATATAATGCCCTTCTTCATCTCTTGATACAGTCTCTATATTAAAATCTAGATTGTTTGATATAAGTATGGCTACTCTGGCTTTCTTTTGGTGACTATTAGCATGGTAGACGGTTCTCCATCCCTTACTTCCAGTCTGAAGGTGTCTTTAGTTTTAAAATGGGCCTCTTGTAAACAGCATATAAATGGATCTTATTTTCTTATCCATTCTGGAACCCTATGTCTTTTGAAGGGAGCAGTTAGTCCATTGACCTTTAGAGTGAGTACTGAAAGATATGAACTTATTGCCATTGTGTTGTCTGTAGAGTTGGAGTTTCTGGTGGTGTTCTCTGGTCCTTTCTCCTCTTTGTTGCTTTTGGTATTTTTTGTTTTGTTTTGTCTTTTCTGCCCTCAGAGAGTCCCCCTTAAAATTTCTTGCAGGGCTGGTTTAGTGGTCACAAACCCCTTTAGTTTTTGTCTAGGACTCTTTTAATCTCTCCTTCTGTTTTGAATGACAGCCTTGCTGGATAAAGAATTCTTGGCTGCATATTTTTCCAATTCAGTACATTGAATATATCCTGCTACTCCTTTCTGGCCCGCCAAGTTTCTGTAGATACATCTGCTGTGAACCTGATCTGTCTTCGGTTATATGTTAAGGACTTTTTGTTTTTGTCCCTTTGCTTTGATAATTCTTTCCTTGTCTGTGTATTTTGTGAATTTAACTATGATATGCCTTGTTGATGGTCACTTTTTTGTTGAATATAATGGAAGTTCTCTGTGCTTCCTGGATTTTTGATGTCTGTGCCTTCCCCAGGTTAGCAAAGTTTTTCACTATGATTTGCTCACATAAACCTTGTACCCCTTTTTCTCTCTCTTCATCTTCTGGGACCCCTATGATTTGGATGTTATTCCTTTTTAATGATTTACTGAGTTCTCTAATGCTTATATCATGCTCTTTTGCCTAAGTTCCCCTCATTTTTGCAGCTTCATTATTCTCCATTAGTCTATCTTTATATCTCTGATTCACTACTCTGTTTCATCCATCCTTGCCACCGTGGCATCCATTCGAGATTGCATCTCAGTTATAATATTTTTAATTTCATCCTGACTAGATTTTACTTCTTGTATGTCTGCAGAAAAGGATTCTATACTTTTTTTTTTAACTCCAGCTGGTATTCTTATTGTGATTCTAAATTCTGGTTCAGACATCTGTCTTATATCTGTGTTGATTAAGTCCCTGTCTGTCATTTCTTCCTATTCTTTCATTTGGGGTGAATTCCTTCATTTTATCATTTTGGAGAAAGAAAAATAATTAATAAAATAAACATTACATGTAAAAGTTAAAAATAACACAAAAAAATCAAATAAAAGAAGCTGGATCCTAGATGTGTTTTGTTCTGGTTGTTGAATTGTTGATAGAATAGAGAAAAAGGAAAAGAAAAGAAAATTTTTAAAAGGAAAAAAAGGAAAACGTTTAAAAAATTTAAGTGTATACAATAACGTTGAATAAAATTAAATGAAAAAGTAAAATAGACAAAGAAATTTACAAAAAAATAAAAAATTAAGGAGAAATCATTTTTATAAAATGGAAAATAAAAATGAGTTTTTTTTTCTTTCTGTGTCCAAGAATAAGAAAAATAAATGAATAGATGGCCCAGTGAACAAAATGATATCCAAATTAAATTACATCTAGTTTCCCCTAGAAATCAAACTATGAAGCTCTTTGTAATCTGTGCACTAGGCAGGTGGAGAGACTTGTGATCCTCTAAGGTTGGATTTGCACATTTGGATGGGCTTGGTGTAATGGCTCCATTCTCCACTAGGTGGTGCTGCTTAGCTTACTGGGGTGGATTGATGTGGCACACGTATGAGTGGTGCTCATGGGCAGGAGAGGTGCAAATGGCATCCAGCTTCCCAGTCTCAAGCATCAGAACTCTGTGCTCTCGCCAACTGGCATTCAAGCATCCCTACTTTTTCTATGGCTTTTGTCCTCTCTCCACTTCTACTCTGTCCATGGCCAAGCCATCAGCCTGCCGAATGGCACTTCCTTCCAGAGTTTTGTCTCAGATGGGGCTGTGTTTCCAAACCCCTCACTTCTGAGGGCCCTGCATCTAGAATGCACTCAGACCCATCCAAAGGTCTTGAACCCAGGGGAGGGTCTTGCCAAGAAATGGCTAGCTGCCGGCTCACCCTTAAGAATGCTTGCACACTGCTGCAGAGGCCCAGAGACTGTGGCTGGGTGCCAAACTACCCCAGAAAAAGTTTGCAGGATTGTGTAGCAGCAGCAGCATTCAGGGACTATGGTAAATCACAACACACATCTGATGCCACGTTTCACTGCACCCTAGTGTTCTTGTTCCAATACCCACAAACATGGCTGTAATCTGCAGTCCACTGGGACCTTTGTCTGCAAGGAGGCTTCATGGCCCTTACCAAATTTCCTCCCAGCAGGGGAACCACCTCTCTCTATGTGGCCTGAGGAGCCATCAGAACTCACTGTCTGCTCCTGGGGATTCACCCTTCCCACCAGAGCACCACTAGGTATTGAGCTGCGGATTTTCCAACTCTGTGCTCCTCTGTTTGTGGAGTCCTAATGGTATTGAAATCCTCTCTTTTCTCCTTTCTCATTTCTCCCTTTCTTGTTCAGTTCCTTGTGGGTATTTCCACTCTTTCTCTTTCTCTCCAGCAGCTTTTGGGGGGAGTACTTTTCCTGTACTCTCCCCCCCATCTCTGTCCTCTCTCCAAAAACAAAAACAGCTCCCTACCCACCCCCCTGCGGCTTCTCTCTCCCCCAGTTCACCTCTCTGTGCCACATACCTGCTGAGTTCTGTGACTCAAGTCATGCAGATTGTTGTGTTAGGCCTCACACAAATGCGGGTTCGGTGCTGTTCTAGCTGCATTTCAGGGATGAGAGAAGCAGAGAACTTCCATGCTGTTCTGCCATCTTGGCCCCTCCCCGAGTTTCATATATATTTTAGGCTTTTTCCATCTTCTTTTTCTCCTTTGTGTTTCAAAATTTATTATTACCCTATCTTTTAGTTCACCAAGCATGTAGTCTGTTGTTTTGAACTGTTATTAAACACACTTAATGTGTTCTTAATTTCATTTATTGCATTTCTCTTGGTAAAATTTACATCTTATTTAGTTTTATAGATTACAGTCATTTGGTAAAATTTTCCGTCTTTTTATTTAGCTTTCCCAAGGGTTTTATTTCATTTTGTTGAGCATTTCAATCATATTTATTTTAGTATTTTTATCTAAGAATTCCAGTGTCTTGACCAAATGTGATATATATTTTTTTATTTTAACTTTGTCCTGTCTCATGACAAGCCTTATTTTCCTATTGGTTCCCAAGTATTCTATATTAAAAATTAGCTTAAGATTATGTTTCTTCAGAAATGTTTCTTCCTTTTTTTAAAATTTCTTTTAGTTTTCTTGTCTCAATTCAATCAGATATTGATCAGATTGAAGGTTGAGTTGGTAATGCTCTGTCCCCTATTTGCCCCACTCCTAGGGCAGGGATTTGCAGAGCTTCCAAATGAGTACTGTGGAATATTCACTGGAGTTTTTTGCCTGAATCTTCAGCTTCCAGCTACAGGCAAATGCCTTGAAAGAAAAGTGGCTATAATATGTTGACTCATCTTTTTGTTTTCCTTTTCTCTGGGATTTTAACCCATCAAGTTTGGGAGAGCTGATATCTGATGCTTTTAAAAAATCTTATTGGCTTTTCTAATTTTTCTTTATGGAAGTGATGGTCATCTGTAAGTGACCCCAGCAAAGTTAGAAACAGAAGTCTGATTCAATACAGTTTTAACATTAATGTATTTATAGTAATAAGTACTAACTTTGTATTTGAGAATTTGATGTATAATGATGATCAAAATGCAGAAAAGTCAGACATCATGGGCAAGTGAAATAGAAAATAGCCAAGTAGCTTAGATTTTTCTACCATAAAGTTGAAACTCTTTAAGTACCTACAGTTAAAGGAAGTGTCTGTTACCTCTTTATTTTTAAGGAGCAAAAATTGTAATAGAATACAATGGGATTTGCAATCCAATGTTTTTACAAGTAAAGATGATAACAGGAGCATAATTTTACAATATAATGATCAACAGCACAGAAACAATAATTGACAAATGGCTCAATCGGCAAATAATGAAAAATTTAAATTAGGCATTAAATTCAGTTTTTTTCTTTCTTAATTGGATATGTCTTAATTGCTGGCACTGTGCACTGAAATGATAAAAATGTTAATAGATACGTATATTTTCAGTGATAATTTAGGAACTGTTCATAATTACAAGTTAATATGGTATATAGCATTGTGTGTAATTCGACCACTTTAAGGAACACCTCATTCCCCAAAATAAGCCCACAATGATATCTCCTTGCTGAAAAGACTCTAATGTTTTGGGGGTTTGGTGGGTACTTTTCATTGTTTCCTAAAAGTACTTTGTGTCTAAATTTTCTGATTTTCCTGACATGGCAGAAAAATCCCAAGTGCCCAAATAATATTAAGCTTAGAGATTTCATTAATGCTTGAATAATATATTCTTTTATAAGCTTTTGCAAAATAATACTTAAAATATTACTTGACTTGATATTATTATTTTTATCAGTTTAATACTTACAGATATCTTTTCATTAAGTTGTTCTGTGCTTCTATTTCATCCTCTATAGATAAAAGCAATATAATATACACAACCCAGAAACAGACCTTTGGAAACATATACATTTGAGGGATGCAACAATTTGTAAAAATTTGTGAAAATTGAGGTAAAATGAGAACCAGAAACAAATATTGTTTCAAAAGCAATACAAAAACAACGAAACAGATTTCACAAATGATGGCATGGTCACAACAGCATAAGTGCATTATGCCAGAAGTTCAACAAGGATTGAAACTGCACAATGATGCCACTGGTGTGCTGTGACACATAAGAGGTGGATCAGAAGCCAGATGTCAGCAGATTATGGGAGCAACTGGGATTTGCAAAATAAAGATTGTGAAGATGGACTACCTGGAGAAGTTAAGAGTGAATAAGATGAGTAGGAATGAAATCTTTTTAAGATGACAGAGATGAGCATTTGTGAAGGCTTGACTAAGGTAATCAGTGGCAAAGGAAAGTTGAAAACTGAAGCAAGAGATGGACAGAGGGAGTAGTGGAACAGAATATATGCAGGCACAATCATGGTCGAACATAGAAGGGATCATCTTCAGACACAAGGGAAAGGATAAGAAGAGGTAGAACCATAGATAAGCTTTGTTTTGGACTGGAGTCTATATTTGGGCATTTATTCCTAATGCCATTTATTTTTCTCATTGAAGTAAGAGGCCATAGTTTTTGCTGAAACTGAGAGATGAACTTAGGTGGAAGTTTGAGGCTGATGATGGCAGATAATGGAGAATGGTAAAGAGCATGGAAAAGGGAGGCTGCATAAAGCATTGCTGAGCAACAGAGATTGTAGCATTTTATATAACCATGATCTTAGTTAATATTCATTAATAATAAACACAATATCACTCAAAACTAACCCTTAACTATTCATTATAACATGGCAGTGCTTTATTGATTCTACCTATTTTTCTAGAATAATTGATTTAACCAAAGTATTGTTATTACAATTCTTATAGTGTAATGACAAGATATGTTTGGTGACTACAATTCAAAATGGAGCAATCTCTCTACCTTTTAACTAATGGGTTTGTATCCTTTTCTTTCCAAAAAAAAATCAATTCAAATTACAATAATATCTATTCAGTGAGGCTTGGGAGAAAATAAATAATAATATGAAAATAAGCTATGTCTCTCTCAAGATTTCCTTCATAGAAAAATATGTTTAAACTGATAGTTGCAAGTGGTTTTCTTATTGAAGAAATAGTCTTCCAATGTTTCTGTGGAAGAAAAATAAAATGATCCTGTGTCCCCAAATAAACTAGTGGCTATATAAATAGAACAGACATCTCTTCAACCAGAAATCATCAAATTAAACATAAGTGCAATATAAATCAAGCTATTTTTACTACTCTCACTCTATTTACATATTCAGCTTTGTTTTAGAATCATGTTTTCTTCCCTGTGTATGATGACAGACCAGGTCTTTCTAATGACTGAATTATGTAGCTGATATTCAGTAAGTATGTGTTTAATTGAATTAGACAAAATGTTAACCTGCACCTTTCTGTAGTTCTTTTATTCTGTTTTATTGAATTCCAGGAGGACTGCAAATAGAAATTATGATAAAATCAACTGACCCAAATAACACAGTACATTTGACAGCATTCATTTTTTGTCAACACAACCTAAAACTACTTACTGTCAACATTATGGTGGACATTTGGATGCAGTAAAACTGAGTGCAAAGGGACAATTAACTTGACTGTCCTTGTCACTAAACTTTATTATTAAACTAGTGCTATAAGAAATTATCTGCATTTTTCATATATGATTTGCTTGCACTCCAATATTACTTTCTGCCAGCTTCTATCTCAAGTGATATTGAGAATGAAGCTATACTTAATAAAAGCAGAATTCCACATTGATCTACTCTGCTGTCTAAAATATTTAAGTAATGAAATTTCATCACTGCTTAGATTCTTCTAAATTTAGCAAACAGAAACTTAGTTCCTTGGAGCTATTAATAGCTTGTTCATCTCTCAGCCTATTAATGACACCTTATCAAACGGTTTTTCAATCATATACAGTCCTTACTTGTGCCTTATTTAAATGGCTAAAAAAAATCACCCAAACAACCTACAAATTTTGAAGGGTCTTTCGTTAAGGAAATTTTATGTAAAATGAAGATTAGGTAACTGTCAGAAAGGCCTGTTCAAGCATGCCAAATGCCCATCAAATATTAGTGACTGCCTATAGAACTATGTCCCAAATGGTTTCAAAGTGTTATCCAGACTGGATAGGAAAGATGGTTAGTATTAATATATGATAATGGTCATCTGTATATGAAGAAGTAGGAGTGCAAATGTCACATAATTGCCATGCTAAGTAATCAACTTAATTATTTTCAAAAATTTACTTTTGAGGGGCGCCTGGATGGCTCAGTCTGTTAAGCAGTTGACTCTTGAGTTGGCTTTGGTCATGATCTTGTGGTTCATGAGAACAAGCTCTGTTTCTGGCTCTGCGCTGACAGCATGGAGACTTCTTGGGATTCTTTCTCCCTCTCTCTCTGACCCTCCCTTTCTCTGTCTCTTTCTCAAAAAATAAATATTACAAAAAAAATTACTTTTGAGGGGTTCCTGAGTGGCTCAGTTGGTTAAGCCTCCAACTGATCAAAGAATCGTCTCTGATCATGATCTCATAGTTTGTGAGTTTGAGCCCCATGTCGGGCTCTGTGCTAACAGTTCAGAGCCTGGAGCCTGTTTCAGATTCTGTCTCTCTGTCTCTCTCTGTGCACTTCCCCTGCCCGTGCTCTCTCTCTCTCTCTCTCTCTGTTTCTCAAAAATAAATAGCCATTAATATTTTTTTTGAAAAATTTACTTTTAAGAGAGTATTTTATTCCCCTCAGGAAAAAATATGTGAGTGAAGTTATCTACGGTTTTATCTTAATAATTTCCCCTCAAATTTGAGAAGGACTGAACAGGTATAGGTTGTGGGTTGTGCTGTACCAAAATCTAAATTGGATTTATATTTTAAATATTTGATGTGATGTTGTCATTATAAGGAGTTTGTGTCCTCAACACTTAGGCTTGTTGAAGGTAAGCCTCAATAATAACACTTAGCTTATTTAGGGTAAGCTACTTAGCAGGGAATTTCAAACCACACAGTTTTTGTGGGACGCTGCCTTGGTTTGTCAGACTGTTGAAGCATAGGACTCTGTGGTTAACTGTCAGTAGAGATTGTGGTTGATTTGCCAGGGATTTTGATCTCAAAGTTATTGCTGCTCAATACTTTTCAGAATCTTAATCCAGAATATCAAATATATGGAGGATTTCATGTAGGAAACGTTTTTCAACTCTTTATTTAGGTCAGTAATTTCTCATCTTGAGGCATAAATCAGAATCATTAGTTGTAGCCTAAAAATGCATGTTCCCAAACTGCACCTTAATGTAACTTACTTGGAATCACAGGTGGATGTGCTCAGACATTGTGACTCTGTTTACTTTTGGTTAGGAACTAATGGCCTCAATGCATGAAAATCTATCCCTAAATTGATATATCATATGTCTCCTCATCCATCCTTCACATATTAAATCTCCTTTGCTAAATTCCCCTTAGCCTAATGTTTTAAGCCTAAAATGAGCAATTTTTTATAAATAGCCTTCTAAAATTGTTCCCTGGGTTTTTTTCAAGAAAATGTTCAAAGTTATTGTTCATCCCTCTAGCCTGTACCCTCCTAAGGTGACCATTCTAAGAAATGCTCGTACTTCTCTTGTGCAGCTATTTTGTTTTTACTCTACATACACTATAAATTCTACAACTGGTCAAGTTTTACTCCTTGTTTTTGGCTGCTACAGTGTTTAGTATATAATCTCTGGCTTGCCTCTATAGCAAATAAATATATATAAGCTTATTATATTTATTTTTCCCTTCAGCTTCACTTCTGCCTTTGTCTTGTTTTCCTAACTTGATTTTATCATTGCTTTTTTGTTGTTGTTGTCATTGTTGTTGCTGTTGTTTTTACTTCAAGGTACAGTAAATTAGCAATAAACGTTGAAAGTCTTTTAAATCCTTCTTAGAACATGGCAGGATATAAATAAATGAGCAGTAGTTTCAGGACCTTGACACTACAAAGTAACATCACACATATATAGCAATCATACAGAGCCCCCTGAAAAAATGAGTAAAAAGAGAGAAAAAACTAAAGAAAACCAAAAAATAAGAAAAATATGACTATGGAAAGAGAGTACACAACTGTGTATGATAAAGCCCATGTGCATCTTTGATAAAAGAGGTAGAGTAGAAAATTGGGAAGGGAGTGAAGTTGTTAAACTAAGTCTAGAACTGTAGTGAGAGTAAGAGCTGACACATATCAACAAAGAAACTGGGAAAATCAAAAAGAACCTGACACAAACTAAGAATACACTCTTGTCTATAGCTATCTAGAGAAGAAAAAAGTCACTTTGTCATAATCAGAAGACACCTGGTGCCTATCTATGCAGTTGAGTAAATTGGTGATGATAGGTTCTCAAATTTTTATGAAAATGCAAAACTATGTTCCAATTCCTTTTCTTGAAAAAGCAGAGACATAGATTTAGTCACGTCGTATGATGACAGATGATAACATGATATATAAAGATGTTGAATCACTATGTTGTACACCTGAAACTAATGTAACATTGTGTGTCAACTATACTTAAAAAAATTAAAAAGCAGGGACATATGTAATACATTTTAGAGTAAACATTTTTAAAAACTTAAGCTTTTATTTGTTATTATTTTTGAGTGTTTATTTATTTAAGAGAGAGCACGAGTGGGGGAAGGGCAGAAAGAGAGGGAGAGAGAATCCCAAGCAAGCTCTGAGCTGTCAGTGCAGAACCCCATGGGAGCTCAAACTCACCAACACTGAGATCTTGACCTGACCCAAAACCAAGAGTGAAAAGCTTAACTGACTGAGCCAACCAGGTGCCCCAAAGCTTAATCTTTTAAAGTTGTGAGCTTAAAATGATGTATTTTAAGTTATACAGAAAAAAAAAAAACTTTTTATAAATCCAAATTGTGTTGAGTTTCCAACTGAATGAGCTTTGACTCTGCAGCAAGCAAAAAATATTTATCTGTTTAAAAAAAGTGAGTAGAATTGCACAAGATTTTCTGGTAGGAAAATGTTTTCCAGATAGCTAAATTTCAACAAATACTCTATTTTGTTACCATGTAATGAAACAAAACACTGTAGTGTTGCACTATCACCCAATGGTGATAAGGAATGGATTAAGGACAATTAATTTTGAGGCAGTCTTTGGAAAAATAGCTTCATAAAATTCTCATTGATTTATTCCCAAGCTTCATTTGGACCTCCAAATAAAGGTGCCTGGTCCATATAGTATGCTCTTAAATATGTATTTCTCTTATTATATTTAGTAAAATAAGAGGAAAATGGGGGAAGACAGAGTAATTAAAGATGTTTTTAAAATAGTGCTTGTTGGTTAGCATATGTATATTTACACATATGCATATATACATATACACATATACATATGTGTGTTGAAATATGTCCTACCTTTTTTTTCATGTTTACTTATCTATTTTGAGAGAGGATGAGAGAACACGCAAGCTGGAGAGACACAGACAGAGTGGGAGGGAGAGAGAGAATCCTAGCTCATGAGGAGTCGAAGACAGGCCTCAGTCTCACGACTGTGAGATTATAACCTGAGTCAAAATCAAGAGTCGGTTGCTTGATCCACTGAGCCACACAGGCACCCCAAAATTTGTCCTACTTTGATAAATCATGGCACTCTTCTTCCACAGGCCACATTTATACATTTTCATCTGCCCTGAGATTTCAGAGTCATACAGAGCCATGTATATGTGGGAAATTTAAGAAGAAAAAAAAAGTACCATTTTAATTTCCAATTGCAGGGAATTATAGATATTAATGAAAAATGTTGCATGTGTTATATGTTAGATGGTCACACAGTTTTAGATTTTTGTTTATATTTTTTTCCAAAATATCTGGAGAATTACCAACACAGAGAATTAAAAGTTTTATTTCTTTCCCCTATTAAGTGTTTTTCAGAATGACAGATCATTTGTTATAATTCGGTTAAGAAAAATATTCTGCAACAAGATTCTGCAATATGTTGAGGAGTAGTTCACAGAAGACATATATTTATCAGGCACTATCACTAAATGATACCCACTGTGTGAGCAAGATTAATTTATTTCCTGAACAAATACTTTATTGAGTATAAGTTAATTTCCTCACCTAGTTTTATTTGGTAGCTATTTTTTTGTATTTTATATTGATATTTGATAATTATTTTTCTATTTTTGATGATTTTCAATGGGTTGTAGTAATTCAGTATAGTGTACTATGAAAATAATCCAGAGTTGTAAAGCACAAAGTCCATTATTGTCACTGGGACTGCTTGTGGGTATAAATAACAATAAATTAGTGTCTTTTTATTTTTTATTTATTTTTAACGTTTTTTTTTTTAATGTTTATTTCTGAGACAGAGAGAGACAGAGCATGAGTGGAAGAGGGGCAGAGAGAGAGGGGGAGACACAGAATCCAAAGCAGGCTCCAGGCTCTGAGCTGTCAGAACAGAGCTGACGCGGGGCTTGAACTCACAAACCATGAGATCATGACCTGAGCCGAAGTCGGTTGCTCAACTGAGCCACCCAGGCACCCCAAATTAGTGTCTTTTTAAATTCATTTCTCAAACAACTTCTTAAAATAAGAAAAAAATAATAGATACACAAGTGCATTTGTTTAGGTTAATATTAGGTGACAACAATCAATATGATAACTACTTGGAAATAGCTCCAGATATGTCTCCAGTGGATGTAACGTTTTATATTTTTGTTTATCCTATTTACTCCTCCATATCACCAACCACAATGTAAGACATGTGGAAGACAAAATGCTCAGGAAGTCAGCAATATAAAGTACCTCTCTTTTCCGGAAGCTTGTAAGTCCAGAAAATACAAAGTATTTTGAAAACAACTATGTGGGAGAGGGTTTTCTGACAGAGAATAGTGGCAATTCGGTCTTAATGGCGTGAATCGGGGAAAGTATTATGAAGGCAGTAACATTGGATCTGGGTTTTTGGTGACTGGGGAGGACTTGGACACACGGCTTAGAGAAGATGCCCATACCAGGTATATGTAATGGCAATGGCAAATTCTGGGAGCCTGCAAGCAGCAAAGGGGAAAAGATAGTTTCTATAGAAGAAGGTGTCATTAATGGCAGGAGAGGGGCGTGCTGGGGAGGGAAATCTAGATACTCCTTAAAGCAGTAGTACAAGTAGTTTTAAGGCGCACAGGCTCTGAAGTGCTTCATCACATAGAAACCTAGCTGGTGACTGGAAGTAAACAACTGTAACTCAGAGAGGTAGAGTCGGAAGCTTTTGCCTAAGATGGCATCTGTGCTGAGCCTGAAACGATGGATGTAAAAAGCAAATTGTGAAGTAATAGGGTAGACAGAGAAGAGAAAAGTGGAGCCCAGATTCAGGACGGAGGAAATGGGGATAGAGTTATCTGGGAGCTGGAAACAAAAGGTCAGGACATAGCAAATGCTGCAGGGAGAGAAGGGAGAACAGCAGCTCCGGGAATTTGTCTTAACTGGCAATTGTTACAACTGTGGTCCTGGTGAGAATCAGAACTAATTTGAAAAAGGTTAAGGGTGAGTGGTTTCTGTGTTAATGTTTTGACAAGGAGAAAGGGAAAGAACGTAAATAAGAAGTAGCTCCAGGCTATAAAGTTTAGAGAGGGCTTCCTGTATTATTTAGTTGTTTTTGCTTTATTGTAATCAATGAGGAGATTATGATCTTGTTTATAGATACATGGGAAGGACCTTGTTGTGTTTGAGAGAGAATATAAGAGAAAAACACGAGAAAATGGAAGATGTGTGATACTCCATGCAGGGCTGGAACTGATATCAGGAGGACAGTTTAAGATTTTAACTTGGAAAGGAGAACCAAACTTGCAACCCGAGAGACTGGAGGGGAATGGAAATGAATGGTTGAAATCACAGAAAAATACATTTCATAGAATGGTGAGGCTATTTGCTAGAATTAGTGAAAGATGAATTAGAAACAAACACTGGTACCATAAAAATCTCTGTTCCACATACTTATGGTGGAATCCACTCTGTGGAATGATTTGTCAGCATCTACAACCCTTCTCTTTCCCCCTAATTCTGAGACCTTCCCTGCCTTCTCCACAGTAACTAGTTGTTTTTGTTTATGTGTTTTAAAGTATTCCCTTGTGTAATAGCTAGTACTCTGTGTCTTTGTCTTTATTGCGCTGTAAATAAAATTTATTTCTATGCTTTTCTCCACCATTAGGCTTTTCCATCTTTGTGGCTTTGGTGGGAAGCATAACAATAGATACATTGTGAGTCAGGAAACACTGAATAGAAAGCAGTTGGCATCTACTATTTGCTTACTCTGTGTGGGCATCAACATTTTCAGAGCTTCATGGTTCAATTTTATGATCTCCACTTTCCAGAATTGGGAGACTGAGTTAATTACACAAGGTCACATTTAATAAATGATGAATTCAGACTAGAACCCAGATAATCTGACCCCAGAATATTTACTCTTCAAATGTACTTATTCTCTATATTGACTCTCCAAGAAGTCACTGGCATTCAGATGAAAGCTGATGTGCTATGCATTTCTCAATCCCAAATTCTGAACAGATTGAGTTTTTTTTTTTTTTTTTTTTAGATTTTGCCTAAATGGAGGTTAGTTAGACTCATAATACTTTGAGAGTTAGAATTTCTTAGGTAAAGAATGGTGACCTTAAGGTACTTAATATTGATCACTCTTAATATCTTTATTAGCTTGTGAAGACATACTGAAACCACTGGTTTTGTGAAACTTTCTTCAAGCCTGAGCTATGTTGAAAGGAAGTTACATGTTAAGTTGTATGAGGTCAATTTAAATAATTTTATTATTGATACATTTAGGAGCTGTTCCTTAATAATGTTTGAAGTAATATAATCAGGATAAACACTCCCTTGAGGGTCGGGTAAAGTAAAGAATGATTTGCTGTGGTCACTTTTAAGCATGTCCTCTAATAACTCAGTCCTTCTGGATAAGCTGATGACTGGCCTCATTCTCTTCTAGCTCTGCATTTCTGGAGGGTGGAAGGGTAACTAACTGTTTCCTAAGACACCAGTTATCAAAATTGAACATACATCAGAATCACACAGTTGGACTTGTTGCAACGCAGATAGCTGTGTCCTACCTGAATAATTATAGATTTAGTGTGAGGTGGGGCTTTACCCCAGGAATTGCCAATTGAGTGTGAGGTAGTACCCAAGACTTGCATTTCTAACAGGTTCTCGTGTTGTGCTCTTGTTGCTTATCTAGGATCCACACTTGGAAAACTACTGTTCTAAACTATAGATGTAATAGTTTTAATTTGCAGTAGTAGTAATAACTTTAACAGACTACTGGCCTTATCATCTCATAATTTCCTTTGAGAATGAGTACAGATCAACTTTTTCAATACAAAAGTCATTGTGTCTGATAAATATGTTCTCACATTGCACTGGCATATATCCAACAAGTCTCTAAGTAATGCAACAGTTGATTTAACATGAGGATATTGTGGAACCATTTTTTTTCTTAAAGCACTCAGCATGTGTCACTTCTTAAAGTATTTTCACTGGATGCTGGCACATGTAGACCTCCCTATCTTGTCCCTATCCACAGGTATCCCATTATCTACCTGTTCACAGAGACTGCCTCCTAAGTCAGCTTTTCTCCTCTCTAAGACTATGTGAATCTTACTTCCATGTCAGTTAACACTTAAAGTATATATTTTCATATAACCCTGAACATATAGCATCACCCCCCAACCATGACCAGCAGTGACAACCTCCCTGGGTCATTTTCATAGAATGTAAACTTGTATTCATTCTTGCTGAATAGTTACCAAGACAAATCTTTGGATTTATCTTTGACTTGAACTTGAACACCTGTGCATCTAGACCGTACTCCTTAGGTTCCTATGTAAAATTGGTATAATTAACTCACCTTGAGGGACAGATTGACAACTAGTCATTGAAATATACTGTTATGATCATCATGGGATGTGGTTCCAAATGCTGCTTATTGTGGGTCTCATTTATACAAGTTCAGAAGATAAATTCCATTCAGATCTTGAATCAGGAATAGTTTTTTTTGTTTGTTTGTTAATGTAAGCAGTTGGAGTATTTTTAACTCACAGAAACTGTGAAATATGAAATTAGTATTTCCCTCTTTGCCTTTGGCCCTGTAAAGATCAGAGCCAATTTATAACCCAACTACCAACTGTATGAGATGTAAAAACATTTCTATGCCACCATCGTTTGACCTTACTTGCTTATATGCCACAATTTTCTCATTAAAAATAGAGAATGAACTATAATATGTATAATATGTATTTCTAAAATATGCTTTAAAAACTTCTAAAGCAAGTAGGATGTACTTTTTTAAAGTAAATGTTACACATTTCTCTTTATAACACATATATGAAAGTTATTTAGTTTTGGAGCCTGTCTTTTCACACCTCATTTTAGCAGCCCTGTCATCTGTTAGTTAACCCACAAATCCAGGCACTTGTCCTATGGTCTATTATCAGAATTAGGTGGTCTCATCAATGGTATTGACTCTTCAGATTCTTACAGGGCAAGATAAGGTAGTTAAGGTCATTTATAGAAATTCCTAAGGAATACAGATTTTTTTCATTTGGTCATTTAATGTATCTAGGTTATTTTTCTTGTTCTTTAACATTAAAATGAAAGAATATATATCAATGGTTTAATGGTTGTTTTGAATTGAAATGTGCATAGATCCAGTCACAATCTTTTGTTTATCAAGAAACAAAAACAAACAAACAATGATCTCATGTTCCCAAACATGGGCAGCAAAATGGATTAAGGAAAATATCCGTGGTCTAAAATTATGGCAAAATAATTTATAAAAATTCTTTCCTTCCCAACAAAGACTGACTTTACAACTATATATGGATGATAAAATACATATGAACTAAGGAACTAGAGAACATAGCATGACAGTGGTGATGCAGGTGAGCAAAGCCAACTGATTTATTTATTTTCATAAATATGATCTCATATTCTACTAGTCATAGACACCAGTAGAAAAGAGATTTTCAAGAAGGAAGAAATCAATAATGTAAAAAGATAGGGAGTACAAATATAAGTGGTATATAAAAATGGAGAAGACCTGGAGAAAAAAAATCATTGAGTTATTTGTTAAGAGGCTATTGCTAACCTTTGAGTCTTCGATGCCATAATAGCACCAGTGAAAACCAGTGTGTGAACTGCCCAGGTAGATCAGTACATGATGGAATAGTGGGGATAACTGGGGTTTCACTGTGTTTTTGTTTTTTTTTTTAAGAAATATGCCATGAATAGTTTCAAGGATTTTCAGGATTAGGAAAAAAAAGTGTTTTAAGTTTTGATGTGACCGAAATAATTTTCTATGCTAAGAGTAAATAGCTTATGGAAAAGAAAATATTGAAATTTCAAAAGCAAGTGGATACCCAAAAGAATGCGAGGCATCAGGGTTCAGTGCGAGAGGCTGCCAGATGGGCAGAATGAGTTTGGAAAGGAAAAAGGCCATAACTTTGAGACAGAAAACAAAGAAAACAAGAAAAGTAAAGAAAGATTTTTAGTTTCATTTAGTTTCATTATTTTCCTCCAGTTTTCACTGCTACGTGATCGATTCCATAAATATTAAGGATGTACTGTTTTCAAAAGGACTTCAAAAGAACTATATTTAGCACAGGCCCTTCAAAGCTGCAGTTGATGTTATAGCTGTTTCTAGTCCTGGGTCCTTACAAACTAACAAAAAATATAATTTACTGTGGGCACGTTCTTATTTCTCGTAGTGAAGGGGTATTCTTAAATTTGATAGGAAAGGTGAACTCAGACTACCTGCTAATTTGTGACATCAGAGGGCAGGAAGTTGTGCTGATTAACATTCTCCTATGCAGATAAGTGGTGCGAACATGTCGTGCTGTGTCAAATACCATTTATGTAGTAGCTGTGGTATGAAAATATTTGTCTTTATTTATGACATTATAAAGGCACTTTGATAATTTATGGACAATATACATTTTCTCCTTGAGATAGAGCTGAAGTGATATCAATGGCAAAATAATAATGATAATGATAATATCATTTTAGTCCATTTCTTTTCCCATTTCTCAAAGAAGGGTTTAAACCAAAAAGGAAAATTTATGCCCATCTAAAAGATCCTTTCTTATTTTAATTACTATTCAAAATACTTTACCTGCAATTATTTTATTGAGCAAGGACATTTAAAAGACAATTAAAATTCAACCATACTTTGCTTAAACAACTTGAATGATTAACTACAGTAATTAGCTTTGAGAAAATTCATAAAATAAATAAAGCCTTGATACTTCATAATTGAATAGAACCCCAACTTCCTTCCAGCATCTAATTCTGCATTCAGATTATCAGGGGTGCTATTTTAAAGTACTTTCAGGAAATGGATGTAATGATTTTTTTTTCATTCTTGCATTATTCACACTACAGATTGGCAATTGGAATTGTTAGATAAAGGGAAGTAAACGTACAAATATCTAATAATATATACAAAAAAAGTACCTCCCTACTTGTATCCATCTTCTAGAAGCTTTACTGCTTCGTTTTTTTTTTTCTCTAAATGTTTATTCATTTTTGAAGGAGAGAGAGACAGAGCACAAGTCGGGGAGGGGCAGAGAGAGAGGGAGACACAGAATCCAAAGCAGGCTCCATCCAGGCTCTGAGCTGTCAGCACAGAGCCAGACGCGGGGCTTGAACCCACAAACCACAAGATCATGACTGGATTTGAAGTCGGACGCTTAACTGACTGAGCTTCCAGGCACCTCTTACTGCTTCTTATAATAACACTTTACGTGCTTTTTTTGTAACAACATAATGTATAAATAAGTAAATATTATTATTTCTGCAAGCATCTGAGCTAGATTGAGTCTTACTAGTTTATATCAATAATTGCACATTGTACAGAAGCTAATACACTTAATCCCTTTTTAATGCTATTTGCATATTCCAAAGTGTGCATTCCCTAGATAGGAACAAACTGATAAATTAAATTTTTAAAAATGCTGGTTAATTGGGAAAGGAAAGAGACACACCTTTGTTGGTGCAGATAAGTTTATGTCATGTCTCTGAAATATGTTTTATAACTTTGATGTGCCAGTAGGTACATCTGAGTTTAAAAATATTTCCCTTTCCTTTAGTTTTTTAATCTTAAATTTTATTTTTACTAAAGAGTTGTATCTTCTCATTACTTTTGTGATTGCATAATGGAAATTCCTGAAACATCAAGAATGAAATCTAATGTTAGAGTCTTTTCAGTGATTCTCATCAATTGATAGATTCTCTTTATTCTGTAAGATACTGATCCTGAAAGATGTTCCACAAATAAAGGTTTTTTAAAAATACCGTAAGCCCCTCTAGGAGTATTGCAAAGTGTGTGTTAACATGTTCAAAGTTCTGGGAAGTTCTGCAGGAAAGCAAACTTATTCATATAGTCAATCTCCCAACACTATTTGTTTTGCTTCCTTTTAACATGATCCCTAATGACTTTTTTCTAAAACAAGTTTTAGCAAATACTGTTTCAATTAATATAACTGTGCTTAGATGTCAGTTTTCTTAATTCTTTCATCTTTCCTTAGAAATGATTATCAACTGAGCTCTAAAGCATGTAAACAAACCCTTTTGCGTGAAATTCAGGCTCCTTACAAAGAAAGGATGAGTAACAGATGTTAATTTGATGGTGCATGTCCCTGACACATTATATGACTAGGATACATAACTAGCTAGTCATTGGCCGTGATGGAATGAGGTCTTCTGAGTTTTTCTGTACCGAATCCTCTTCTTCACATATATTCCTATATTAATACTGTTTATTCACCAAGCATTATTCTGCTCCTATAACAAAACCCCTGGACCTTAGAGGACATCAAATCTCTTCTCCTTTCTCTATCTTATTCCCTCTGCCATGATTTATCTCAGAACACAAGACTACCAAACAAAGAGTTAACATAGATATCAGACTGAATGGAAATGATTGGCATTTGTAAAGTTAATGCTTTGAAATGTCACACTTAATTAAATTTGACAAAACCTCTAAATACCAATTCTACCAAGGAACCAGCTTCAAAATTTGGAGACCATAAAGAAGGATGAGGCATGGCCCCACTCCCTAGGTTTTCACACTCTCGTTGAAGAGAAGGACTGAGATCTAATTATAATAGGACAGATTATATACACTATAATTTACTATTTTTTAAGTTGCTCTGCTGATGTAATTTATTTCCAACTGTTTATTCAATTGACATCATGTGAAACTGGCAAATACTTCTTTTTCCATTTAAATATTTTTATTGTCTTTAATAGAAAATAAAGAAATAGAAAATCAATTTTTGTTTATCTGACTACACTATTAATGATTTCTAGATCCGTTTCTCCCAGAAACATTTTGCCAGTTTTCCTGCAGTCCAGAACCCTACTGATAGTATAAGAATTGGTACACTTTGTGATTTTTAAAGTAATTTAACTACTTAGAATAGTGGGTGGTGGTCACTCTGTGTCTCATCATCCCTGTGAAATAGCTATGTTCTCAGCAGAAGTTAAAAGACTGACACCTGATATTTCATATCTGCAAAGAGGTGCTTCCTTATTAAAATTTGACTTTTAAAAACTTTTTAAAACAAAATTTTTAAATGTTTATTTCTGAGAAAGAGAGAGAGAGTGAGCAAGAGAGAGAGAGAGGAGGGGAGGGGCAGAGAGAGAGGGAGACACAGAATCAGAAGGAGGCTCCAGGCCCTGAGCTTTCAGCACAGAATGCGACATGGGGCTTGAACTTGTGAACTGCCAGATCATGACCTGAGCCAAAGTTGGACACCCAACCGATTGAGCCACCCAGGCACTCCAAAATTTAAAACATTTTGAGTATCACTTCATTTAGTGTCATTTTTGCTGTATCTACAAACTATATTTTCTCTTGGAACTACTATATGCTGTATACTTGTGGAACAGTTGACAAACAATCAGTACATTTTATAATTTTAAGTTTATAGTTACAGGCAAGATACAACCTCATAGCCTCCTCTTTGTCTTTATCTGCATTGAGCCTATATTCCTGGAAGCCACAGGCATAGGCTTCTCCAAAGCCAGTGGTTTCTCGTTCAAAAATAAACTCAAGAAGTAATCTAATTTTATATAATGGAAATCTTCTTCATAGCTGTAGTCATTCATAGGCAAAAATATACTTTAACTCTAGGGAAAGGCAACCAGCAAGCCCACCTAGATCTTTGCAGTGGCCTTGCTATAACACACTGGTTTCATTCTATTCGCAGGGCACCTTTTTAAATTTGAGAGTAGAGGGACTTCAGTGAGTGCATCTAGAATATACTCACGAGTAACTTGTCAGAAGAGAATGTGGGCCAAGTTTGTATTCAGTTCTCACAATATTAAAAAAACAAAAACAAAAACGGGGGCTATGGGTTATATGGCAGTGTTTCTAAACTGATTATCCCAAACAGAGACTCAGCTTGATGCCAATTCTTTACATGAACTGCCAGACTAAACAAGTACCTTTTGAGGTTCATCCATCACAATTTATGATACATTAAGCTAAATCTAATGTTCTCTCAGGCTGGTGTTAGGGGATTTTCAATAGTCAGACTAAGAAATTGCATTTGGGGAAAGGGATTTCTCCTTTCTTTTTCCGTAGAATTTCTTTAGTTCTTTAGAGTCTTGTTATGTCTGTTGGATCCTTGTTATACTTTGGTACTAATCGCAGATTGATTTTAAGCATTTAAATCTTAACTGGTTAGCAGGAAATGACTTTAAATTAACATTACATGAACTACCGTAAATTGTTCACTGAAAAAGAGAGTGTTTAATTATAAATGAAGGAACCTGCTTCCCAGTTGATTAACTATATTAAACACTTTATATTTTCAAAGCTCTACACTATTGCTAATAAGCTATTTCTCACAATGGGTCTCAGAGGAAGCCTACTACTATCACCTCCTATTTTTATAAATGATGCACTTGACCCATAAAAATTAGATTGCCCATATTGGACTACATATAAATGAAAAGCTAGAATTAGGTTTCAAGATATTAATGTACCTGTGCCTAGTTTACAGAGGCATGCTTTTAGTTTTCTGAGGAACTAAGGTTAGAAAATTAAATAAGTTTAACTGGCCACTGGTCCAAGAGATGTTTGTGCGTGGATTCCCACACATGCACGCACGCACATACACATTATTTCTTTTCCCTTAGAACATTTCTGTTCTGTGTGCAAAACTAGGTATTTTGTTATGAGGTAACATAAGACAAACTCAATGAGATGTGTCTCCAGTCAAATGATCCATGCTACTTATTCTGATATTCCTTAACTTTAGCTCACTTGCCAGACTGACTTGTCCCTCTTTTCCTTTTTAGAATCTGTCATTCAGAAGACTAATGTGATTGACATTGGTCAAGTCACAGAGTGGCCTGATACTGAGAACAACAAATATTTGTGGCAATGAGTTCATTTTAAAAGCCCACTTGATTATTTTGCTTTTTATCAAAAAATACAGTTGCAAACCTTATTGAATTTTTTAATTAATTGATTATTAGAGTTAAAATCTTTAATATTTTTAATAATTCAGATTTGAAAAGTTATTTTCCATGAATAAAACAGTTTGGAACACATACTATAAATATTTTATGGTTTTTAAAAAATCAGTGGCTTTGAATTGTTTTGTTGTTTAAATCTAACTAATCTGATGAACTTGCAGCTCTCTCAGTGGTGGTATCCATTTACTATGTCACTAGGCAGAGAGCAGAGCTAACAGTAACTGCCTAGTAAATAAATATTAATCACCAAAACATCAGAAGTTTTTGTTGTGTTTATATATGGCCACCCTAATAATTTTGGAATGAAATTTATTCTCAATGTACGTCCATATGAAGCTATTAATAAATTAATATATACATTTAAACTTTTAAAATTAAGAATTGTCTGTTTAAAAATTTTATTTAGGTTTATCATTTTTTCTGTAGAAACAGAATCAGGAAAATTCTTACCAAATGAAAGTAAACTCATTTAAATATTATGGTGCTGACAAAAGTAAATGCTCCTTGACATACTAATTTTTGGGGACTCTTAAAAAAGAAAAACTATTGTAGGGTACAATTTACTTTGTGCTATAGAACTTTAATTATATTTGAAATATATGTGCACAAGTTATATACCAAATATAGGCATTTTCAGCACATTTTCCTTTCTAGCCACAAAGTTGTATTTCAGTGCCTGTTAAAATATAATTGTATACACACACACACACACACGCACACACACACTCTGGGTAATAGAATGACATAATTTCTCTTAATTTCATCCTACAGTCATATACTGATAAAGACATTGTTAGCAATAAATAAATGATTGTTAGCATTTTATTTGTGGAAAAATGTAACAAACAACGGTATGAGAATGTGATTTAAATATTTGTTTTTTGGTGTTTTCATTAAGAATGAAGATTTGTGCCTTTTCTGAACAATATTTTAAAGGATACTCTGAGATTCAGATTTCTTCAAAGTTATAACATTTAATATCTATGTAGAGTGTGGTTTTTCTAGACAGGAGTATCCTAAGTGTCAGGTGGATAAATTGGACTATAATCTATGAATACAAAATATGCTGTACCAGTACATGAGGGTAAGGATTATGTCTGCTTTGTTCATCTCATGTAATAAGAGCCTCATCTAGCACCTAGTTCTGAAAAGGAGCCCTATAAATTTTTCTTGAATAAAAAGAAATATATAAACATTGTTTTTGATATTCATTTATCTCTTCTCACTCAGTTGCAAACAAAAAAGCAGATGAAAATATATGGGGCTGACTAGTAAATAAAATTAAAAGCAAATTTTTTTTAATTTCTAGTGCATTCTTATATAGTTCTAAGATTTCCATTGTATTTTCTTGCTTTTATGGGATGAACTAAGAAAAATCAGGTTAAACTCAAGAAAGGTCACCCACAATGCAATGAGAAGGCCTCCATTATCTGCAGGTCTTTTAAATTCACATCATTTTTGCCAGTGTCATTTATATATGGTTAATGGTAAAAGTGAACAGACAATATTTTATTCTGATTATTAATGTTTCAGTGCATATGCCACATTTTATCATATAGGGGTATTAAGTGATATTAAGGGGGAGGGAAATGAGTAGGATGTTAGTAAAGAGAAGAATGTATGTCTGTGAATCACTGCCATAAATAAATGTGCAAACCCTATTCTATATTGAGTCCCATGGTATCATTCAAAGTTTAGAACTGGGGCCCTTGGGAGGCCAGTAGATGCTCCCCCGAAAGTCTCTGGTAGTTATCACTGCTGACACATGTTAAGAGAACAGTACTGCCCTTAGACCCAGAAAGCACTGCTGTTAGGATACAAACACAGCATGTTTTCCAAACCATCTGCCAAGAGGTTCTTCTGGCCATCTGCATGAGCCAGCACACAGATTCAACTGGAAACATCTATGTATGGTGAAATAGAACAGTCATAGCAAATGTGTTTTTTTTTTAATTCTCTTCAGTGCAGGTTATTTAAATATATGAAAATGCCTTATGAATATGAACTGACTCAATTCTTACCAAACTAGTTTTGGTCAGCATGTAGATAAAATCTTAGAAGAATTTTCTTTAATCTGACGTTTGTTCAATATTCTCTGTGAAATTGCACCATAATTAAAGGGTGGCACAGTATTGAATTGGGCTTATGATCCATATTGTTATTTTTAAGTCTAATACCTAAATAATTTTATACAAAACAAGTTACATCGTGTGTTCAAAATTCATTGGCAACAATTTTTAAGTATCATATATAGATAAAGCATCTTTTATATCACTGGAAAATATTATCCAATTTATAAAAATCAGTGTTTAGAATCTCTTAGTGACTTAGATCTTCAGCCTGTTTCCAGGTTTCCTAAATGAGGTTTTTGACATGCACACAACAAAGAAACATATATACACTTTATTTTGTTTTACTTTATTTCAGCCCAGAGATGATTACCTAGAGTGAATGAATCCTTAATATTATGGAAGTAACACTAACTACTTATGGAATTTTTATGTTTTAGCATTAAAAAAAGGACGATTTTGGATCACACCAGATCCTTATCACAAAGATGACAACATCCAGATTGGGCGTGAGGTGAAAATATCTTGCCAAGTAGAAGCTGTTCCTTCTGAGGAGTTAACATTTAGTTGGTTTAAAAATGGTCGTCCATTGAGAAGTTCTGAGCGGATGGTTATTACACAGACTGATCCGGATGTCTCCCCGGGAACGACAAACTTGGACATCATTGATTTAAAATTCACGGATTTTGGGACATACACATGTGTAGCATCTCTGAAGGGAGGAGGAATATCTGATATCAGTATTGATGTTAATATATCCAGCAGCACAGGTAAGAAGCATATTTGTGATGCAAAAGATGTTTGCATTGAAAATCATTTCTTTATGTTTAGCAGACAAAATAGTCTTCAGTCAAGCTAAGAACATTCTTATTAACGTTTCCTAAAACCACAGTCCTAACATTCTGAATGTCTAATAAATATCACGTTAAAAGACATTGTTACTTGTGTTTTGATTTAGGTTTATAGGAGGTTTTACAGAAGTAGTGTGAGTAACAGTAATAGCATTGGCTATGATAGACAGAGGCTTCCAGATTAAATAGTAACAGGTGTTTTTTTTTTTTTTTAAGTTAACTAAGAGCCCTCTGTAGAGCCTAAAATTATATTAATTAATAAAGTTAACAAATTCCTAAAGAGTTAAGGCAAATTTTGGAAATTTTAAACAAACAAAATATTTAGTCCTAAGAAGCAAATACTAAGAGATCATTTGAAAGTATTCAAATACAAGATTTATAAGAAATGCATTTTCCACCAATTCAAACCAATGATAAAAGTGTTTAACTTGTAATCCGATGTGACTTTTTGAAGAACATTACGATAGAATCTCTTCACAGTGGGAACGATTAAATATAAAAATATACTGGAGTGAAATTCCTTCTTTTAAAGTTAAAAATGAAAGTGTTATCAATTTTCTCTCGACTAAACATGCATCTGTAGATGAGGTAAATTATAGGACTTTGGTATGGGAGGACATGCTAGCTTACCTCTTAGGATGTTTTTAAAAAGCCTTGTGATTCTGTGAACTGCAATCAGTATGCATGGGGACGACACCAACGTAGCTTTGTTTTGCCAGCTTGTTACCAGACTGAATTTCAATTTAGGATTTTTGTATAATTCTAGGGTGAATAATACGTGTTGAAAACATAGAGCACAGATGTCGCCAGCAGACATACTCTGTTTTGAGAACATTTAAACGGCTTTTCCTTTCCAGTCAGGCGGCATTTTGACTCTCGTGTGGTAACAGATTGACTTGTGATTTTGTGTCTTCTCATGATTTAAATTCCGGTGGACACTGGATTGATTTTACTCCTTAAGGGACATAGGTCCATCTTCAAGCTGACCACATGTGCTTACTTTTCACCATTCCGCATTATTTCTAAGAGATATTTCATTTTTATCAGCCACGGTTAATGTGAAAGGAGGTTAGAGGGATAAAAGTTACTTGTGTTTGGCAGAAGGCACTTTCTAGGCAAAATGATAATAATAGCTATCTTGATAGTAACTATTATCTGAACTTTATTTCCAAGTTGCTGCTAGCACCATTTTAGGATATCTCATAGAAAGCTGTTGATATGCTTAGTCATCATTGTTTATGTTTTCATTCAGTCAACAGACATCCATTGATTGCCTACATCAGTGTGCTAGGTGACATCCCACAATGTTATTTCCTGTAAGAGTGAGAACAATTTTGTAAGACCCAGAATTATCTGTCCTTATTTTTGAGGGACGATTTTCCAGAATTGGTCTACACTAAATTGTGAACAATGCTTTTTTTGTTTGCTTGTTTGTGTGGTTTTGTTTGCTTCTTGTTTTTTGTTTTTTGTTGTTTTTTTTTTTTCCGGAACCAGTGACATAAACCCAGATCCAACAATCAATACTGCTATCGAAAAAGACTTGTCTGATGGTAGCATAGTTCATTCAACATTAAACTTAGACAAAAGAGGGAACGTAGAATGGACAGAAGAAAGGAGTATTATATAATATCTACAAAATTAGTTCTCACATTCATTTTCTTTGTCTCTTTTTTTTAATGTTTATTTATTTTTGAGAGAGAGAGAGTGTGTGTGCCTGAGTGAGTAAGCAGGAGAGGGGCAGAGAGAGAATGAGAGAGAGAGAATCCCAAGCAGAGAGAGAGAGAGAGAGAGAGAGAGAGAGAGAGAGAAGGAGAGACAGTACCACGCAGGCTACACACTGTCAGTGCAGAGCCTGATGCAGGGCTTGAACCTATGAATTGTCCAATCGTGACCTGAGCCAAAATCAAGAGTCAGATGCTTAACTGACTGAACCACCCTGGTGGCTCCTGACACTCATTTTCAAATATACTACTTATATTACCCATATCAAACTATGGGCTATAAGAGAAAAGGAGAAGAGGTAACTAGCTTTGATTCATGAAATTTCTAAAAATCCTAAGTGAAAAGAAATGTCGGAAAAGCAGAAAATATTCTAGAAATGCCTCTTAGTAATAAAAGTTTAGTTACAATAAGTAAAATTTCTTAAACTGTTATCATCTGGTCTGGTTACCAAATGTAACAATGCTAGAGATAAAAGGAGATATATTAAGTCCTCTTTTAAAACACTCCCCTTTGCTGTCCCCCACCCATCACAGACAGACCTGGTTATTGTCTGTCTCCTCCTTAGAGTGGAAGCTCCATGTAGTCTAGGCCTTTGTCTGTACTGCTTGTTATTATAATATCAGCATCTGGAGCAATACATAGTACTTCGTAGGTACTCAAAAAGTAATTTTATTAATTAATTATTTATTTATTTATTTACTTATTTGTTTACTTATTTATTTATTTATATTGAGCAGGGGAAAGGAGCAAAAGGAGAGAGAAAAAGAATCTTAATCGTAAGCAGGCTCCATACTCAGTCTGAAACCTGATGCAGGGCTTGATCCCATGACCCTGGGTTCCTGACCTGAGCTGAAATCCAGAGTCAGACACTCAACCAACTGAGCCATCCAGGGCCCCCCCAAAATAATTACTAGATAAAGAAATGAGCTAATTTGTGCCCATAGCTTTCCTTTTTAGGTTTTCTTTTCTCTTATTACTCTGAGTTAGGCATTTTGTGTCTCTCTCCCTTCCCTTATAATTTCCTACTGTCTTTAAGAAACATTATTCAGTACGCAAATGTATACTGTGATTTGAGGTGTTATCACTATTAAGGGCAGGAATGGCTCCATAATTTATGGTGTCCTGTGGAAATATAAAGCAGATCCCGTGTTCAGAACTTGCTGAGAATTTCACGGTAACGACATCGAAGCATTAATTTAAGCACAGGATCCTTGTGAGTGTGGCTGGCATGGTACTGACATGCACAGGGGATTGAACTTTGATAGAAAGGCCTGAAGAAGATGAAGTTTAATCTAAAGCATGAGTCACTCACTGGAGGCAATCACATATTCTGTCTTTATGCCAAAACTTGTTTTCATGCTCTATTTTGATTACAATAGAATGGAATACCGGATTACATTATAAAGATCTGCAGATCTGAAATTATGTGATTCAATGGGTACTGAAAATATTATTTTTATCCTCACATAGTAGAAGACTCCACTTAAAGCAATGCTTTAGGATGAAATATAGAGGTGTTCCTGGGGGTAGAATTTGAACAGTGAGAATGAACAAGCTGTAACATGGAGGAAAATCTTGGACTACATTAATTCTATGAACCACACGGGAGGATTCAAAGGAAATTTCCACAGATCGGGCGAGTGAAGTCAAAGAGGAGGAAATTGCTGTTACTATTTAAGTAAATATGTGGGGACCTCTTAGGTTCCGGATTTTGCTAGTTATATTATTACTATTTCAGGGAATTTAGGATTGACCAAGTGGTCGTGATTTTCTTATGTACTAGATGTTTTCTATATGTTAAATGTAAGCTATTTAGGGTGACATCTTAAATTTAAAAAAAAAACCTCTAAATCTTTTGTTTTTCATAAAAATCTTACACTTAGGCCTGAGTTATCACTTACTGTGTTTAAGAGACATATATTAACTTTACTAAGCAGAGGATGAGGTACCATAAGGCAATTCTGCCTAATATAGTTAGAAAAGCATTTTTTTTTAATGAAAGCCACATCTCTAGATATGCTTTTGAGGACTTTTAAAACTGAAATATAAAATATCTCAGGAAGGTAAATCCTAGTTTACAGAATTATTAATATTTTAAAAAGATAATGATTTGATTTAAAAAAATGAAGAGAAAGGCTACATGTATTTATTTTGGAGTTTGCCTCATGCATTTGATTGAATAATAAAAACTGTGATATATGATGATAGATTATGTCTTATTTTCACATTAATTCATTATTAGTAGCTACTTTCATTCTGACTCTGCAAGCATTCAGATTGTTTTATTGTAAGCATTTGTTTTGTCTATTTAAAATTCATGTTTCTGGGGCACCTGGGTGGCTCAGTTGGTTGAATGTCCAATTCTTGATTTCGGCTCAAGTCATGATCCCATGATCATGTGATTGGGCCCTGTGATGGGCTCTGTGCTGAGCATGGAACCTGATAAAGATTCTCTCTCTCCTTTTGCCCCTTTCCCCCACTCATGCTTTCTCTCTCATTCTAATAATAATAGTAATAATAATAATAATAATAATGATAATAATAATAATTCCATGTTTCTTGCAGATTCTTCTACTGTTATTGTTCTGTATCTGGCTCCATGTTATATGGTGATGGACAAATGGGCCTTTCCCTTAGGGACCTTACAATCTAAGTTTTCATATTACTTAGTTATCAGGTGACTTAGAAATTAGGCACAGTTTATAGTGGGAAGGAAGCTCTACTTAAATTTGATCATATTTCTGTAGGAACTGTGAATGCTTTCTTTAATATTAGCCCAGGAAAGTTTCAGAGGAAAATGACATTTGAGTTAAATCTTGATAGAAATGGCATTGTGATAGGGATAGTGGAGGGAGGAGGGTACAGCTGGCAAAATATACAGGATGAAGAAAGTCCTGGAAATATTACATGATTCTTCATGTTCTGCTTTTACTATAGGATTGATAGTAATTGATATTAAGATAAGTTGTATTGGTTTATTTCAATTTTATTGCTATCATTATGGAAGCTGTATTTTATCTAGTAGATAGCTTTAGAAAACACATTGTACTAATTATAAATTTATCAGTTAAAAGTAAATATACTGAAATTTTCATTGTTACAGTTCAATTTTGTAAAATGAAGATCTTCCCCATACTTGCTGAAAAAAAGCATGTGAATTTTAGCCTAAAATCCCAGCAATAGTTAAAACCAACTCTTAAAATCTTTTCACCTGATTGTTATTCATTTTAAAATATAATTGTTACCGTAACTATTTAATTTTCAGAAGGCTTGCTGAGAATTACTCCATTGCTTCCTCCAGGGTCGTTCTGAGGTAAAGTCCTTAGGTACTTATTAGTTTGCATGTACTTCTTTGCATGACCTGACAAACGTGTAGGTTTATAGGAAACTCAGAAGCATCTGCATCATGCTAGAAAATATAAACAGTGAGACTGGCGATCTGTGGAATTCCCGTGGTGAGACATCTGGTGGGCAAATAGAGCAGAAGACTCAAAACAGATTTGATGATTTTCTCCTCCCTTGTTAGAATACATGAGCATTTTGTATAGCAGAAAATTGAGCAAGATTTAGAGGATTAAACCATAAGCATAGGCACACAGAGCTGACCAACTGAGAAAATAATTTTGAAATTTTAGCTTCGCTGCTGACTACCTGACTGGTTACTATAAATATGATGGTTAACAAATGTTTGTACAAGCATTCACACCTGTGAAATTAAACGCTCTTGATAACACGGGGATATAATACACAACTAATAAGAATAGCTAATGAGCTGGAAGGCAAAAGAAAAATGATTAAGCCCTGTTCATTAATTTGCTTCTTTGACCTTTTTCAGTTAAAGAATAATAGAAACGCATGAAATTCTGCTGATTAAAACTGAAGTTCTATAGAATGACTGTAGTGAAAGATAGACCCTTTCATGTAAGAGGAAATCATAAATAAAACCAATGCATGTAATATCTGACAATGCTTTGATAAGAGGAAACTTCCATGCAGTGAAAAGTTATGTAATCACTTACTCAGTTACTAGACCCAGAAAAATTCATTTTCTTCCTTGACTCCAAAATTATGAAGTTCAGTCCATGACCTACAAATTAATGGTGAAGAACAGAGGTCAGCAATCTTTTTCTAGAAAGGTCCAAATAGTAAATATTTTCAGCTTTGTAGGCTATGAGGTTTCTGTTGCAACTATCTTAGTCTGCTGTTGTAGTAGGAAAGCTTCCACATACAGTGGGCATGACTGTGTCCTAATAAAACTTTATTTATAAAAAACAGGTTGTGGGCCATATTTTGCCTCAGGCCATGTTGTGCTAAAGTCTAACCTAGATTGTTGGAACTTAAAATAGTAACAAAGCTGAATTCTTATGGACTTACTAGGAAACTAAGTTAAACCCACAAATAACTGCTATTTGTCTATACAAATATTAATATATTTTCTATAGACTGAGGTGATATCTCAGCCTTTCTCTATTTCTTATTCATCTGTATATCTTATTGGGTCCCTGGTTAAGCTGATAATTGTCTGCTAGGATGGTCCACGTTCTAGAATTAATGCATTAAGATCTTCTGAGATTACTTGAGATAGCTCGAATCTCCTTCCTAACACACAAGATTTTCTGCTGCCATCCCTATTCTGCTTGTGACCTCTTAGAGCTATCTTTTATCTGTTTCTACATTTAAAAAATTGTTTTGAATAGCTGAGGAGACAATGAAAAAAAACAACTTTAAAAAAATTTGATACACTGAATTTTGGAGTCTCCTGATTATGGGGTCAGTGTGCTTTTTTCTGAAAGGCTGATTGGTTACTATTCACACTGACCTCAGGCAGGACTGATTCTTACAGACTGAATTTATTCTCAATGCTGAAGCTTCCTCTCTCAGTTGACTCTTGTGCTTATTGGAAGGGGTATTATATCTGTCCTTGATACGGGTCAAGAAGAAGCATTGCGTTTTGAGCAGTGTGTCAGTAAAGAGACTGTCACTCTAAAAACTGGTGAATTATCTCTTCCACAGACTTTCCCACTTTCTCTTCATAGGCTTTCCTCTTCATTTACAGCACTGGGACTGGAACTAAATGTAGCTAGCATATATCTTTACTGTGGTACTTAGAGCCTTAAATTGCTATTGTACTTAGTGAATTTCCCAGAGAGACACTGAACTGCAAAATACCGTATTTAATCACCACATACCCAGAACATTCCTTAGGAAATATTGGGCTATGCATAGTCAGAGAGATACCTAATTCTCTTCATTTGTGCTTTCAGTAAAGGATGGTATTACTGATGGCCTGTTTGGTAGGTGTGGCTATATAAATTCATATTTAGGTATGTAAAAGTTTACCAAGAATATTTTATGCTTAACATTGCCTATTTGAAAATAAGTTTTACTCCTTATATTAAATGTTTTAACTTTAAAATTATTTAATAATTTGGAATTATTTCTTCTGCTCATTTATGTAATTCTTGTATTGCTCAGTGGCTGATGCAGATTTTCTACAAAGGAGACCTATAAATGCAACAATTCGGAAGTGTTGGAGTGGCCAGGCAACTTGTCTGGAATCTGTGTTTGGATAGCTAATATGGCTTTAATTTAGATTGTATGTTTGCAATAATAAAAGAAAAATAGCAGAAATAGCAAAATTTTCTAAAGATGTCTATACTCACTCTTAAGTAGGTTTGAGAAAATATCAGTTGTCCATATCAAATATTATTGTTTGCATTATTCTTATTATTATCATTTAATTTCAGGTAGCTTAATGGGGATTGTGGTGTTTGGAGCTTATGACCAATTCTGTGCTGTCTTTGATAACAACCATTCAAATAGTCAGAACCCCATACTTAAATGTTTTTAAGGTAAAGATACTTTCAGAAGTCTTACCAAGTGCCATATTAAAATGTGCCGAATGACCTAAGAGAAAAATTGTTAAATTACACAAAAATAAGGCAAAGTTCTTTACAAAAAGACTCCTGAAACTTCTGAAGTCATCTTAATGGAGACAGGAAACCCTCCACAAGAAATGTACACACTATTGATAGCTCACAACATTGGTATTTTTTCCTTCCATCTGGTATATAAGACCTTTATTTCACAGTCTGTCAGCCCTAAAGAAACTGCCCTTAGTGGAGGAATATTGAGGCTTGGAAATTTAAATTTGAGAGGCAAAGCTAATTGACAGTGCAAGAAGGAATAAAGCCAAGTGTTCTAATATAGCAGAGAGAAATTAAGTATAGTTGTCACCTGCAATTCTGGAATTAATTCATGAAACATAGTGCATATTCAATCCAAAAAAAAAAAGTTTTATTCAACAACCACTGTAGGAAAGGAGGTATGGAAGAAATAAAAACAAATAGGGTATAATTCATAATTGATTGTATATCATAGTGAGAATACACTTGAAAACTTTAATAACAGATGAAGTCTAGAGTTGCTTCACAAGCTATCAGAGAAATATAGAAACATAGAATGAAATGATTGAATCTGGTCAGCAAGAGTTCTATGGAACAGGTGGCATCTGAACTGGATTAAGAATGAGGATTGTATGCCCCTAGATCTTAGAAGAAAATGCATATAATTAGATCTCATTCACTCAAGCAAGAATGACCAAAAGAACTTTATCAAGGGGTGAGTATGATCAGATTGGTATTTGGGGAGGGGGGGAGGCTATTCATTGGATGAATCTTCAGAGTTCCAAAAAGAGACAATTAGAGGAAGAATGGTGGAGATATAAAATAGTTTCATTTAGAGATAATGTGAGAGAGAAAACAGAAAATTTTTATTAAGAAGCAAAAAGGCAGTGGGGCTAGGCAGTCCTTCATGGATGTGAATATTAATGTCACTCATGAATGTCATCTGAGAATTCAATAAAACCTCTTTGCATCTTAGATTCCTTATCTCTCCACTATAGCTTTGGAATATTTTTAAGGAAGAGATTAAAGAAATAGAGTGAGAAAAAAAGAACATTAAAACAAAACAAAACACCCTCATTTTGGAGTGGGGGAGGGGAGGGGTTATTTCTTCAGCTGAAGAAATTAATAAGAATCAGATGAGGCTTTGGGGAGCACTTATAACCTCTCCTGTTAAGGGACAATTTAGTCAGTGACCAATACTCTCAAGTCAGCTTAAGAGAGAGTCTGACGGGCATCAGGAAATAAGATAAAAACAGAGAGCAAGACAAACCATAAGGGATTCTTAAATACAGAGAGCAAACTGAGAGTTGCTGGTGGGGTGTTGGGTAGGGGGATGGGCTAAATGGGTGATAGACATTAAGGAGGGCACTTGTTGGGATGAGCACTGGGTGGTATATGCAAGTGATAAATCACTAATTCTACTCCTGAAACCAGTACTACACTGTATATTAACTAATTTGAATTTAAATAAATAAATTTTTAAAAGAGAGAGAGAGAGGTAAAAAAAAAAAAAATTAAGAGAGAGAGAGAGAGGGAGAAAGCCTGACTGACATTAGAACAAAGCTATGGACTTGGTCCAGGCCCATATTTACCACTTAATAGCTTTATGACCGTGGGTCTGTCTGGACCTCAAGATTTTTCATCTGTAGAATAAAGGAATCAAGTGGGTAACTGGTTTTAAATGGTGTTCTAATGATAACTAGGGATTTGGGGGAAATATTTTCAAGGGCTACTGAACTGGAGAGAGACAGTAAATAACCAGCTGGAAGTTTTATAACCCCCCCCCTTTCTTTTCAGTTTCAATCAGAGATAAGCATATATCTCTCTTATATTAGGACTTCTATGTAAGATGATATTTGGGCAACAATTCTGATCCAAATTCATGCACAAATGGTATTAACAACACATAGTTGTCAACTGTTTGCTTAGATAAATTGTTTAGTCCCTTCCAAAGTATATTGTTCATTTATGCTTCCAAAATGTTATACTCCAGCTGCTTAGAACATGGCAATGCCACCTTCTGAGTGAGAGACTTTAGGTTGTAGGAGACGTTTGAGAGGACAAACCGATTTAGGATCATTTATAGCTGAAGGGTTGGACAACATCCTTGAGTTTCTGGTTACCAATTAGAGAATCAAGTTTGATGACCAAAAGAAAGGTCACAAGTAGAGCATGGATTTCACAAGCAGTTGCATTAATTAGAAGTGGATGAACTTGTCCACGAAGAGAATATGAAACAAAGGTAAAATATATCCAAGGAAATGGTGGAAAAAAGCAAAAAATCATAAAGAAAATAAAAAAAAATGGACATAAGGAAAAAGAGCTCCTCAATTTGTGTGGAAGAAGGAATACCCCGGGGAAAACGTATGTATTTATAGCATCTGTAGGACCTTTAATATCTCTTTATCAGCATGAAGAGGCATGTGAAAGATTTTGTTTGTCCCAGGTACTTTAATATTGATGCATGAATTTTGACAATGGACGCAGCTCTTGTCTTTCTCCTAATGAAAGGATTGTGAATTAAGGGAGAGAGGGTGAGTGGAATAGAGGGGAAGAGAGAGAGAGAAAGAGAGATTTACAAAAAGTAACAATTACACTAATTCTCTTTGCAATGAGATCAGTTGCAATGAGATAAGGAATATTTAAAATGCTTTTAGTTAGCCTTATCAGTAAGTTACAAGTTGTTTTGAAAAGCATGAATTGTATCAATGTTTTTGCTACTTATATTTTGGGAGGGCATAAATGCAAAAATTCTGTATTTTCTATAATAGTTCAATAAACTTTATTCATGTTTGTAATTAGAATTTTCTCACATAAATTTGAATATCTGTAATTATGGAAGTAACATTGGATTTATAGGTTTCCCTGTTATTCATCTTAAAATATGCTTCCCCCCACCCCACAAATACCAAAACAAAGTTTCTACCTTACAGGTTATAGTTTAACAGTGGCTAATTTAGCTATTGTAAAATTACCATGTCTTGTGTTGAATATTTTCTTCACTTGGCAGAGTTAAACACTTTTTGAAATTCCTGGATTGCATTAAGATAAGAACAAGTAAGATAAGAACAGATAAATGAGAAATAAGAAAGAATACCCAATTTATGCTTCCTATACTCTTCATCCTTTTATAAATGCAAGCAATGAGGGCCTAGGAACTATTTGAATTTTAAATGACTAAATATAGGTTTATCTAATCTTATGAGGACTAAACACTATTAGTTAGTTTCATAATTTGCATTTAAAATTATAATAACTATCAATAATTTGGTTACTAGAGTTAAAGATGACAGTCTATCCATTAATTGATGAACAATAAATTTCTCCATCAAATTTATGCTTAAGAATAGAATATAGGCTAGGGTATATTATTTAAAGCTATGATATAAAAACTTACTCTGGATCTTTTGCTTAGAGAAGAGGATAGAGTTATGGGAAATAACATTATATTTACTATTTGTGTGACTATGACCACACTTCATAATTTTGTGTTTGTAGGTGACACTACCAATCTACCATTATCAGGTGAGGAACAGAGAAATGAATAGAAGTAGCCGTGGAGACTAGATCCATAGACTAATAATTAGATCATCATTTTGCTCTTGTGGAAGCAGATACTCTAGAATCCTAGATCTTCTAGCATCTGCTAGAGCAATTAGTATAGTGAGTTAACTTGTGTGTAGCATGTAGGTTGCATTTTACATATTAGAATGTCTTAAATCAAAGCTATTTCTTTTAAGAGCTCCAAAATAGAAATTAGAACTACCATTAATCCAAAGAACTTTCCCCAAAGAATATGCTTACAAGTGAATACATTTTTTTAGTAAAAGGACCTTATTAATTTTCAGTCTTAATTTTTCATCCTTCATTGTGGCATATCAGTGAGGTTAGGAAAGAGATTAAATACATTTAGAAAATCATTACAACTGGAATTTTGGTGATATGATTTTGGAAAATTTATGAATTTTGAATATCTAGTTTTAAAATAAAAGATGATTGGGGCAGGTCCCCAGACACCTACTTTGTAAAACACTTTTAAAAGATTTCTAAATGTCTCATTTATTGGCACAGTTTTTAAATATTGAGGCCGTTTATAGATTACCTAATACGTTTTATTTTATAGAGAGGGAAATGGACCCCAAAGCTTAGGTACTTTCTTAGTTCCTATAGCCACATTATGAATTAAGCTTACAATCTCAGATTCAAAGTCCAGTATAAGAGTTTGCAGCATGCTATAAAATGTCATATCACCTTACATTAAATGGCTCTTTCCCTTCACTATCTCAGTGATTCTGAATTTGACAAGGGCCTTGCATGAAAGGGTCACTAAAGGAGGTCTTAAAATATTCCAAAAGAGATTCAGGTAACCTGGTTGGATTATATGCCATGCCCTCTGTTGATGATGGAACACACCTTTCTCTCCTGCTCTGAGAACACCATTCCAAAGAGTGGTAGGATGTTAGGTTCCATTTACCAGTCTTATATTCCACTCACAAAAGCAGAGTGAGGCCTTACCTTATTCTAACCAAGGTACACAGCTTGAACAGTATTCATTTCACCAAAGAAGACCACTTTCAATGTTATGCTAGGTTAAAAATCCTCTAGTGCAGCTCAACATGGTTATACTTATCCTAGCTTCCTGAGAAGAGTGGACCCAGTGTTTGGGTATTTAAAATACTACTTTAACCACACCTGGGGTCTGAGTGGCATAGTTTAAATAACCATACCCCTAGAATATACATTAAAACTTACAGCATATAAACAGATCACATTGTTTATAGTGAAGCATTTTTTTAAAAAAATTATATTGCAGCTTAATAAAAACAGAAAAATGCATGAAATGCAAGCATGCAGCTTAGAGAGTGCACATATATATATATATATATATATATATATATATATAAACTACACAAAATAGAATAAACAAAACATTACCATATGTGGAAGATTAAAAGCAAATTATAGACCACATAACATAGAATACCTACTTACAAGAAGTAATAATCTATGATGTTTGGAGTTTTTATTATATCCTAGTTGCTGGGCTAAATACTTTTTAAAATGAGTACTTCATTGAATCCTTAGAACACCCCTTGAAGTATGTACTGCTGTGATTATATCCATTTTACAGATGAGAAACTTGAGCTTTAGAAAGCATAAGTAACTTTACTAGGCCTCAGAGTTTCTAAGTAGCACAGTAAGGTGTTGAACAGAGGTCACTTATGGCTGCCTTTTATATAAAACACATACCCTCTGAATGGAATGAGCTCAACGACGAGATTTCAGACTCCAGAGATAAACTGTGAGAAATGTATTTTCAATGAGTGAATTCATTTCAGAATTCTCAAATCATAATGTGTTTGCCTTTCATACATCTTTGACTAAACAATTGGAGCCTAAGAAGACCTGTTGGTGAAAGTCAACCTAAGAGGCCGTTTAGAACCAGGACTGAAAGCTTTAGAAAAGGGGACATGGCAGTGATTTGCAGGGAAACTGAAGAATTGAGAATGCTGGACTCCCCTCAAGTATGACAGGTAAATAAGTCAGAATTTCCCCAAGTTTAGAGATCTTCCATCAGTGATGACTAGATTAAAAAGATGTGAAATGTGAAGCATATCATTGCACTTTAAAGAAAGGCTGTTGTGCACAATATGAAATATACTGGTAATTTAAATATGTGAAGTAGAAAAAATAAAATGACAGGCAGTTCAAATGTCTGCATCTAAAATGGATTTCGTGTGAATTACAGTCCACTATAAATGAAACATAAGTAGTCCACTTTTACCGAGTCTGTCTAAATAATACTTGTAAACAAAATATATTTAGTTGACATTTAAGCAGAAATATCCTTGCTTAGGAATAAAATGCAATGTAAAAACATATTAATAAAATGGTACTCTACTCACACTCACATATGAGCTCAGAATGAATTATGTCTCATTCCAATCAATGGCATTATATGAGTTTTTATTTGGTTTTAAAATTGGGCTCATATTTTTATTGTATCATTCTATACTTCTGCAGACTGGCAGAAGGGACCATAAAGTGCAATCATTCATTGGGAGAATATTTGTTAATAAAGTGTTCATGTGTAATAAAAAAGAAACCTATTTTTTAATTGACCAGTTAGTTACCTACTAACAGATCTGTTAATTAAGCCTCATTTGCTGTAAAGAACATGTGGCCTTGATCTGTTGATGGAACATTGTGTTCACTGGTTGTTTCATCTTGCTCTTGACAAAGCGTGAAAGAGCCAGCTTCATTTTATGTCAAAATGTTTATTAAAATGGTAGTAGTGTCTATTTCCACAGGATAAGGCATATTCAGTGATACACAATCAGTGGTGTAATTAGGGAATTTGTAAACCACAGGCATTGTGCACTGTGATCATTTACAAGGGGCCTAACAATGTCACATGGATTCTACAAGTAGACAAATGGCCTTTTTATTATAGAAGCAAATTGATTTTTCTAGCCATTCCACATTGAAGAGTTTACCACTGTGAGCAACAGTTGCTCTAGAAAATAAAATAAATTGTGGATTGCTTTAAAGCATCTTTCTTTTGTTATGCTTTCATAAGATGCATTTGATATATAATTTATAGTTTATCATCCTTTTAATTTAGAATTCCTTCATCCACAGAAAAGCAATCACATAATTAACATGATCAGACAGCTCCTTTTTACTTACTGGTCCCTGGTTTTCATGGCAACACCCTGACCTTTGTGAAAATGGACAGCACTGACATTTTGTCATCCTCATAAAGGAGGAACAGATGTATTAGGAATGTCCAAGCCCCTTTACTTCATAGAAACAGAATGAGAGCTGGGATATCTGTATTATGTGCCATTTTAGGATAATATCCAAACACACTGATCAAATTATTGTGTCTAATGAAAGAAATCTGCAACCTTCTTTCCTTGGTTGGCAGTGGGGGATGCCTCTGTTCGGATTTTTAAAAAGTTTATTGCTGTCCATTTCCAAAACGTTACCTTCTTCAAACAGTGTTTTCATCTGAAATGCATATGTATCTCCAATAGAACTGACAATGGCAATGTGAGATGTGTGTGTGTGTGTGTGTGTGTGTGTGTGTGTGTGTGTGTATGGTTTTAAAAATATTTCTTTGATTCTGTGTGTACCCATGTTCAATACTTGAGACATCATGGGTATGAATAAAGCAAGATCTTTGCCCTCAATATAGAAATATATGTATAACAATAAAATACAGTCATTGATAACACACCAGTAAAAGGCACTGATAAGAAAACATAATAACATATAAACATATATGGAGTGTTTACTATATGCTGGACGTTGTGCTCAAGATTTTGTATGTATTATACTGTTTAGTCCTAAAAAAATGTAGTTGGTACAATTATGCTACTTTATTTAGAGTAAACGAGAGAGTGGTTGGAGGACTTTCCCAAGGTCATGGACCTAGTAGGTGGTAGAGTAAGGATCTGAAATTAGGCTGCCAGCTCTGAGCCTTGCTCCTCACAAGTGTACAACTCAAAGTACTTCACAGTTCAGGGATACTCCAGTGTGCATTGTGCCATTGTATCTTTAAATTATCATTAAATTCTCAAAATGACCTAAAATTGCACAGCTGGAAAGTGGGCTGGGTTGAGCCCAAGTCACATTTCTAATTTTGTACCTTAAATCTCTCCCAAACTCTCCACATCTACTAAAAAAAGCCATCAGATTTAAAAATAATTATGAGCAATTACCAGTTACAAAGAATCCTCTCTATTTATCATTTTCTGTAATGCATAGTGCATTTTTGAAGGTAGGGAATGGCCTAATTTATCTCTCTTGCCCTCAGTTTTAAGGATATTTATCTTTTGAAGGAGCTCTAAAATGTGTGTTAAAATGAATTTGTGTTAGCTCTAAAATAACACATAAGTTTTCATACATGCTGTTCTGCTTTTGTTATTCCCAGGATGTTTTGCTATTGATTTAAGGGATAGTACATTTATGCACACATATAAATGTATTTGGATAAACTGTTTTAAGAGCGAGTAGGCAAGGACACAAATATGTTACAGAACAGAAGAATTTCAGGAATTTGGGAATCTCTGAGTTAACTTTAAACTATAACACTCTCTCTCTCCTCCTTGTTATTTTTAGTTTCTGTAACAAATGTTTAGAGTGCAATATTCAACTTTTAAAGGTAAAAATCTAAATTGATTTCTTACGCCCAAATAACCGTTTTCCAGTTTTACTCTACATTATTTTTAAAAAGACATACAAAAATGAAATGGAATTTACATAATAACATAGAGTTAAGTTAAAGAATTGATCCCGTTTCCCAGAAATGATGTTATAGATTATTATTTTTTATCAAATAACCTAGTCATATTTTAGTGAAGATCTTAGTAATTTATTTGATGGTTTGACTCTTGTAATTCTTTCTTATTACAGCAAAAAAGAAAGTGCTTCTTTTGCAGTCCTTATTTCTTCCAACATTCTCAAATCTAGCCCAGATTCCTACCTTGTTGAAATTTTATCATAATTTGAGTCACTAGGAAGCAGAACTATCTTGCTCCTAGTTTTTTAGTTTTTTTTTTAAGTTTTTTACATGTGAGACTTTACATACTTAATCAGTGACCATCAGCTATTTCTATATTTCACTGCTTGAGTAACACATACCGTAAGTCAGGGGAAGGGAAGTTAAACACAGAAACAAGGGAAACTTTCATATCTTTTTCCAAAGAGGTGAGTAGAAAATTCTTTTTTTTTTTTTCAACGTTTATTTATTTTTGGGACAGAGACAGAGCATGAACGGGGGAGGGGCAGAGAGAGAGGGAGACACAGAATCGGAAACAGGCTCCAGGCTCTGAGCCATCAGCCCAGAGCCTGACGCGGGGCTCGAACTCACGGACCGCGAGATCGTGACCTGGCTGAAGTCGGATGCTTAACCGACTGCGCCACCCAGGCGCCCCCGAAAATTCTTTTTGATACACATTTATCTTAATGATTCTTAGAAGATTAGAATCAGGTTAGAATCAGGTTAGAAAACCAAATTACATGAAGATCAGAACAATGCAAGGTACGCGAAAACTACATTTAACCAAATGCTACATGAGCAACCTTAGGTTAAGTTCCTATTCACTTATGTATTTATGAGGCAGCAAGAATGGAACCCATGTTTCTTTGCAACTGAACTTGTAGCTTGTGTAGCAGGGAAAATATGAATGCCACTTAGAGAATGATTTTCTATTTTATTCTTTCATCTTACACTTTGTGTTCTATTGAATCTCTCAGAGACTATTCTTGTGCCATAGCAACACCTGCTGGGAGAGTGAAGTTGGAACAGCCACACTGTTGCCTGCCAAAGTTGTTTTCCTGATTGAATGGCACGGCATGTCCTCCATCTTCCAATACTAAACCCTCCAGAGTTGCTACCCTCCAAGATCCTGCCTCTCCCCATATATTCCAAATAGCTAACAATACCATTGTAATAAGATTTTCTAAAAGTCTTTCAGAAGTAAGCAATGTATATGTATGTGTGCTTGCAGGTACATTTCCCCTTAGAATTTCCAAATGCAAATGCCGGGGTACTGCAACCTCATGTTTGTTTTTCACACGTTCTTTCTTCTGGTTTTATTGCTAGACTTGCAAAATCTTGTCAATTCTGTTTTGTTTGCATCTCATAACTTATTGTAGGTGAGTCAGTAAAAAAAAAATGTGTGTCAGTGCAAAATTCTTTAAAAAGGCAATTTTTTATTTACAGAGTGTGATAAGAGAAGTATTTATGTGTATTCATATCATGGACAAAAACAGTAGGCTTACCATCTGGCGTAAGGAAACGTTTAAAAATAAGTGCGTGTTTCATATATGATTTACCCACGAGGCCATAAGTAATACAAGTCTTAGAATATGGGTCCCCATGGACATTCTATTGTAGAGCCAAATAGCCTCTTCTTTACTGCTAATAGAAGAAAGCCATAACATGGACAAATTACTCAATACTATCAAATGCTTCTGATATTTTACCTCCCTATATCATTACTGTGACCAAATTAAAATCTAGTAGAATTGCTAACTTTATAGAAACCAATTGGATTGTTGTGTTTTTTTTAATTAAAAATTGAAAGTGTTAGTTCATGTGTGAAAAATGATCTTGAAATTCATACACTTTATAATTAAGCCTTGGATCATCAAGAGGTGATTATTCATCAATAGTTTTCTTACTTTGGTTACTTAGTAACTGTCATTGGTGCTCTATGAATCACTTAAGAATTTATCAAGCACCTCTGAAATACTTATTTTTTTTCCTCTGAAATACTTTAAAATGTAACATGGTGTGGGAGCTCCTGAGGAAGTAGATAAAACCTGGTGCTGACCCCAGGACATCTGAGCTACTTTGTAAGGGAGAGAGGCATTTTGTTCTGGCATATGTAGAATGAATTGGATATGCTGTAATTCAGAGACATGGAGAATGAATAAAAGACACAGAATTCAAAAAGACTTAAGGGAACAAGAAACTTAAATTGGGCCTTAATACAATGGGGGATGATTGGATGGGTATTATGAGGGTAACATCATTTCTGGAGAGAAGGAAGGAAGAGAATGAGCCAAGTATATTAAAAGAACCCAAAGACCTGGCTAAATTGAATAGAGGACTTTTCACAGAAAAATTGCAGCTTAATAAAGTTTGGCAGGTAAGGGGCAAAACAAGCAATGGGATTTAGACCTCTATCCTAGAAAACAAGTAACTACTGAAGATATTTGAATGGTGGAATGACACGTTTTACTAAAGACTATTCAAAAATGGTAAGAACTTTTAAGGAGGGGAAACATTAATCAATGAGATTTTAGTAATTCATTTGTAAGGGGGAAGAAAATCCAGAAGGAAGTGCAGCATTCAATATATTTGTATTATATGACATTGCATTAAATTATATTGAAATGTTGCTCAGAGAAGTTCTGCATATTTTAAAACAAACTACAAAAACATTCTATGTGCTACATATCCTATAATTCACATATTGTCTATCTCTGTGATTTTACAAAATAGGAATTGTTTCCAATAAGTATCCATTGGTGATTTCTATTCCTTTCATGGGAAATGAACTATAGAATGTTGCTGTCTTTCATCAAACATTATGTTCCTGGTCATGGTCTCTTAAAGGAGGCCAGGGGGCGCCTGGGTGGCGCAGTCAGTTAAGCGTCCGACTTCAGCCAGGTCACGATCTCGTGGTCCGTGAGTTCGAGCCCCGCGTCAGGCTCTGGGCTGATGGCTCAGAGCCTGGAGCCTGTTTCCGATTCTGTGTCTCCCTCTCTCTCTGCCCCTTCCCCGTTCATGCTCTGTCTCTCTCTGTCCCAAAAATAAATAAACGTTGAAAAAAAAATTTAATAAAGGAGGCCAGTATCAGCAGGTTCATTCATAAGTGAGAAGTCTTTAGAATGCTGGATTTCTTTATCACCTTGAAAATCTTTTAAGCACATCTTACTAGATATTTAGTAATTGACACATATTAATTAAGCTTATTAGTTTAAAAGTATTTTGGTGGCTTGGATTGGAATTAGTTTTAAATGAAGAAAATTCTCGAAATTCCCTTATATAGTCATATGAATATTCCCCACTGGCCATAGACCTCACTTTCTTATATGTTTCATGTATTAAAGCAGTTACTCCTACTTTCAGTTGTGTGTTCATATCAGCTGTGGGGTTTATATTACATTAGATTAGAAAATTTCCAATATTAGGGTATGGAAGTTTTAAAATATAGATTACAATAATTATATTATTCTTACTTATATTGGGTATACTTTTTTGAGTGGAAGAGAAATGAGACATGCTGACAATTTCACTTAACTAATAGTTTATCTTGCTTTTCCTTAGTCCATTGTGAGAAGTCATTACTGATGTGCCATCAGTAAGTGTTGCAATTGCAAGCTATTTAGTTCTGTATGTCCGTGTAAAATTATTTTGTGATTTCTCATAACTTCACATTTTGAATATATCTGTGTGCCCGTCTCATACTTATAAAGCTAATCTGTAATATGTTAGCAAAAATGAGATTGAGGACTGCTGATGTGGACGCTGAGAAAGCACTGAAGTGTGATAGAATATCTTTACTTTAAAATTATGTGGTCTGAAATAAGGATGTTACTAACCTTGGCGTGTCAATCAGTAGATCACCAAGGATGAAACTCACATCCAGTTTATAGTAAATTTTTAAAATTCACATGTTGTTTTTGAAGGTTACCAAAACAAAAACAACAAACAAACAAACAGAGTTGATTCATTTGAATTAGTTATATCTACAAATTCGGTATTTACTTGAGTCTTTCTTATATTCCTTTATATACATCCAGTCAACTTGAGAATTCCTGAAGTGTGACCTCTAGGGGTCACTTTTATAAACACACATTTTTCTGATTTTTTTTTAATGTTTCAAATACAGATTATACATATTACTTTAAAACATACATAGGTGTTATAAACAATTTCTCCCTAAAATTCAAGTATAATTAAATAATGACATAGCTATTTTAGGATTCTTGAAAAATGGGAGTCTGGTTGTCCTCCTGGAGAAAACTCTACTTACTACTTAGTTTATTATGGTTTTTATGTTAAAGGAAATATATATTTTCTTTTAATATCTCTTATTAAAACACACTATAAATAGTTATGTGTTTTAAACCATTGTCTGTAATTAGCATATTCTGATGTCTTTGTTTCAGATCACATGATATTTTCTCATACAGTTCAGATGAACTAACCTTCTCCTGCATTCTTGTGAGTGAGAAAATAGGCCAGTCATTTTCTGAGTAATGACTAAAGATTAAATTTCGTCAGCTTCCTTCCTACTGAAGAAATAAAATCATTTGAATTTTCGATATTTGTTTTATTTCACGGTCTGTAATACTATGGAAATGTTGACAGAAAACCAGTTTGAATTACTTGTCACATATTTATTGTTTAGAATGAGAAACTTTGGTGTCATATCATGCTTTTCAAGTTTCTCTGATTATAGCATCTTCCACAGTAGCATTTCAGATAGCACAAATCAAAATAGGGGCATGTATAACCTATATGTCATAGAAGGTACCTTTGTGTTTTTACCAGGAGGAAATTTTTTTCTACTGAGCACATTATGGATAAATGTGGATCTCAGAGGGGCAGACATTTCCATTTTTTCTACTTAGTTTGATGCTTTCACTGGAGACGATGTTTCAAGAAAAAATAATTCAGTTGATTAGCAAAAGGATGGGAAAAACATCATGACATAATTAAATGGCATGTCCTCAAGCTAGCCCTTTCTGTTGTATTTGTTTTGTTTCATTTTGTTTTGTTTTAATTTACAGCTTATCCATTTGAATTTTTAAATGAAAGGTGAAAGAAAAGATAAACTGGTGGGTCCTTTTTTTGACTCTCAACTTTCTCACACACCCACACACTTCTCAAGATATACCGCGTCTGAAATCCATGCTAACAATATATTTTGCAGAAGATTCTGCTACTTGTATGGGCTACTAATTATAGAAGTAATATTATATTTCATGATTTATCACTTTTCTAATATTCATGATTTGTCTCTATTATGTTTATTTCTATTATACTAATAGCCTTTTATCTTCTTATCTTTTACCCTTTTTGCCCTCTCTCCCTCCCTTCCTTCTTCAATGTCATGACTTCCTGGTCTCTGCCAAGCAGGAAAGCAGGGCACTTTAGAGATAGAATAAGATACTATGTCTTTGAGGAGCTTGTCTGTTCAGGGGCATAGAAGTGGGAGAAAATGTAAGGCAAAACCACAAGTACAGGTCAAACAAATATACAGTGTAATATGTGTTCAGGAAGAGTGAGCAATCAACCCAGCCTTAGTGGTAGGCAGTTATCACAAAAATGATAATATTTGAACTGAATCTCAACACATCAGGCAAGCAGGAGCTACTAGAATTCAGCAAGGGCCAGACATGCTGAACATAGTAAAGAAGTGCTTGTTCAAGGGCACTGAAGTTCACCAGTCAGTGAAACTGCAAGAGAATGAGTGTTAAAGGAGTAAGTGTTTCTCAGACTGTGTTGAACAGAATGCTATGTCCAGGTGATACATTTGTGTTATTAAAAAATGGAGTTTTTATCAAATGAGCTTTGGAAAATTGGTTGCATTAACATTTTAGATTTCTCTGAGCTTCTTGGAACCTATGATGTACTAATATGCATTGTCCATATTGTAGAAGAATGAAAGATGAAGGGAAATATACAAAGAAAGTAAAATTCATCAATAATCCCACACTCAGAGGGAACCACTATTAGTGTTTTGGTATAGTTCCTCCTGGATTTTCTTTTCCTCTAGATTTTTCCTGTATAAGCCTCCTATTCTCCTCTAAATCAGTGCAAAATTGCCTCCCTTTCTTAATTTGTACATTCAGTCTAACATGTTTTACTGAGTTCTTACTATGTGTGAAATAGAGTGCTGGATGCTAACAATATAAAGGTATATTTTCTTCTTTTCAAGAAGCTCCTTGCTAACATTCGCCAGCATATGTCTTTTTGATATAAAATTTTGATACTACTGTTTATAGTGCTCAGTAACATATTTTACTCAATCATAGTGATAACAGCTATTCATACTATTCACTAGAATGTTTTTTCTTAGCAATCTCAGCATCTTTATCAATAAATGTAGGTGTATTACATCATCATCTAAAAGGCTGCATCATATTTTATAATGTGACTGTACCACCATTTATTTAATGGATCCATCAGGCTGTTTTCAATCTTTTCTTAAAAAATTAAAACAGTATTATGAGCACTCTCAATGAGTACTGTAGTTTTCACAGTGACATGAACCAAATTGTATTTAAAATGATAAAGCTTATAGCAGGGTAGTAGGAAGCCTGGAAGAATTAGACTGGTGACAGAGACCACTTATTGTAGTGTCACAAGAAGAGAAAATGATGAATTCTACTGAGAAGAGTGTCTCTAGCCAGGAAAAGAAATAAGCAGATATGAGAGACATTTTTGATAGAGGAAACAACGCAGCTGATTAGAAGTGGTGAGCAAGAGGAAATGGTAAAACAAAATTCTGTAGCTTTCAGTTAGCAGATGAGGTGTGTTGATAACTACCAACTAAGTCAAGAAATAAACAGTGCTTTGGTTTGGGGATTTGAAAGACTTTGGGGATATAGAAGTAGGCTATAATCATAGACTGAAAGAGCCTTGGGATGAAGTTAGAATTTGTGTTATCAACATATAAAAGAGAGAAATTCATGAGAAAAAATGAGATCTCGTAACAAGAAAGTTTATAGTAATAATAAGAGAGTTGACTGAAGAATTCTAAAGAATGGAAAATTTAATGTGGAGAGAGAAGACAAGCCTATGAAAACTGTGGGAAGTTGTAAGGTCTTCCTGGCCAAGAAAGTTGCAAAGAAAGATTCACTCTGATTTCAAGATTTAAAAGCCTCATGGAAGAGATGGAAACAATATTTTAGTTGAGTGTTGCTGTTTAGCAAAAATTGGGCTAATTTATTTTAAAAATCTATTTTCAAGTCATCTAGATTAAAATTGAGTCTTACATTTATGTAATTTTGATTTTGTAGGGAGGAAAGTTTACCTAAATAAATAACATAAATAAATTTATAAAGGGAGTTTTTGAACTATGTAGCATGATAAACAACAACAAAAAGTTATATAGCTAGTCCATTATGTATTTTGTATTAGAATGGCCTAATGTAATAAGGTCTCTGAATATTCTTCTTACTAATTCAGGAAATACACTTTCATTTAGCACCACTTCTTTCCTTAACGTTTTACTATTTGTTTTTAGGGTCATAACATTAATAACCTTGGAGCTTATAAAGTGCACATTCTTATTTTCAAAAATGAAGAAATTAATACTCAGAGTGATTAAGGTTGGCCAAGGTCATGTGACTTATTTTTGGAAGAGATGGGAGGAATATTTCAAAAACTAATACTCCATTGAATAATCTTTTAATTTATAATTTATTTTCTTTTATTTCATGTAGATTTATCAGAATTTGGAGATATGTTTGGATAGCTATATTTTATAAGCAGTTTTGACTTATACATATGAAGTATTCCAATATAGACAGAGATTTTGAAGATAACTATAGATCTGTAAGATATAAGATAGATAAGGTCATTTGCAAACGGTGTGTAATTTACCATTTTAAATTCTACCTTGGCCCTTTTTATTGTCCCTGAGACAGTGACCAAGAGATGGGCAGGGAAAATTGGTCCATTTTGTCCCTAGGAGCACAGAGGCCATGAGCAGGAGGAGTGCGGTCCAGTGTTAGCTCAAGTTATTCATTCCAGACACCATAGTTTACTGGAGGCTCAACATTGGCCAACTGCTCTAAATTAGCCTCAATTTGAATTTTGATCAAATCAAAGTGTTTTTCCTCTCTTATTCTCAATGTTCTCATTTGTTAAATTTTAATATTAAATATTTAATCCTTAGGATTATCAAGGAAGTAAAATGTCAAACCTCTAATTATGCCTGGCACATAGTAGGAGCACAATTAATGTTAAGTGCAGATATTGTTGCTGTTATTCCGTATGCTTTCTCATGGAGGGTGAATAAATATTACATCTTCCCGATCCTTTTATAAGATGCTGCTTAGAATTGCATCATTCCCTTGTGGTTCATTTCAAAAAGAACAAATTATTGGGGTGCCTGGGTGCCTCAGTCGGTTGAGCGTCTGACTCCGGCTCAGGTCATGATCTCGCAGTTCCTGAGTTCGAGCCCCCTGTCAGGCTCTGTGCTGATAGCTCGGAGCCTGGAGCCTGTTTTGGATTCTGTGTCTCCCTCTCTCTCTGCCCCTCCCCCGCTTATGCTCTGTCTCTGTCTCTCAAAAATGAATAAATGTTAAAAAAAATTTTAAAAACTATTTAACTAAGTAATTTAATTTTTTAATATTTACAGAAGTTAATCAAATAATTGATCATGTAAGTTTTAAAAATGTAGCCATTTAAAAATATATTTTATTGCCAAATTCTAGAATGTATATATCTGCTTCAAGAAAGTGGTGGTTAATGAAGTCATATGATTTTTGTCTTTCTCTGACTGACTAATTTCACTTAGCATAATACCCTCTAGTTCCGTCCACATAGTTGCAAATGGCAAGATTTCATTCTTTTTGATTGCTGAGTAATACTCCATCTTCTTTATCCATTCATCCATTAATTCATATGAGTCCTTTAAGAGACAAAACAGATGAACATAAGGGAAGGGACACAAAAATAATATAAAAACAGTGAGGGGGACAAAACAGAAGAGCCTCATAAATATGGAGAACAAACTGAGGGTTATGGGAGGGGTTGTGGGAGGGGGGATGGGCTAAATGAGTAAGGGGCACTAAGGAATCTACTCCTGAAATCATTGTTGCACTATATACTAACAAATTTGGATGTAAATTAAAAAAAATAAAAATTAAATTAAAAAAAATTAAATGCAAGGAAGTGGTGGTTAATATTTCATATTTTTTTCTAATTTCTAAGATGTATGCATTATTTAAGTAACTTTTTTAAAAATAAGAAGCAAATGAAGTAATTAAATGAAAGGAAAAAAACCTGAAGATACTTAAATAGCAAGATAATTAACTTCCCTATCACTTTGGACTCAAATTTATTTTCCTCTATGTGTAACAAGAGCGATAACAGTTCAACGTTAAGTTGAAAATTAATTTAAAAACTATGTTTGTTTTTGTTCTCGGGCACTGGAACACAGTAATGCCAAAAGGAAGAATAAAATCTTTGCCTTTTTATCCATGTATGCAGTGATACCTCTAAAGGAAGCATATGATGTTTCTCAGAAGGGTAGAATTATTCCTATATTTCTGGTTATTCTTATTCTGGCATTCTAAGTTAGCCTTTGTTTTTTGATAGACATTTTAATTGCCCAAATACAATGGATTTCATATATGTTTGTATAAGAAATAAAAGTTTTCAGAGGAATAGGTAATGTTTCTAAAACAACACACTGAAAAGTATTTGCCTCTTACTGGTTCATACTTTTCACTAAACCCTAACATAAATATATTCCAGCACAGTAAATTTCACGTAAAATGAATGTCTCATAAATATCTTCAGTAAACTAAAAAATTAGCTTTACTTGAAAAAATTACAATTATTTTATTGTTGAAATATGTTCTCGAAAATTCACTTAAAATTAATTCCACAGAAATAGGGGCAAATTGTGACAAACTACTTATAGTTATCTCAAAATGTCTTAAAAGGAAATTATGTGAAATTAAAATGTTAAAAATATTAAAAGTCCAAAAGAGAAGAATATAGTGGATTGTCAGAGTGTGGCATTCTAAGTCTGTTGTTGCATTCCATTTCCATCAGGGAGAAAACAAACCTTAAATGTTAGCAATTTGGCAACATTTCGTACACCAGAGTCAAAACTTCTGATTTTCTATCAGAGGTTCTTTGTTTTCCTTTTCCTATTACTTGCATTTACTGTGCCTGCTAAGTCGAAAATGTCTCTTATCCCTTTCTTAGAGCATCTTTGGGTAAGAGATAACAACATAGGAAACAAGACTGAAAAGCTGGATCCTACCCTCAGCAAGCAGGATCACTCTTCTATGAAATGCAGATGTTAAAAACCCAGCTAATGACTGATCATGACAAGTCATTGAGTAGATTGTTCTTATGTTGACCGTTCATGTTCCAATTTAATGCTTTATTTATTTTGCTAATGTTGTTTAAATACCTCATCTGTGAGAGTCATAGGAAAACAATTCAGAATTCTTTTAGGTGAGAGTATGTGCCACTTACTCCCAAGGTCTCTATTATTTTTGTCATCTGAATTGTCACACTTCTTCAACCAGCAGAAATTGTTTCCTTATGATTTTCTGTGTTTGGATATGCTTTACCAGTTTATACTAACCTTGAAAAATTTTCTTTTTCCCATTTCAAGTTCCACCCAATCTGACTGTTCCACAGGAAAAATCACCTCTGGTCACCAGAGAAGGGGACACAATAGAACTGCAGTGTCAAGTAACTGGAAAACCTAAACCCATCATCCTCTGGTCTAGAGCGGATAAAGAAGTTGCAATGCCTGATGGGTCAATGCAAATGGAGAGTTACGATGGGACACTGAGGATTGTGAATGTATCTAGAGAAATGTCAGGAATGTACAGGTGTCAGACCAGCCAGTACAATGGATTTAACGTGAAACCAAGAGAAGCCTTGGTGCAGCTCATCGTGCAATGTAAGTAATGTTTTTGTCTGTTTCTACCGGGGACAAAAGGAAAGAAAGGATGTGATGATTCAGCTAGTAAAATGAGGTGATTTTGGTGTCGGATTAGGATAAAATATTTCTATATTGTCACTACCCGATTTAAATTATAGTTTTCCCTTAAATCTGCTTATTGCTTGAGTTAGAAGTAATAGAAAAGAACAGTATCAGTGTGGTGTGTGTGTGTGTGTGTGTGTGTGTGTGTGTGTGTGTGTGTTTTGATTATGATGGTATTATGTGGTTGGTTAATGCCAAAGCATCAACAAATCTAATGGTGAAAAACTGGCTATGTGCAATGAAGCAGAGTGGAGACTGCAAGTACTTGCTAATTCAGATTACAATACTCTTGTCTTCACAATTCTTGTTTCTACTTCAGGCTATTGCTTGCCCTTTGCCCAAATTATCCACCTACTCCAGTGCACCCCTCTGCTTAAATTGTGGAAACCTCATCATTAAACTGCTATGTTTGCATATCTGAAGCTGTAAGAGTAGATTACACAATTTTCTAGTCATATTGAGATAATTCACATATTAGGTACTGAATTTTTGCTTGATTTTGGTAACAGATAATTGTTTCACTGTGAGAGTCAAATATAATAGATTTTTAACTATTTTTATTGAAATCACTGTTATACTTCTAACAAAAAAACTGGAGACATTGTGTGCTTTGAATTTGCTTTTAATATTAAAAGTACCTAAATTCATAAAGGTAAGAAAAAATTTAATGATGTCCTGATGTTGGGATATTAGAGGATGCCCTGGTAAATTGGATGGCAGGTGGTACAGATAGGGCCAAAAGAGAAGAAGCAAACTAAACACAATCTTTTCAAACTCTGGTAACGCTGCTGTAAATTTTAATTGATGTGTATTTTGTTAAATACATGTTGGCAAAGTCTTTAAGAATATGAATGAATTAGATGAAAGTACACACTTCAATAAGAAATGATGTTGTTTTCTTTCTATGGTTCTGTAACTCAGAAAATGGAAAACAGAATTTAGTCCAAAAATGTCTCTTTTTATATTAGATTTAAGGATGTCAGCAAATTGGATTAACTGACTTTAAATTTGAAAGAATAGTTGAGATATGGAAAGATTATGTTTGGGACTAATAAAAAGTTCATTTATGTCTGAGGTGTGTGAGTGAGGTTGGGAGGAACAAGGTTCTGGGTGCTGTTTACCGATTCCCTCTCTCCATTCTGTAGAAACTCAGACTCTAGTGTGCTGTTTGCCCTATAAATATGCAAACTGATATTTGCATAGGATAAAATATTTAGTCAAATACCTTGGCTGATTTCCAGTTGATTATTACTTTGTCTGGGGTTTTTTTCCCCAATAATAAAGCATTTAGATAGCAAGTTCTATTCAACAGTTTAGTATTGCTTATTCCTTATGGTCTTTGTACTCATGACAAGCTCATGGGTAGGAGGTTCATGTGAAAATAGGTTCCAGAAAGAAAAAGAGAAAAGAATAAAATAAAGAGGAAAAAAAAAGATACTTTCAAGTGACCATAGAGGAAACTGCAGTTTGGAATACTTCATTTTGTTGGTAATCCCAGAATTCTGTGCTTCCTCTAGAGTTAGGCACAAAGCCTGTGTTCGTAAAGGCTAGTTTCAGGGAAACTAGTGTCATGCTGCTCACACCTCTCTGGGGAATCTGTGATACAAATAAAAGCCATAGAACCCACTGATTATAAGGAATTTTGAAATAAAGTTTTAAGAACCAGGATCTCCAATCTCCATAGAATATACTAACCTTCAGAATTCTATTGGCGAGCTTTTTTTTTTCTTTGCTTCTTAAAAAGTCCCATAGGAAACATTAAGTTCAGCACAAGGTTTAAAAATTCAATCTTGTAATAGTGAATGAAAATAAATACTGGCACGGTTCTCTGTAGTGTCACAGGATGTAATTTACTAAAAGACACAGATAGACATAGGCAGAGTCTAGTTCATTTAATGTAAACAAAAAGATCTACATCCCAAGGTGACTTCCCAGAGCAGGGGATAGCATCTAACAGCACTTCCTCTCGGAGGCAAGCTTCCCTGGCCTACTGGGGAAGTCTTGCCAGTTCCAGGTGAGGATGCCATCATGTCTTTCAAGAAGCTCCCTTTCATGTATTCCCTCTTCTTGTGAAGAATCTAATTCTGTGTCTGAGCATTTGCCAAGTACAAGTAACTGGTAACAACTCCAGATTACTCCTGAGTGAATCAAATGTTGATATTCCAGGCACATAATACCTGCTAGCAAGTCCAACCTGCATGCCTACCTAAGGCTTATTCCTGCAAAACTAATGATGCAAGAATTCTGGTATTTTTTAAATGATAAACATTCCAGCTTTTATAGTGGTTTCTTAAAGTCATGAAAATAATATAGCATTTGTGCTAAACTTGCAGTCATGCTACATGTAGGAAATAGCCATGTGAATATAAAATACTAAGTTATTTCATATACATGTGCACACACTTATACATACATATATGTGCATATGTTTATATTATCTTTAGTAATTATATCACTGAAGCGAACAAGCGTTGCTTTATATATGTTGTATATTCTCAGCATAATATATTTTGCACTATAGCTATTCATTAAATCTGTGTGGTAAATGTAAGTTATGGTACCAAAAGGAATTATATATATGTGTATACATGTGTGTGTATATATAAATATATATTGCATATATATGAATTGCATATACATATAATATTGCATAGTGTGTGTGTGTGTGTATATATGTGTGTGTGTGTGTGTATATATATATATATATATATATATATATATATATATATATATAAAGCTCATACTCCTTGCTTCCTACATGACTGGTTTTTATTATTTAGGTTTCAGGAGTATCTGAGAACTTGTTGCATAGAGTTTGAGACCTGAAAGTGTTCAAGTATACGAAGAAGATGCCAAATTATTCTAACACTAATAAAACACCTCTTTCAGGACTTGAACTCTACACTTTAGTTTATGATTTCTTTTCTTAGAATATTTATTACGTTGGAAACTTCTGGGGCAAATCTGTTTTTCACACACATGCACACATAATATACACATTTATATATAATTTTATGTCTGAAGTGTAAAAGAATGAAAAAGAGATCGTCATAGTAAATAGGAAACCAACAAAAATCTAGTATCTTTAAGGCACATTTTTTCCCCTTGTTTACTTTTACTGTGTCCAATTAAACAGTCACCAGTCAAAAGGACTAAAGGAGCACAGAAGTAATTGTTGAGATTGTACGTGCCTAAATGTAAATAGTATATATATTTCCATATTATATAGATAATGGACTACTTTGTGGGTTTAATGTTCTAAATTGCCAAATGAGACTTAATTTTAGCTAATGTTGAATTAAAATTATGAAGCAATCATCTTATTAAAACCTTTTGAATTATTTGCTATCTCAATTAATTTGCTTACTCTTAAAGAATGATTTAACAAGTGACAGAAGCCTCAAGGTATTTTATACCATTCTATAGCCTGTTACGAGAAGCTACATCACCAAAATGAAATAGTTTAAATTACTAAATTCTTGTGTACATTGCTTGATCCTGGAAAACAAACAAACAAAACTATTTTATCATAATATTTTTAACTTTTACATTTGCCAATTATCACAAATGATATGGGCCAGAATAAGTAGCTGCAAATATAATTATAAAAGTTTGAAAAATAATGATTTAAAGTTAATCTAAACTTCTAAAAATTTGCTAGGTGAAACTACAAAGTGCAATATGAAGTTTTAATAATCTTCAAATTTTTAGCCATTACTTAATTTCATCTCAGGGTATTTGGAACTGTATAATTCTTTTGTTAAGTTTCCAGCTCACTTTTATTTGAAACCGATTTATTCTCCTACAATAGAATCTTTAAAAAGAGTTATATGTGTTAACTGATCCATATCATTTAAAAATCATAGTGTGTATAGAGCTTATTGAACAAAACTAGAACAATTTCCTAACAAAGTTATAGTAATAAAATGATAAAAATTAAATGATTTAATTGACCCATTAGAGTAGTGATTGTTTGAATCTTGATTAAATAAAAGTCCCATTGGATGAATAAATTCAAATATATATTTGAAAGAAGGAACTAAGATATGCCTATTGTCCCCCTAAAGGAAATTGTTGTTTTTCTTATATATGTATTATATAAGTATACTTACAACATTATGTACTCTGAATTTAATTTCATAAACTGTAACATTTTATTTTAATAAAAGCTATCCTTTAAATGGTTTCATCTCAGAGCACTGGTAATATCTTTCAGTTAAGTGAGTATATTTTGAAATACAATTTTCTTGAAAATCAGTTGGAGAAGATATATACTGCATTGAATGTTACTTTTATTATCAAAGCTTCATTATATATATGCACATTTGTTGCACCTACCATACAAATAGGAGAAAATCAAATTTAATTTCATATATAGGGAATCTACTCAGACTTGGAAATTCCAAAGACAGTCTGGCAAAGTGAGGTCCCTTATCATTTGGAATGAAGGAGGAGGCAGGTAGTAGTCTGGGACTTCAAAGGGAAAGAATGCAATTCACAGGAAAATGAAAAAGAGTAAATGTTTGGTAAGCAAATATTTGTTGCGTTATTGGGAAACAGTGGGACACAGAAGATTTTGATCAAACAGGCCTTGCTAGGTTCCTCCCGGTCTATCATACCCTAGTTTATAGCATAATGTAATTATCTATGGTGATAGCTCTCTGGAACAGGTTCTCTTTCTCAATTCTTTGTAGGCAGTTGAGGGGGGTAGGTAAAGAGGTTTTCCTGAATCTGCTGGGCCTAGATTGCTTTTTAACTCAAAATAATCTTCCTGCCAAAGTGGCCCATCTTGGGGTGGCCTACCCTTGGTCCCTACAAGAAGATCATGGAACTTATACAGGAAAAGAAACTTAAATACAGATTAGAATGTAATGCTCACTATTGTTAAGACAAGTTATTGAGCAATTTTGTGTAATGTTGAGATGTATAGAATTACTATTGCGTGAATAGAACTACTTTTTGGATTTTTTTAAACAGCAAAGTTGCCCTGAAAAGGATAGTGGGGCTAGAGATTAATCTAAAGTTAATACAAGAGACAAAGGAACTATTGATTAAAGAGGATGCAAGCAATTTGCCTTCTTCACACAGGAAGATGTTAAAGCTATCCAAAGGAGGGGCACCTGGGTGGCGCAGTCGGTTAAGCGTCCGACTTCAGCCAGGTCACAATCTCGCAGTCCGTGAGTTCGAGCCCCGTGTCAGGCTCTGGGCTGATGGCTCGGAGCCTGGAGCCTGTTTCCGATTCTGTGTCTCCCTCTCTCTCTGCCCCTCCCCCGTTCATGCTCTGTCTCTCTCTGTCCCAAAAATAAATAAAAACGTTGAAAAAAAATTTAAAAAAAGCTATCCAAAGGAATTTATAATTAAATGGACAAGAATTTTAACTTATTAGCAGAACAATAAAAGGGCTTCCAGCTCAGTAGCCTACTTACCCAGATGCTTTTCCTATTTTCCATATTAATTCAGTCTATCCCTTCTCAACCTTCTAGACAAGATTATTTGGTGTTGACTCATTAGCTAGGCTCCTTTACTCCCTTCTCCTGTTTCCACCAATTTGTCAACTGCTTTTCATTATTCAAGTCCTGGCTAAATCCCCTCCCTTTAGAAAGCCTCTTGGTACTGGAGAAGGGTACTGATTGTGACCCATTTCTAGAGCCTCAATACTTAGGAAAAGTTCATCACTTTTTAAAAGTCTGCCTGGTAAGAAATTATTAACTTCATTATTAACTTCATTAACCCACTAGAATGTAGGTTGGGAAAAGCTTTTAAGTTTACTAACAATATAATATTTTAAGCATTCATTTTTCATATTTTATGTTTAAGGATTATTGCACAGAATTTAGCATTTATTATACAAAGTTCTTTTATTTGAATTAAATGGCTATGTTGTTGTTTGCAGCAGTTATTATAAACATTAATCAACTGAACCCTAAGGTAATGTTAATATTATAAAAACAATATTTATGCTATTTTCTCTGATCCTACCTTTCCTGTCCGCCAGATAGTTAAGATCTTCTCTTTGGAAAGAAGAAGCAATATTCTTATAAGTTGGTGTACAATTTAAACTGTATAAAATAAAACTCTCAAATTTCTACTTCAAGTCAATATGTCATATAAATATATCTTACCTCATTTCCCAGTGGATTTAATGAGGAATTATAATGGAGCCGCCTTGAAAACAGATGTGTTTAAACATTTTATTTTTGTATTACTACTGAACATTTGAAAATTGAACTTCCCAAGTGGATATGTTATTCTGCAGAGTGTATTTAGGATGAATTTACTTGAGCTGAACTGCTTCTGCCCTCCCAGGTAATCAATCTCTTTGCTCCCTGTTTTCTCCCTCTTCCAGAAAGGATAGCATGGTAGATAACCATCTAAGGGAGTTATCAGAGAAAACAGAAAATCTCTCTCTTTTTACAATATTTTTAATGTTTTTTTTTTGAAAGAGAGAGAGAGAGAGAGCACAAGCAGGGGAGGAGCAGAGAGAGGGTGACAGAGGATATGAAGCAGGCTCTGTGCTGAGAGCAGAGAGCCTGACGTGGGGCTCAACCCATAAGCCATGAGATCATGACCTGAGCTGAAGTAGGATGCCCAACTGACTGAGCCACCCAGGGGCCCTAAAACTCTCTTTCTAAAGAGCTTCTCAATGTAGAATACAGATGTGATGTCTTTATTGAACAGTCAAGTACAGATTATCTGGAAAGAGGATAGGTTTATTCAGAATAAAGATCATGTAAAGAAACTATATCCATAATTTATTTCATTGTTGCTATTTTAATGTAGATACAAGCATGGTTTAATATTTAGAAAGCCTTAAACATTAAAAGTTTTGTTTTCAGTGTCCATATAAAGAAGTGGAATGGGGGGGGCAGCCAGTTTTAGAAGGATGATTAAAAGTAGTCCAATTTAACCAGTCAAGTCTTGTGTTTATTGATATTGCCAAGTTAAGTACTTAGGCCCACCCCTGTAGTGCAGAAAAAAAATTAAGTGTAAATAACAGCATTTCCATAATACTGAAAAGATTTTGGAATATCTTTCCAAAATATCTGAAAAGATATTTTCCCTGAAATAGATCTGTGATTAAATTAAATGTGCTTTGAATGAAGAAAGTTTATACTGTCTCCTTTCCCAGTGTCTTTTCCTCACCTCCTCCCTTCCTCATTTTATGGAAGTATATTCTCTAAAAGAGGTGAAATAAACACATATATCAATAAATGTGTGACTATAAAATTTTTGTAACTTTTTTCATTGTAGTTAAAAAGGGATTTACCTCTCATCGAAAAATAAATGTATTCTTCCCAAGTATAGAATTTAGACATCTTCTAAATACCATGTTCTTCTCCCATGAAAATAAAAATGTAATAATCCTAATCCATTAAAATAAATCATACATAGAAGTTTATAATAGTATACCCCATGGACATGCCTGTGTTTATCAATTTATTTTAAATAATATACCACCAATAAAATGCTTTGTGTATGGGAAAATATAAAGTAGGCAGAAGACATGGCTCTGTGGTTAAGAAAAAAATCCATAATCATTTCAGAAGTTAGGTAACAATGTAAGAAATTGAATATCAAAAAAGCAGTTAGTCATATACATAAAAGCAATCAGGAAGTGAGAAATCATAGGCCAGTGTTGTGAGAGAAAGGCATGACTTATACTATCCCTCTAAGCAGAAGACACACATTTAATCAGTGTTTAAACCACCTGCAAGCAAATAGAATTCATAAAGAATTTTAGCTTATGTTTTGTTAGTAATTTTGTCTTTATTTATTATCAATTGTTTGATTATCTTAGTTTGATATTTAATACCAGCCCCATATTTTTTTGTCTTTGCATGTATTATATTGTTTTGGGTTATATTATATTCTGTTTTGTTAATAACTTTTAAACTAGTAGTAAACTCCTTTACTGTGTAAGCTACAGGAGGGTCTTCTTAGGTGCAATTATTTCCAAACCCATGGGACTACCATAGACACATATGGCATCAAATTCAGTTTATAGATATAAGGTTGGAAGCACAGCTTGCTGGCATGCCCTCTCACTCCCCACTTCTGGGGACACTTGAGAATTCTGGAAGCACGTTTGCCTGTCAGGACTGAAAGAGGAGTTATGCTACTGGCGTCTAGGGCTCAGCGGCCAGGAATGCTGTTAGATGTCCCAAATGCATAGGCCAAACTCCAGAGAAAGAATTATTCTGCATAAAATGTAATAATTTGTTTTATGTGGGGGTTGTCCTATCAATTTAAGGGAATTTAGAGGCATTCTTGGCCTCTAATCTTGAGATGTCAGTAGCAAGCCTCTCCTCACGTCATGACATTAAAAAAAAAAAGAAAAAAAGAAAAGAAAAAATGTCTTCAAACATTGCCATATATCCCCTGATGGTCAAACTTACCCAGGTTAAGGCCCATGTACAAGAGAAGAGCTACATAATTTGGGGATGGGAACTCTGGCAGAAGTTTCTGCCCCACAGGAACCAATGTTTCTTATACCAAACCTATAGGTACAACTGTGAAAATCCCTGAAGTTACAGTCACTACACCAGTAGCTCAAAGCTATGGCATCCTATTAACTATTATTCCTCTATTTCTATTCCTCTCAATCTAGAAGCAATTTAATACAAAAATGTTACCTAAAATCAAAGTTGACATTCTTCCCTTGTCAAGTTACCAGGGCAGCAGAGCAGAACTTTAAAAGAAGGTCAGATTCTCATGCAGCAGGGAAAAGGCTTTTGTCATGGCTTGGAATGTATCTACTCTTCATCTGCCATCCTAAACTTTCTTAGTAATTCTTTTGTGTTAGTATTCTTTGTTTGATCATAATAATTACAGTTGTGGATATCAAGCAAGTATGTTTCCAACATACTTCACTTATTATTTTTTTTTTGACTCTTCTTCTGTAAACTGCTGTGCCTGTATTCTTTCTTTGTAAGACTTTTGGCTTTGTATCTGGGTTTGGGAGGGAGTAGCTGTATTTCATGCTGTTCCATCGGACCATTTGATCTCTTATGAATTCCTTTTTTCTGGCAAATGAGTATTTCCTTGAAACCTTAAAGATTCTAGTAGGAAAAAAGCAAAAATTCTTGAAAAGGAAACTTTGAGACTTAAGCTGACCATGCATTGTGAAATGAAAGAAATTCTCACTTGATTTCACACATATTAGATTTATTTTAAATGTGGAAATTACTTTTTTCTTCTTAATTCCAAACTATTTTCAAAGAGAAAGAAGTGAAATACTTTTTGGAAAATTAGTGAATGTGTGGATTTTGTTCTTTAATATTGTTTCTCAGTGAATGAAATAAAATGTTTTCCTTCAGACTGTTATGTAGCTTGGGTAGCATTGTTTTTTTTTTCTTTTTTCAATTAAAGAGGGGTTTAACTTTAAAAAAATAATCAATGCTGGATAATACTAAAAATTAAGCAGAAATTAAAAAAATCTTTAAGAAAAATGACATATATTTTCTTAGTATGTTAACTATTTGCATTGAACTGTATGAAATGGCAGAATTAATCTGATGATCCTTCAGTTATTCTCAGTTTCACTCTGTCAGCATCAACATTTTTTCCAGTGATTCTACTATTTGAAGATATATGTTCTTAAGCACAAGCTAACTGCTTTGTGTACAACATAGAATGATAAATATAATATTTTATTGCTGAGTTAAAAGACACAAGTAATCTGAGTATGTGAAGTTTTCACTGTAATTACTTAAAACCTGAAGCTACAAATGTATGCAAATATTTAGAGGATATAAATGTGTATGATAGATGTCTGTCTGCCCATCTATCTACCCTTCCATCCATCCAGCCATCAATCCTTCTGCCTCTCTCAATGTTATTAGCTTCATGCATTTTGCATCTTTACTGAGTGAACACTCATTCTTATTAATGCATTTTTCTTCTTTGCCTTTTATAATTCCATATGTGCTAGTTCTGTTTTAATTTTCCACTTATGTCTTTATTTCTGTTTATTCTTCCTTTCTCCAAATCAGGTTTTGTTTCTATTTTTCTTTTACTCTACACTCCCTTGCTTGGCAATTTAAGGACTTAAACTATGACTATGCAGATCTTCCCTGCATTTGTATCTGGGACAGTCAGGCAGCTTCTGTGAATTTCAACTTAGTTTCCTGATTTATTCTAAAATCTAATATGACTATAATTAAACTTATAGTGATTCCTTAACTATTTTTTCTCCTCTTGAGTTCCCTGCTCCACCTAAAAAGATCTCGCTCCTCTCTGTTATGAAAGTCATCATTCTATCTTCCTTCTTTCCCAATATGCAACTGAAAATCAGGATATTGGATTCTGAAATTTGAGATATGGTTTAAATTGCAGCTTTGCTACTTTAACTGTAATTTCTCTCAGTGTTCATTCTCCATATCTGTCATCTCTGAGGACCAAATTAAACGATGCCAGGACAGTGTTTATCCAATGTTTGGCACATAGATAGTACTTCCTAATCATTAGCTCTCAGTTCTCAAAACCTTCTCAGTATCTATTCAGTCCTCTCCAGTCCCACTCATTTTCAAAGCTAGGCCCTTTATCTCCTGCAAGAAATTCCTATTTTTCCCCACCTCTGATCTTCTCTCTCCCCCCTCAGAACATCAGTGTCAGATGAACATTCCTTTATGAGCAGGAACACTTTGGGTTGCAAATAACAGAAAATTCTTATCTAAATCCTCTTTTTTTTTTTTTGCCTCTCCTCCAAGGATTAACTCCAGTGGGATCTGATTCCCTTGGCTTAGGTAGCCATTCTGTATAGCAAAGTCATGGCTGCAAGTGCTCGTTATTCCCTCTTTAGAAATTCTGTATTGCTGCTCACTACTCATGATTCAAAGTTCAGACTGCTAGACTTGGCAAACAGGATCCTCCACCGTTCTGTGAGATCATATGCCATATTCCAGTCAAGGTGAACATTTCATTATCCGGTGCACTTTTGAATTTGGTGCTTTTTATAATTTCATTTTTTTCCTAATGAATATGCTTAAAGTCACCTCTCCTGAACCTACTCTTTACCATTTTTAAAGCAACAGTTGAATGCCATTTGTCGCATAAAATTTCTCTCTGAAACCTCCAGCTGTATCTAATCTTTTTATTCTCTAAATTGACACTTTTTTTTCTGGACTTACCAATTTCAACATTCTATTCCTAAATTATATATACGAGATATATATAATAGATATAGATCTTCTTTTCTCTCTTTTTTTCTCTCTCATAAGAACATAAGTTCTTTTTTTCATGAATCATGATTGTGTCTTCCTAAAGGACCTAGATCAGAAAATACATAAACTAATAAATTATTTGAAATAGGTACTTCTGGCTTTGGTCATGTTTTTCAGCTGCTGTTTTGTTAATGAAGATATAACATTACATGTACAGTTTTTACTATAACTATGAATATGAGTACATTTTTAGGGGAGAAATAGGTTATAAATTGTAGGATAGGTTCTGATTCTGGCACTGGTTCTAATCCTAGATTTTTTAAATTATTTTTTATTGTTTATTAATTTTTGAGAGAGAGACAGAGTGCAAGTGGGAGACAACAGAAAGAGAGGAGACACAGAATCTGAAGCAGTCTACAGGCTCTGAGCTGTCAGCACAGAGCCCAGCGCGGGGCTGGAACCCACGAACCATGAGATCATGACCTGGGCCAAAGTCAGACGCTTTACCAACTGAGCCACCCAGGCACCCCTAATTCTAACTGTTTTTAATGTGTGACTAACTCTGTCTCTACAACCAATTTCCTTATGCAAATGAAGAATTTAGTAGGATGATTTCTAAGTCATGGTCAAGTTTGAAATTGTTGCCAGTAAGTGTCTGATGTATAATTTATGCATATATCACAGCGAACCCATATTTTAGTAGCCATTTCAGGAATCTCCTAGAAACTGTATGTTTGAATTGAAAAGATGCATGATGAGGGGCATCTGGGTGGCTCAGTCAGTTAAGCATTTCCACTCAGGTCATGATCTCGTGGCTTCCTGGGTTTGAGCCCCACATCAGGCTCTGTGCTGACAGTGCAGAGCTTGCTTGGGATTCTCTATCTCCCTCTCTCTCTGCCGCTCCCCCTCTTCTGCTGTCTCTGTCTCTCTCAAAATAAATACATAAACTTTTTTTTTTTAAAAAAGATGCATGATGACAACATTTCATTGGAAGAAGTTCCCAGTGTTAAAATGTCTGTTCTGTGTTAAAGACGGGTAAAAAAATTTAAAAAAGATAACCTGAAGACAAGTAGAACATTAATTATATCTGCTTTACATCTATTGCATCTAGAGAAAATACATTTGAAGTAATGGAAAAAGCATTCTTGGTATATAGATAATGACAAGAATTTAGTGTCTGTGAATTAAAATTTCAGAAGTTTATTAAACATATCATCCTTATGAATTTTACTTGAGTCTTTTCCTTTGTTTGGTTTATGATTAACTTCACTGTAGAGTAGGACTGATCACTAGGTACAGTACTGAATCCATAAACTATTACAAATATCATGCATACAAATATGTGTTATTTTGCAGTTACTTTTAAAGACTGTGGATCTGCTATCTTATTAAGGATACTACTGTCTGGTTTCTTCTTTAGAAAAAAGAAGCAACTTTTTTAAAGCAACTTAAATTATTAAAGTTAAAGCAACTTAAATTATTTTATTTTTGTGTGTATGTATGTCTGTTTCTATGTAGATATCCTTTGCAGCTTATCTATAAAGAAAATGTACAAAGCAATGGAAAGATATGGTAGCTTGGAAATTAGTACTTTTCTCTCAAACACCATTTTATCTCACATGCCTAATTTAAAAATTAGATTGCCAGTTTGCTTTAGCAAGAAGCTTTTTCCAAAAAGTTTCTGAGTCTCTTTTTCTTCAGAGCAATCTGTTAAAAATTTCAGCTTCCAATGTTTAAACATATTTTGTCAGCTCATTTGAGTAAGAAAACCTAATTTGTTCAGCATACACATTAGTATTTATCTGGAGTTGAGTAAGATTTTACATGAAATGGCCATTTTGACCTTGGATAATAATAACAGTAGTATTTGATAAACCATGTGACAGTCCAGAGTATGTTTTGGTTCCCTTCAGAGGTCTTGGGAAAACATGATTATTTTCCGAGGCAGCTTTTGAACGTTCTTACTTTCAGAAACTCTCTTTCTTTACCTCCCTCCGTCTTTGTCTTCTCTCTCCCTCTCTATACACAAATATACACATACATACGTTCATACACACATACATGCATGCACACACATACACATACATACACACATGCACATATACATGCATACACACATACAAAATATGCATATACATATATACACACATACACACGTACCTACACACGTACATACACCCATACATACATACATATATACACACATACACATATACATATACACATGCAAACATACACACATACATACATACTTTTAGGGAGTTTTAATTTGAGTATATCGCTCCTTCTTTGAAGATGGAACATACTTTTCACTTGTCTGTTTTCAGATTCAGACTGGTTTTCTCTAGAAATGTACATGAGAAATTCTGGATTTTTTCCCTTCTTCCTTGTCCTGAAGATGAACTCCATGCCATCCCATGCTGTGTAGTACACTTGGTCCCAAATTGCAGCTTAAGTGTAATTATTGTTTTTTTTTTTTTACATTGATGACAAAATAAACCAGTGTTTCCTAAGACTCATATCTGACCTGGGGCACCTGGGGGGCTCAGTCAGTTGGGTGTCCAATTCTTGATTTCGGTTCAGGTCATGATCTCAGTTTGTGGGATTGAGGCCCACATCAGGCTCTGTGCTGACAGTGTGGAGCCTGCTTGGGATTCGCTCTCCCTCTCTCTCTCTCTGGCCCTCCTCCCACCCCTCTCTAAAAATAAATAATCTTTAAAAAAAAGACTCATATCTGACCTTATTACCCCCAACTCTGGGCTCCAGTCATCTAATGTTTTCATATTTTCATTAATTCATTTGTAGAACTACTTAACACTGTTGTGTTTATATGTATGATTGTTAGAGAGGTTTCCACAAACAAAAAACTAAATTTGGTAATCTGCATATGTATATTCTTTTGTTGACACTTGATCTCAAGCTAATGCCTTGAAATTTCATGTTTCAGCTTGAATGGGGTCCTGAAGAGATGGGCTCAATAATGTCCATAAAATTCCAATAAAGTTTCTATATTCATCTATATATACTTAAATTAATAGGAATGCAAATGCGTACTATTTCCCTTTTATTAATAGTAATGCTACATATGTTTAGTTTAGATATGATACTGGTTTTCTATTGGGTTTCATTTCTTTTACCACGCAAATAATAATTTTACTTAATTTTTCCATAAAAATGTTGATTGTTCCAAATGCCTTTCCACATTGTTAAAATAACATTAACAACATAACTTCAACAAACAGTGGACTGACTTAAAAAGTAAAGCCAAATTACAAGAGAACATCTACTTGTAGTGTAACTTCTATGCCTCACCATGGTTGTTTTGTATACTTCCTTATTTTTTTCTAATTTTGTCAAAATAATGACTATTTTTCCTACATTGTAGACTCAAAACATTGGCATTATTTTTATTCTTCACATAATTATGTTTAATTTATCACTAAATGCTTCATTCTTTTCCAAGATAATGGAACTGTTTCCCTGTCTTTCTCTCTCCTTTCCATCTCTCTCTCTTAACATGTGAATCTGGCTGTTCCACCTGAAAATAGTGTTTATAATCTGTCTTTTATTTCTCTGCATTTCCAGTCTTTGCTTTATTCCCTTGCTTCACACTAGTTTCTGCATTAGCATCTTGGTTATGAAGCCATAGCTCCAAAAGATCTCGTAGTTTGACCTAGCTCTTCACACTGCTATGGTCTCCTGTGTTGCCACCTTGTGATGCTGGTTGATTAACCTTTGTCCTTTCTTCCCACTTTTTACTAATGAGAAGTCAGTTGTTCAACAGAACCTTTCTTTTCTCTCTCTCTTTGTTTTCCCCACAAGTGCACTATTTTCAAGTGTGCGTATATTTTAGTTTCTGCAGAATTACTAAGCCTATAAAATTGCTGAAAGTAAATGTGCATGTGTTTTTAGAAAACCGTTTTGAACAAAAAGACACAGGCAAAGATAAAGTGCAGTACTCAACGTTGGTATAGCATTATAATTGATGAGATAATGGTCTATTCATGAAATTTGACTACACTGCATAAGACCTTCTGGGCTTTTGCATTGCAAGTACTTTTTTTCTTTTTTCTTTTTTTAATTTTTTTTTTTTTTTAGTTTCAACCTTTCACTTAAAGTCTAGTTAGTTAACATATTGTGTAGCAAATATTTTTTTCTTAAACAATTGCTTTTTGTTCTTGCTGCTCAGTAGTGTGCCACATTTATTTACTTATTTTCACTTTAATCTGTATTCAAATGGGAAAGCTTTAATTAATTTTGTCAATAATTACTTACTGTTTTCTAGCCATTTTTGTGCTAGCATAAGGGAAATTCAAATAGGAAAGAAAGAGAATCTTTATGCTAGATATGATGTAGAGCCAGACAAAAACTTTTAACACTAGTGACAGAACACATACTATGTGAGCACAGAAGAGAGGATGCTGGTAGCTAATTATGCTTTGTCCTGACAGTGTATATGTTTGGTACATGGTTTTACATTTGATTTCACCAGTACTGACAGATGTGGATATGACTGTGTAAAAAGATTCTCCCTAATCCTCTTACTTCCTTTTAATTCTCTCAACTTAAACATCTTTGCAAAATGGCTTGAGCCCCTACAAGTATGGGGACTTTCTAGCCTGTCTCCCTAATATTTCTGGGGGTCCTTGATCCTCCTGTGAATCCCTCACTCTGAATTTTTCCTGTGTGCTCAATATGCACTCCACCAGCATACATCCCTTAGTGAGTTTTAATTTTCCCCACACATAATTTCATTTATTGGACACACTCTCTTTTCATTATTTCCCCAAAGCAGTATTAATCTAAGTCTGAGAGGCAAGACAGATGACTGAAGATTTCCAGAAACTGGGGGAAGGGGTAGATTAGAGAAGGAGATACTTAGAAAGGATTATCAGTGTCCCCAGATAGCCATCATTAGCATTTCTCTCTGTTAGGTCTAGATCTTAATTCCCATCTAAGTGAGATCTTCACTTCCTAACCCTCAGCCACTAATAGAAAACACAACTCCTATATATAATACTTACTATGGAGAGTAATTTACTTCTTTTCATGGTAAAGATCCCTTATTTATACTGCCTTGTCACAATTGAAAAGACTAGTAAAAGTATTTCTTTTAAAGAGGGACAAAAGCCAATTACCCCAGGAGAAACTTATGACATTTCCCAGGATCTATCAATCTAAGACTTCAGAATTGCATTTTTTACTTTCCTTCTCTGTGTGCTGTATAAGTACCTGTTTCTGTGTATACTGGTGTGTGTTCGTCTGCATATATATATATATATATATATATATATATATATATATATATAGAGTGTGTGTGTGTGTGTGTGTGTGTGTGTGTGTGCGCGCGCGCGTGCGCGTCTGGAGGGGTAAATATCAAAGATAAGGCAGGCAGAGTGCATGGGGTGGAGAGGAACGGAGAGTAACAAATGCCACAAATATTGAGTCTAAAATTCAACATAGTAATAAAAAGGGTAATACCAAAGCAAAGGCGACATTTTCTTGGGTGTCCTCTTAAACTGATTGACGTCATGTAGGTCCTATTTCATACAATGTTTTAAAGGTCATTAGGGGCAATATTTAAATCTAAAGGAAAACAAAATGGTAATGTTAATTCATTTATGTAGAGTCCTTCCCTTAAACTTTGAGAGCCTCTACTTCCCACATTCCGGAATAAGCAGGCAGGGAATGCCTCTCCAATACATAAGAACAAAAGAGATTTTTAATAGTTTTATTTTTCAACTTTATGTGGAATTTTAAAACCGTTTTCTTAAGAACTCATTTAAATATTTTCTCGTGTTTTCTTTTTTTCCCTGAATGTGGAAGATTGCATGTATGTATATAAATGTTTAGGCTCTGATTTTAGGGTCTGGTTAAATCCTGAGACTATGTCATATTTCTTTCTGTGGTTTCTTCACTTCTCTTTGTGTTGGTATTTCTTTCATATATAGTTGGACATAATATAGAATTAGAATTATTGTACTACTCATTATATATTTTTCCTACTTGATTTAAAATATTGATTACTATAATATTTTACATTTATTACTCAAAAACAAACATATATAGCTGGTTCTAAATTTTATTCCTTTTTTTTAATAGATGAATTCCTTCTGACCCTTTGGGTAAAGTTCTTTCATGGAACTACATTTCCCTAACTAGATCTAAAATAAAACCTGTCTCTATGGGCAACAAGAGAGCATGAAGTCAGGATATGTTTTCCTTTGATAAGCTTGAAAAGTCAATTTCAAGGATAAAGTACCTTGGTAAAAGTGAATCAGACTAGATAAACACAAATGGAAAACAGAAAAAATAGAGACATAAATAGATATGTGGTATATTCTACTTTTCCTAAATAAGAAAGGTAGTTACATGGAAAATACAGGTGTCTTACAAGAAGAAAACATTAACAAAGGGAGAGACCAAATTAAAAAAAAAAGATAGAATGTGGAAGAAAATAATAAAAACTTCTACAAATGAGAAAAATGGAAATATTTCAAAGGCATTTATCTGTGAGTTATGTAAAATTTCAATAATTGTCTACTAATTTCAAATCTATCCTAGGTGTATTAACAAAGATGTCAGAAGTTTAGACACTTAATTTTCCCTTCTTTATTTTTTTCAATTAGAACTGTATAATTACAAGAAAATTAATTATGACTAAACTTTATTTAAAAAGTCCATGGGATACCTGAGTGGCTTAGTCACTTAAGCATCCGACTCTTGATCTGGGCTCAGGTCATGATCTCATGGTTAAGTTCATGAATTCAAGCCCAGCATCTGGCTCTGTGCTGACAGCCAGGAGCCTACTTGGCATCCTCCCCTCTCTCCCTCTCTCTCTGCCGCTCTCCCCACTCATGCACACATGCTGTCTCTCTTTCTCTCTCTCAAAATAAATAAACACTTAAATATGAATAAATACAAATTCCTCATATTAGTAACAGTCTGTGTGAATTTATGTGCTAAGACATTTTTCGAAGCTCCAGAAGTCTAGTTCAAGTTGCATCATTGCAGGCTCCAAATTGATAGAGTAATAAAATAAGAGTTGCAGGCTTTTTCTTTTTCCAATGGAATATTTAAAATATATTCAGAGTGAGTTATTGAAATACATATAATCACAACTTCCCTGGTGCATTTATCTTAATTTCGTATTTAGAAATTATTTTGTATAAAATGATAAATCTGTGTTGAATGTACAAAGGGAAATGTCAAGAATGAGTTTTGAATGGGAGAGAAATTAACTCACCTACTGTGCTTCATGAGCCCTGAAAATCTGACAGATTTAAGGATAATGTATAATGACAGATTCTGTATTATTTGGGAAAATATTTGAGATATTATTAATGATATAATTTGGATTGTATGTTTATAAAAAGACTTTCTATTGTTTTTCAGAGAAATCTTGTGAGGAACATACACCTGATTCTTTTTTTTTTTAATGTTTGTTTATTTATTTATGAGGGAGAAAGAGAGCAAAAGAGAGTCAGAGGGAGAGAGAGAGAGAGAGAGAGAATCCCAAGCAGGCTCTGCACTGCTGGCAGCACAGGGCTGGACACGGGGCTTGAACCCATGAATGTGACATCATGACCTGAGCTGAAATCACGAGTCAGAGACTTAACCACCCAAGCACCCTGAGAAAGTAAATGTTTGAACTGAATTGATGAATGTAGCAATTTAAAGACAAGGGATCCAAAGGATAATCTTCAGACTCTTTCCACTATTTCCCCTGCTGACTACTTTTAAAATACATAATTAAAGTTATGAAAATTTTAACAAGTTTTAAATGGAAGTCTGTCGATATCCTACTAGCAATGTTATACCTCTCCAAATAAACAAGTCCACAGGGCAATTTAATGCTTCCCTGGTGCCACCTTAGTGGTTAGTCTGGGAGACTCTTCCCAAGTTGTTGACCCTTTTCTCCTTACTTTTCTGTGCTACTTAATTTTCATAAAAATCCTGGTTCCCTAGATTTCTGCAGTTCTGCATTTTGGGAATTCATTTTTTTCCCTGTCTAATTTTATCAGTATCTTCTCAGACACCTCATCTCTGAAGCACATGTTACATTCTTTTTTTACTTCCAAAGTCTTAAGTTCAGACCCTTATTGTCTCTTGCCTACCCTTTCATTAGTCCTGCCTCCAATTTCTGGCATTCCAAATTGTTGGAGTCCCATACTTCTCCTTGACTCATAAATCAGTTACAAACCCTTTAACCTGGGGGTTTTGGTCCCACCTTGTTTGCCTCAGGCTTCTAAGCTATTACTTTTCTACAGATACTTCCCATTGTGGACTACTCTGTTTGCCTCAGGCTTCTAAGCTATTACTTTTCTACAGATACTTCCCATTGTGGACTACTCTGTTTTCATGGCTCTTGTCTTCATACTTACACCACTTTCTCTTGTTAGTCCTTGTTGGCTTTATATCTCTCCTTTGCTCTTTTACCTAATAAAATATCTAATGGAATACATGCCAACTGCTTTAAGATACCTGTACCAATCCTCCATGCTGAAGTATGATTTCCTGGGTCTAAACCCAAATTTACAATGAAAACATCAGTAAGCGCAGAAACCAGCTTTTGTGGAATACTCACTTTATGCTAAACACTGTAGTAACTAATCTTTTTGCATTATTTGATTTAATCTTTAAGTAACTCTCCAACTGTACATCATGTATTGTTGTATTTGGTTGTGTGGTTGAGTCCATTATGTTCCTTTTCTACTCTAGAGACTGTAAGTTTATTAAAGCTTGTTAAAGGTAAAGTCATGATTGATTCATCTTTGTACTTTCTGCTCTAGACAGTTCAGTGATAGGCACTAAAATGGTATTTGAAAAAATTATATAAAATGATTAAATGATATAGTAAATCAATGGATAATACCCACCCTGAGAATTCAGGCTCTGAAGTGTGTGTTTGAACTGATTTATCATTTGTATCATGAATGTTGACTCAGTTGATCATTTTAACGACAAGTCAATTAATTTACATAGTTCCCTTTTCTTACAAACAGCTATACACAGCTTATGGACAAGGGATTTTCAGGAGATTTTTTAATCAATCTGTTCTCTATACAAATCTTTGGTTTTTCACTACTTTACTTTTATATTTTTTCTCTGACCTTATCATCCTACACAATTAATTTAACACAATCATGTATACATGAAGACTGGAGAAAACATCAGTATCTTAATGTAAAAAAACAAACATGCAAAATCTAATGATACTATAATTCAAGAAAGTGCTGATGAAAATAGCATATAGTCAACCAAGAAAGTTGTCAAAGACAGAACTGAGAAAAAGTTTGTTATTTCATTGCTTCTACTTTTAAATGATCTGTAAAATATATCCCATCGATAAAAGCAGCAAATTATAATTAATTGCAATAAACCTCAGGGTTAAATTGTCATTGTTAAAACTAGTAAATGTTATTATTATTTTAACATCTTAATAATTTTATGATGCTGATATTTTCTCCTCTTCAGAGCTCTGATGTCAATTGTTATAATTGTTATATAATATTAGAAATACACTGGTAAAACACTACTTGCATATAGCAGAAGTAACTTATTTTAAATTTCATGCATTTTCAAACTGATCATTATTGTCAACATGACATTAAAGAAATTTTGTAAAATGTGCTGGTGTAGAACTAATGGACTCTACATATGTAGCTAGTGAATCCTGGGAAAATTTTATCTCTAGAACTCCCAATACATTGCTTTGAAATATGTTTTGATATAATAGTCTATTAGACAGATATAATATATAGGTTCAGTAGAACCACCCAAAGAAAATTGCTACTCCCTCCTCAACATAGAAAAGTACACAGATTTATTAAATTACCCTCTAAAAGTTCATGTATAAGGCAACCATTTAAGTTTCAGAATATATGTCCTCACAGATATAATGTGATGAATGGTATTTACATTCTTAAGGAAGTTTACAGGTATACATAATGCTCATGAATCATAGCAAGGGCAGTGTTAGTTCAAGGTCATAGTTCTCACTTTATGTTATGTGGAAAGAAAATGCTATTTGTTTCCCCTGAGCACCAATTCTGTAGTAAGGTAAGCTTTTTTCCTTCCTTTTTTTATGACATGTTTCCATCTTCTTTCTGATTACCTTTGTCTAGCTTCAAATTCCTTTATTCCTTATGATACTAAGAAATTATCTACTACCTTTTTCCTCCAAAATAAATTTCCAGTCACCAACTTCTAGAAATAAACAAAATGTAAATTATAAATTAGTAAAATAAAACCTACCTCTCTTAGTGAAAATGGATATCAGTAAGAAATAAATCTGATCAAATTAAGTCATGTCTTATGACTTATATTCATTTAATTATAAAGAAAACACTTGTATTTCAATATATGAAGCTTAATTAACACAATATTTAGTTGGTGAACAAAAAGAAGTTAGACATCTAAGCACTGAGTGATCTAATGAAGACATTTCTGTATCATTCTTTACATTCAATGACTAGAAAAATTTAAATTTTGCATTATACTTATGCCATAAGGAATATACCCCTACTCATCCTCACCTAATAGTCAAAGTACTATAGGAGGGAGAACTAGATTATTAAGGTGTAGTTACGAATTAAGGTAATTAACTCCATAATATGCATATTTAAAGAAAAAATTTGATTTGTTTGCTGGAATATGTCAGAAAGGTGAATTCTGCCCTGATTTTAACTAAATAGGTATTTCAAATATTCTGCCTTAGAGTGTATATATCCAGTTTTAATGTGCTATGAATTTATATTATTTTTAATATCTAATTTAATTTTCTTCCTAAGATTTCAAAAGCTTATTTCATTAACCTATCTCTTTAGATCTCTTCAAAAAGCATATGTTGAGCATTTGCATGTCAGCAATTGGACTAAGGTGCTGAGAATACAAAGGTTATCATCGTCTATTCCTAACCTTGAGAATTTCCAGTCTGACTGGGTAATCAGAAATAGTCATGGATCATTTGCATGCTAGTTAGTAAGGGGAAGGATTCTACAGGGACTTGGTTGTTAATGGAGAACTTTAATAAGAGATTCAATCTTGCCTAGTGGAGGGTGGGAGGGAATCAGAAATCTTCCTTAAGGTGAAGTCTAAGTTGGATTTTGAAGGATGTCCAGGACTTGGTTGGGAAAGGTGTGAAGGGCAGAGAAACCAGCATGACCAAAGGCTCAGAGAGCTAGACCCAGCAATGCTGTATATGAGTGAAAAGAGGTAGATTTAGTATTGCCAGAGTGAAAATTGAAGGCACAGCAGTGGCTGGAGACACATGAGGGGATCGAGTCATGGTATGCTCCCTCTTGTGGCTCAGCTAAAGAGTTGACTGTCTCTTACTATTTCTGTTTTCCCTGGGAAACTGAATTCAGAATTCTCACTCACACCTGATGGGATTTAGTAAGTATGTCCAGTAGGGAAAAGTAAATGCACAACTTACCAGGAAAAAATGGACCCACAATTTAATGTTGTACAAATAATGCTTGTTCATCGTATCACATATATCATAGCAAAATAATTCTGAAGTCCTAGTCACCATATATCTTTCTTTTTTCCTTACTTTGGTACTACTGATGGAACTTAAAATGTCTGCTTATATGTACTTAGCTAGAGAAAGTTATATATTGATTAGATTTTGAAGATTGAGAAGCAACAGGCCAGGACAATTAACAAATCAAAACATCCCATAATTACCAAAGGAGGCAGAAAAGGTTCAGGTAATGTGATCCAAAAGGCACATGTGTAAAGAGTGATCAAATTGAAATCAACTTTATTTATGTTTTTTTCTCATAAGAGTGACCTTAAGAAAAACCACAGCATATTAAAGTAACCTACTATCAGAACATGTAATCATTCTATTTGAACATTTCCATAATATGTTATTGCTCCAGTACTAATTCAAGAGAAGAGAATAATCCTACATATAAATTAAAAAATGGTTTTAATGCCAGCTCAGTTTATTTATTTATGGTGACGTAAACTTATCTGTGGGACTATTTGAGTTCTATACTATTCTAATTTATTTATCTGTTAAATACATGTTACATTAAATTATATTACCTGATAAAATAAACTTAACCTGGTGATATTTGCTAGGAAATTTGATTTATGGTTGGGTAAATATGGGAATATTTTCTTATAATTACATGTTATTATGTTAAAAATAGAAAGAAGTAGATATTATCTTAATTTGCTGAGTAAGATTAAATAATTAAAGAGCTAAAATGTGCTGAGTGAGAAATAAACCTTTGAATTAGTTCTTAATAAGGACCTTAGATGTTTTTAGGTAATATAAATATTATTGCAAAAAAGAATAAAGACACTTTATTGAGGGCACTGTGAGATCTAATAGAATGATATACAATTATAGTTATGGAGTGTTTTAATTTTTAAAAACTCCTTCAAGTACATTATTTTATTTTATCCATACTTCCAGAGAAGATATTTTATAGATAATGACATTGTAGCTTGAGAGGTTAAGTGACTTAACTAAATCACACACCTGATTAGTGGCAGAACTGGGGCCAGAATTTCTAGTCTAGTGTCATTTTTTACTTCATGCTGCCAAATTCTGCATAAGATTTAAATATTTAAATCTGCACTAGACATAAATATAAAATACACCATGCTTTTTAACTCATTTTATGATCAAATGAGTACACTCAAATCAGTTCTAGGAATTGGAGACTGATTTGCAAGGTGGCCCAGGGTCTATTTGATATCAAAATCTTACTTCCACATGCCAGATATAGAGTTATTATTATTTAGCTACTTGTATGAGCCAACACAAGAAAAATAACAATTAGACATTGGCAAATTTCTCCAACACTACCTGTTAGGAATCTTTTGATCCACCATATTTATGCTGTGTTTTTGTATATGAATATGTCTTATAATCACTGTCCTTCAACTATATCCAGAGGACCTCTGAATATTTTTTTCCTTTAATATACACATGTCTAAAACATAGGTCCCCTGCCTTTATAATGTATGCTTAGAATGAGACCTCAGTACATTTTATCTATTATGGAATATTCAAAGGCATGTTTATACAATAGTTGTTTAACATATGCCATTTTATGCTAAGTAAACTTGAAATTTGAATTGTAGACACAGATAAAGGTCCCAAATAAAACAAACACATTTGAAAATTGGATGCTTTCCAAAATAATTTTCATCATGTACAATTCACCCTGTGCTTATTTTATTTCCTTAGATTATAATTGGAAATGAATATAATTGAATATTTTTACAATTTGATTCACCCAAACTTAATATAATATCATTCCAGCAGAAAAAACAACTCACAGTGTTAAAATCAGCATCACTTATACAATAGACAAAACAATCTGGTACATATTTAGATCAGTAAAAGTTTGTACCCAATCAACAAGATAATTGAGGAGCAATTGGCAAGATGTGGAAATCATTGAAAAATATCAGTGCATTTACTCTATATTCCATTTATCTCCCTATCTTCTTTCATTGTCTAATCTTAGAGGGGAAACAAATAGACTTTCTACAGTCATGATGGTAACATTCTGAACCATCCATGTAACATTCTGAACTGTCTATGTAGTTTTATTCTTTACTCTCAGAATAGCAAGATGCTGTTCACTGTATCTCTAGTAAGAGATCTATGTTGCTCTCATGTGTAATAAGACACCAGGTAATCTTAATGTTGACTGAAACAACCTGTATGTGTAGGTGTATGGCAAGCACTTTCCAACTGCTAGATTCATTCCTACCACCTTCACTTAACCAAATCCTACAGCAACTACATCATAACAAAATGAAAACAACATAATGAAAATCTCAACTTCCGATTAATTAGGGATTGACCTGAAAAATAGTAGAGCCAGCAGTAATTTTTGACTCGATTTTTTTTCTTAAAGCATTTTTGTTATATGTTTATAATTCTGCTCCATCAACATACGTTCTTCTCCATCGTAAGACACCTCTGTGCATATATAAGTCCATCCTTTCCGTAACAATCTTGACTTAGGAGTTGGATTGGACTCACAAAACCAAAATTACCATTCCCACATGATACAAATCCTATAGGAAGTTGTCACTGGTCTTTCAGTCTGTTCCCTTAATGGATGTTTACCTCAGTCCATCAGTTATCCAAAATGCTGAACTTTTTAAAAGAAATGTTGCTTCCTGAAAATTTCTTCGTATCAGTGTACATCTGTGGAGGAAGACAGTTGCATTTTTATAGGACATTGCTTAAATTGTACCCCCTGCCCCCACGAAAACTTACCTAACTCTCCAGTCTGTTCCACTCCAAATAACATTATTTTGCTATTCTCCTAAAATACTGTATACTTTCCTCCTTTATATGTACATAGCTAAAATGAGCCACCCAGGTGATTAGGAACTTTGCTTAAAGATGAGTTTGCATATTTCTTTTTAAAGAAAGAAAAAAAATAGCAGATTTTAAATAACTATCTTCTAGTTTAAAAAAGAACAGAAAATAAAAATTCCCATTCCCTGTTCTTCACTAGGTGATACTCTAAGTAAGTAATTTCTGGGACAGAGGTAAATATTAGATAGCATCAGCTTCCCTGACAGTGGGGGAATTAAAACATTTCTATTTTCCTTTTCTATACTTAAATCATTTAAATTATCTGATGTGATAGATCAGTTGAATGAATATTCAAAAATTCACATTTTGTATCAAAATTGGAGTAATGTTCACTTTTAATGTTATTGATGATATTGTATGTTTATAAGCATTTATATCATTTTTTAAATCTTTATTATATGTTGTGGTGAATCATTTTTACACCATCATTCTATGTGTGTGTGTGTGTGTGTGTGTGTGTGTGTGTGTGTGTGTGAAATGGAGATGGGGGATTTATTTCAAATTTAACTATTATAAACATTAATACTCAAATATCATGAAAATAATCTGAGCTGAAATGAATTATATCCTGATAACTTAAATATGCCTGAGATTTACTGACTGGAATAGACCTGTCAGTGCAAGCTCAACCTGTAAGGATATAATTATTACTAATAAAATACTATTTTTAGAGGAGTTACTAATCTTCTATTTAAAATTCATCAACATAACTGATAAATTTGGATTTGCTCCTATTTCCCAGAAACAATCATACTTACTAATGAACACTTTATAGGACTTTGGATAATCTAGCAATTCTCAGAAAACATGTTGAAAGCATGGTCTTATAGCAATCAGCATAAGTTCTGACGGGATCCATTTAATTAATTACAGAATATAATTTTACAGTTTTTAAAAATACCTTATACTGTTATAAAACATACAATCAATGCATAAATATGTAAAAATGTAAACAAATCACCCTAATCCCTATACCCAGCAATTAGCATCATTATCATTAGATTGGTATATATGTATATATATTGAGAGATGAAAAAGAGATAAATGAATAAAGAGAAATTTTTATCAAAATTACATTATATTATATACAAGTTCTTTTGGAAAACTTAAGAGTAGGGAATAATTCCCAACTCATTTTACATCCTAATATTACTCTGCTACAAAAAATAATAACAGTACAAAAAGACTATAGACTGATATCACTCATGAACACAAAAATTATAAACAAAATTTTAGTAATTTAATACAACTATATACGAAACATGCTAACACATTATGATGATGAGTGGTTTATCCTATAAATGCATAGCCACTTTATTTTTTAATTTTTATTATTTTTTTTTAATTTTTTATTTATTTTTGACAGAGAGAGAGAGACAGAGCATTAGTGGGGGAGGGGCAGAGAGAGAGGGAGACACAGAATCTGAAACAGGCTCCAGGCTCGAAGCTGTCAGCACAGAGCCTGACGCAGGGCTCGAACTCACCAACTGTGAGATCATGACCTGAGCCGAAGTTGGATGCTCAGCCGACTGAGCCACCCAGGCACCCCAATGCATAGCCACTTTAACACTCAATTATCAACCAATATAACTTGCCACCTCAACAAACTTAAAAAAGAAAACTCTTATGCATCTTTCATTAAATGAAGAAAAAGCATTTGTTGAATTCTAACAACTTTTCAAAGCAAACAAACAAAAAATAGATGAACAAAAGACCTTTAAAAACTAACAATGGAAGGGAACTTTCCAAACCTGATAAAATTGCCTACTCCAAAAACCTACAGCTAGCATCATGCTTATAAGGAATACACTAAATCATTTCTAAGACAGGAAAAAGACAAGGATGTCTTTCTTACCAGGTCTATTCATTATCATACTGGAGCTTTTAGCTAGTACAGGGCAGCAAAGCTAGGAAAATAAGTAAATGGCATCTATTTTGGAAAGAAAGAAACCAAACTGTCTGTTTCACAGATGATGTGATTGTCTGTGTAAAGAATCTGATGGAATTTACAAAAGGTAAGAATTAATAAATAATTTAGCAAGGTTGTAGGATAAGATACCAATATACAAATTAATTGTGATTCTATATAGATCAACAAATAAGCAGAAGATGAAATTAGAAAAGAATCTTTTACACAGTAACATTTAAAAATGTGATGCTAGGAGTGCCTGAGTGGCTGTCTGTTAAGCGTCCAATTCTGGGTTTTTTTCTTTAATTTTTTTTTACATTTATTTATTTTTGAGAGAGCACCAGTGTGTGTGTGGGGAGAGAGAGAGAGAGAGAGCAAGAGAGCGAGAGAGCGACAGAATCCAAAACATGCTTCAGGCTCTGAGCTGTCAGCACAGAGCCCGACGTGGGGCTCGAACTCACAAACCGTGAGATCATGACCTGAGTCGAAGTCGGATAAGTGTCCAATTCTTGATTTTTGCTCAGGTCATTATCTAATGGTTGTGAGATCAAGCCCCATGTCGGGCTCCATTCTCCATGGAGCCTGCTTGAGATTCTCTCTTTCCCTCTCCGTCTGCCCCTCACCCCACACCATTTGCACTCTATCTCTCCCTCTCGCAAAACAAAAAAATAATAAAATAAAATAAAATGTGATGCTATATGATTATATGGAGGAAAATTTGACAAAGATATGAAAGACCTTCATTATAAAACATTGCTGAGAGAAATTAAAGACCTAAATAAATGGAAAGATATATGGTGTTCATAGATGATGAAATTCATTATTGTTACGATTTCAATTTTCCCAGTTGATCTATAGATGTGAACAAGGTCATTTGAAATTCTAGAGTTTATTTATGTTTTAGTAAAAATCAACAAGCTGATTCTAAAATTTATGTGGAAATACAAAATAACTAGAATAGCCAGAACAACTGTGAAAAGGAAGAACAAAGTTAGATGACTAATCCTACTTGATCTTAAGGTTTATCATAAGGACAGAGTATGGCTTCATGTGAACATAGACTAATAGATTAGTGGGAAAAAATTAGATAAGTCCCCATGTATATGGGACACCTTCTTACTGCCAAATGTGCAAAGGCAATTTAGTGGAGAAAGGTAATCTTTTCAACAAATTATGTGTAACAACTGGATTTCCGTACACTACAAAGTAAACTCCATTCCACCCTTTGCTCCAGACATAAAAATCCACTCAACATTTATGATTAATTTGCATTTTCTTCATGAGTAATAATGTTGAGTTCTTTTCATATGATTATTTGCTATCCATGTATCTCCTTTGCTGAAATGTCTATTCATATGTTGTCCATTTTTTATTAAGTTGTGTTTTCATTATTGACTCCTGAAAATTCTTTACACATTCTGGATATACATCTTTTATCAAATATATGATCTTAAAATGTTTTGTCTCAGCTGGATTGTCTTTTCATTCTTTTTTTAAATTTTATTTTAGAGAGAGAGAGAGAGCACATGAGTCAGGGAGAAGGGCAGAGGAGAGAGAGAGAGAGAGAGAGAGAGAGAGAGAGAGAAAGAGGGAGAGAGAGAGAGAGAGAGAGAGAGAGAGAGAGAGAGAGAATCTTCCACAGGCTCCACGCTCAGTACAGGGCCTGATGCACAGCTGCGTCCTATAAGCCTGGAATCTTGACCTGAGCCAAAATCAAGAGTCGGCTGCTCAACCAACTAAGCCACCCAGACACCCCATTTTCATTTATTAAATGTTTTTTGACAGAAGTTTTGTTTGATTTAGTATTGATAATGTCTAATTTATCATTTCTTTCTTTTATGGATTGTGTATTGGGAATTGTATTTGAAAAATCCTTGCCTAACACAAGGTTACAACAGTTTTCTTCTGTCTTCTTCTACAAGTTTTATAGTTCTGTGATTTTGTAGATATAGTGACCGAAACACAGTCCATAAGAAAAAGAAGTAATAAATTGGATATTATATAGAAGAAAACTTGTGTTCTTTGAAAGAACCTTATAAAATAATGAAAAGACAAGCTGAAGACTGGAAGAAAATATTTTAAAATCCAGAATATGTGAAAATTCTCAACTCAATAATGAGAAAACAATAAAATATGGGCAAGATTTGAACAGATACCTCACCAAAACAGTTTGTGGATGGCGAATAATCACACAAGTGTTTACTCAATATTATTACTCATCAGCAAAATACAAATTAAAACCTCAATGAGGTAACAGTACACAGTTATTATTAATGGCTAATGTTAAAATGACTGACTATACAAAATGCAGAGAAATGTGAATAGGTGATAGAACTCACATACCCTGCTGGGAATATAGAGGAGCACAACAACTGTGGCACACAGTTTGGTAGATTTCTTTTTTTAATACTGAACATTCACCTATAATTATGGTCAGGTCACTCCACCTACAGGTGTTTACCAATGAGAAAAGAAGCCATAAGTCTACTCAAAGACTTATACACAAATACAGCACCTTTGGTTATAATAGCCAAACACTGGAAACAAGCTGAGTGTCCATGTATAGGTTAATGAACAAACGTTGTGGTATGTCCATACAAGGAATGAACTACAGACACACACAGCAGGTGTGAACCTCACATAATTATTCTTAGTGAAAAAAACAGACAAAAAAGAGTAAATAATGTTTGATTCCATTTATATTGAACTCTAGAAAATGCAAAGTAATTTACAGTAACAGAGAGCAGATAATTTCTGTGGGAATGAGATAGGGGAGGAGGAGGATGGACAGAAGGAATTACCAAGGAGCACAAAGAAACACACAGGTGTTGAACATGTTCTCTATCTTGACTGTGGTGATGGTTTCACAGGTTTATCAAAAATATATGTCAACACATATCAAGTTACATAATTTAAATATGTGCAGTTTATTTTTGTCAGTTATACCTCCATAAAGCTGGTAGGATAGGTTAAAACAAATAATGCATATATTCATCTCAGAAAAGATCATAATAAATATAGCTACACCAAATACTTAGCTTCTCCATTCCCAGTGTCTTCATTTTGGACCATCCCTCAAATGAAGAACCATTCTACAATATGAAGCTAACGGGTATTACATACCCTGACTTGATATATATATTTGACAATATTTTGCTTTCATAGTTTCATGACATTTCTACTGGATATATATTTTCCATATGCAGATATTACTTCATTGATGATACTGTGAAAATATGTAGAATATATTTACCAGCATTGTCACTGCCAACATTCCCCCAAGAGTGGGAATTTATTCAGTTTTCCTGGTTTGCCCAAGAGCTATATCTATTTTTTTTTATTTCCAGTATAATTAACATAAGGTGTTATATTAGTTACATGTGTACAACATAATGATTCAACAATTCTGTACATTATTTGGTGCTCATCATAAGTGTGCTCTTAATCTCCTTCACCTATCTCACCCATTCCCCAACCCACCTCCCCTCTGCTTATATTTTGTACTTCTAATGTGATTGTAGTTTTAAATTTTTTTCCATCTTGTTCCTGATTTGGTATTTTAGAATAGGCAGTTTGTTTGTTCTGATATAAAGTGTTTGGCTTCCAGACAAAAATACACTATCTCTACCCATAGGCTACTTTTTGAAACTTGAGTAATGTTCTGTCCACATTATGAACAGTGGATAAGAAGGTATTTTGTTTTCACTTAAAATACTTTGAAAAGTTAACCTATTTTCTTTAGATGTCACATGGAAATAATATGTAGTGTGCTTAGTTTTAGAAACAAACTATGCTTAGTTTAATAATCAAAGGATTATTTAAGGTTTAAGTGTTATGATCTTTTGTACCTGTTGATACTTGAAAGGAGATTTTCCATGAAAAATCAGATATTCAGAGTGCAGCTTACTTTAGGATGCTAAGAAAACATGGAATTAGAAATCTAAGAACTTCATTTCTCTTCCAGGATCTGCAGCTACCCATTGCATGAAGTCAGTCAATTCATTTAAGTACTTTTTTGTCTTATTTTTGAACTTATGGAATACAGAGATGATCTTGAAGACTTCTGTATTATTTCTGATTCTAAACACTATAATTATTCTACACTACTTCTTCATGAATTTAGGGGTTACAATAACTGCTCTTCCTTTGAAAAGTTTGTATTTAAATTCCAGGCTATAATAGCTAACACCTCACAGTTAGCTATTTAATTTGCAAAGTTCCAGCACACTTTTTTTTTTAAATTACATATTCACAACTGCCTAGAATGTAACCAAAAATGTCATTATTATCCTTAAGAGCAGTTATGTGCTTTGAAGTTAGGCTTTCTACCCTTCAACTTTCTTGTGTAGCATATAGATGTCACAATACCTACGTCAGTGTTGTGAGATTTAAATATGTCTGACATACAGTAAGTATCATATAAATGACAGCCATTAATATTAGTATAACATTTTAGCTCTAATAATTTTGCTATTCTTTTACATATAATTGCAGTTATTTTTAGGCGGGGAAACTAAAAGTTGCAAAGGATAAATAACTTGTAAAATGGGTACACCTAACAAAGGGCAATGCTAACATTCCAACCCAGGTATTTCACCTCAAACCACATTGTTATTAAATCCTATACATTATGTCTAATGACTATATATCATTCTTATGAAACCCAACTACCTAGAATTGTGTGCAGATAGATGATATAGTATGTCCTAATTTGTTAGATTTGCGTTCCCTTCTAGGCAATCTCTTCACCAATTTAAACTGTCATGGTGGTTCACATTTCAAAAGAGGAGTTTAATATCCACCAATAATCCAAGCGGGAGGGAGCAAGGTGATTGCCATCTTTTGTGGTTTTCAAGCTGGCAGAAGAGGCAAGATATGACTTTATTTCCTTCAAAACCCTCTCCCTTCTCCTAGAGCCAAAATTTTAAATATTTAAATAATGTTGGATTTAATATCAATAAATCATTTTTATGAGAATAGGTTTACCTCATTGTAAATACATCTATCTGTAGTTAACAAAGTGAGATAGCAAGAACAAACGTTTTTATACAGACCAATTATACTGCAGAAAACATACTTTTTTTTTTTTTTGAGATGTTGCACCAGCTTTAGAATCAGGTAATTTTATACCTGTTTGGACTATTAATGATAAGTCTGTAATTTTGAAAAACCTTTCTAAACATTTGATAATTATGTTTTTTTTTAAAGAAATCAGTCTGTTATATAACTACCTATAGGTACTGGTGTTCCATTAATGCTTATGATTTCAGTTACCAAAAAAAAAATTTTTTACTGAAAATACCGGCTATTACCTTTACTAGCACTATCAGGTAATAGGTGGACTGCTTTGATACTTTTTTTTTTTTGGCTGTGGTAATGATAGAATTTTGGTCCTCTGATTCTGCAGTTTATATTCAATTTCAATCATGTTTCAATTTGCCATGTTTAAAATTAGGCAAAAAAATTCAAGAGTTTTATTCAAGCTAGGGAATAAAAATAGTGATAATTAGCTTATTATGCCTGAGATAGTACTTTTCCTTCATTACATTTCACTATATACTTCTATTCCACTTATTATTTTATTAACAGGTAATTTAGTAAACAGTAGACTGTTTCCTATGGGGAAAGTTAAGTTCCTAAAATGTTCTGCCCATGGTAGAACAATTTATAGTCAAAAAACTTAAAACTGTATGGGAAAAACAGGACAAGGGAGATCAAGGTAATAAATGAAAGTATTAAACCCTTGGTCCATTTTAAAAGCCTTAAAATAATATAAAGTCAGCCCACTAGTTTAAAATCTTAGAAATATCATATACAGATTTAATTAGTAATGGTGGTTAGTGGATAATTAGTGTCCATTTATTATTCACAATTGATAAAATAAATTCCAGACTCTTATCAGAAGTTTGAAACACTACTTGACTTTATTTTATTTTGCAGAGAATAATTTTTATTTTGCAGAGAATACTATGAGGAATTTTATAGGAGTATCTTATCTATGAGACTTTCTCATTTTATAATTCATTGCTCTTGGTTTCCACCTTTGGTTCTCTTATTGGATTCAGAAATGCAGAAAAGCCCGATCTTGCAGTTTTAAGAGTGAATAGAGTTTATATAACCTTTATTTAAGGTTACTCAGCTACTCAGCTTTATTAAACTTGCCGGCCAATCTATTTCTAACCCTTTCTTTAATACATATGTTTATATAACCCCAGGTCTCCCAAGACAGCTTCATGAGTTCTACCCTTCTTACAAGTGGCTTAGAGTCCTTAGTCTTTATACACAGAGAAATTCTCTTCTAAGCCTCATGTTATTTCACTTCATTCCCCCCACCCCCCACCCCCACCGAAAGCTCTTTTAAAATAGCTCTTTTTCTTCTCTGCCTTCTATTTATCTTTGTCTAAACTTCTCTCTTGGTTCTAGTTTTTTATGATGATGTTCAATAGGGATTATCCACAATCTTCAAATAACAAAACCATGATTTTTCTGATAAAGAGATATACTCAAAATATTTGCTTTCACAGACCTTTGAATTTGGATTGTTCACAGCAGGGTTGACTTTTTATGATACTGATATTTGCCACACCTAGAAGTAATCCACCCTACTTCCTTCCCATTATCATGAATTTCACAAAGTAACACTTGTGAATACAGCAAATATTTTGAATTCCCTTTGCATTTCAAGTGTGAGTAGTGTTGAGCGCATAGAGATTGAAAACAATAATCTGAGAATGGAATAAAATTTTCTATAAGCATATAGTTGGTATTAGTTTGAAAGCAATGGCAGAACTTAGAGAATAAGAAGCTTTTACTAAAACTTATGAAAATAGTACTACTCTCTATCACTCTTAACGATACCACTTAAGGACTTTACCCGCTATTTACCCACTCCCTTGACTAATGGCACATATGGTTAAGACACTGACCACTGGTTTTGAAGTGAATAGATGTGGACCCTGCACCAGTTTTTTCTCGTGAAAAAATTAAATGACATTCATTTTTTCCAGGAAACTGAATTAAATGCTTCACTTTAATAAGAAACATGTTAGAATTCAAGAAACTTGCTCTTTAACTTGCTCTCTAATCCCAAATTCTTATTTCAGAAAATAATTTGTATTATCATATGAATAATGTGAGGGATAGTTTTATATTAATGAAACAACTATAAATGTTTATTGTTACATTCAAAATGTTTTATTACAGCTTCCTTATATCTTCCTTTAAGATAAAATTTTCATATTCATAAAATTATGTTGAAGATGTTTATGCTGAAAAACACTGACTTAAAAGTATTAAATGAGGGGCACCTGGGTGGCTCAGTCAGTTAAGTGTCTGACTTTGGCTCAGGTCATGATCTCACAGCTCATGAGTTCGAGCCCCACACCAGGCTCTGTGTTGACACCTCAGAGCCTGGAGCCTGCTTCTGATTCTGTCTCTGTCTCTCTTTGCCCCTCCCCCGCTCATGCTCTGTCTGTCTCTCTTTCTCTCTCTCTCAAATATAAACAAATATCTAAAAAAATTTAAATAAAAAATATCAAATGAAACATTGAAACATTCAGAACCACTAGTGAGAGAGTTCATTTCTGAAAATTAATTCAGCAAAAGATGCTGTCAAACAAAGCAATATCCACAGAAATAATTTAAACCCATATATTACCTGACAGAAATCACAAAAATTAATTAAACCGTCATCATTAATTAAGTGGTATGGTGTTGAATATTTTAATTCCTAGAAAGCAACTAATTTAAACTTCACATTTCAAAGCAATGTGCTAGGTCCAGTCCTCAAGAAAATTTTAATTTATTGATCAGTAGTTTTTCAACTTTGGTATTCAACAGAATCATTTAGAGAGCTTGTTAAAATGTAGAAACACAAGATACCATCGATACTACCAATTCAGATTATTTTAGTTTAGGATCTGGGTACCAAGAAATTCCCTCACTGATTCTGATAGACGCTGATTGGATCAGTCACTATAAGAGTTGATGATGCAGTAGAATATAAATAGAAGCAGAGTAAATAGAATTTTTTTTAATTTTACTTTAAAATTTCAATTGTAATTCATCTGTTTTTTTAATTTTTAATTTTATTATTTTTGAGAGAGATAGACAAAGTGTGAGGGGAAGGGGCAGAGAGAGAGGGAGACACAGAATCCAAAGCAGGCTCCAGGCTTTGAACTATCAGCACACAGCCTGATGCAGGGCTCAAACCCATGAACTATGAGATCATGACCTGTGCCAAAGTTCAATACTTAACCAGCTGAGCCACCCAGGCACCCCCATAATTCATCTGTTGCAATGCTGCCCCAGATTCTTCTCATAAAATGATTATCATTGTCAAATAATGGTCTACCATCTCTGTTTGACCAGACAAATATTCTACTGTGATGAAATTTCAGAAATACTGTTTTGCTCTGTACTATATAAGCTAAATTTGGAATTAAGAATTCCAAATACTTTTAATATTGGTGTTAACAAATGTGGATACACCTACAAGAATGATACTGTAATGAGGTAAAGTTTGAAAGTGGTATCTTAAGTGAACTGATTAAAAGAACTACACTTTGTGTTTAAAAAATGGGAAAGTGTGCAGGAACTTGCACATGCATATTTTTAAATGTTTATTTATTTGTGAGATAGAGCAATTGGGGAAGAGGCGGTGGGGGGGGGGGCGGGCAGCTGATCTGATCTGAAGCAATCTCTGTACTGACAGCAGAGAGCCATTGTGGGGCTTGAACTCACCAACTATGAGATCATGACCTGAGCCAAACATATGCCCCTACAGGGACTTATATTGAATTGCATTTTCCTACTATGCCATGTGCTTATCTCTTTTGTGTCAAGACATGAAATTTACATCTTAATCCTTTCAGTTCTAGAGACTTTGTATTTAAGGATATTGTGCTTTTATATATAAGGTTGTTTTGCACCAACATCTGAATTAACTATTAAAATCCATTTATAGTGCAAGAGGCATGAGAAGAAGCACATATGATACTGATGGTAAGTTACTGAAATATATTTGTTGATCTATAATTTGGTCTGTTGATGTCCATATATATGTTTGGACTGGGTTTCTGTGTTACATATTTTAGTGCTGTGTGTGTGTGTGTGTGTGTGTGTGTGTGTGTGTGTTTGCCTTTTAATGTATCATAAGTATTTCTTCCTGGGAGTTAGCCAAATTGTGAAGTTTGAGGACACAGATCTGTGCAACCTGTCCTTGCTTTTGACATCTACTACAATGGTTGGTTCAAGGGGTCTCCAAAACCACTCTTAAATTTGGATAATTTTCTGGAAGCATTCATAGAAATGATTGAAAGCAACTGTATTCAAAATTCCAGTTTATTAAAGGGAAAAGAGACAGATTAAAATCAGCCAGAGAAAGAGACACATGGGGCTCCAAACGTGAAGCTTCTACTGTCTTCCCTAAGGAACCAGTATGTGTTATCCTCCCAGCATTGATGTGTGCCGATATGCATGAGGTATTGCCAAACAGGGAAACAAACATCCAAGCTTCAGTGTTGAGAGATTTTATGAGGCTCCATTGGGTCAGCACCATTGGTTGATTGATTGATTGCCCACGTGGTGGAAATCAGTCTCCAGGTCAACTATTACTGTGTGACTCAAAGACCTCATTCTACATCACACACTTTCTGGTGTGACCAACTCAATGCTGTCTGATGTGACCAACTTCCACTGTGAACAAAGACATTTCTGTGAGATATGGCATAGCTTACCTTCCAGAGGTTGAAAATGAAGGCCAACCCTCTCCTTGGGCAGAGATAAATTCTTCACTTTTACTACACAGCTTCTTAAAGCAGAAATATAAAAATTTTGAATTAATTAGAGATAATCAACATGGACTCAACATATAAGAACAATTTAGGGAAAAAAGTAAGAAATGTGTAAAATTATTTATAAATCCTATTTAATAACAGTGATTTAAGTGCACAGGATTTGGAACTGATTATTCAATATGAAGTTTTTGAGGATAAGAACCTAACTAGAGGGACACCTGGGTGGATCAGTGGGTTAAGCGTCTGACTCTTGATTTTGGCTCAGGTCATGATCTTGCGGTTTGTGAATCTGAGCCCTGCACTGGGCTCTGCACTGACAGAGTTTGAGCTTCTCTTTCTCCTTCTCTCTGCCTCTCTCTCTCTTTCTCTCTGTCTCATAAATAAATAAACTTAGAAAAAAAAAGAAGCCAACTAGGTAGGGAAGGAAACTTCTGCAAATAAACATTGATAGAGGGAGTAAATTTGTTTTCAGGTATTTGTTTTTAATAATTCATATTCATTTATAAATAAATGCGATAAATTGAAAAATATACTTATAAACACTGTGATTTTATTAAAAGTATACATCACATCATCATACCACCAGAGAAATAAAGAAATGTTTATATTTTCCTAATAACCAGTTAACATCCTTTTCATCACAAGGGACTTGCCTAGTGTATGAGAAGAAATATTATATATATATATATATATATATATATCACACACACACACATACACACACACACACAAACACAGGGTTGAGTAATTCAGTTATTGGGGCAAGAGGCATATAATTTCAGGATATTTGGTTGAAATTGTTTTCATATAATTAATTTCCCCTTGTCAGTATTAAATACATAAGTGATTAGGTTAGTTAAGACATACTGCCTTGTCATTAATAAACTTCATGCATGGCTCAGAAATCATCAGGACAATTCTGGAAGCTATTTGTGTCTCACAATTAATTTTTTTAGAACTGAACTCAAAATTTAATTTCTCTGGCATATAAAAGTGACACAATTTACACAGCTATGCTATCTAGTAGCTTTTAGCAAAGTACTAATGAGTATTAAGATTGCTGGAGAACTTGGGTCTCTAGCTACTATGAGAAATGTACCAGTAAATGATCAGAAAGATATGACAGAATATCCTCCTCAAGAGTGAAAAACATTGTACAAATTAAAATTGTTATACTGCACAATTGTGAATGTGTGATAAATTTAAGGAATAAGTTGTTGCTGCCAACTATTATGGTATATATATTATTAGTAAATTTTCCTGTAGCACTTCATTGTAACAAACATAGATTTGTAAGTAATTATCCCCCGCAGGAAGAAAATGATTGTGAGATTTAAATTTTTTTTATTTAAAATTCTTGGCTAATTGTTTAAATAGGAAATTGTCATGAATTTGTTCTGATAACTTAGGTAGAATTTATCTGTTATCTTTTATCTATTTCTTTTGAATAAAAATATATTTAATTTCACAGTGGAAATTTAAATAAATTTAAGCCACCTCCAAATATGAACTCCCAAGTTAGATTTGCCATGGAATATCATTCTCCATTTCTTTCTCTGCTCATGCTAACCCCAGGGATTTGAACTGTCTGAGAATTTTTAAGTCATTGTCACCGGTTGGGTTTTGTTGTCATAGTGTGTACCTCAACTGCTAATTGCAACCGTTGGTTTTACTTTTTACACAAGAAAAAAATATATTTAGGACTAGCTTTTCTCACCACATCATGGAGTCATGAGTTGGAAGCAATTATTATCCTATTTAGATCACACATTACGCAATTATGCATTTTTTTGAAGTCCATGGCAAAAAGCCAGTGTATAACAAGGTGTTTCTGTATTTCAACCTTTGGATGGAGTCTAAGAGAGTCTGGTACTGAACTAACTCTGTGGTATGAGGGATAGTGATCTAGCAAAGTTACAATGTATTGAATGAACAAAGATACTTGAAAATTTACTTTAAAGAGTTTATTCTAAATTAGAGTTGCTTTAACTATTTTGTGTTTCTTGCAATCACAAGGGGAAATAACTGACTTTTAGTTTCAGTGGATAAAAGAAGTTCACTTTTGTTTTTTTGTTGTTGTTGTTGTTGTTAGAAACATTCAAGCCTGAGGAGAAAAATTGTTCAGATATTGATGTAAGCTATATGTTTGGAATTGCCCTCACAAACATCATTAAAATATTTTATGATAAAATATTATTGCTATTTTTGTTTATACCATTTAGTGGATATAAAATTGTTGAATAACTTAAATATTAAAGCCTTAAATTATTAACCTTTGCTGATTTGAATCTTAGGACATATATTGGGGGGAAAAAGAGGTATTGGGGACTATTAAGTCCCTAAATTATTGAGTAATTGCTGGTGTTGCCATTTGACACGAGTTCTGTTTGATAAATTGTATAGACAACACTTAACAAAAAAATTTGTGTTTTAACTATCAAAATGAGAATACCACTTCTTTTCTTTCTGAAAACTGTAAGATCTTCTTTACATTTCATTAAGGGTTTAAAGAATCCTCAAGAGATGACCTTTCTAAAGAGGATGTCTTCCCTATTATTATTCTGTATCCTGAAGTTTCTATTAAAGTGTGTGACATTTCCACAGAACTTTAAATAGACATGTTAAAGGACAGAACAGGGAGTACATTCATTATAATAAAAAAATGTCTGGCTATATGACCCCAATAAGACAAGTTAAATATATTAACACTACTTATTTCATATCAAAGGGCCAGATGATAGCCGGAAAAACTCAGTGAGCACAAAGCCTGATTCAGTATGTGTGCTCTGACACTTGTAGTCATAATCCCCTAATCCTTTACAGAAGTGATCAACAGCCTTTTGCTCCTGTATTTTCTGCCTCTGTCTTATGTGTGTTTGAGTCCATGTATGAAGACAAGTCAATAACTAGAATCCTGATTTTCTGTATCTTCTCTAGCACTTAAATCGTTAAACATATTTCTATATATGACAAAGTAAAACTTGATGTAGTCTACAAATAAAATGTATATTTCATTATCTATCTGTATCTGGTATCCTTACTAGAAATTATTTTAAATCTTTGATTTTTTTTGTATATTTACTTTTTATATAACATTTTTCATAGACACCATTTTCCAATGTGCATTGCATGCAACTCTAGACGTTAGCAGAAACTCAAAAATAAAAGGAATGGTTAACATTTTTGGAAAATGTTTAACAAATATAGACAGGTTTTGTTATCTATACCTGTTTATAGTACTTCTCAATAGCTTATATTTGTTAAAGCATATCATAGATTCCTAAAAAGACAAGAGAACCTGCAGCATTTTCTAAACAAAGCTTACCATGAAACTTTATTTCTTTTTATTTATTCCAGAAATATTTAATTAGTATTTGAATAACCATAGTAAACCAATCTGATCAAGTTCCTACTCTTATGCAGTTTATGTTCTAGTAAGCTAGTCTCTCAGGACCAGTGGTCAATAGAACCTTTACAAACTAGCAAAGAGGGGGCAGGGGAATATATTAAATGTCTCATATATGCTATCTCATTTAATTTTTAGGACAAATCTATGAGTTAAGCACCATAATCATCCTCATTTTACAGGCATGAAAATTGAAGCCCAAGAGAAATTCAGTTCATGTATTTTAAGGTCATATGTATAGCAAGTGGTAGAATCTGGATTTGAACCTGAGAGGTCTTAAGCACACTGTATTCTATTGAGGACTGATCCTTTATAAGAGCCTGCCCTCCATGAGACATGACATGGCAAATATTTTTATCATATACATAAAATTTGGAGCTCTAATTTTAGTTTCATAATATGGATACATTGAATCAGGATTTGGACACTAAGTGAACTATTGTTGACTACTTACATTTAATATTTCTACCAACTCTGAGAATTCTGTGATTTTTTGAAATATTCATGATCCACTTGATGAGTCACACTTTGTGTGTGGTCTCTGCTACCTGGTTTTCTCTCAGGTAGCTAATCATATAGAGTATGTATAAGTGCCTGTGTATAGTTCTCTCTCTGATAAAAATCGGAGCTTCCGTAAACGGAAGCTATGATAAGAAAAAAAAGCAATCTGTATTATCTGTATTTTTCACTGTCCCATTGGCACAGTCACTCAGGAGTTAACTGGATGTGTTTTGAGTAGCTATCGCCAACAGACTGTTTAAGCTGATGTTATATGTAGTCTCTCTCATTAGTACTAACATTATGTAATTCTAGCCATGATGAAAAAAGATTAGTCACATACTGTCAACTGCCAAGATTAAAAATATAAGCTTTCCATCTTGTATTTTTATTTACCTTTAGTTTATTCTCCAGTAAGAAATAATTTTTTCTAGGCCTGTCTATTCTATTTTCTTCACAAGTAAGCTTTTATTTTACTGCAACTTTCCTGTACTTATGTTTCAGGGAAGTTCCGTTTTTCCCATCACTTTCATGTACATGTTCCTAACACATAGAGATGTAACAAGTCATTAAGATGTACCATTTAGCTGGTGGTACAATTAGGGCAAACTATGTAGTCACAGAACCTAGAGAGTTTGTGATGAGATTGGAAATTAGAGAGCTACATTGACAGATACAAAGAAAATTAAAAACTGGGCAGAGAATTATGGGTGCATGTGATGAACAATTTCCTATTAGTATAAGGCACTAAAATTTGTGACTTGGATTGAATTTTTAAATATAAAAGAAATTAGAGAAACTTTGAAGTTATGCTTTGGATACGTTTTCTTTACAATGAAGGGTAGTTAGCGAGAGCAGTCCAGGAACTGCATATATTATGTAGCATTTTTTAATTCTTGTCCCTAAGCTGATACTACATGGGATTGTGTTGTGCATGAGAGTTTTATCCAAGTGTCATGGTAGAGAAACAGTTGAAAATCATTCTTCTATAAGGATCTGTTCTGAAATGGATCTTACTTCCTCCTACTAGCAAAATTTTTATGGAACGTGAGTTTCAGTTCTACCTGAGAGGAGACAAGTAAATCAGATCTTCCTGGATTTCTTAAAGCTCTGCTCTATCCACCCCTCTTTCCAGTTTACGTCTGATATCCTTGCTAGTACATATGAAGGCAGTACCTGCCTGTTGTCTTCACTATTATTCCATTTTCTATGAGTCCTTCTGCTATTCATTAGCTGTTTCCTGTCCAAAGTATGCCTGCTCCTGTGTCAGACTGCTACACTGGATCTTCTGAGAGTTGAAATACTACTGTCAGCACACACAGCATCAGCAGCCTTTCTATCAGCCAACATGTCAGAATCTAACCTTTGCTTTTCCAGTGTCTCAGTTTCTATTAAGTTGCTTATGTTCAAATTAGACTTCATGACAACAGCTGTCTGAAGTGTGGGGTTAGAATTATGCTACTTTACTTGATTTTTTCCATCAGTTATTTTTTTTCCTGTCTTGTAAGGTAAATATAAATCCTCAATTATGTTGCTTTTTATTTGACCCTAGTATCTCATTCCTATTTTTCGTAATTTATGGGATAATCAGCACAACTCTCCCACTATGAACGTGAGGACACATTTATCAGCTCTACAGAAAGACAAGCTGTCTTCAACACTCCTATATGGTTTTGCTAACTAGTACCATCTTAAGAAGCCATCTTCACAACGACAGTAGTGAGAATATGTCATAAGAATTTGAAATGTACCCTTTCTTGAAGAGAAAGTTCATTGGAGCTACAGTAAATCAATATATGTGCTTTATAATGAAATAATAACATGCTTATGGAATTTTTAAGAATTATATTTACTCTCTGTAAGCCTATTTGAAACTGTGCCTTCACATTACTTTTTCCTCCTATGTTAATACTGCCTTTATGCTGAAACTAAATTTCATTGAGAGATTGGGAGGTAGGCGTTGTGAACAACAACAAAAAATGAGTAAAGGAGAAGGAAACCCATAGAAGAATAGGAAGTAAGAGTGGGAGGAGTGGGTATGAAGAAATTCAAGGTGGTGAACAGATGGAGGAGTATAGGTTGGCATGAATGGGGAGGGTGTGGTGGTCAATCTGGAAAGCAGAATGCCTTACTGGAAGTGAGCTCTTTAGTTTTTCTCTTTCATATTCCTCCCTGCCTTTCTATCTTCATGATTATGGTCAGAGGAAGGGAGATGAAAGAACATGTGTTTAGAATAAGTGATGACAAAGACAGGAGACAGAGAGTGTTTGAACTTATTGATTTGAAGTATTGGGATTCCCAGCTTGCATCCCTTTGATGCCAATTTATGTTATAATTCTTTTCTAAAAATTTATATTTGTGAATAGTCAACACACAGCGTTATGTTAGTTTCAGGTATACAATGTAGTGATTCAATAAGTTTATATATTATGCTGTAAACACCACAAATGTAGCTACCATCAGTCTCCATACAATGCTATTACAATACCATTGGCTATATTTCTTGCTGTGCCTTTTATTCCTATGATTCATTCATTCCATGACTGGAAGCCTATATTTCCCACTCCCCTACACCCATTTCGCTCATCCCACCACCCTCTGGTACCTACCCTTTGGCAATTATTAGTTTGTTCTCCGTGTTTATAGGTCTCGTTCTGCTTTTTGTTAGTTTATTCATTGTTTTTTTTCTCATTGTTGTTTTTTTAGATGACACATGTAAGTGAAATCTTATTTTGAAACTTTTAATAATCTGGGTTTTTTTCAAAATTTGTTTTGACAAATTTGATTTGTTTTTGTGGTTATTACAACCTCTCTGCTGTTCTGTTTTAAACTCTTGATAATTCTCTTCCTATTGGCTATAATGCTGTGTTGACAGCATTTTCTCTGAAGGACTAAGAAGTATATTCTTAGATTTTTTTCTAGATAGTTGGTTGGAATGTTATGAGAATCTTTAAGAAGTCCAGTGCGTGGCTTATTGAACTAATTCAGTCTGATTTCTACCTTTAAAGTGAAGACTTTCCTCTCAGGCTTTTTCTTCTATTCATCTGCATCTCCATAACTTGTGCTCAGATCCCACATAATACCACATTTAAAAATTTCGAGTTTCTGCCTTCTCTGGTCTTTATTTAGCCCCTTCTCAATAATATTCTCCACTTTTTATTACTATTATTATTATATATGTCATGATAATATATTAATGATATTAATTTAATTACTATAATTTATATTTCCTTTCACCACCACATACTGTAGTCTGTGCCATAAAGAGCTAGCATACTTCTACAGTAAATTATCACACACACACACACACACACACACACACACCACACACCAGAGCATTGTATCTCAACACACTTTGCTATACATATTTCCCTTACCTTGCAAGACACAATAATATCAATATGGAGGATGCCTTCTTTTGAGGCTCAAATGGTGTTATATTACTGTATTTGACTTCATCCAGTCCCCATTAAAATGCCAAGTACAAGGTTGAAACTTGGTCGTTGGCACTCATTTCCCTTGATTATGAAGGATGTATCGTCCTAACTGTGAATTTTATGCATGTTTAGGAGATTAAACAAGAACTTTCACATATGCTAGTGTTGCTCTTTAAAATTATTTTCTTTTTTCAGATCAAAGTGAGTTCATTTTCAGTTTATCAGTGTGATGAGTGTCATGTTGCTGCATTCTTATTCTGCAAGGCTCAGAAATAAGTCTTAATGCGCATCTGCATAGAGGAGAGAATCTCTTTTTTAAGATTTTCTATTCCTTTAATTTATAGAGTTCAATAATTCTTCAATAATCATTGATTCACAATGTTTTTTATTGAAATATGGTTGAAACACAATGTTACATTAGTTTCAGGTAAGTAACAGTGATTCAGCAAGTCTATATATGTTATGCTATGCTCACCACAACTGTAAACTATATCTCACCACACAACACTATTAAAGTACCACTGACTGTATTCCTTATTTGTACCTTTTATCCCCATGATTTATTCATTTCGTACCTGGAATCCTGTACCTCCCACTCATCACACGGACTTATAAGTTAGCACTGACAATTCTAGCCTTGTTTGCTTTGTTAGCCCTTTACCAAAAATTCACCCAGAGCATGTTAATACTTTTTTTTTATTGCATTTTATTTTGAGAGAGAGAGAGAGACCATGTGAGCTGGGGAGAGCAGCTGGGGAGAGGGATAGTGAGAGAGAATCTTAAGCAGGCTCCATGCTCAGCACAGAACCTGATGTGGGACTTGATCCCATAACCCTGGGATCATGACCTGAGCCAAAGTCATGAGTTGGCAGCTCAATTGACTGAGCTACTCAGGCACCCCAGCATGTTAATACTTCAATTAGTTACTTGAGAGAACTATCATTTGAGAAGAGCAGATAAGCCTTCTGTGAATAAATTTCTTAAAATAAGTTGAGGTAAATGCATATCCCATGTCAGGTATTTTATTATTTCACTATCATGAACTATGATAGATAGATAGATAGACAGATAGATAGATAACTAGGACAGAATTATGAGCATCACTGTAATGGCTTGAAATCAGACTAAGGCCACTTTTAGTAAATGTGAGCGGTTGCCTTTAAGACTCTTAAAGCCCTTCTTCCAGAATGCTCCTAGAAGATCAGAACGCATTCTTAACCAAGGCTTCTAAATAATTGCTGATAGAAAAATCAGACACTCTTGACAGGTTATGCTGAAGAGTATAAAATAAGTTACTCATTTCTACTGACTTCTATAATTAAATGGGTCCTAGGCAATCAGATATAACTTACCACTGATGATATGGAACGAACAATCTGCCAGTGTGTTATTAAGAAAACAAAGATAGCATGCTAAACATCTCATTGTGTCTTTGGTTAGATGATGTCCATTAACTCTAATTTCCTTAAGAAGTTTCTCTTTTGGAAATCTCCTCAGTACCCTATTTAAGACTTTCTGGTATCTAGCAAAATTAAACATGGATTTAATCAGCCTGTAGATGAGAATCAGAAAGAAAATCTTACATCAGTATTTTCAGGGAAGGTCGTTGGTATATTCTGGGATCAGTGTTGGCAGATGCTTAGGTTGTCAGCCTTCAATATTGTTCTTCCATTTTATGTGGTCATTAGTGTTGAGCAAAGCACCCCAGTGCTTTATAATTAAAGGGAGTTGCTTAACCTCAGAAAGAATCCCTGAAGAGGTTTTGTTGATACAAATAATAAAGACACAGATGTAGAGGTAGCTGATAAAACTTCTTGTGCAAAGGGCTTCTGTATCCATTTCTGCATAATTGAGTTCTGTATGTGACACTGTTCTTGAATGGAAAACAATTGATATCTCTGTACCATCTGTTATTTTGTGTCTGTGCCAAGTGCCAACACCATAAGGTAAAAACAATAGTTTGTGAGCACTGCAGTGTGCTAATATTCACTGGGAACCTGATATTCCAGCAATCTTCCTCAGGCTGTCAAAGCTATCAAAATATAGTGATGATTTTTAGTAGGCAAAGATAGTGTTCATATTGTTATCTCTTGACAAATTACATCTATGGAGCAATCTGTGAAACCCAAGAAAACCTGAAGTTATATTTTTTCCTAGAAAAATGTCCCAACTGCAGGTAGCTAATGGTTACTTGGTAAGGTGTAAATAGCAGTGTTAATGCAGTAGGATAAGTTGTAAGATCTGTGATTCTTACATCAACTATCTCCCATTTTTTTTAAATTATTTTAATGTTTATTTATTTTTGAGAGAGAGGGAGAGAGCAAGTGTGAATGGGGGAGGGGCAGAGAGAAGGACACACAGGATCTGAAGCAGGCTCCATACTGTAAGCACAGAGCCCAGTGTGGGGCCCGAACTCACAACCTTGAGACCATGACCTAAGCCAAAATCAAGAGTTAGCTGCTTAACTGGCCACATAGGAGCCCTCCCGTTTCACTTGAATACTTGATTGTTGAAATTATGTAAAGTTCATGGAGGTGTTCCTTGACTTCATCCTGTGTTATTTCATGATCTGTAGATGGTACCACCACAGAAAAATTGAAAGCAGATTTACTGATGCCCAATTCTTTATTAGCTCCGGGGTGAACCATTCAACTAGAGATTTGCTCAATTATCAGGAGAGATGCCATGTTCCACTTGCTTAACATTAAGAGTGGATTTACTCTCTGTGGTCTATTTTGAAGATTTTTTGTTTTTTTGGTTTTTTTGGTGTTTTTTTTTTTTTTTTTTTTTGCTTTTTGGGTTATTTTGTTTTTGTTTTTGTTTTTGTTTTGTAAGTGTATAGTAAGTATCCTTGTTGCCTGCACATGTTATTTGGGGCAGCTATAGTCAGGGGAGATGAGTGTGACCCCCTGAAAGCCACCCTTTCTCCAAAAAATTATCTGGCCTACCATACTATAAATTCCTATCACATATACCTACCAAGATTAAAACAAAGTAAACATGAGGAGGAACTTACGCAAGATAATGCAAAGTACGGATTTATCAATTTAACATTCCATGGGACCCAAAACTTAAATGTATAATTACATGTAAATGTATACTCCTCTAGCGTCAGTTCAGTTCTTGTCAACAAATTTCTAGAAGAAACACTTGTATTCAAGGAGCAGTACTGTATTTCTCAAACCAATCAAATAATCAGTAGAAATGATGTTGATAAATAATTTCCTGTCGTTGTATTATTTATATTTTTTGTTACTTCTTTTTAGCCACTTTCACATCTTAATTCATTTAATGTTCATGAGAACTCCTTGATAAATACAGGAAAGGTCCACACTTAAAATTCACAAAACAAAGACTAGGAAAGCAAATCTAATGGAAGGTCTGTGGCTTGGTCCCAGTCATCTAACTGGTCAGGTTCAGCAATAGGAAAAAAATTCTGGTTCCTTGTCAGCAGCAATTTCTACTCTATTCTTCCCTAATTCCTTTGTAATTATCCTCAGAAGGCCTCAAAGGGGAAATGAATGAGAAAAGAAAAGAAAATACACTGCTGAGTATTAAAGAACAATTCCTACTTAAAATTTGAAGGGAAGTACAGCAAATACCTACTTAGAGATGTTAACATTAACTGTAATTTAGAATAACTTATTAAATCTGCTCAAGTGTTGCCAGTGACTTGGGTATAAGGGATGAAAAAAGCAAAATAGTAACTTCAGTTAAGTGTTAGTGATGTATTTTTGTCAACAGAAGATTGGAACATGCAAATAATTTTTAATTTTTTGGAAGCTGGCAATCAGAACCATTTACTATTGCAGTATTTAGATGTTGTTGCAGAGCTCATCTAGTTCAATAGTTAAGGAGAAATTGTAGCATAAATCAGCTGTGTAAGATTTCAGCTGGTGAATTGATGGACTATGTAGAGATTCTTGAAGAATGTGATGGGGATCATTGGGTACAACTGTCCACTGGACACCACTGTCCTGATTTGGACATATAATGGCATTGATATGCTGGTTATGGATATGTGGGCAGGAATCATTTATTTTCTATGCTGAAATAATTATGGGTGATTTGATTATATTTTGTATATCTGTTTGATATGTAAGAGCATTTTTACTCAATAATCTTAAAGGAGAGAACACATATGTAGAAAAGGGAGCGTAAACAGCAGATGATATATTCCATCTTGCATCAAAAAGGTTCAGTGAGACATTTCCTTATAGTGTAGTCCAAACCCTGGGCCAAAGTTATTTTAGGAAGATCATTGTTAGATAAAGGTGACCAAAGAATCTTGAGAAAACCATGTAAAATGATTTATAAAGCAAGTTAAAAGTGGAGATACGACTGTTAACACTTCCCTATGTACAATCATTTGTGACTTTTCTTTCTTTACTATAGTTTGAGGAATTGGAAGTGCATGTACATACTTATTTTTATACCAGGAAAGTTAAATACAGGGTATAGTTTGTTGTTTTTGGTAACATAAGTAAAGAAGCAAGCCTGAGGATGTAGAGGCTAGTTAGCAGGACTTTCATGAGTTGGAAATCTGATTTGAGATGTTTAGTGGAATCATGAAAAATACCTTGACGTGTCTTTGATTATTTATTACAATACCTGTATTATTACTAATATATTTATAGCCTTATATTTACTCTTGTTAATAATAGTGATACTAATAATTTTGTACTAGTAATAAATTAATATTCAGACTAGTTTTATTGAACATCACAGTGTGTATTGTGAAGGTAGCATTTTGCTGGTTGAAGAAGAGAATTAATCAAAATTCTCATACTCTCTTCTCTGTTTTGAATGGCATGCATAACAAATTTAATGTTAGTGTCAGCTGTAGCTGAAACTAATTCTTTTCCATGTGTGGGGTGCCAAAAAAGTCAGCATTTGAACTTTGTGAACTTTTGAACTTACGAACTTTTCAGCACATTGATGTTACTGAAAATAAGGCCTGCAACCAGGAAAATATTGAAATTCATCCCTACACAGCAAAGGGAGACTGAACAAATTAAAGGAGCACTCAGATGTATGACTTAATTTTTAAATCTCCACTGACACTTTGGGATATCTCAACTTTTGGTAGGAATATTTTTCTAAGTTTATTTTGAGAGAGAGAGAAAGAGAGGGAGAGAGAGAAAACAAGTGGGGGAAGCGCAGAGAGAAAGGGGGACAAAGGAACCAAAGAGAACTTGGTACTGACAGCAGAGAGCCCTGGGGTGGGGGTGGGGGAGGCTTGAACTCAAGAACCCAGAGATCATGACCTGAGCCAAAGTCACATGCTTAACTGACTGAGCCACCCAGGCACCCCTGGTAGGAATATTTTGATGGTGCTCCTCTGGAAGCACATTTAAAGAGATTAATATTATTTTCTTAATGTTTGTTTATTTCTGAGAGAGAGAATGAGCTGTTAGCACAGAGCCCCATGCAGGGCTCAAACTTGTGAATTGCGAGATCATGACCTGAGCCAAAGTTGGAAGCTTAACTGACTGAGCCACCCAGGTGCCCCATAAAGAAATAATTTTCTTAATAGAAATTCTTGTTGATAGAAAAAAGTCAATTTAATATTACCTTAATTCAAATTTATTAATCATAAAACACAACTGTGAAATAAATTATAGGAAACTTCGTGGAAAAATTCAAAATAATATGATCATTTGGCAAAATACATTCATTAGATAAAGATTAATGACAGATATTCTGTAAAGAAATTGAATAAGGTACATGATTATATACTCAAAATAATTATTCTACTTATTTTAATATTCCTTTAATATAATTTTACAATATTTCTTTAGGAATGTATAAGGATATGTGCTGTATTTTTAAAAAAATAGTTTGGGGAAGGAGTGCCTGGGTGGCTTAGTCGGTTGAGCGTCTGATTTTGGCTTAGGTCATGATCTCGCAGTTTGTGAGTTTGAGCCCCGCGTCAGGCTCTGTGGTGACAGCTCAGAGCCTGGAGCCTGCTTTGGATTCTGTGTCTCCCTCTCTCTGCCCCTTCCCCACTCATGTTCTGTCTCTCTCTGTCTCTCAAAAAATGAATAAATGTTAAAAAAAATTAAAAAAAAGTTTTGCGGCACCTGGGTGGTTCAGTTGGTTAAGTATTCAACTTCTACTCAGGTCATGATGTCACAGTTTGTGTGTTCAAGCCCCGCATCGGGCTCTGTGCTGACAGGTCAGAGCCTGGAGCCTGCTTCAGATTCTGTGTCTCCCTTTCTCTCTGCCCCTCCCTCACACACACTCTGTCTCTCTCTCTCAAAAATAAATAAACATTTTTAAAAAAATTTAATAATCATTTTGAATTAGTGTTTTAAAGAAACGAATTTTTAATTCTATCAATATATTAAAACTAATTTGTAAGCCCATAAATAAATATTCCAAAAATCGTATACATTTAATAAATTGTGGAGCTCTTGCACAATATTTGGAAGATTAATTGCATGGTTCTTGAGAGTCTGACATAACTGGAATACAGTGTCCAAAAGGACATTTAATTTTTAGGTGATGTTCAAATACTTTTGAATGAATGAATGCATGAATCTAGTTTGATACCTATCAAATATTACTCAATTTCTGACACCAGGCTGCACTGAAAAATCATACCCTCCTATTCGTCACTGTTGTCAATGTACTTTTGGGTTTGCCACCTCTTTGATTTTGTTGACAGAATCGTTCACTTCTGTGTCAGTCCAAATCTTTGAGTTAACTGAGGCCCAGGTACTTTACGTGAAAGTTCAAGAAGGGGACAATGCCCAGGTGTTCAGTCTTAGCATCTTCCCACAGTAAATGATACTTTCCTGCAATTTTTGTGGCTCCTTTCTCTCTGTGCACTCAGAAGATTGTTTAAAAACCAGCTAATGAAAACTTAAATGACTCTATCCTCCAGTGATGCTCTTCTCCTGTGACAACTTAGAGCCTTAAGTCTTTATGCCATTCATTTCACACCCACCACTTGACATTTTTTAAGCTCTAGTAAACTTATCCATTATATTTAAATATTCACATATTTATAACTTGTCTTCCCCAACTACATCACAAGCTCTGGGAGGACAGGGACTTTGTTTTATTTCCCACAGTGCCGAACACACTGATTTGCATATAGCAGTTTTAAAGGGCATACATACTTATATTTCTCATTTCTTATCTTCTAGTTAAGACTCCAGGTTTCTTAAAAGAAAAAAAAATGTCTTTCATGGTGCTTCCGATAATTCCTCATCTTAATAGATATTTATTCATTTACAAAAATAGTTTTTCAAGGAAAAACTATAAAGGCTTTTAAAACCAGAGATGGTCAGAACTTTCAGAATCTGAAATACAGACATTTTACAAAGTCAAACATGGTGTCTGAATTAAATGTGTTTACATTCCAATCAATGCATCTATGTACAGAAAGTCTAGGAAAGGGCCTATTTTGCAAACTCAGTATTTAATATAAATGTACAAATACCAAAAGACATCCCAAAATGTATGAATGGAGATATAAATACTGTCTTACAGCTCTGAATCATTCTTAAGGAAAGATTTAGCACTTTTTAATAGGGCTTCTGTAACATTTCTCTATGTTTGCAAATGCAGCAACTATGACTTGGCAGAAGCAATGAAAGCATTTCTTCCTCTGTTACCAACAATAATCCCAGAAGTTGAAGCTTCATATTTAGAGTTCCTTGATATACAAGAATTTACACCATATTAAAAGGTGCTCTGCTTCTTCTGTCATTACTGCTATGTGAAATATAGTGAAACAATATGTGTTTTTTTAGGTTGTTATTAACTATTTTGAAGTATATATTGAAAGCATCCACTATAGAGCCCTGAAATTAATGTCAGGAGTGTAACATGTGGCTGTCTAAATCACTACCTATAGCCCCTATGGCTACATAAATGATATTTAATGTACTTCTTGACAAGCATCTACAACAGTCTTCACTTATCCACAGGGGATACATTCCAAGACCCCCAGTGAATGCCTGAAACCATGGATGGTACCACAATGCTCTTTCCTCATCATAGTTACCTATGATGAAGTTTAGTTTATAAAATGTAAAAAAAAATAGTGACTAATAATAAAATAAAACAATCATAACAATATACTGAAATAAAAGCTACATGAATGTGATCTCTCCCTCCTCTCTCTCTCTCTCTGTCCCTCTTTCTCTCAAAAAAACTATCTTGTTATACTGCACTCACCCTTCTTGTGATGATGTGAAATAATAAAATGTCAGTGTGGTGAGATGAAGTGAGGTGAGTGACACAGGCCTTGTGATTTAACCTTAGGCCACTATCATTCTTTTGTCTGTCTTTGTGTCAGAAGGAGGATCATATCCTTCAGAATACTGCAAGTAACAGAAACTGTAGAAAGTAAAAACCACAGACAAGAGGGGCCTGCTGTATGCTAAATGTTTTCATCAAATGCTAGTAAATTAAGAAGCCATTTTTGATGCCCAAATTAGAATGATATATTAATTTAAGTATATTCTGGACATGAGTGGTTCTTAACAATCTTTTTCATCAGAGTGTTTTATCTTTGTTATGATAAAGGAGACAAGTCAATTAAAACGGTGTATCTTATTTGCATATTGAAACTACAACTATATTTGATGATACAGTTTTTAGCCACTGGAATTATAATCATTTTGGTTTTATTTTCTTACTTTGTTTTGTTGTTTTTTGTTGAAAATATTTTATGTATAAATATATAGTACATGAAGAATGTCTTCAACCTTCAAAGAAGGTAAGATAACTAAAGTATCTACTAAATGTAAAAACACTGTTTGAAGGAAATCATAAGCCAAGAGCAAAACTAAAAACAGTGCAACTTCTCCTCACTAATGTCTTTGGTGTTGGAGACCATTTTTTATAACTCTTTACTACCAAGACTAAAGCATCACCTCATCTGCTTTTGGCCTAAGATTAGGCTTCATTTTTCAAGGATATCAATTTTCAAGGATAATTCTTTTTCTGAGTCCCCCTCTATTTTTGAAGTTTTCTCTATATACTAAGTTCACTATCATGTTAATGATTTATATTATTTAAATATCTGATTTGTAAAAGGTGAATGAACTCACATTTCATTTGTCAAAGTAGGTGTCAATTTCCTTAAGTAAAACCCTATGATTTAAGGAGAGAAATCAACATATGAAATGGCTAGGTATAATGGACTTCCAGATAGAAAATGCAGTGTTCTAAATATATTTTTATTAGACTAACTTGTTTCATGTTTTACCAAATTGGGGCTATACAGAGTTAACCATTTCTTCTTCCTTAAAAATGCAGAATTTCCACTCTGGAGTACCTTCACTCTTTCTTTGTTTCCTTCATTTTTGCCAAAATCTGTTGCATAAACTGTGCTCTTACTTTGCCTTCTGCTTACTTCACTTTCTTATCCCCAATGCCGCATCTTCTTTACTAACACATGTGCCAGAGCGACATATAGGTCATATCTACAAATGAATCCCAAGCAGGCTCCTCACTATCCACTATTCTCCTCAGCTACAAATCCACATCTCTTATTCTTGTACCATATTTTTGTACCAGATCCACAACAATATTTAACAATTTTCAATTTTAATTTATTCAAAGTTTCATTTTCTGTGTCAGAACCATTGTTTTATAGATCTCTCAATTTACCTACAATCCTATCAGAAACTGAGCATTCTCTTGGGAAATTAAGTTATCCCCTCCTGAACTTGTAACTAAATATAAAATATAAGCTCTTGCCCAGAATGTTGGGGAATTGTCTTTGTGGAATGATTGCTTATTTTCAGTTTTATTTTAAACTAAATTAATTATGCAACAGGGCTTTTATAGCATGAATCAATTTTTAAAACACGAGGACAGTTATATGACGTCATAGCCTATAGTCTAGATTCGAAACGTCAAATTTAGTCACTTGTTCCTCATTTACTATGCATTGTAAATCAGACATCGGCACAAATTGTGGGTATTGCAATTTCATTTTCTGAGAAGGTTGTTCTGCTTAATTGGACTTCCTGGTTGACTTAGAATTAATTAAAAGGTTAGTTTTATTGAGATGATCCTTACCGTGTATGTTTCAGAAATCCTGCTTGCATTAATGAACACAAAGGACAGAAAGGGTTGAGGTATTGAGCATTTAATGTCTTGCAGTTCTTCTGCTTCTTATCTCAAATATTGTTTGACTTTGTTACTATGTATGAGTCAATTTTCCAGCTTTTATGGAAGTATTTTAGTTTTGAAACCAGTTTCTTGAGTTATATGGACACACAATTAAGTTCGAAGAAGCTGTAAAGGAAAGTCAGAATAGATTTGAGGGCTGATTTCATCAATGAAAATATCCAAATGATTAGATCAAATGTATTATTGAAAAGTTCCTTGGATTATCCAGAGTTGGTTTATTCTTCACTTTCTTTTAGGTATAGAAACAGTATGACTAAATGATAAATAGTGTCTATTAATCTTATAAGGCAAAGCTCCCATAAAACAGTTATGAGTACAGACTACTATACTTTTGTTATGAGAAAAGAATTGCAGTGGTTCTATACATTATCCAGTATGTGTCTTATATCAATAATACAAATACACAAGTATTTTCAATAGTATGACAATTTAATAATTTAACTCCAAAATTGTATCTTGCACACAAAACTCGTAGAGATGTGAAGTAATGGTTACCAACAGTCTCAAAATGTTTGTGGAGAAAAGTGAACACTAATTTTATAAAGCGTTTCACCCAATCTTTGGTGTAGCTTTGCTGCTAATTGTTTACAAATGATATAGACAATTTAGTTTTTAAATTACATTTCCCTATATTGACAACTTCTGAAGTAGATGATCATTATGCTAAAGACTGGTTTATAATTTGCTTTTGACACTGCTTCCTCAAGTTACTATGTTGGAAAGAACATGGACTTTGAAGTCTGTCACCTGGAATGTGTGGGATGCTCGAGAATGTAACTTCCCAGATGTATTATATGTAAAATGGAGACAATAATATATACTATAAAAGATTGTCGTAAGGAGGGGTGCCTGGGTGGCTCAGTCAGGTAAGCATCCAGGTCTTGACTTTGGCTCAGGTCACGATCTCACAGTTTGTGGGATCACACCCTGCATCCGGCTCTGTGATGACAGTGAGGAGCCTGCTTGGGATTCTCTCTCTTTCTTCCTCTGTCTCTTCCCCCCCGCACATCACATGTGTTCACTCTTGTGCGCGCGCTCTCTCTCTCTCTCAAAATAAAAAAGTTAAAAAAGAAAGATTATTGTAAGGATTGAATTAAGTCTTAAGTATGTGTAATGTGCTTGCTCATCCATACAGAGTAGATTAATCTTAAAAGTGTTTCAATCCCCACCTTTAATATACACTTAGCCAGAACCTACAAACTTCTCAATATCTTTTTCTCAGTTTATCCTTTTTTGTATCCTCACTGCTGAATACATTTGGCCTATTTTAAGACTTGGTTGGCAATTGTCTTTTTCTTTCTGACACCAAATAACTAGTGTGTTTTCCAACACCAATTCTCTGATTCCTCAAAACCTTTAGGTGTCCAAAGTTGAATTCAATTCCAGCACTAACTGCCTGGAGTTAGTGAAGATACCACAAGTCAAAGGGCTCAGTCTTGCAAGATTACCTGCACTTCAGACACCAGTAATAATTCCATGTTGCCACCTGTACTTCTAACCAACCAGCTGTAAATTTTAGAGTTCCCATGACCTCCTCCCTCCCAATTTAGATAATTTGCTATAATGACTCATAGAACTCAGGAAAACGCTTTCCTTAAATTTACCAGTGTATTATGAAGGCTGTATCTCAGATACAGCCAAGTGTAAGAGATACATAGGGCAAGATTAGGGGTGCAAGTGTAGGGTAATGGAAAGCTTTCCTTGCTCTCTGCAAGTGCACCACTCTCCCAGCACTTCAATATGTTTCCCTACCTGGAAGCTCTCCAAACACCATTGTTGAGGTTTGTTGTTTTTTTTTTTTTTAATTTTATTTTTTATTGTTTAATTTACATCCAAATTAGTTAGCATATACTGCAACAATGATTTCAGGAGTAGACTCCTTAGTGCCCCTTACCCATTTAGCCCATCCCTCCTCCCACAACCCCTCCGGTAAACCTCAGTTTGTTCTCCATATTTATGAGTCTCTTCTGTTTTGTTCCGCTCCCGTTTTTATATTATTTTGTTTCCCTTATGCTTATGTACCCCTTCCCTTATGCTCATCTGTTTTGTCTATTAAGTCTTCATATGAGTGAAGTCATATGATTTTTGTCTTTCTCTGACTAATTTCACTCAGCATTACACCCTCTGGTTCCATCCACGTTGTTGCAAATGGCAAGATTTCATTCTTTTGGATTGCCGAGTAATACTCCATTGTGTACATATACCACTTCTTCTTTATCCATTCATCCATCGATGGACATTTGGGCTCTTTCCATACTTTGGCTATTGTTGATAGTGCTGCTATAAACATGGGGGTGTATGTGTCCCATTGAAACAGCACACCTATATCCCTTGGATAAATGACTAGTAGTACAATTGCTGGGTTGTAGGGTAGTTCTCTTTTTAGTTTTTTGAGGAACTTCCATCCTGTTTCCCAGAGTGGTTGCACCAGCTTGCATTCCCACCAACAATGCAAAAGAGATCATCTTTCTCTGCATCCTTGCCAACATCTATTGTTGCCTGAGTTGTTAATGTTAGCCATTCTGACACGTGTGAGGTGGTATCTCATTGTGGTTTTCATTCCTATTTCCCTGATGGTGAGTGATGTTGAGCATTTTTTTCATGTGTCGGTTGGCCATCTGGATGTCTTCTTTGGAGAAGTGTCTATTCATGTCTTCTTGCTGCGGCCAAGGTCAAAGAGGTTTTTGCCTGCTTTGTCCTCGAGGATTTTGATGGCTTCCTGTCTTACATTGAGGTCTTTCATGCATTTTGAGTTTATTTTTGTGTCTGGTGTAAGAAAGTGGTCCAGGTTCATTCTTCTGCAGTCGCTGTCCAGTTTTACCAGCACTACTTGCTGAAGAGACTGTCTTTATTCCATTGGATATTCTTTCCTGCTTTGTCAAAGATTAGTTGGCCATATGTTTGTGGGCCCATTTCTGGGTTCTCTGTTCTGTTCCATTGATCTGAGTCTGTTCTCGTATCAGTACCATACTGTCTTGATGATTACAGCTTTGTAGTACAGCTTGAAGTTTAGGATTGTGATGCCTCCTGCTTTGGTTTTCTTTTTCAAAATCGCTTTGGCTATTTGGGGTCTTTTCTGGTTCCATACACATTTTAGGATTATTTATTCTAGCTCGCTGAAGAATGATGGTGTTATTTTGATAAGGATTCCATTGAATATGTAGATTGCTTTGGGTAGTACTGACATTTTAACATTGTTCCTCCTATCCAGGAGCATGGAATCTTTTTCCATTTTTTTGTGACTTCTTCAATTTCTTTCATAAGCTTTCTATAGTTTCAGTGTATGGATTTTTCACCTCTTTGGTTAGATTTATTCCTGGGTATTTTATGATTTTTGGTGCAACTGTAATTGGATCGATTCCTTGATTTCTCTTTCTGTCGCTTCATTGTTGGTATGTAGGAATGCAACTGATTTCTGTGCATTGATTTTATATCCTACAACTTTTCTGAATTCATGAATCAGTTCTAGCAGTTTATTGGTGGAATCTTTTGGGTTTTCCATATACAGTATCATGTCATCTGTGAGGAGTGAAAGTTTGACGTCCTCCTTGGCCGATTGGGATGCCGTTTATTTCTTTGTGTCGTCTGATTGCAGAGGTTAAGACTTCCAATACTGTGTTGAATAACAGTGGTGAGAGTGGACATCCCTGTCTTATTCCTGACCTTAGGGGGAAAGTTCTCAGTTTTTCCCCATTGAGGATTATATTAGCGTTGGGTCATTCATATATGGCTTTTATGATCTCGAGTTATGCTCCTTCATTCCCTACCTTCTTGAGGGTTTTTATCAAGAAAGGATGTTGTATTTTGCCAAATGCTTTCTCTGCATCTTTTGAGAGGATCCTATGGTTCTTGTCCTTTCTTTTATTAATGTGATGAATCACGTTAATTGTTTTGCAGATATTGAACTAGCCCTGCATCCCGGGTATAAATCCCACTTCGTCGTGGTGAATACTTTTTTTAATGTATTGTTGGATCCAGTTGGCTAATATCTTGTTGAGGACTTTTGCATCCATGTTCATCAGGGAAATTGGTCTATAGTTCTCCTATATAGTGGGGTTTCTGTCTGGTTTTGGAATCAAGGTAATGCTGGCTTCCTAGAAAGAGTTTGGAAGTTTTCTTTCCATTTCTATTTTTTGGAACACCTTCAAGAGAATAGGTATTAACTCTTTCTTAAATGTTTGGTAGAATTCCCCTGGAAAGCCATCTGTCCCTGGACTCTTGTTTTTTGGCAGGTTTTTGATCACTAAGTCAATTTCCTTCCTGGTTATGGGTCTGTACAAATTTTCTATTTCTTCCTGTTTCAGTTTTGGTAGTGTGTATGTTTCTAGGAATTTGTCCGTTTCTTCCAGATTGCCCATTTTATTGGCATATAATTTCACATAATATTCTCTTTTTATTGTTTTTATTTTTGCTGTGTTGGTTGTGATCTCTCCTCTTTCAATCTTGATTTTATTATTCTGGGTCCTTTCCTTTTTCTTTTTGATCAAACTAGCTAGGGGTTTATCAGTTTTGTTAATTCTTTCAAAGAACCAGCTTCTGGTTTCATTGATCTGTTCTACTGTTTTTTTGGCTTCTATTGCATTAATTTCAGCTCTAGTCTTTATTATTTCCTGTCCTCTGCTGGCTTTGAGTTTTATTTGCTGTTCTTTTTCCACCTCCTTAAGGCATAAAGTTAGGTTGTGTGTCTGAGATCTTTCTTCCTTCTTCAGGAAGGCCTGGATTGCTATATACTTTCCTTTTATGACCATTTTGCTGCCTCCCAGAGGTTTTGGGTTGTGGTGTTGTCATTTTCATGGACTTCCATATACTTTTTAATTTCCTCTTTAACTTCTTGGTTAACCCATTCATTCTTTAGTAGAATGTTCTTCAGTCTCCAAGTATTTGTTACCTTTCCAAATTCTTTCTTGTGGTTGATTTCGAGTTTCATAGCGTTGTGGTATGAAAATATGCATGGTATGATCTCGATCTTTTTGTACTTACTTAGGGCTGATTTGTGTCCCAGTATATGGTCTATTCTGGAGAACGTTCCATGTGCACTGGAGAAGAATGTATATTCTGCTGCTTTAGGATAAAAGTTCTGAATATATCTGTTAAGTCCATCTGGTCCAGTGTGTCATTCAAAGCCATTGTCTCCTGGGGCACCTGGGTGGCTCAGTTGGTTAAGTGGCCGACTTTGGCTCAGGTCATGATCTCACGGTCCTTGAATTCGAGCCCCGCGTCGGGCTCTGTGCTGACAGCTCAGAGCCTGGAGCCTGTTTCAGATTCTGTGTCTGCCTCTCTCTGACCCTCCCCTGTTCATGCTCTGTCTCTCTCTCTGTCTCAAAAATAAATAAACGTTAAAAAAAAATAATTAAAAAAAAAGCCATTGTCTCCTTGTTGATTTTTTGATTAGATGATGTTTCCATTGCTGTGAGTGGGGTGTTGAAGTCTCCTACTATTATGATATTACTATCAATGAGTTTTTTTATGTTTTTGATTGTTTTATATATTTGGGTCCTTCCACATTTGGTGCATAAATGTTTACAATTTTTAAGTCTTTTTGGTCTATAGACCCCTTGATTAGGATATAATACCCTTCTGCATCTCTTGATACAGTCTTTATTTTAAAGTCTAGATTGTCTGACATAAGTATGGCTACTCCAGCTTTCCTTTGTTGACCATTAGCATGATAGATGGTTCTCCATCCCCTTATTTTCAATGAAGGTATCTTTAGGGCTAAAGTGGGTCTCTTGTAAACAGCATGTAGATGGATCTTGTTTTCTAATCCATTCTGTTACCCTATGTCTTTGACTAGAGCTTTGGGTCCATTGACCTTTAGAGTGAGTACTGAAAGATATGAATTTATTGCCATTATGATGCTTTTAGAGTTGGGAGTTTCTGTTGGTGTTCTCTGGTCCTTTCTAATCTTTGTTGCTTTTGGTATTTATATATATATATATATATATATATATATATATATATATATTATATATATATATATATATAATATATATATTTAATAAATATAAATATATATTTAAATATATAAATAATATATAAATATATATATTTTTTCATCTTCTCTCCCCTCAGAGTCCCCTTAAAATTTATTGCAGGGCTGGTTTAGTGGTCACAAACTCATTTAGTTTTTGTTTGGGAAAGTTTTTAGCTGTCCTTCTATTTTGAATGACAGCTTTGCTGGATAAAGAATTCTTGGCTGCATATTTTTCTGATTCAGCACATTGAATATACCCTGCCACTCCTTTCTGGCCTCAAGTTTCTGTGGATAGGTCTGCTGCAAACCTGATCTGTCTTCCTTTGTAGGTTAGGGACTTTTTTTCACTTGCTGCATTCATGATTCTCTCCTTGCCTGAGTATTTTGTGAATTTGACTATGATATGCCTCGTTGATGGTCGTTTTTTTTTTTTATTGAATCTAATGGAGGTCCTCTGTGCTTCCTGGATGTTGGTGTCTGTGTCTTTCTCCAGGTTAGGAGTTCTCTGCTATGATTTGCTCACGTAATCCTTCTACCCCTATTTCTGTCTCTTCCTCTTCTGGGACCTCTATGCTTCTGATGTTGTTCCTTTTTAATGAGTCACTGATTTCTTTCATTCTTAAATCTTAAATTCTCTTTTGCCTTCGTCTCCCTGTTTTTTTCTGCTTCATTATTCTGTATAAGTTTGCCCTCTATATCGCCGATTCTCTGTTCTGCCTCATCCATCCTTACTGCATCCATCTGTGATTGCAGCTCAGTTATAGCATTTTTAATTTCATTCTGGCTACTTTTTAGTTCTTTTATCTATGCAGAGAGGGATTCTAATCTATTTTCAACTCCAGCTAGTATTCTTATTATTGTCTAAATTCTGGTTCAGACATCTTGCTTATATCTGTATTGGTTAAATCCCTGGCTGTCGTTTCTTTGTGCTCTTTCTTTTGGAGAGAATTCCTTCATTTTGTCATTTGGAGGGTGAAAAGGAATTAATGAGGTAGAAAAATTAAAATAAAAAATTAAGATTAAAAAAATATTAAAATTAAAAAACTAAAAACACACCCACACACACAAATCGAATAAGTGGTGCTAGATCTTAGGTGTGTTTTGGTCTGGGTGTTGAAAGTGGTTTGACAGATTAGAGAAAAAAAGGTGGGGGGAAGAAAAAAAAATCTTTTGAGAATTTGAAAAAATGAATACACTGAAGTAGACTAAAATGAGATGGTGGGAGTAAAATAGAATTTGAAAAAGTGTAAATAAAAGCAAAAAATATAGTAAAAAAATAAAATATTTTTAATAAAAATTAAAAATAAAAATGATTTTTTTCTTTTTTTGTATTCAAGATTAAGAAAAGAACCAAAAAAAGAAAAAGAGAAAAAGAGAAAAAAAGCAAAAAAAAGAAATCATTCGAAATTTTGAAAAAGTGAATACACTGTAGTAGACTAAAATAAAATGATTGAAGTAAAATAGAATTTGAAAAAATTTACATAAAAGCAAAAAATGTAGTAAAAACATTAAAGAAAAATATTTTAATAGAAATTGAAAGTAAAAATGAAGTTTTTCTCTTTCTGCATTCAAGAATAACAAAAGAAACAGAAAAGAGAAAAAAGAAAAAAAAGGAAATCGTTTGAAAATTTGAAAAAGTGAATACACTAAAGTAGACTAAACATGATGGAAGTAAAATAGAATTTGAAACAATTTACACAAAAGTAAAAAATATAGTAAAAAATTAAAGAAAAATATTTTTAATAAAAAGTGAAAATAAAAATTAATTTTTTCTCTTTCTGTATTCAAGAAAAAGAAGTGTAAAAGAGAAAAAAAATAAAGAAAATTGAATAGATGGACCTGCTAACAGATTGAAGTAGGACTGAAATTACTTCATTTTCTCCTAGAAGTAAGACTAAATAGTGCTTTATAGTCTATAAGTAGGTGGTGAGACTTGTGTTCTTGAAGAGCCAGGTTGGCCAAGCTGGGCGGGGCTCAGTGTAAGTGCTCCGTTCTCCACTAGATGGCGCTGCTAGCCGACTGGGGTGGAGCATTGTGGTGCTGAAAGATGCGTATGCGCATGTGCGGGAGCAGTGAAAAATGGCGTCACACAGGTACTCAGCCTCTGGTTTCAGAATTCTCTTCTCCCGGATTAGCAATTGCGCACCCATCCTCTGTCTTCAGCTTTCATCCATTCCCCCACTTTTTCACTTTCCGTGACCAGGCCCCAGGCAGTACCTCTCTCCTGAGTTTTGTCTCAGATGCGGCTGTTTTCCCTGGCCCCTTACTTCTGAGGGACTGCGGCTTTGACCCGTTCTGCCCTTTTGCGGGAGAGTCTCACCGAGCAGTGGCCGAATGAGCAATGGCCAAAGGCCGGCTGCACCCAGGAACGCTTGCTGGACCCTGCTGCTGCCGGTGCCCCGAGACTGCGTCCAGGTGCCAGCCTGCCCCCAAAAAGTTCGCGAGATAGTGTAGCAGCAGCTTTTCAGTGATTATGGAAAAATCACAACACACATCTGGCACCAGGCTTCACCCTTAATGACCTTGTTCTAGCACCAACAAATGTGGCCGTTTTCTGGGGTCTGCTGGGACTGGGTGGCTTCAACAGTTTCTACCAAATGCCCTTCCAGCAGTGGAACCTCTTCTCTCCGTGTGGCCTGAGAACGTCCCGGACCCCACTCTGCTCCTGGGGATTCGCCCTTCCCACCAGAGCACCACCAGGTATTGAGCTGCAAAGTTGCAGCCTTTGCGCTCCCCTTGTTTACAGTCTTAATGGAATGTAACCCTCTCCTTTCTCCTTTCTCCCTTTTTAGTTAAGTCCCTGCGGCTGTTTCCAATTTTCCACTTTCTCTCCAGCTGCTTTTAGGGAGGAGTGCTTTTCCCGTATTCTTCCCCCCCCCCCATCTCTGTCCTCTCTTCCCGCAAAACACCTCCCTTCCTGCAGATTTTTGCTCCCAAGTTCACTTGTCCGTGCTGCGTACCTGCTAAATTCTGTGGTTCAGGTTGTGCAGATTGTTGTGTTAATCCTCCAATCAGTTTTCTAGGTGTGTAGGATGGTTAATGTTGGTCTGGCTGTATTTCATGGACGGGAAACACACAAAAAATTTTCATGCTGTTTTGCCATCTTCTGTTTTCCCATTGTTGAGGTATTTTTATTGGAACTTTCATTACACAGGCATAATTGATTAAATCATTGGCCAGTGGTACTTGAACTGAATCTCTAAACTCCATCCTCTCTTCCTTCCCTGGAGATTAGGGGGTGGAATGAAATGTTCCAAACTTAAAATCAAGGCTTGATCTTTCTGGAAATATCACATCCCAAAGCTCTAGGGGCCAGCCAGAATCACTTCATTAGCATAAGTTTCCTATGGTTAAAAGGGGCTTGTCATAAATAACAAAAGGCATTCTTATTACTCAGGAAATTCCAAGAGTTTTGGGAGCCCTGTTCTAGGAATCAAGAACTAAGATGAAATCTATATTTCCCATTACACTATAGCAATTAATAAGTTATTGCCTTATAAAAACTAATATATTACTTGCTCATTTTAAATTGTGCTTACTTACATATATTAAGATATTATTTTTATACTGAGATTGTAACTTGCATGTTAACAGGAGCCATTTTTTATTCATTTTTGTTTAATCCCCTAGTATATCATCTTGTACCCAGGAGTATCTATGAATTCTCTAAGTATTTATGTGTTTGATTGATGCAAATAATATAGGGATCTTTTGAATACATATCCTTATAGGAACATAATGCTTAGAGAAATCACATGGTAATGTCTAAACGGCTGACATTTTGAAGGTAAATTGGCTTTGGTTCAAATATGCTTAGTGTTTCTCAGTGCATAAAGAGGTTACTCACAGTCATCTCTGAATTTCAAAGTCCTCACCAGTAAGATGGGTATAATTGCAAGACCATGAAAAGGTTTGAGAGAAAGGCACGCACACACACACACACACACAGTTTGTCGTACACTAAAAGTAGCAATTTCACTATTTTGATTGAACAATAGAAGAATATATTTCACTGACTTAACATTCAAACTCCTGGATTTTCCTATCTAAGTATTGGATTTATTATTATTATTATTATTATTATTATTATTGACAGCACAGTTTCCCCATATCTCTTTTAACAAAGAAAAGCAAAGAACAGACAGGTGTTTCATTGGACAGATATTTGACTTGAGAAGAAATGATCCTAATGTGTACATGTTTAGTAGTGACCTAAGAGTTACATAATTAGGATCATACCTACACTGAAGTTCACCAAACAGGTGACTATTTAACTATAGATAACTATAGTTAAACTATCTTTTAACTATAGATAAACTATACATACTTAACATTCATAGTCTGATACTCCCTTAAAGACTTAAAAAGGGCTATATCAACATTTTTTAATACTAGCTTGAAATTTTTTGTTATATATTTAAATGTCTTTTATTATTTCTGTAAATTAAAAGTATTACTTTGTTTACATTTCTGGTGTTCATGAGAACCTGGACATTTTTTAAGAAATAGAGGCAAAGTTTTATTTATACACAATATTGCAAGAAATCATGGACTTATCTCTGATTCCCTTACTAAGAAATAGATACTAATACACATTTCTCTATAATTGAGTGTTTTCACAGGTTCCTCTTTCCAAATAAGTTAGACCCTTGTATTTTGATTTAAAGATTTAGAACCATTCATACTCAGAACACTTCCCAGACATCTGGAACCAGTAGGTACAAGAATAGTAAATGCTAAAAACCTAATTAATTGCGAGTACTTTCTCCTTAACAACTTTATTCCAATCAAAATCCTTAATAACTTTAAAAGGTTATACCTTTACCTCCAGACAGCTAATATTCTACATGCACTCATCATATCTATTAATACATGGGTAGTACAGAAATTTGTTTACATGAAGTACTTTGTTATATACACTACAATTTCAGTCTGGTTTGAAATCTATCATTAACATTTTTTCTTTAACCTAGCAGTTTTGTTGTAATACTTTTATGCTTTCCACAAAACATGGTTTCCATTTTTGACTTACACAAGTTTGTACATGTGAATAGGCCAACGTCTGTTTTAATTGATAACTTCAGTAACCAATATTTCCGCGGGAAATGCTGAGAGAGAGACCCAAATCGTGATAAATTGGTAGTATTTGTAATTGGAAAGAATGAAGCAGACGTTGTAGTTATGAGCCTACTCTCTGGAGTCAGAGTGCTTTGTTTGAATACTTATTCTGCTAATTTTTAGCTGGGTGACTTTACTTAACTTTTCTGTACCTCACTGTCTTCTATAAAAATGAGTACTACTATAAAAAGATAAACCATGTGAATATATTAACGCAGTACCTAGAATTTAGTAAATATGCAATATCAACATATATAATTATTTTTATTATCATCATCCTTTAGTATATATGTAGGGAGATGGTTTTACAAGTAAACTTTTTAAATTTTTTTAACATTTTATTTATTTTTGAGAGAGACAGAGACAGAGTGCGAGTGGGGGAGGGGCAGAGAGAGAGGGAGTCACAGAATCTGAAGCAGTCTCCAGGCTCCAAGCTGTCAGCACAGAGCCGGATGTGGGGTTCGAACTCACGGACTGTGAGATCATGACCTGAGCCGAAGTCGGACACTCAACCGACTGAGCCGCTTAGGTGCCCCTGACAAGTAAACTTTTGAACCAGATAATATAATAGTGTATTTTTAGACTATAATGGTATAATTTTAGAATCATTTGTTCAGTTGGAAAAAAAAACACAATTACCTATTTATTTCTCCTAAGGAATCTTCCTTAAGTGGATTTTTTTTCTCACAATATCTTTTTATTTCAGTTTCTTAAAATTAAATACTTCATAATAAAGCATACTGAATAACTCTTACACCATGAAATGCTGATTTTATCAGAATAGTGAACTTTAACTTTTTGACACCTGAAGCTTTCTTTCATCATATTTAAAGTTTTCACACAACACCATTTAATCCTAACTGTGAAGGTCTGTTCTTCTCACTGGTTATTCCAAGGAATGAAATGCTGAGTTCATTAATAGCCAGTGGGCTTAAAGTGAACCTTATATCACAGAAGTTTTCCACAGGCAAACGTGACTTATAATGAGTTTGCTTAGTTTCACATTTTATCACTTATTTTGAGGTTAGGGAATCACCCTGGAACCCAACATGTTTGGGCAGTCTATTAAATAGCAGTAATGATTACTTTCATTTAGGGATGCTTTCCAACTCGGACTCTACTGAACTCTATGAAAACACACTGAAGAGATTTAACCCAACACTATCAGGTGTTTTTATAGGCTGTTAATAAATGAGTTGACTGAATTTTCTAGGTTTGGATGAATGACACATTCACATAGAGTGAAAGTCTAAAAAATCCATTATTTGAAATAATCTAATAGGTCAGATATAGTCAAAGAATTCCCACAGAAAATCATTCATAGGAAAAGTAAATATATATTTTAGGATATTGGCCTGGTGAGTATAATTAGTTACATTTTGACCTTTGCCATTTAAAAACAAATTTATAAGAAGAAAGATAAGCAGTTGCAAACACTGTTAGACAGATACACATACAATGAGAGTAAATGTGTATTCACTTAACATAATTGCATTTGACTCTAGTATCATTAATCTCTACTTCACTTCAGCATTTCATTCCAATGAACATAATACTGAGCTTCTAATCACTCCAAATTTTCAACAAATTCTGTTTATTGACTACAGCTTTCTCGTTTCCTGATTCCGTTGTTCTCAGTGTACTTGTTTTTAAGGTTTTCAAGCGTCCTAGTAATTCAGTCTATTGATTGACTTCCCCTATTAGTTTCCTTCTGAATCATTTCCTTCTGGAACCAACTTAGATCCCAGGATCTGTTGCTTAAACTGTGTTCTCACCATTGCCCTGTCCACTTGTCCTTTTGCCTCACTCTACCAGGTCTCCACTCATATTATCAAACTGCTTAATTTTGAAGGCTCTGAGACTTTTGTATCAATTATCTGTTATTATGAAGCAAATACTTAGGAGCTCAAAATAATCATATTTTATTATATCTATTTAATCTTTGGCAAGTCAGGAATTTGAAGAGAGCTTGCCTGGGCTATTCCTCTGTTTCATGTGGATTGTGGTATTATCTGGGTCACCTGATGGTATTTTGCAGGTGGCTGGGCTGGTCTGGAAGGTACAAGATGACCTCCCATATCTGGAACCTTGGTGGGGATGGCTGAGCTTAATTCTACCCTCTTGAGATGGTCTCTTTAGTAGGGTAGTTGGACTTATTTCATGGGTCAGGGCTCCCAGAATAAGTATTTTAAGAGATAAAAAGTGAAATTCCCAGTCTCCTGTGGTCCAGGCCTAGAAAATGATGTAGCATTACTTTTGCTCTATTCTATTGGTCACAGTAAGCACAGAATCTACGCAGATTTAACAAAGTAGACATAGAACCCATGCTGAATAAGTATTGAAGACTTTGTGAACATCTTTACTCTTTTACATCATTTATTCATTCATTCTTTCTTTTATGTATTCAGTAATGATCTGGCACTAGCTATAATGCTGAGTACTTGATGGATACAGAGAAGATACAATGATGGGGAGTTTTAAGTCCCATTATAATGGAACTTATATGAACTAGATATGAACAAATGGTGTTACTATGCAGGAAACAAATACATTGATTGCTAACCATGTATTGGTAACAGTAGGAGAAATATTTTACTAATTGGTAGCCCAGGATAGGCTTTCTAAAGAAGTAAAATATAAACAATGACCATCAGAGAGCAATAGAAAGAGTGAAGGAAAGAACATCTTCAGAAGAAAGAATAAAGCCCAGAATCCAGAAAGTGCTTGTCATGCAGGAACAGGAAGGAAACCTGTTTCTGAACACAATGATTAAGATAAGAATGATTGAGAATATTGTCAGAGCCAGAACTTGCAGGACTTTGTAAGCCTGATTGACAAGTAGGGGCAAATCAATAAAGTGTTCTAAGGAGGAGAATAACAAGAGCTGATTTCTCTTGTAAAAGAACATCTGGCCAATATCAGAGAAATAGTAGAAGGTCAAAATCGGAAGCACAATGGCCTTATAGAAGGCTATTGGAGGACATTTGCAGTAGTCTATGTAAGAGGTAATAGTAGTGGTAGTAAAGATTGGGAGAAATGTATAACCTCTGGATATATTTTGAAAGTAGAATGAATAGATAATTATGTTTTCTAATCATAGACAACCCTATTGAACAAACAGATGTCATTCCTGATGTCTACTATTTAACCATAAAAACTGCAACACACATTATATATACTCCACAGAAAATGCTTTTGCTATAATTATTTATGACATCAGACTTGTCAAAAACAATATATATTTTCAATCTAAACTCATATATTGCTAATATTTGGAACATTTTTTTTGCTTTATGTTCTTTGAACGTCCAAAGCCTTTAATTTTTTGTAACACAACTCTCTGGATCCATATATCTCTTTGCTTATTTATATTTATTCTCCTCTAGGAGCTTTTACTTTTCTCTAACCCCAGAAGTGATTATATTCAGGACTAAATCCAAATTTGGCTTTTTATTTGTCTTTGTTTAGCTTATTTTGAATTATCTCAATAAAACCAGAGCTTTCAGTTAAGTCAGCATTTTGAGCTTTAGATCTGTATTTCCATTTGACTAATAGAGACATGTGATTCTGGGCATATAATAGACAAAATATTCCTCAAAATCCTTCCAGTGTAGGGACCCCTGGGTAGCTCAGTCGGTTGAGTATCCAACCTTGATTTTGGCTCTGGTCCTGTTCCCACAGTTGTGAGATTGAGCCCGGCATCCACTTCTGTGCTGGGCGTGGAGTCTGCTTAAGATTTTCTCTGTCCCTCTCCCTCTGTCCTTCTTCCACTTGCTCTCTCTCTCTTAAAAAAAAAAAAAAATTCTTCTAATGCAAACAATCAAAAAATGCTGCAAAATTTCTAAAAAAATATTATTGAAAGTATTAAAATGTTTATTTTAAAAATACAATGTCAAATTTATAAGAAAGCAGGACAATGAGGCTAATCTTGCCCCAAGGGCATTTGCTGATGTGGGAGAATTTAAGCTTCAGTTTTGATGACATTTCTAGTCGATTACAATCTAACCAGAGTATTTCCTGGAGAAAAGTTCTACCCATAGAAGTTGGAACTCGAAGGACTATATCCATAGGATAAGAGTAAAGTAGGCGTAAACCCAGTCTACATATTCCTATTCCCGAGTGAGTGCAAAGAAACGTGTCTTTGAAGTGAGCAGGGTAAGGGTGATGTGGGATCACACTCTGTACATTATAATCACAACTTGCCTCTTTGGAGGATTTTTAATGAAAATTCATATCACTTGGGTGATTAAAATAAAACCTCAAGCAATGAACCTAGATTAATGTGATCCTAGACATTGATATCAGTAGTTGCCTATAGACACATATCTCTCTAGAGGAAGAAATCATCATCTTAGATATTTAAAAATTCCCATATTTTTACAGGACATTGAAGAGCATAGAGTCAAAATTAACCGAGAATACACAGCAACAAAATACCATCAGAGAAAACAAACAAAAAACATCTTGAAAGCCATATAGAAATATCAGACAGTATAAAATAATTACTTTGTTTAAAGAAATAAGAGACAAATCTTACTACATTTGCAAGTAATGGAAAAGTATAAAAGTAGTGGCATAACAGGTATACAAAAAAACTATGCAGAACATTTATAAATGAAAGCTAGATTATTTTAAATAAAAAAAAAACAAATTAACAACTCAGGCAATAACAGATGTTGGCAAGGATGCAGAGAAAGCATGCCAGTGGGAAAGAAACTGGTGCAGCCACTCTGGAAAACAGTATGGAGGTTCCTCAAAAAATTGAAAATAGAACTACCCTATGACCCAGCAATTGCATTACTAGGTATTTATCCAAAAGATACAAAAATGCTGATTCTAAGGGGCACATGCACCCCAGTGTTTATAGCAGCAGTATTGTCAATAGCCAAAGTATAGAAAGAACTCAAATCTCCATTGACTGATGAATGGATAAAGAAGATGTGGTATACAGAAACAATGTAATATTACTTGGCTATAAAAATAATGAAATCTTGCCATTTTAACAATGGGGATAGAACTAGAGTGTATCATGCTAAGCAAAATAATTTATTCAAAGAAAGGCAGGTATCATGTGATTTCACTCATAGGTTGAATTTAAGAAACAAAACAGATGACCATAGGGGAAAGGAAGCAAAAATAAAAACAGAGAGACAAACCATAAGAGACTCTTAAAAACAGAAAACGAACTGAGGGTTGTTGGTGGGGTGTTGGGTAGGGTGATGGGCTAAATGAGTAATGGTCATTAGGGAAAGCACTTGCTGGGATAAGCACTGGGTGTTGTATGTAAGTAATGAATTACTAAATTCTACTCCTGAAATCATCATCACACTATATGTTAACTAACTGGGATATAAATAAATAAATAAACAAACACAAACATTAAAATAATAATAAAAACATAATGGATGGGTATATCAGATTAAGTAGAACTGAAGAAAGAATTAGTGCTCAGAAGAATTTATTCAAAATGCAATGCAGAAAAAGCAAGAAAGAGAAAAGTTGGAAGAGGGATTAAAGACATGGAAGACTGAATGAATGAAAAAGACCTTCAAGTAAGGATAGAAAGAAAAAAACACAGGTATAATTTAAGAAATGACAATTTTCCAGAAATTTCTTAGGTGAAATATGCCAAACTGAAATCAACAGATTTAAAAATCCCAGCAGGTCCCAAACTTTTAGGTACAAAGAATATCCACTTAAAATCATTATATTGAAGCTATCAAATATCAAAGGTAAAAACATTTTGAATGTACCTGGAGGAAACAAAAACAAGAACTTTAAAGTGTGAGACTTTAAGCTTACTTGTCTATAGCAGTAAAAGCCATCTGAAGACAGTAGAACTATATCCTAATATGCTAAAAGAAAATCAGTGCCACCCTCTAATCCTATTATGTAAAAGGAAAATATCTTTTAAGAATAAGGCTAAAAATATATTTTCAGAAAATCGAGACCAGAAAGGTCATTAAAGATAATTCTAAATGATGTACTTGAGGCAAAATTTGGAAAATGATCATGGAATTTTAAGGTATATAGTGAAAGAATGAATTAAAGGCAAATGAGCCAGCATATATCTGAATAATTCTAAAAATTAGTGCAGATATAAAATTATAATGTTCAATTGTTTTTAAAAAAAGAGAGAATTAAAATTAGTAGCAGCAAAAGGGTTGGAATAATCATGTAGTCCATAAATCTAAAAGAAAGAAAAAAGACCACAAAACAAATAGGAAGTACAAAACAGTTACATTTGTTGAGTACATCTGTACTCAAATGTATCAGTAGTCAGTAAATGTAAACAAAGTGTTAATTGCTGTGGGTAAAATTGAAATATTGCTAAGGTTTCTTGAAAAAATAGAATATAACTACATGCTGTTTAAAGGAGACACTTGTAAAATATAAGGATAATGGAACTCTAAAAGTATGGAAAAGACAGCTTGCAACTACTAACTAAGCAATGTCAGAGTAAGTATTAATTGAGACAAAATAGTTTTAAGTAATACAACCTTAATAGAGATAAAGGAGGTTGTTTCAAAATGATAAAACCTTCAGTTTACCAATAAAATAAAGCAATTTTAAATTTGTATGTACTTAATAGCGTGGCCTCAAAATATGTAAAGCAGGGGCGCCCGGGCAGCTCGGTTGAGCCTCCAACTTTGGCTTAGGTCATGATTTCATGGTTCTTGAGTTAAGCCCCAAGTTGGGCTCTGTGCTGACAACTCAGAGCCTGGAGTCCACTCAGGTTCTGTGTCTCCCGGTCTCTCTGCCCCTCCCCCCCTCATGTTCTGTCTCTCTGTCTCCCAAAAAATAAATGAATAAATAAATAAACATTAAAAAATATGTAGAGCAAAATGTAGAGAAAACTATAAGAAAAAATTTTAAACTATTGCCATTTTAGAAGAGCTTAACACTCTTCTAAATTAATCCAAGTAGAACAAATAGGGTAAAAGCCCAATAACTATGTAGATGATTTGGATAACTCATTTGTCAGACTTGACCCAACAAACAGTTCCACATCACACTCCTAAACTTCAGACTATTCCTTCTTTGCAGGCATACACAGAACAAAAATTAGTCATATATTGGGCTATAACTCAGGCTTCAACAAATTTCAGAAGATTGAAAACACATGGACTATTTTCTCTGACCATGATCCAATTAAGCAAAAATCAGAACAAAGAGATAATAAAACATAACCCATATATATTTGGAAATGAAGAAACAGTTGCCTACTTGGTATCCCTACTGTCTGACTAGCAGGTGCACAAGTTCAACATGTCCACCGTACCCTAAACTACCCCTCCTGTTTTCTCTGTCTTCGTCACTGACACCGTATCCACCTCATTGTCTAAGGCATCATTTGTGGTTTCATTGACATTGCCTTAGTTCAGACTTTCAGCAATGATGTTCTCATTTTCTCTGTAACTAGACTCTTTCCTTTGAGTATGCTCCTCCTATCTGCCCAAACATTCTTTCTAAAAGATCAGTTTAGTCATATAAAACCTTCATTTAAAAAATTTTAAATGGACCTTGAGGGTTTATGCTAAGTGAAATAAGTCAAACAGAGAAAAGCAGATACCATATGATTCCAGTTATATGTGAAATCTAACAAAAGAAACAAATGAACAAAACAGAAACAGACTCCTCGTAGATAACAAAAAACAACCTGGTGTTTGCCACAGGAAAAGGTGGTGGGGGTTGGATGAAATAGATGAAAGGGATTAACAGGTACAATAGAAAAAAAATTAATGAGCCTCACCACTAACAAGATGAAATCCAAACTCCATAACATGATATTCAGAAATTCTTGACTAGAGTCCCTTCCTTTCTTTCCATCTTTATTTCCTCTGAAGCACTCATGTACCCTTTGTTCACCAGCTATGCCAATTCATTTATACTTCTCTGAACACCACCTCCTCTCTACTTTCTCTTTACCTTTTGCACATATTAATCTCCTTACCTGGGATGATTGATTACCAACCTCACCATTTCCTATATATCCTGGAAGACACAGCTCGAGTATCACATTCCTTGAGATGCCTTGCCTGGTGAATCCTCATAGTGTTATTCACTTCTTTACTTTCTACCCTAGAATTGTTTTTTGTACTTCAGTTTTGTAAATCAGCTATTTAAATAGCTGCCTGTTGTGTTAAATCATAAATTTCATGCAGACAGGAATTTTTTTCATTCATTAAAAAAAATTAGCACTTATGTAGGAAGAGCTCAAAAATTGAATTTATGAATAAAACTAGAACAGTGAGATAGTTTAAATATATTTGTTGAGAGAAGCAAGAAGGATGAGTCAACAGATTGGCAATGAGAAGGGACAGCGATAGTACAAAAAAGTATTGGAATAACATGTAAAGAATATTGGAGGGTGAACTTAGTGCCTTTAGGCAGTCTTAAAACCTTTTAGCATCTTGAAGGAAGGGATGCCAAAAAGAGTTGTATGGCTTCTATACTACACAAGAGAGTATGTACGGCTCTATACTACTCAGGAGAGTATCATATACATCTAGTCAAGGATGTGATAGTGCTGTGCAGTGCAATCCTGAGTGGTCACAGACAGTTTATTTGATTAAATGAATCCTGTCCTTAGTGCCTAGGAAGTAATTGTTATTTACTATAACCATTGGGAGTCATGAGGTAAAGGATTATAATTTGCATACTCTATATAATGAGAAATGTATGTATGAAAAACTTTTCAGAAATCTTTCCATCAAAAACAAAAAAGTTAGGTATCTAATGTAGCAAGTTTTAATTATATGGAAAAAATCACAATTAAGGCAGATAAATTCATCATTGCAGTGAGTTAGAAACCTCATCCACCTGTGTTATAATTTGCAAAGTTTGCTTAAGGTTTACCCATGAATATTATGAATTTTAGTCAAATGTGTTCAGACCAAATAATTTAGAACATAAATTTATAAACTTAGGCTACCTACTTTATTAAATAATAGGTAGTTCAGAAGCCAAACTGGGAATAATTAGAATTCACTGACTTGAACCAATGACTTCGTCTGTTTCAAAGTCTCATGCTAATTTGGAGACTGCATTTTACACCTACAACATCATTTGGTTGCTGGCAGTATAAACATAGTCATGATGGTTTGTTCTGGGAAGTAGCTAAAAAAAAAAAAATGAACTCAGCTACTTTCACCTGCAAATGATATTTCAAGGCAGTGAATCTCATTCACTGCCCACAGTCAGTAAATGATGTTTCCCATTTCCCATCCCAAGCTAAAATTCCTGGTGTTGCTCTCCACCCACCTCTTACTCCTTGTTGCTAGATGTGTTCTTAAAAATAGCTTCTTAGAATAAGAATAGTCTTTGGCTCATTGCACACCACATGTTTTATCTGTTTTAACATCTCTTCTGCAGATCCTCCTGCTGTGGAACCAGCGTTCCTGGAAATTCGGCAAGGACAAGACCGAAGTGTTACTATGAGCTGCCGGGTCCTGAGAGCCTATCCAATACGGGTGCTGACCTATGAATGGCGCTTGGGCAATAAATTATTACGGACGGGTCAGTTTGACTCTCAAGAGTATACAGAATACCCAGTGAAGAGTCTTTCCAATGAAAACTATGGGGTTTATAATTGTAGCATCATTAATGAAGCTGGAGCTGGGAGATGCAGCTTTCTTGTTACAGGTAAGATTCAGAATACTTTTGCCTTTCATATATTTTTGATCAAGGGATTGTAGGCTTTGTCACTATACGAATTTAAAGCATTTTTCAAATCCATGAAGCATACTATGAGCAGTTTGACTATCATAGTTAGAGCTACTCATTTCTTTTCAAGGTGTTTGTTTTAGTAGTTAAGACAGTTTATATGCCTATAAAATTAGAAGTTTATGTGAATTCAAGTAGATTTGGTGAAGAGTTTGGTTATTTTGAGTGTTTAAGTAATAAAGTGACAAATCTTAACAAGGTTTTTTTAGATCACATTGCAAATATTAATACTAATATATATTTTCTTCTGCAAGTCTAAAATTTCTTGTTAACCAAGACTTGCTTTGGTTTTCTTAATAGTAGAGTGTTTTCTTCCTATTATTATTTATTTACTAACGATGAATCTTAATTTTGGCGAATCTTAATTTTGTCCTTGGCTTACCATTGGTTCACCGATATTCAGAGGGAAAGCAATAAAGTTGTATCTGGCATATAATAAATTTTTAGAAAGACGTATCAATCAAAACTTTTTCGTGCTATATCTTTCAATGTATTAAGAGAAATATTAACTCTATTAAGTCTTATGTAAATATTTAAATTATTTTATATCCTATATACTAATAAATTTGTATAATTTTTGAGCTATGGGTTAGGCATACATTAAAAGGATATATTCCTTTTATTCTTTTTCAGTATTATTTAATTCTAGGGAAAGTTAGTCATAATAGTTGGAATGTTTATGCTAGTAAAAAATGAAAGAGTAAATTGTTTATTACCTGAAAATCATTGTAAATGTTTCAAACTTAGTGAAATCTTGTTTATTGGTAATGTAAATTTTTATTGATAAGTTCTTACCAATAAGAAAATTTTCTAGACATGAATCACCTTGACATATTTTTGGTTCCTGAAATATGACATTAGGTAGATAAAATGCAATGAACCAACCAAAGAATATGAAGATGTCCTCTCTTCTGGCTCTTGCCACCTCTTGGTTTTATAGTCCTTTTCTCAATGTTCAGTTAGACTTAAAAGATTTCTACTTTTCTTAAAGTGAACTATTAAAAAACGGTTCCTGGGTGGCTCAGTCACCTATGCATCCGACTCTCTATTTCAGCTCAAGTCATGATCTCACAGTTTGTGAGATGGTGCCCTGAGTTGGGCTCAGTGCTAATAGCACAGAGCCTGCTTAAGATTCTCTCTTCTTCTCTCTCCCTCTCCCTCTCTCTCTTTCTTTCCCCCTCTGCCCCTCCCCAGTGTTGACTTTAAATAAATAAATAAATAAATAAATAAATAAATAAATAAATATTTTTTTTTTAAAGTGAACTATTAAAACCAGAAATCCCTAGGACAATGCTACTTACATGATGATCTCACTGCTAATTTTTATTCCTACGCATATTTATAAGGGAAAGAGAATGGAGTCTGTTAGTCTATGGAGTAATTTAAGTGGCACGATGTACTTTCACTCTTAATTTACATATTATTACCCTAAATCAATCAGAATCTTTCAAAGGTGGTTGTTTTCCACATATCGGTAGAAATAGGACACTTTTTTTTCATTAATTCTCCAAAACAAAAACACTCCATAAAATTAACTACATACCTTTCTTCAAATTTTTGGACTTACATTCATTCTAATTTGTTTTTGACACTTCAGGCTAGTTTAGACAATGATGCCTTTGTAAGATTTTCATTTGTTCTCTATCATGTGACCTAAATCCTATTTTCTGAACTGGAAGACAAGCTGAGACCAGAAGGGAATACTTTTCCTAGAAGAAACCGTTTCCAATTCAAGATCCATGGGATGTAGTAAATAGATTTTGATAGCTCCAGGAAGGAATAAGCCTGTTATGGGTTGCCACCACAAGCGAATGAATAGCTCCATGAACTAATTTATTTCCAGTGTGTATTTTTTATACCTTCAGGTCAACCTCATTGTTTCAAGATTCCAATAGTTTTGAAGAAAAAAGGAAATAATTGAAATCCAAATATTGTATAATCCAGAAAAATATACATTTGACCCTTGAACAACAGAGGAGTTAGGTGCACCAACCCCCAACATGGTCAAAAATTTGCATACAGTTTTTGACTCCCCCAAAACCTAACTACTTACAGCCTACTGTTGACCAGAAGCCTTACTGAGTATATAATCTACTGACACATATTTTGTACTATATATATATAATATACTATATTTTTAAAGTAAGCTAGAGAAAAGAAAATGTTATTGGGGAGCCTGGATGATTCAGTCAGTTGAACGTTTGACTTCGACTCAGGTAATTATCTCTCAGTTTGTGAGTTTGAGCCCCGTGTTGGACTCTGTGCTAACAGCTCAAAGCCTGGAGCCTGCTTCGGATTCTGTGTCTCCCCCCCTCTATCTCTCTGCTCTTCCCCTGCTCTCTCTCTCTCTCTCTTAAAAATTAATAAACATTAAAAAATTTTAAAAAGAAAATGTTATCAGGAAAATCATAAGAGAAAATATATTTACCATACTTCACTATATTTATTTTTTAAAAATCTCCACGTAGAAGTGGACCTACAAAGTTCAAACCTGTGTTGTTAAGGGTCAATTATATAAAGAAATCAATGATTCCTTAGAATTAGAGGTCCGGAAGGAACAATGAAAAGGCATTTGTTTCTTCTATTAAGACATATCACAATTAGTAATCCTTATGAATTTGCCACAATTCAGAACCCTTTGAAGCTATACAGAAAGGAGCTCAGGAATAGAATATATACAAGGGTATGTATAATCTTTCTGCATATATTCTTTATCCACAAAGATCTTTGAAGACAATTCTGTTTACGTCCTGACAGCCAAATTAATTAATTTTGTTATTACAACTATTTTACCAAATTCAAGATCACTCTTCTATTAGGTTTGAATGTTATACAGTCACCCAAAAGTGAACTTGATCTCAGTACATATCAAAATATACAGAATTGAACTAATAGTGAATGGCAGTCCTCATATTTATAGTTACTTTAGCTCCTAGGAAAGCTAAATTTTCACACCTCTTTTTCCCAGTTACATCATGTGTGTGTGATGTGTGTGGGAGTATAGAGGTTGATGAGTGGGGTTGTGTTTGCTGAGAAGTCAGGATGTGAGAAAGTAAGTAAAGATATTGTGGGAACAGTGAATAGTTTAGCTTGTAGTGCACTGTCCATGTTAGAAAATATTAACGACAATACCACAAAATACTGTGTATTTTCATTTATTTTATTTACTAATATTATTATGGTAAAGGTAAGCATAGAGTTGTTTATTGTTTGTTTTGTGGGTTAAGTTAGCTTTGTGAACAATGGTAGGAAACTAAACACCATTTATCATGTTTTTCTGTGAAGGAATTTTTACAAGTTCCAGGAAGTATGTATATACAGTTATATAAATTTAGATTTGTAAACCACTCAAGAATTGGATCAATGGAGACAATTTTAAATTCTTTTAAATGAAAACTATTAAAGGAGTAGTGTCTTTTTCAATGGGTAACAGTGGATATTTATTCTATAAGAATTTTTATTGCATAACTACAAGTTATAATTGAGCATAAAACAACCAGTGTGTATTCTCTCTACTGATGAAAATTTTGCAATCTGGAAAATATTTAACGCTTATTTACTGTGTACCTACTAATTTTCCAGGTATCAGAGATGACACCAGAAATAGAATAATAAATACTCTCTCCAAGAAATCTTCCACTATCATGTCAGTTTCTAAGTCTTCTCGGTTTTATATTTGCTTGGTGTTTTGAATATATCATTTTAACAATTTTATTCCTATTACATTTGTAAAGCCATATATTCCTTTATCTGAGATAGTATAGTTGCCTTTTATCTGATACCTGACTTTTCAGCCTCTTTCCCTTTCAATCCATTTTCCATACTGCAGGGTTTCATTTTCCTAGAACATATATCTTACTTTTAGTGGGAAATATCTGTGCTCTTCATTGCCTTATAGAGGTGATAACATTAATTCAATGTCATGAATTTTCAAACCACTCATTAATATACCAAATGGAATATATAGAAATACATCTCTTTGAGTCCTACCAATTATTCAATTGGAATATATATACCAATATATATTCAATATATCAAAATATTTTGTTCTTGTTTTCTAATGTCAGATTGAATTATATAGTAACTATATGGAAAATATATTTTATTCTACAGTAATGCATATGTTTGTTCTATTCAGCCAAATACTTGTTTCTTATGAATATCTAAAAATAGGCAACATAAGATTATGGATATATCATTAACAGCTATCAGAAGTAACAGCAAATGAAATGATGGAAAAAATAATACCTACTAAAATTTCCTGGTGATAACTCTAAAAGACAAGAAACTTCTATGTGAAATCAAATATTTTTCAGGGGCAGAATTCTATTAAACTTTTTAAAGTTTTATTTATCATAATAGATAAACTAGTGGCCAATGTTTCAGCCAGATTATGAATTATAGTTATTTTTTAAAATATGGAGTAAGAGTGCTCCTGGGTGGCTCAGTTGGTTAAGCATCCGACTCCTGATTTCACCTCAGGTCATGATCTTATGGTTCATGAGTCCAAGCCCCACAATACGCTCTGTGCTGACAGTGCAGAGCCTGCTTGGGATTCTCTCTCTCTCCTCTTTCTGCCCCTCCCACACATTCTTTTTATCTCTCTCTGTCTCAAAAATAAATAAAATTTAAAAATTTAAAAGTATGGAGTAGAAAATGCATAATATATTCTAACAACTCTTAATGTGTACCGTTGTATAGTGTATAAGCGATTCCACTTGCATCTTTTTCATTTCATTCCTGTGTGTGAATTTACTCTTCAGAGTAAAAAAAGTGATAGAATTCAAGCAATGCTGAAGGAAGCTAGGATTTTTAGCTCAGCAAAATGATGTATACCTCCCCTTAAAATTTCTGACATCCTGGTAAGATATCAGAATGATTAAACCTTAGAAAATAAGGGTCATGTATGAGAGTAAGGGTCTATTCTAGATACTTCCTAACCAAGGCTAACACCAAGCCCTCATAACATGGGCAGGCAGAATTTCGAAGTTGACTCCTACCAAGTTGGAAGAGCTTGGGAAATGCCCTAAGTTCTCCATTGTTTTCACTCCAATAAAATGTAAAAAGCTAGCATACGAAAGCATCAGGTGGTCAGCTGAAACTGAATTACCTATTAGAATAAACACAACAAAATGTTACTCTTAGTTATGAATAACAGTGGTCTATTAAAAAGGAACCCTACGATAGCTCAGATGTTGGATATAGCAAAACCTAGCTATTATAAATAATTTCAAACTATTCAAGGAGAATACATAGTAAGATTTAAAGATAAATGCAGTATTTATGAGCAAATGGGTAAGAAATTTCATTCAAAAGGGGAAAAAAACTGTAAGAAAGAACTAAATGCAAATTCTGCAACTAAAACTCTGCAATAACTGAAATGGAAAATTACCTGGATGGGCTTAACAGTATAGTGGAAAAGTTAGAACGGTCAGTGAAATTGAAGACAAATTGAAAGAACTGATACAATCTGATAGAAAAAGAAATGGAGACTAAAGAAAAGAGGCTTAAGACATGGGAGATGATACAAAATGGTCTAAAATGAGTAGAATTGAAGGTTTAAAAGACAAGAATGAGATTGGAAGAAAAAAAAGTTATTCAAACCCACAGATTCAAGCATGAATCTTGGTATAGAAAGCAAGAAGAGTACAGAAAAAACCACACTTACGTACACCATAATCCAACTGTGGAAAACCAAAGAAGGGGAAAATTTTCAAAGCAGCCACAATAAAAATGATATTCTGATGATACGCATGACAATTACCTTCTCATGAGAAACAATATGGATTAGAAGACAATAGAGCATCTCTAAATCTTTAAAATTCTTTAAAGTATTGTCAATTTATAATTTGATATGCTATTTAAAAAATAGCATCAAATGAACGTTTCTGAACAATGAAATCTAGAGAGTTAGTAGTCAGCAAAACTGTACCACAAAATAACCAAAGGATACTTTTCTTATTACAGGGAAGGTTATCAATGGAAACCAAAATCTATAAAAATAAATAGTCTTTTCTTTATGGTTTCAGACCTTACATTTAAATCTTTCATCCATTTTGAGTTTGTTTTTATGTATGGTAAAAGACAGGGTTCAATTTCATTCTTTTGGATGTGGATATCCAGTTTTCTCAACACCATTTCTCATCATAATATACTTGTGGCACCCTTGCAAAGATCAGGTGACCATATATGAGTGAGTTTATTTCCAGACTCTTAACATGTACACACACACACACACACACACACACACACACACACACGGATTCATATGAGGAAACTTTTAGAGGGGATGGGTGTTTATTACCTGGATTGTGGTGATGCTAACACAAGGTATACACACGTCCAAATGTACCAGTTTGTATACATTAATTATGTGCAGATTTTGTATACCAATTATATCTCAATGAAGCTGGGGGGGAATGAAATGAAGATGATCAGATACAGTAAATAAGTGGGTAAAGATAAAAGACTATCTTCTTTTTTTTCCTTGTAATTTCCATAATATACAGCTATATAAACAAGGGTCAGCAAATTACAGCTTGGGAACCAGCCAACTGTTTTTTTTTTTGTAGATAAAGGTTAATTGGAACATAGCCTCACTTGTTTAAGTACTGTCTATGGCTGTTTTCATGCTACAACAGAAGAGGTGAGTAGTTGTAACAACAATCATACAGCCTATAAGCCTAAAGTATTTACTGTCTAGTCCTTTAAGGAAAAGTTGCCCATCTTTGGTTTGAAACAAAATACTAACATTATTAAATTAAGATTTAACATATTTAGAACTAAAATATCACAGTAGCATAAATGATGGGATTAATTTGAATTATATGGTTTTAAATTTATAACAATTGTAAGGTGGGAAGTGAGAAGTAAATAGGGACTTCAGATAATCATGAAATATGAAGTGTGATATATAAAGTGATCTTATATTGACTCTAAACAGAATCAGTAAGTTAAACTTGCATAGTTTTAGCCATACAGAAACTTCTAAAACATCTTCAAAAAGTGGTGCATCAAAGGAATGAAAATATACTTGAATTTCCTCGAACTATCACAGGAAAAGAGCAATAATACATGAACAATAAAATCATTGAAGGGACAAAGAAAATAAAGAGCAGGATAGTAGACATTAGCTCAATTATACCAGTAATTACATTAAATGTAAATGAACTGACCACTCCAGTTAGTTGTCAGAAATCATGGGACTGGATTTTTTTTTCTAAAAAGCAAGCTATTTACAAGGTACACCCTCCTGTCTACAGGAAAAAAAAAAAAACATTAAATACAAAGACACAGAGGCAGAAAGTTAAAGAATGGAGGAACACACAACATGCAAACAGCAGACGTAGGAAACATGACATAGGTGTATTATTATTATCAGACACAGTAGACTTAAAGACATAGAACAATTTTGGGTTAAAGAGGGACATTTAAAAATAATAAAAGAAGAATTTATAGGGAAGACATAGCAGTTCTACATATGTGTATGTCTCTAATAATAGAGCTGTAGAATTCATAAATACAAAAGTGCCAGGAGAAATAGACTATTCCATTATTATAGCTGAAGATTTTAACATTTATCCATGAATAATTGATAGAATATGTATCCAGAAAATCACTGATGTTTTAGAAGATCTAAGCTATATTATCAAGCAATTTAAACTAATTGATATTTATAGATCATTATACCCAAAGTTGTAAACTATACGTTATTTCATGTACACAGGGAATGCTCAGTAAGCTAGATAATACGCTGACCAAACATTTTCCTTCTAAAATTGGGAGTAAGACAAAAATACACACTTGTACCCTCCACAAATATTATACTGCAGGTCCTTACCATTGCATTAACACAACAAGGGAAGTAAATAAAATGCGTAAAAATAAGAAAGGAAGAAATAAAAATACTTCTTTTTTTTAAAGAATTCTCTTCCTTTTTTTTTTTTTTTAAGTTTATCTATTTTGAGAGAGAGACAGACAGAGAGAGCTGGGAGAGGCAGAGAAAGAAGGAGAAACAGAATCCCATGCAGGCTCAGTGCTGTCAGTGTGGAGCCCAACACCACACTTGATCTCACAAACCTTGAGATCATGATCTGAGCCAAAATCCAGGGTCAGGCGCTTAACCAACAGAGCCACCCAGGTGCCCCAGAAGTAAAAATAATTCTATTCTCAAATCATATGGTTGTTTATGTAGATAATCCTACTTGAATTAATAAGATAATTTAGCAATAGCAAAGGACATAAAATCAATCATATTTATGTATAAAATAAAATATGTAAAATCAATCATTTATGTGTAACAGCTACAAAAATTTGAAATTGAAATGTAAAAAATACCATTTCCAATTTAAATTACCATTTCAAAATATGAATAAATTTAATAAAATATGCACAAGATATACATTTGAACAATAAAAAAAAATGCTCAGGAAACTAAACAAGACCTAAACAAATGGAGAAGTACACACTCATGGATTGGAAGAATGAATATTGTTTTGATGCTTATTTTCTCCAAATTGATCTATAGATTCAATTCACTCCCAACAAAATTTCCAGCATTTTCTCTTTCTTTCTTTCTTTCTTTCTTTCTTTCTTTCTTTCTTTCTTTCTTTCTTTCTTTTTCTTTTTCTTTCAATGGGACTTGAAATGCTTGAGTTTTTATTTAGAAAACTAGGGTTCAACAATATTTAGGCCTCTGTTGGAGAAAAAGAATAAAGTTGGAGGCCTCGTACTACCTGATTTCAAGGCTTACTCTAAAACACAGTAATCAAGATAGTGTAGTTTTTGTATAAAACTATACACAAGGAAGGATCAATCAGACAAAATAGAGAATGAAGAAAAAGACATCTATGTTATATAGAGGATATGGTCGATTGAATTTTTCAAAGTCACCAGCATAATCCATTGCAGAAATTGTAGTTTACTGAATAAGTTGTGTTAGTTCTGGATACATCCATATTGAAAAAAATAAATCTTAAACAATACCTTACACTGCTCACAAGATTAAGATCAACTGTAGATGTAAATATAAGAAACTAAAACTGTAAGGGCACCAGGAAGTCTTAGTCGGTTAAGCATCCAACTCTTTGATTTCCACTCAGGTCATTATCATGGTTCATGGGATTGAGCCCCAGGCGGGGCTCAGCACCAACAGCTTGAAGCCTACCTGGGATCCTCTCACTCCCTCTCGCTCTGTCCCTCCCCTGCTTGTGCTCTCACTCTTTCTTTCTCTCAAAATAAATAAACTTTATTAAAAAAAATAAACTAAAGCTATAAAATTCTAGAAGAAAACATAGAAGAAAATCTATGCAAATTTGGTATAGGCAAATATTTCTTAGAAAGTAAACAAACAAAAGCCCCATTCATTAAAGAATTATGCATCAGAGGTCATTAAAACTTTCTGCTCTTCAAAATACATCATTAAAAAATAAAAAGGCAAGACATGGGCTAGAAGAAAATATGTTGCAAAGGTTTGTATCCAGAGTATGTAAATAATTTTTAAAACTCAATAGTAAAACAAATAGTCCAATTAAAAATTGACAAAAAACTTCAATAGACACTGCAGAAAAGAGCATACCGTTGACCAATAATTGTATAAAGGCCTGTCACTATCATTAGTTACTGTAGAAATGAAATTTAAACCACAATGAGATGACACTACACACACATAATGGCCAAAGTTAAAAAGACACAATACCAAGTGTTGCCGAGGGTGTGAAGTAACTGAAATTATCACACACTGCTCCTGAGAATGTATAATGAGATTACTTTTGTGAAAATGGATTGTCTCTTGTAATGTAAACATGCACTTACCAAGTAATCTGGCAATTCAATTGCTAGATGATTACCCTACAGAAATAAAAGCAATGTCTATATAAAGATTATGTACAAACTTTAATAGCAGCTTTATTTGTAATAGCCTCTAAGAAGAAACATTCCAAATATCCATCAACAAGTGAATGGATAAACAGCTTACTCATGAAATGGAATTATACTCATAAAAATGGAAAAAATGTGAAAAATTACTGGTAGACACAGTATATGGATGAATGGCTTTCAGAAACAGTGTGTTGAGTGAATACAACCTGACACACAAAAAGTGCACTATTTATGGTTCCTTTTATACAAATTTCATGAATAGGCCAAACTAACCTTTAATAATAGAAACTAGTACATTTTACTGTATGGAAATCATATCTCAATTACGTATTACCAGATAAATGATATTTGCCAACTAAAGTAGTATTGGGAATAAGAGGTATTTTATAATATAAAGATGCTTGCTCTATTTAACGTTATCATATAATATACTTATTCTAGTGCATATTTTGTTACTACATTCAGGGTAATTCAAAAAAATTGGTTGTTCCTCAAAAATCCTTTGTTACTTTTTCCTCCACTAACCTCTAAACTCCTTTCCTTCAGATGGACACACTAAACTGGTTGTCTTCATGGTATTTCCCCTCACCATGATAACCACTATGATCTTTTCTCAATTGTATCCCTTACTTTAAGAGATCGTGACTATTACATTAAGAATATAGAATGACCTAATATGTTGGTAACAAAACTTACACATACAAGTTAAATCAGAGAGCAATGAATCAGGTTTTGGAGGGTTACCATTTTGTAAGCAAGACTGTCACTACGGGATACAATGAAGGGAAAATAGAGATACAAGTCTAGCAAGATAGCCTGCCTGTCAGATTCCAAAACTGTTTCTCATGGCTTCCTGATATTATTTTGGGCAGGCATTAGATCCAATTTGCAGATGGTAAGAAACAGCCTGTAATCACAAATAGTTTCCCCTGAGAGAAAAGAATCCTCATATTCACTTAACAACCAGAGAAGAATAAAACAAAGAAACTCAAATGTAGAAAAGCACATATATGTATATGAATGTTATATGTTTAGTATTTCTATTATTTTCTCAAGGGTCTGTTTACCACTTAGTACAGTTGGATTTTTCAGGAGATATTGGGGGGTAATAAAACCAATCTTTGAAAGAATCAAAGGGCTTTTTAGTTCAATGGAATCTTAGCCAACTGCCAAACTTCCAAGTGTCTGTTTAAGCACCTGGCTTCTGTTTATCACCCTGAAGGGATGATTAATGGATGAGAACAGTGGAAAACTTGTTCCAAAGGCATGCCAAAAACCAGATTCAAAGTGGTCAGCAGAGAGATTACACAAATGATGGCTCAAAACCTGATCCATCGTTTTTTCTTAAGGGAGGTTTTGCGACGGACATTAAATTGCAGAAGTCAAGAGAGGTGTTCTTTTTATAAATTCTTTTGAGGTTTTAGACCAGAGGATAAAACCACAGTCTGAAATTTTTGTATTACTTAGGTAAGCACAACTTAAGAAATCCACTTGTTTCATCATATTAATGAACTTTGTTTCGAAAAAACTCATCAATATGACAGTTCCTAGAAGCCTCAGGATCTGACTGCAGAGAGATATCGGCTTTGTGGTCAGATCCAGACCAGTGCTTCTTAGCCATATGATAAGAACAGTTATTTATCCTCTAATCTTTTTCTTGTGCCAGGAGTCATATTCACAGATCTTTTAGTTATTCTTAGAGAGTATCAGTGATTCAGTTTCAATAACTGGTTTCCTTTATTCATATCTAAATCCATTTTATTAATTCAAGTTATATGTTTTGAAGAAAATAAATGTTCCTAGAAGATAAACAGCATAGCTTCTGGGCTTTCTTCCAGCTCACTTGAACACCTCTCGCTCTCTGCCTAAATGATATTCAGTGCATTCATATTCAGCAATGGACCACCCACATGTGCAGCAACAGCTCTTGCCAAGAAGTTAATGTGGTCTATAAGTACACCATTGAACATTCAGCTCTCTCAGCCCAAGAGCCACTGGGTCAACACATCCATCTGTTCCCCTTCCATGCACATACCTCAACCAATGGTCCTTTAAATGAACACAAGCATTAAGATATTTGGAGTTGTTACGTTTTTAGGGAATGTATAACTTTAGGAAAGAATGAATACACTTATTTGCGGCTTATTGTATATTCATTATTCCTGAGTTAAATATTTAGTTAAATACATGTATCTGTCATTCAAGAGATTTAGTCAACCCTTATCTATATGAAGTCCTGAGTTGATAATACTTTCTGATAACAATATAACATGGCAAATCTGGTTTAGTGCCAGGGGTAAATTGTAGTTTCAGTTTCTGTACTCACAACAGACAAAGTACGGAAGCAGGGATACTTTTTAGATTAGTGGAAGTGACATTTTATCAGCAAATCCATCTGTACAGTATTTGTGTGTGAATTAGGGAAAAAGTCCCCATTAGTGAAGCAGATATGGCTCCTATACCAGGGTAGAAGCAGTTGCAAGACGAATAGAGCCTGAATTTCAGCCCAACTCACCCCTTCAGCCAGACACACTTGGTAGTGACCAACCATTTCCAAAGATGTTGGATGTTAGAACAAAAAAGGACTTTGGACAGTGTGGGTTCAGAAGGTAGCTTTGTTACTGGATGGTTGCTTACTATAGGGCAAGCTGTTTAAGACTGCTAATCTTCACTTTAATCTTTTGTGGAAAGAAAATGATAAGAATATTCTCATCCTGCAGGGGATTGCACATATTAAAAAAACATAATGTGTGCAAGTTGATTAGCATGGTGCCTGACAAATAGCAAAACACAACACCAAAAGTGCCTTAAAAAGATTTTTTTGTCTAGGAGAGATCAAGCATCAATTCTTCCTTAAGCCTAGAAAGAACTGTTTTATTCCCTAGATTAAACTTTCTACTAATGCTTTAGAAGCCACAATTAGAATATTTTCTGTGATCAGGAAGAACAACACTAGAAGCAGGTTTACAAAGTTATTAATAGGAAGACCCCAATGGAAAGTGTTTATCCAGATGTATTTGTAGTATATAAAGAGAACACAAAATCCTTCAGTGTCAGAAATTACAAGACTGAACAACAAAAAAATCGAATCTCTAATATTACACCGTCTGTAGGATTTTTTTCCCTTTTACACATATTCTATTGAAAATTTTGTACATTAGAGGGTTTTTTTACACATAGTTCCAGTTACATAATTCAGATTCAGATAAAATTTCCCCACACTGTACACAACCTTAAGGGAACTGACTGTGTCTTTGATAGAAGTTGGAATAAGAAAGAAAGGGCAGGAAAACCTGAAATGACTGGCTTTTGGATTACATGTGAGAAGCCTTTTGAGGGGGGTTCCAGAAAAAGCAAGGGAAAAGTTTTGGAAGGTTATATTAATGAAATATCTTTTAATATAAAATGAAGGAAAATAGTTTTGTATTCTTTCTGCCTTGTATTTCCTGCAATGTTTCTAGAAAGAAAGATTTCTAAAAATTTCATTTTATCGTACCATTCTTGGAAATAATATACATTGAGGAAGATGGGGATAAGATCCTCTATTTGAAAGCCAGCTTTCTTTGAATCCTTAGGTGAATGGTGTAACCTTGCCTTCTCAGAAAATGTTCATTTGGATCTTTTTGAGGGATGATTTGCAAACCAGGCAAGGAAACTTGTCTGCATTAGTTCAGCAATTATGATGTTCTTAGCAACTTTCAAGATTCGCAGCTCAAGCCAAGTAATATCCTTTTGCATATTGGCCCTTCTCAACCTCTGTGAGACTAAAATAAGTTAATATTTGGGAAAGTAATTTGTAAACTGTAAATCCTATATAAATTTGAGATACAGTTTTTATCCCTTAACATTTTCTTACTCCATGAGTCCATGGTTGTAGTGGTAAATTATAACAGAATAGCTTTAAAATGCCAGCTCCAGATGTATACTTTTCATAAGGTCTCAAATACTGGACAGGGTAGTGGTAAGCAAGGCTTTGGGCAAGCTCTATGGCATACAAAGTGGGTAATGGAAGTACAAAGTCTTTTGCCCTTTTTCTTCATGCGTGTCTCTATCAATAAGCAGTCAACTTTATTTCAGGAGGATCTCTCCACATTAGTTTTCTTTAGAACAGGTGGTTTTTATGCACATAACATTTACTTAGATATTTCCTTATAAAATATCACTGGATTTGTAAGTTTCATTTAAAAACTTTCTCTAAACCCTTAGCAGTTTCCTATTTACATGCCAAATGTGAAAGCTGTTTCATCAAATCCAAATTGTTTCATCTTTTAAATTTTTTGGACCAGATACTAGTCTAAACCTATTTTGGAAAAAAACCTCAAATTATTCATATCCAGAAATGCATCATTTCTGGCAAAGTCCATTCAGAGTTTTAGAGTTAGGGGGTTATTTATTTAAGTTGAAATGTTTGCTATCCAGCAAGTGTGTGTATTGTTTTATATTACCCAAAGCAATATATTTTTGATGTGCAAGTCGATAACTACTTTGTATAAATATTTTGTTTCCTAGGTCACAGGTGACTCAATTGTGTTGAAGTATTGCTTCATTAAAGTTTAAAGAAAATAAATAGGCATTCATTTAAATTTGTCCAGTTTAGTATTAAAACTTCAGGGGCTTCAGGGGTGCCTGAGTGGCTCAGTCGCTTAAGCCTCAGACTTGATTTTTGGCTCTTGAATCGGTGAGTTTGAGCCCCATGTTGAACTGAGCTGAGAGTGCAGTGCCTGCTTGGGATTCTCTCTCTCTCCCTCTGTCTCTGCTCCTCTCCCTCTCTTATTCTCTCTCTCTCTCAAAATAAATAAATAAACTTAAAAAAAAAACCTACTAAAATTGCTTCAGTTTCCTGTGCTTCTAAACCGTAACAATGAAACCAAGTATGGACCTCTTCCTAGAGAATTTTAGTTTACTTTCTTTTTTTCTTTCCTTTTTTTTTTTTTGTGAGAGGTGATACAGCAAGAGAATAATATTTATTTAATATTATTTGTCAGTTGTATGATAGGTATTTTATAGATTCTATCAAATGTAAATAGAATAAACTGTATATGCTAATCCATTTGAATCTCCAGAGACAGGTTTTTCACCCAGTTGTCTTCATAAAATAATTATTTTTGACAACCAGAAAACCTAAGTGAAAGAGTCCTTAGCAGTAAGTAAATGGATCTATCATTAGTAATGTTTGCTGAGTATACAATCTTTATTAATAATTTTTATTGTATTAATAAAGAATTTTAACTTTATATTGCAGATCCTTGCTCAAATGAAATTATGAACTCCTCCAAAAAGTGTCTTACATTGGGGGAGAATTTTTACAGTGGAAAACATCATATTAGCTTCCAATTGATGTGGATATGTGTGGCTTGAGCATTTAGTGTTTTGGTAAAACAGACCCTTTTTTTTCCAAGAAGTAGTTTCTAAGCCATATTCCTTCTGCAACCCTACCTGGTTGCCTATTTCAGTAGCAGTGATTTCTTTCCTAATAATCAATCACAGGATTCTTGGTAAATTATAGCTTTTGCATCTGATCATCATTTTCTGTTTTAGGAAATAGGCCTAGAGGCCGTTTTCTTGGGCCATCATTTTAATGTCCTCCCTAGAGATTAAAAGAAAAGCTAAATTATCAACACTGAAAGATGATTTTTAGAAGAATTTATATAATTCAGTCTTGGGTTCATTCTGCATTTCAAACATTAAAGTGAAATATTTTAATTTAGACAATTTGAAGTCATTATCGTTAATTTTCCAAGTAGAAATTTCTATAAACATACTTCCTCTAAATATCTGACCTAAAAACTATCTGTAGAAGAAAATTGAACTGGTAGGATATTATATTCAAGTGAACTTACATTATTGAAGCAAACTATAAAAAGACTAAAAGTTTACACATAAGTCTGAGTATTTTCTTTCATTGGCTTTTTGTTAATTAAGAAAAGAACATTGAAATCATACTTTTAATTAAGTATTATACTTTCTGCTAACATATTTTGATAAAGGATATGAATTGTATGAAGCCATTTCATGAGCATATCATATGAATCCTGCTATATGGCATTTTCTCCACGTGCATCTTTTAAGATTATGCTAATAATCCTTATCAACTTCACAGGTATGTGGATCAAGCAAGAAAAGTTAATGCTTAATAATTGAGATTTATCAACTTCTAGGTGATGTTCACACACATTATTCCCTTTGATCTATGTCAGCTTTTATTATGTTAGTAATATTCTTTGATGATCTATCAAAGATGATTCGATTATGCCAACAGTGTTTATTTATTTAAATTTGAAATAAGTCAAAGACAGACAAATACCATACGATTTCACTTCTGTGTAGAATCTGAAAAACAAAACAAATGAACAAAGTAAAAAAATTGAAACAGACCCATAAATACAAAGAACTGATGATTGCCAAAGGGAAGGTGGGTAAGGGGGTGAGCAAAACAAGTGATCCAGAATGTGAGATACAGGCTTCTTGTTATGTAATGGATATGTTGCAGGGAGAAAAGGTACAGCATAGGAAATACAGTTAATGGTATTGTAATAGGTTTGTATGGTGACAGATGGTAGCTACACTTGCGAGCACAGCATAATGTATAGACTTGTGGAATCACTACATTTTACACCAGAAACTAATGTAACATTGTGTGTCAGCTGTGCTTCAATTAAAAAAAATACTCATTAATTCGAGTCTAAAAAAGGTTATTGAAAAAAATGTCATAACAATGACCGGTCATTTGAAAACATATTGACTCTCAAACAGTAAGCCAAAGTATGGATGAACATTTCTCTGTCTCAAGTACAAAGGCATTTCACTTTAATGATTTGGTTGGATAATAAATTGTTACATGTCTTGTAATTTTTTTTCACACTCTAAACAATCATTAGCTGAGAGATGTTGTCATTGACTTCACAGCTGTATAATTTAGTTATGCTTTTGTTTCCTGAACACATATTGACTAGTTATCACTGTTGAAAAAACTCTTGGCATTCAGTTTATTGCTGCTGTGACATTCACTATAATTCTAAGATAAATTGTTTTTTTATCAGATACAAGTTTCTTTTGTCAGTGTTACTTAGATATTTTCCATGTTTCCATTCTTCATCTTTCTAGTGAAATGAGAATACGCAGGATTCATCAATTCAATAGTAATTCCTTTATTACATTCTTTTAATGAGATAAGGCCTAATATTAAATATCATATAACTACCAAATATAGGTAACACAGATGAGTATATTGATTCTTTAAAAAAAATTTCCCTTTGACTTCATAGAATTAAACTTTTTGATCCTCTTTCTTATGCCTCCACTTTCAAGATACTAACTTTTACATAGTTTTGAATCAAAACAATAAGCTTTCAGAAGGATAGGATACCAAGAGGTAATGTATCTCTTCACTCTTCTTCCAGGATGAGATGCATACAGTCATTTTCCATCTCAGTTGTAGACTCTAGTGTCCAGTCCAGTCCAGTGCACATTGAAAATTTAGGAGTTTACCCATAGTATCCAGTCAGAGGACAAATGTTAATTGGGTGTTTATCTGTAATGAGTTTTGACTTCATCCACCTTTCTTCATTTCTCAAATCATGTTTTTGGGTTTTTTGTTTGTTTTTTAACAGCATCTTCTTGCTGGTTTCCTACTCAGGGCTTTTCAGTTATCTACTCCACTCTCTTCTTTCCTACCAATTATAATTAAAAACTATAAAGGGTATTTGTATCCTATTCCTGATTTAAAACTTAGAAAAATCTCCATTTCTTTTTTAATTTTTTAAGTTTATTTTACTTATTTTGAGAGAGAGTGAGCGAGAGCATCCCAAGAAGGTTCCACACTGTCAGTGCAGAGCCTGACACTAGGCTGGATCTCACACCATGAGATCATAACCTGAGCAGAAACCAAGAGTTGAACACTTAACTGACTGAGCCTCACAGGCACCCCAGAAAAATCTCCATTTCTATAGAATCATTTCTTTTTCTTTTCTTTTCTTTTTTCTTTTCTTTCCTTTTTAATATGGCTCAGGATTCACTAATTTGAAGACAAGACATTTATGGTTTCAACAATTGCATATTCTTTCTTCTATCCTTTGGAGGAATGACAGAGCTACATAGATTTTTTCTGTCTAATAAACTGGCCTCAGTCTTAGCCGGCCTCTGAGTCTGAACACAGTATGATTTGACTGTGTTTGTTAGCTTCTACTAAAAATGCATACAGGCACAGAGCTGTGATTCTTCTGATATTTAGAAGTCTTATTTGTTTGTTTGTTTCTTTGTTTAAATCAGTACATCATCAGTGTTTTAAGTTTCCCACGAATCTCTGTAGCCACTTTTCTTATAATAAATACACATTTAAAACATATTAATATTTTTATTATTTTTGATACTTTGCTAGTGTATCTTTTGTGAAATTCCTTGATTATTATCATTTTGAGTATTTAGTTTTCATTCAATTCATTGATTTCACTGAGTTCTTTTCACTCTGGGAAGTGAAAATTAGTAGATAGATATAAAATCTTTTCTCCTACTTGAGTACTGATTAAAATAATTAGAGAATAATTGGGCTATATGGTAAGTATGAAACATCTTATTATATCAAACAAGGCACTTCATAAGTTAGCACTGACCTATTCTTCCTGTCTTATTCGAGTACATGAGTGTGTCAGCTGTTATATGACAGCTGATGATATCATCCCTATTCATCAAAAGTGCAGAGTTTGTAGGAAAGGCGGGAATTGCATGCTCGTTATACCAGATCCTGTGATAGTTCTAAAATATTATCTATCATATAGTCCTTTTTCGCTGCCAAGGGCCATGCTTTATTTCTTCTCTTCTTTATCCCTTCATAAGCCACCCTTGTCTGTCCAAACAATTTCTTCTTTAAGATCTATAAAGGTGTCAAATATGCCCCCTGTGAAGCCTACCTTTGTTCCCAGTAGGGAATATTAGTTATTCTTTCATAGAAGGTCCCATAGTATTGGTTTATCATCCTCTATTGTAATTCTTCAATGGTCTTGGGCATACTTATTTATAAATTCTCTTATGTGTTTCTATTTATCTATAGACTAATTCAGCTGTTTATTGGCTTTCTTAGTCATTCATAGTTGAACGTTTTCTTGTTAGTAATGTTATATTCTGAATTCATATCCATTGAGGTTTAATTAGGATAAATTCTCTGTAGTCTAAATTGAGAATATGTCTTCCAAAATAACTTGGTATTGGATTTACTCAAGCACTCCAGTGGTATCACTGGCCAATGATGATTTAATATATATATTTAATGATTATGGGGCGCCTGGGTGGCTGTCGGTTAAGCGTCCGACTTGGGCTCAGGTCATGATCTCACAGTTTGTGAGTTCAAGCCCCGTGTCAGACTCTGTGCAGATGGCTCAGAACCTGGAGCCTCCTTCAGATTCTGTGTCTCCTCTTCTCTCTGCCCAGCTCATGTGCACTTGCTCTCTCTCTCTCTCTCAATAATAAAATAAAAGTTAAAAATTAATATATATATTTAAAGATTAAATGATGATTTAATATAATTTTTTTGTCATCTTCCTTTGCTGGTGAAGGGAAACTATTTTCTAGTAACCCTATGTCTGAGATAACTGTCTTTACTGCTATGGAAAGTGACATGTTATATCTTCTTACTAGATCTTCAACTTTTAGCTTATGCATAAAATCATATTTTGAAATACCAATTTAATCACTTTTCAAAAGTTATTTGCCAGAGAGTAAATGTATTTTATACAAATTCTATTTAAAATTGTGAACAATTAAATATTTTATCTGTGTATATTTTAAGAATATTTTAAAATGTACAATCTATGAACATAATATATCTAAAAAGTATCTGCTAGTTTAGATAATGAACTAGATCATTTAGTCTAAAAAGATTTAAACTGGGACAACGTTGCATAAAAATAAAACTAGAATATAAAAGAGAAAGGAAATTTCTTGGCATGCTTGCTAGAAGGAGAAAAAAAATGCCCACAGAATAAAAAAGAAAAAAAAATATGTTATGAATTCTTTCTGTGTTCAACCAGCAGATGTCATGTTTGGTTGTCAGAGTCTAGGATTATTATAAGGGTATTTCTTTAGTATTATGGTGAGCTTCTTACAAATGTCTGTATAAATATTTAATATGATTGGCTCTGAAATCAGAGAAGAAATGTGTGTGTATGTCACTTTAAAAAATTATTTCTCTAAATGAAATAGAAAGCATTTTATTCAATAAAGTTTATACAAAAGAGATTTAGTACAAAATATGTTCTGAAACATAAGCATAATATCTATATTTAACTGTAACTCGTCGAGATTTCTTGTCAGTAATTATTTATTACTATTCAATATTGTGCACCATCTAAAAACTTTTTCATCATTTTTCATGTTTATTTACTTTTAAGAGAGAGAGAGGGAGAGGGAGGGGCAGAGAGAGAGAGGGAGACACAGAATCTGAAGCAGGCTCCAGGCTCTGAGCTGTCAGCACAGAGCCCAACGCGGGGCTCAAACTCACGAACTGTGAGACTGTGACCTGAGCCTAAGTCAGACACTCAACCAACTGAGCCACCCAGGCGCCCCAAAAACCTTTTTCATCTTTAATTCTAAGGTTGTGCAGTTCAACTAAAATTAAAAAAAGTAAAAACATAAAACTTCTAATTAAAATAAAACTTTCTCTATTTTTTTAATTTCACAAATCAAAGTCAAAATTTGTAATGGAGCCTTTTTTATTTAATTTTTTATTTATATCAACTTTCATACATCACCACCATTTCTTTGTTCCTAAATCTCTTTATTGTCATATGAGATATTGGAACAGATCATTTCTAAATTATTTTCTAATCTGATTGTCCATGAAAGATGACTGCATATTATGTTACTCACAATAATACAGATATATCAATGCAAATAAAATATTTTTGAAAATATTCTGGAAAGCCTTTATAATATTCTGCAATTAAATATACAGATGATGGAATTTTACACTGAAATTTGGATCTATTTGGAGTGTTAGATGATCTTGAAAATAGATCTTGATTAATTCATATTATTCATAGGATCATAAGGATTTTCTTAATTTCAAGGTCTAACTGCTTCAATAACCTTAAAAGTATTTATTTAGGTAAACAATGAGTTCTAGAATTATGGCTATTTGCATTTATGACAGACAGCCTGTTACCCTCCTGCCACTAAACAAAAAACAGGATTATATTACAGGCAATAGAAACATGCAATGGAATCTGTAAATTACTATGATTTCTACAGTTAAAGTAATACAATAAACAGCAGGCACATGTTTCATAGCACCCAATAGATCTGTGACTCAGTGGTACTTTAAGGGCCACCCTGTGGCTATTCACCATCTCAGACCTGCTAAATGATTAGTAGGTATTGATTAAATACCTCTAGCAAAGAGAAAATAAATCAGTGATGTAGATCATTCCATATTCAGAAAGGATTGGGAGAACATTTCTACATCAAAATGTGTTTCCTTCTAATAGCCACCTGCTGGTATTCATCTTATTTCATAGATCTGTTAAAATTTGTCTGATCTTCTTTCTCTGTGATAGAATTTCAACTCTTAGAAAACTGCATTTGCCCTTTTTTGAGAGATTTCTTTTTGTCCTTTTCTATGCTAAACAGCCACAGGTTGTGACTCTACTCTGTGTGCTCATTCCATTTGAATGTGTCCTTCATTTTATAAACAGTGATGCTTAGAACTAAATTTAGTACCGCTGCATTTCCCCCTTGGTTAAAAAACAAAAGCACCCCCCCTCCAAAAAAAAACCCTACTGAGACTATTACTTCCTTAATTAAATCATCACTAGTCTCTAATGAAAACACTCCAGGTTTGCATTACTTACTTAAGCAGCTCACTTGCTTCATTTTTACGTTTCGGATGCTTACTTTTAATCAAAACCCCTAGCTCTTTAAGCTACTACTAAATGCACGTCCTCAATAACATTTTGATAAATTTTGTCTCAAATACAAGTTGCCAGTGACATTTTGGGTATTGATTTCTTCATTCAGAGCATTATTTTCCACCTAGATTTTGCCCTTCAGTCTTGCGAACATTAATTTGTGCTATCACTTAGTAATAGATAAAAATACCATAAAAAGATAAAAGAAACAATAAAGCGAATGTGATGGCTCTTTTCTAGAGAGTTCCTTCTATGCAGGAGACCTCCTTTTTAATTCATTTCCAATTCAACTGAATGAATATTCACGGAACATTTTTTTAAGTCACAGAATATTGATGTGGGAGGCTTTTCCAAATGTTACTAAAATTCAGATATTTGATTCCATGTAATTTTGCTGGTAAAAGTATCAAAAATCTAATTCAGCTCACCTGATGCTATTTTTTCCTGGTGAACATCTCTGGGGTAATAGAGACTATCACTTCTCTTCTTAGTGGGCAAAACCCATTTTTTAACTATCCTTTAGAAATGTTTATGGGCCATAGAGCCTGGGCGGCTCAGTCAGTTAAGTGTCCAACTTTGGCTTAGGTCATGATCTCAAAGTTTGTGAGTTTGAGCCCTGCGACAGACTTTGTTGCTGACAGCTCAGAGCCTGGAGCCTGCTTCATATTCTGTGTCTCCCTCTCTCTCTTTGCCCCTTCTCCGCTCACTCTCTTACTCTCTCTCTCTCAAAAATAAATAAACATTAAAAAAAATTTTTACAGGCCAGCTCTTCTGCAACGATTAGATGATAGATGAGTAGTGATGAAGAAATATGAAAAACCAGGTAATAGAAGTTCCCACAGAAAGAAACCCAGGAGGAAAAACCCAGGAGGACATTTAATGTTTAATTTTTATAAAATAAAAAACAGAAAAGATGTTGAATGAGGGATGATAAATGTATAACTTATTAACTCATCATTCAGTAGGAATTGCAAAGTTATTTGAAAAGTCTAAGAAAATGTTAGCATTTTCTATGAGGACAGAGGCCATACTTTGTTCATTGTGTCCCCAATGTTTAGTATTCTACATGGCATTTAATAGGCTCTCCTTTAATGTTGATGTAATAAATAAATACATTATCGGTAAAAAAAAAATGAAGTATGAAAAAATCTGTTTTTCAGAATATCAGGAGTTGGATCTATCATTCCAAGTGGTCTGTACATTTTTCAACTTGGAACTTGGAAAAAAAAAAAACAAGATGGTTTATATATGTTATATACACTATATGCACTTCAGATATTCTTAAAATCTAAATAAAAGCCTCTTTGTTATTGGCCCAAGTTCTTATGTCCCTGTGTTGTTTCAGCAATTTCAAATTTATTGACCAAACACAATCTAAACACAGATTTTCATTTTTACTAATTTGTTTTGACAGAATTGATCATTCACTTGCTGAAATACTACTTTTGACTTCTTGGATGCCACAATTTTTATTTTCCTCCTGTTGACAGGTTTATTCCTTCTCACACTTTGTCAGGGTTATCTTCTCTCATCATTCTTAATGCTGGGTTGCTCCAGGGTCAGGCCTTAGTCGTCTTCTGTATCTATTCATAACCCCTTAGTGACCTCATCAATCTCATGGCTTTCAATTTAAAATCTATATGCGTATGGTTAGCAAGAGTATATAGCTCTAATCCTGGATTAGAGCTGAATTCGAGACTAGTATATCCCACTTGATGACTCCATTTGTATCATTTAAACTGTTCAAAAGTAACTTTCTGAAGTTCTGCCCCCAAATTTGATCCTCCAATGGGTTTTCATCTCAGTTGATGGAAACTCCATTCTTTCTTGGGCCAAAAACTTGTAGTCGTCCTTGATTCTTCTCTTCCTCTCACGCTGTTCATCTAATCAGCCAGGAAATCTTCCTGTATCTATGCTCAGAATTCTCCAGAAAGTTGATTAGATTTTAATAATACGACTTTTCAAGTAGAAGAATTACTCATGGCACACATGGTAGAATGTGGTAAGAGGGTCAAAAAGAATATGCATGTTTAATGTGTCATCGTTAAATTTAAGCACTCTTTCTATTTTTAGGAAAGGCCTATGCTCCAGAATTCTATTATGATACCTACAATCCTGTGTGGCAGAACAGACACCGTGTTTATTCTTACAGTCTACAGTGGACACAAATGAATCCTGATGCAGTAGATCGGATTGTTGCATACCGGTTGGGTATTAGGCAGGTGAGAAAGAAATTTCTTCAGTGCCTTTTTTTCTCTCTCTTTGTGGTTCTCTGTGAATACCTTGTTATTATGATTTATTGCTCTAAATTTTTAATCATTTTGCATAAATTCCAGAATATATTTTTCCATATGAAAGATAATTGTGCTTTACATAGAATTGTTTGGAATTATTTACGAATGTTTGAATTAACTTTTGCATTTTCTGCTGTGACCGCAGACATTCTAAAGTGATATCCTTTGAGCCTTCTGAAATCCTTCATCACTAGATATACTATAGAAATTACACTGTATCACTGCTATGAAAGAAACTTATTTAAGATGTGCTTACACTTACCTATAATGCATAATTCTTTGTCTTGTTTCCTAAGGAGTTAGAAGTCTTAGTTATTTTTACACTAAAGGTTTCAAAGTACATAGAGAGGATGTTTTAAGAGTGAATTTAATATATTGGAAGAATAGAAATATTTTAGTAAAATGAGAAAAAACAATCCAGTATGTTTTCCTAAAGTAGCTAAAGATTATGGGTTATGTGAAAATAAATATTTTCAAGTGAACCGTCGTTAAACCAAATTATCCCTTGTTGGTGTAAATGACATTTTTGAAATTTAAATGTGGGTCTTTACATTGATTCCTGTTACATAGTATATTATCTGGAGTGACTGTTTCAATATAACAAAACATTTTTGAAGAGTTATTTGATGACTATATAATCTTTTAGCTTTCCCTCACAACTTTACATTATCCCCAGACTTGTAAAGTGTTATTCCACTTCCTTGATGAAATAACAGAATAGCATTTTGAGTTTCCACAACAGAAAGGACAAAGTTTGCTTGGAGAAGATTGATCAATCATCATTAATCCCCTCAGTTGTATTATCATAAAACCAGTGTTTTTCTACCTTGTTCACAAAGTTATAATAAAAGACTATGTAAGATACATTATTCAAATTAAGATATATTGTGAGTTGAATATTCATGTCTTTCCTGTCTAATCTAATCTAAATGAAAAAATAAAAGAATTTGTTTTCTAGTAAATACATCCTGGCATTTGAAAATTGCCACTTCCTTGTCTAAGTATTCATAGGTCGCTGATAGAGCAGACAGCAGGGTATCATTGAGAAAGTTTATTATTCCCTTTTTGCTTCAGTTCCTAAGGAAATCTGAGTAAATCCCAAACGTATATCGAAATTGTTTGTTCTACTCATTCTAATGTGATGACAATTTTCCCTAATAAAGAAAATATAAACAAGAAAGGTTAGCAGTTCTTTTTCCTTCAGCTGGTGGACTTCTTTTTCTTTTCTTTTTTTTTTTTCTTAAGCTAACATTTTTAGATCTTTCATATTTACAGCATCTTAGGGCATTCTTGACTATAGACATGTCAACTCATTTTCTGAGTCCTTACCACTTGATTTGGTCATTCACATTCATCTTTCATTATCTGTATTTTGAGATATCTAAGAACCGAATACAAATTGTTATTTGTAAAATTGTTATTTTCCTTAGGTGTCTTTTCCTTTTTTTCTGGTTATAACTTTATTTGCAATGATAAAGTCAGAATTTCATCTTTAGTTTCTTACTTTCTTCTTCAGATGTATTTTCTTACAGTACCTGGGTAATGGCCCATTGCTCCTGTAAACTTAAGGGCTGCCTATTTTGGGTCTGCAGAATTTACCCAACTCTGTTCATCATTATCTTCCTTTACTCTCCTGTCTCTCAGAACCTCCATTCCCAATGTCTCCACTGTGTATGCAGCTACCTTCTCTCTAAGTCAGATTTAACAGAAAAGCAGTTACCATTAGAGCCATTCCTCCCAAATTGATTTGAGCAGAATCAGATTTCCTTCTAAGAGGGATCCAACTAATTGAAGCCCTTCCTTCTGTCCACATCTTGTACTCATTATTAATAAACTACTTTCTGTATTATGTTTCACAATGATCGCTACCCTATTTTCCAATGGCAGTTTCTCTTCAGATTTTCCTCTCCTACATTAGCATCTCCTATAAATTCTTATTTTTACATATCTGGATCATAGAACTAGTATATAACTCTCTGATGTGCACTGATACACAGTTCCTAGTCACTGTGGTGTTCCTTGTGAACAAATTAGACAATTTCCCCCTACTCTGCTACTCTAGAATAAATTAAGAGTGTATATGTGTGTATAAATTTCCTCTATGTTTTTTTCAAATTATGCATTCCAGACATATCTGGCTTCCAATTCTAGCCAATCTAGCCTCATCATTTTTTTAACTATATAACCTGGAGCAGATTTCTGAACATACCTATACCTAGATTCCTACCCTGTAAATTGAATATAATGATACCTTTCGGGCAATTGGATGTGGAGTGGAATGCATTCCACACTTGCCTCACAGGCCAGCTTCCCTTGTGCAGGGCATTCCTTACATAAACATCTGTTGGAGTTCTCACATTCAGTTACCAGAATTGTGTAAGGAGTTAAAAAAAAGGGGGCATTTTATTACCTTAACATGTCTACTATTTTTTAGTTGCATTCGGTATACTGTATATCCTAGGCCTAAGTATTATTCCAAACCATGATTTTCACGAAGTAATTTCTAGACAATTTTGTCCCTTTGTCTTATTTTCATTTCAAACTTGTCTTCCGTAATATCCATTTTACTGATTCACATTTTTCTCTTCCACCTTGAGTCTTAGTTTAAAACCTTCTTGATCAGATCAGTAAGTCTGCTGCTAATACTATTCTTTCCAAGTTTGTGAGATTCATGCCATCCACTACAGGAAAATGTATTTCTGATGTTATGAGCCATAGTCTGGGAAAGGCATTCTAGATATAATGAAAGTGATAGAGTACTTTTAAGAATATCCCCTGCTTAATAAAAGGAAACAAAGATAGTAATGTAAAATATGGTTATTTTTCTATATTGTTTAGAAAATTTAGATTTCTTCTTTCATTGGCATGTACCTTTAGGTATTAACATTTTTAAAGACACAGATACCAGCATTTTTAACAGAAATCACTCTTGCATTCTGATCTGATGATCACTGTAATAAAGATTTTATATTACATACAAATGGCCTTTTTCATCCCCCAATCTATCACAGAATCTTGAATCAAGAGCTTTTGAATATAATCAATATAACTTGCATGATTTTGAAATAAACACTGCTAGGAATGTAACCTCAACCAAATGGATTTTATAAATGGATTAAAATGGCTTAAAAATGGGTTTTTTCCCTAATAACTAACATTTATACCTTTGATTACGAGACCAGTTTTTCCTCGAGGGATTATTAATAATTTATGTCACATATTTCCTGTTTTTTTAAGACTTATTTCTTTGGGGGCTCCTGGGTGACTCAGTCGGTTAAGCGTCCGACTTTGGCTCAGGTAATGATCTCACAGTCCCTGAGTTCGAGCCCCATGTCAGTCTCTGTGCTGACAGCTCAGAGCCTGGAGCCTGCTTCGGATTCTCTGTCTCCCTCTCTTTGCCCCTCCCCTGCTCATGCTGTCTCTCTCTTTCTCAAAAATAAATTAAAAAATTAAAAAAAAAAAGACTTATTTCTTTGGCCAGTATTTTTATTTTGAGCATATATATCTAAATAATTTCTTCTACCCACAAAATATGTAGGTTATCTAGCGCAGAGCACCTCCCCTTTTATATCAAACATATTATGTAATACATTTCTGTATTAGATGAAGTCTGTAAAACAAATCTGATTCTTAAAATAATGGCAAATTCAATTCTAGAGAGCCCTACTTTGTTTTTAAGCCAGAAACTGTTAGAAACCTTGTTACCTATTATTAAATACAGGTGATAAAATCACTGCTGTGTTATTAAACCCACAACTCGATAGAGTTGGTGAGCTGAACCTGGCATTTCTGTAGCTTTCTGGTAAATGGATGATTACTTCAATTAAATTATTTAGTCTATATTTAAATATGATGAAAATTCCCTTCGAATTTGAGTATTGCTTATATACTTTTCTTAGAAGTTGCTGCAGTGTATTTGAGAAAAAAGAACACTGGTGTTCTGGAATCACTGCTTTAAGAGACTTAAAAAGAGAACAGATACATCATATGAAGTTAAAAAATGTAATATGTGGGAAAAAAGTTTTCTCAAAACCCTAATATCTTTAATTTATACTTTTTAGGCTCAGCTAAGCAATTGTTTAATCTCCTTAGACAGGTACTAGCCCCACAATTATTTGCTTCATTTGTTGCTTAACAGGAAAGAGAAAAGGTTATTTGAATGTCTGCTTTCCTTGGTATCTGAGGAATTAAGGAACAAGCAAAACTGTTTCTAAGTTATCTGAAGGTACCATAAACATCGTTTGGCCGCATTTGAAACACACACAGCTATAGTTTTAATAATAAAGGATTGTGAAGTTTTATGCAGTTTCTTTTTTATACTCTGTCATAGAGATGCACAATGAATATGGCTTTTTGACTGTCATCCTTGGAAAGTAGGATGTTTTATTGAATAAAATGAAATGCCTCTGTTCTTTTTAAGTTATGATATATTAGGGGCACCTGGGTGGCTCAGTCGGTGGAGTTTCTGACTTTGGCTCAGGTCACGATCTCACACTCTGTGAGTTCGAGCCCCGCATTGGGCTCTGTGCTGACAGCTCAGAGCCGGTAGCCTGCTTCCGATTCTATGTCTCCCTCTCTCTCTGACCCTCCCCTGTTCATGCTCTGTCTCAAAAATAAACATTAAATTTTTTTTAAGTTATGATATATTATAATGCTTAGAATTATCATCTTAATTTGACCACTCAGTCAATAAAACTTTAAGTAAGTTAACCCTATGGCGATTACCAGGAGTTCAAAAAAGAAGCATTACCCTCAGTGTCTTGTTAAAGTGAGCTATAATAGGACTATGTACAAAATGCCATAGAAACAAGTATAAAAGCAATAAGTACTGCAAAGCAGTATGGGTAAGAGATGTGATCACCAAGTTAGAGACTTGTTTATTGGTTTTTATAGATTTATACTCAATTTTTTTTCATAAATGGTAATCACTAATATAGACTAATCAAGAAATCACTAATTATGAATATACTTTTTGGTATAATTATTACATGAATTTATTATAAATTTAAGTTTACTTTTTATACATGTGACCATAAAACTGAGCTATAGTTTATTTTTCCTTACATTTAAAACATTTTTGTTATTTTGTTAAATAATTTATTGCTTATTGTTGTTTACTTAAGTTTTAATATTATACTATATCATAGCAGTTAAAAATTTTTAATGAATGGGGGCACCTGGATGGCTCAGTTAGTTGGGGACCTGACTTCTCAGGCCATAATCTCATGGCTTGTGGGTTCAAGCCCCACATCAGGCTCTGTGCTGACAGCTCAAAGCCTGGAGCCTGCTTTGGATTCTCTGTCTCTCTCTCTCTCTTCCCCACTCCTCCACTCATGTTCTGTCTCTCTCTCAAAAATAAATATTATTTTTTTTAATTTATAAATGTATTATATACACAAATGACCATATGTATGACCATTGTGGTTATTAATATTGCTAAGTACCTCGTTTAATGTATTGATAGAAACAGAAAAATTTAAGGAGCATGGAGTATAATTGATCATGGGGAATGACTTTTTGTACTTTAGCAACTCGTGTAAAGAAGTACTGGCAGTCTACAGATGCTGAAGTAAAATGATAGAATAAGACAGAATGAGATTAATGTGTATGATTGACTTAAGCCAATTGGACAGATTTCTTTGAGAGAGATGTTTGGAGGAACCATTTGACATAGGTTGACATTTCATACTGGCCCAGGGAAATCTGTGGAGAATTGATAGATAATGTGGATTCACTGTATAGTCTTAAGTCGTGAATAAAATGACATGTTCTATAGATTAATCTGATCATATCATACATAGTATATTAAATTATACTATAATAGAGGCAGAGAAGAAAATTAGGAACGTTTGAAATAAGGTTGAGTAAGATTTACATTAGAGTAGTGAAAGGGGAGAGAGAAAAATTGAATTAAGAAAATGTTGAAATGGGCAGAACTTGAATATTGATTTAATTTGTGAGAAACAGTTTTTAAAAGTACAATGACCTTTGTTTTCTGCCATTTACTTCAATCTCTTTAGTGAATGTTCTGGAAATCATCAAGTATATAGATGAAGAAGAGAGCAGGCAATGGAGAGAAAGGTAGAGAAGCCATTTTGTTAATGGTCTCTTTGGCTCTGGAAAAGAAATAAGCCATATGCCAGTTCATGAAAAGTGGCTATCTCCATCTTCCAAATGAAAGACACCACACATATATTCTTCATTCATTCCATAAATACTCACTTCACAATTTATTTTTTAGGAGGAATAAATAGGATACATTTGAAAGACCTGGACAAGCCAAAGGCCTTTTCTGTGAAAGCCTTTGCAAAATAAGGTTATGTTGTCTTGGAAAATTCCAACTATTTCCTGAAGAGTTTTTCTGAGTCTGTGGCCCTTTGTACATATTTCGTTTTGTGTAGTAATACTACTCAGAAAAATTAGTGAAAATTTTCCTTTTACTTGACCCTGAGTGAGATAGAAAATGAGCAACCTCAAAGAGACTTTTGGAGTGAAAGATTGTTAAATTATTGATAAAAATAAGATATTGAATCAAAGTTTGCAAGAATGCTCAGATTTTTAAGTTGAACTTGTTAAATTTGAGTGATAGTAAACATAAAACAAAAAAAGGTAGCCTGGGCAGGAATGTGCTACTAGAATTTGAGTGAACAATTCTCCTTGAAAATATAAATTTATAGACCAGAAGCATTAGACCTGAGAACTGAAGATAGCAAAAATGTAGAGACATAAATTTACTGCATTAAGACAGTGAGGATAGAAGTTCCAGTGAAAAAAGAAATAACTAAGAGGTAGAAAAATCTACTATATCATGGAAACTAAGGGAAAGGTATGTGAATACATGCCTGAAAAGGGGGGGGGGGGTTGTATTCATACATTTAAATAAATTTTAAAAGTTTAAAAAGGCCTGAAGTTTTTAAAAATACCAGATACTGACAAACCAGTGTTGCTTTTTTATTCAAGGTGAACAATTAAGAGGGGAATGGAAAAAATAAATGTAGGTAGGTTTAATATTATTTCAAGGTCAAGTGTTAAAAAATCTAATTGAGCTGAACCTATCTTGGCTGTCCATTTGAATCAGTATTTTGTTAAGAGGAAAACAGAAGACTCATATATTACTTTGGATAAGAGAACACTTCTTACACGTCTAAGTTGTATCTTTTGTAGTCTGTAAATAAGTGGTTTATGGGTTCCAAGAATTTGCTCCCAAAGAAACTGTCCAAAAGACCTATATGTGTTATATTCTGTGCTATTATATATTATAACATTATATAATATATAATATACTATATATTCATGGTCTTAAATGACTAGGACTGTAGAGTTCACCGGAAAACAGTCATTCATTCAACTACTTTTAAGCGAAAAAAATATCAAAACTTAAAATGGAGAATGAAGTTTGGATTAAGAATCCTTTTTAAATTAAGCTTTTTATTTTAATTACAGTATAGTCAATATACAGTATTAGTTAGTTTTCGGTGTATAATGTAGTGATTCAACATTTCTGTGCATTACTTAATGCTTTACTCTTAATCCCATCACATATTTCACCCATTCCCCACCAACCTCCCCTCTGATAACCATCAGTTTCATGAGCTTGTTCTCTATAGTTAAGAATCTGTTTCTTGGTTTATCTCTCTCTCTTTTTTTTTTCTTTGTTCATTTGGTTTTTTTCCTTTAAATTTCACAAATGAGTGAAATCATACAGTATTTGTCTTTCTCTGACGGACTTATTTTGCTTAGCATTATGCTCTCTAGCTCCATCCATGTTGTTGCAAATGGCAAGATTTCATTCTTTTTTATGGCCAAGTAATATTCTATTGCACATATATCCACTTCTTTTTTATCCACTCATCTATTGGTAGACACTTGGCTTCATTTTCCTTTTTTCAGGCTTCAACACTATGCAAGTTGTTTGTTTCAATTTAGATTTACTTATTGATGTATAGTTTATATTTGTACTCTATGTACTATGTCTATTAATAAACTGAACACACTGGTTTCTTTGTGTTATAGCAGTTGCTCTCAAATTTGAGTGTACATCAGAATCACCTATAGCGCTTCATAAAACAGTTGCTGCACCCCACTTCGACAGGTTCTGGTTTACTGAGTCTGGGGTATGGCCCAAGTATTTGTATTTTTAACAACTTCCTGTGTGAACTTGATAAAGCTATATCAGGGCCATACTTTGGAACCATTCTGTATTGAAGGGACTAAGATCAGATTCCATTTTCATCTTTTGACATTTTCTCATAATAGCATTCCTATATGATCTCAGTATTTAAAAAGTGTGTAAATGCTGTTTAAGCACAGTGCTTGGCATATGCTGCTCAACACTATTTTCGGAATTAATGATTTTGAAATTTACATGTTATAATGAGTAAATTATAAGGGGTACAATGAGTTCCAACCAGAGAGGTATCCCTTTGTTATGCCTGAATTGATGCATTTCCAAGACCAGTGATTATTAACATATTCTCAGTCTACCATTAATCTTCAAGATGTATCTGGTATACTGAGAACTTAAATGCAAATATTTTCCTTAGTTCTTCTGGGCAAGATATGCACAGTTCCTTAGGCTTATTTTGTATATATTTTTAAATATTTTTTACAAGAAACCTATAAATGGAGTGTTAAAAGTTAACTTACTTATGGTATGTGTAAACTAAAATTTGCATTTGACAGTTTTCTAATGATTGACTCGGTGCCTCATCAAGGAATGTTACTACTTCAAAACACTATTATAACTTCTAAGTGATCATTCCCTCAAGTTTCAAGAATGAATGATTGTCAGAGTGCTCTTCAATTGACAACCACTTTCTATTGCTTCTTTTCATTTTTAATTATAAATTACCATCAATTTATCTTTATCATTTTCAGTTTAATTCTTCACATTTCTTAAGTTGTCTGAAAATGTGGATAGTATATATTTTTACACTTACTTTCATGACATAAAACTTAACTAAAGTAGCTGGAAGAATATTTACCTTTGAGTGATGAATGCTGAACATGAAAGATTTCAAAAAAATTACATTAACTACAGTCGTACAGTTGCTTGATACTGGATTGTCAGATACTCCCAAGTTTCTGTTCTCTGTTTTAAAAAGTTCAAACAAGAAATGAAAACAATCATAACGTGTTTAGTGGACTCCAAGTTCTGAAAACCATTTATGAAAAGATAGAGCAAGAAGTTGAGAAAAATTTGAAGGCAATAGTTTGAATAGAACAGGAATGACTTATTCTTACCAGTTGTTCTTTTTTTTTTTCAATTTTTAAAATTTACATCCAAATGAGTTAGCATATAGTGCAACAATGATTTCAGGAGTAGATTCCTTAGTGCCCCTTACCCATTTAACCCATCGCCCCTCCCACAGCCCCTCCAGTAACCCTCTGTTTGTTCTCTATATTTAAGAGTCTCTTCTGTTTTGTCCCTCTCCATTTTATATTATTTTTGTTTCCCTTACGTTATCCTCATCTGTTTTGTCTCTTAAAGTCCTCATATGAGTGAAGTCATATTATTTTTGCCTTTCTCTGACTGACTAATTTCACTTAGCATAATACCCTCCAGTTCCATCCATGTAGTCGCAAATGGCAAGATTTCATTCTTTTTGATTGTCGAGTAATACTCCATTGTATGGGTGTGTGTATATATACATATATATCACTTCTTCTTTATCCATTCATCCATCAATGGATATTTGGACTCTTTCCATACTTTGGCTATTGTTGATAGTGCTGCTGTAAACATGGGGGTGCATGTGTCCCTTCAAAACAGGACACCTGTATCCCTTGGATAAATGCCTAGTAGTGCAATTGTTGGGGCATAGGGTAGTTCTATTTTGAGGGGTTCTTTTTGAGGAAGCTCCATACTGTTTTCCAGAGTGGCTGCACCAGCTTGCATTCTCACCAACAATGCAAAAGAGATCCTCTTTCTCCATATCCTCGCCAACATCTGTTGTTGCCTGAGTTGTTAATGTTAGCTATTTTGACAGGAGTAAGGTGGTATCTCATTGTGGTTTTGATTTCTATTTCCCTGATGATGAATGATGTTGAGCATTTTTTCATGTGTCGGTTGGCCATCTGGATGTCTTCTTTGGAGAAGTGTCTATTCGTGTCTTTTGCCCATTTCTTCACTGGATTATTTGTTTTTTGGGTGTTGAGTTTGATAAGTTCTTTATGGATTTTGGATACTAACCCTTTATCTGATATGTTGTTTACAAATATCTTCTCCCATTCTGTCAGTTGCCTTTTAGTTTTGCTGATTGTTTCCTTTGCTGTGCATGAGCTTTTTATTTTGATGAGGTCCCAATAGTTCATTTTTTGCTTTTGTTTCCCTTGCCTCTGGAGGTGTTGAGTAAGAAGTTGCTGCAGCCAGTATCAAAGAGGTTTTTGCCTACCTTCTCCTCAAGGATTTTGATGGCTTCCTGTCTTACACTGAGGTCTTTCATCCATTTTGAGTTTATTTTTGTATATGGTGTAAGAAAGTGGTCCAGGTTCATTCTTCTGCATGTCACTGTCCAGTTTTCCCAGCACCACTTGCTGAAGAGACTGTCTTTATTGTATTGGATATTCTTTCCTGCTTTGTCAAAGATTAGTTGGCCATACATTTGTGGGTCCATTTCTGGGTTCTCTATTCTGTTCCATTGATCTGAGTGTCTGTTTTTGTGCCAGTAACATACTTTTTTTTTCATACTGTCTTGATGATTACACCTTTGTAGTATAGCTTGAAGTCTAGGATTGTGATACCTCCTGCATTAGTTTTCTTTTTCAAGAATGCTTTGGCAATTCGGGGTCTTTTCTGGTTCCATAAAAATTTTAGGATTATTTGTTCTAGTTCTGTGAAGAATGCTGGTGTTATTTTGGTAGGGATTGCATTGAATATGCAGATTGCTTTGGGTAGTATCGACATTTTAACAATATTTGTTCATCCTATCCAGGAGCATGGAATCTTTTTTCCTTGGGGTGTGTGTGTGTGTGTGTGTGTGTGTGTGTGTGTGTGTGTGTTCTTCAATTTCTTTCATAAGCTTTCTATAATTTTTAGTGTATGGATTTTTCACCTCTTTGTTTAGATTTATTCCTAGGTATTTTATGGGTTTTGTTGCAACTGTAAATGGGATCGATTCCTTGATTTTCTTTTTGTCACTACATTGTTGGTGAATAGGAATGCAACTGAATGCTGTGTGTTGGTTCTATATCTTGCAACTTTGCTGAATTCATGAATTAGTTCTAGCAGTATTTTGGTGGAATCTTTTGGGTTTTTCATATAGAGTATCACGTCATCTGCAAAGAGTGAAAGTTTGACCTCCTCCTGGCCGATTTGGATGCCTTTATTTCTTTGTGTTGCTGACTGCAGAGGTTAAGACTTCCAATACTGTGTTGAATAACAGTGGTGAGAGTGGACATCCCTGTCTTATTCCTGACCTTAGGGGGAAAGTTCTCAGTTTTTCCCCATTGAGGATGATATTAACGTTGGGTCATTCATATATGGCTTTTATGGTCTCGAATTATGCTCCTTCATTCCCTACCTTCTTGAGGGTTTTTATCAAGAAAGGATGTTGTATTTTGTCAAATGCTTTCTCTGCATCTTTTGAGAGGATCCTATGGTTCTTGTCCGTTCTTTTATTGATGTGATGAATCACGTTAATTGTTTTGCAGATATTGAACCAGCCCTGCATCCCAGGTATAAATCCCACTTGGTCGTGGTGAATAATTTTTTTAATGTATTGTTGGATCCAGTTGGCTAGTATGTTGTTGAGGACTTTTGCATCCATGTTCATCAGGGAAATTGGTCTATAGTTCTCCTTTTTAGTGGGGTCTCTGTCCTGTTTTGAAATCAAGGTAACACTGGCTTCCTAGGAAGAGTTTGGAAGTTTTCCTTCCATTTCTATTTTTTGGAATACCTTCAAGAGAATAGGTGTTAACTCTTCCTTAAATGTTTGGTAGAAGTCCTCTGGAAAGCCATCTGGCCCTGGGCCCTTGTTTTTTGGCAGATTTTTGATTACTAATTTGATTTCCTTCCTGGTTATGGGTGTTGTCAAATTTTCCTTTTTCTTCCTGTTTCAGTTTTGGTAGTGTATATATTTCTAGGAATTTGACCATTTTTCCAGATTGCCCATTTTATTGGGATATAATTCCTAATAATATTCTCTTATCATTTTTTATTTCTGCTGTGTTGGTCGTGATCTCTCCTCTTTCATCTTGATTTTATTTATTTGGGTCCTTTCCTTTTTCTTTTGATCAAACTGGCTAGTGGTTTATCAATTTTGTTAATTCTTCCAAAGAACTGGCTTCTGGTTTCATTGATCTGTTCTACTGGTTTTTGGTTTTGATAACATTAATTTTGGCTCTAGTCTTTGTTATTTCCTGTCTTCTGCTGGCTTTAGGTTTTATTTGCTGTTCCTTTTCTACCTCCTTGAGGCATAAGGTTAGGTTGTGTATCTGAGATCTTTCTTCCTTCTTCAGGAAGGCCTGGATTGCTATATACTTTCCTTTTATGACCATTTTGCTGTCTCCCAGAGGTTTTGGGTTGTGGTGTTATCATTTTCATTGACTTCCATATACTTTTTAATTTCCTCTTTAGCTTCTTGGTTAGTCCAATCATTCTTTAGTAGGATGTTCTTCAGTCTCCAAGTATTTGTTACCTTTCCAAATTCTTTCTTGTGGTTGATTTCGAGTTTCATAACGTTGTGGTCTGAAAATGTGCACGGTATGATCTCGATCTTTTTGTACTTACTTAGGGCTGATTTGTGTCCCAGTATATGGTCTATTCTGGAGAACGTTCCATGTGCACTGGAGAAGAATGCATATTCTGCTTTAGGATGAAATGTTCTGAATATATCTGTTAAGTCCATCTGGTCCAGTTTGTCATTCAAAGCCATTGTCTTCCTGTTGATTTTTTAATTAGATGATCTGTCCATTGCTGTGAGTGGGGTGTTGAAATCTCCTACTATTATGGTGTTACTATCGATGAGTTTATTTATGTTTGTAATTAATTGATTTATATATTTGGGTTCTTCCACATTTGGCCCATAAAAGGTTACAATTGTTAGGTCTTCTTGGTGGATATACCCCTTGATTAGGAAATAATGCCCTTCTGCATCTCTTGATACAGTCTTTATTTAAAATTTTTTTAGTATATATTTATCTTTGAGACACAGCGCATGAGCAGAGGAGGAGAGAGAGAGAGAGACAGACAGACAGACAGAGACAGAAGCTGAAGCAGGCTTCAGGCTCTGAACTTTCTGCACAGACCCTGACACGAGGCTCAAACTCATGAGCTGTGAGATCATGACCTGAGCTGAAGTTGGACACCGAAACGACTGAGCCACCCAGGTGCCCCTGATACAGTCTTTATTTTAAAGTCTAGATTTTCTGATGTAAGTGTGGCTACTCTGGCTTTCTTTTGTCAACCATTAGCATGATAGATGGTTCTCCATCACCTTATTTTCAATATGAAGGTGTCTTTAGTTCTAAAGTGGGTCTCTTGTAATCAGCATATAGATGGATCTTGTTTTCCTATGTTACCCTTTGTCTTTTGATTGGAGCATTGAGTCCATTGACATGTAGAGTGAGTACTGAAAGATATGAATTTATTGCCATTATGATGCTTGTAGAGTTGGAGTTTCTCAGGTCTTTTCTAATCTTTGTTGCTTTTGGTATTCATTCATTCATTCATTCATTCATTCATTCATTATTTTCTCCCCTCAGAGAGTCCCCTTGAAAATTTATTGCAGGGCTCGTTTAGTGGTCACAAATTGCTTTAATTTTTTTTTTTTTTGTCTAGGAATCTTTTTATCTCTCCTTCTATTTTGAATGACAACTTTGCTGGATAAAGAATTCTTGGCTGCATATTTTTCTGATTCAGCACATTGAATATACCCTGCCACTCCTTTCTGCCCTGCCAAGTTTCTGTGGAGAGGTCTGCTGCAAACCTGATCTGTCTTCCCTTGTAGGTTAGGGACTTTTTTTTCCCTTGCTGCTTTCATGATTCTCTCCTTGCCTGAGTATTTTGTGAATTTACTGTGATATGCCTTGTTGATGGTCGGTTTTTATTGACCCTAATGGGGGTCCTTTGTGCTTCTTGGATATTGATGTCTGTGTCTTTCCCTAGATTAGGAAAGTTTTCCACTATGATTTGCTCACATAACCCTTCTACCCCTATGTCTTCCTCTTCTGGGACCCCTATGATTCTGATGTTCCTTTCTAATGAGTTACTAATTTCTCTAATTCTTAAATCGTGCTCTTTTGCCTTAATCTACCTCTTTTTTTCTGCTTCATTATTCTCTATAAGTTTGTCCTCTATATTGGTGATTCTCTGTTCTGCCTCATCCATCCTTGCCGCGTGGCATCCATCCGTGATTGCAGCTCAGTTACAGCATTTTTAACTTCTTTCTGTCTATTTTTTACTTCTTTTATCTCTGCAGAAAGGGATTCTAATCTGTTTTCGACTCCAGCTAGTATTCTTATTATTATCGTGATTCTAAATTCTGGTTCAGACATCTTGCTTATATCTGTGTTGGTTAAATCCCTGGCTGTTGTTTCTTCGTGCTCTTTCTTTTGGAGTGATTTCCCTCATTTTGTCATTTTGAAGGGAGAAAGGGAATAATGATGTAGAAAAATTAAAAATTAAAAAATTAAAATTAAAAGTATTAAAATTATTAATTAATAACACACACACACAAACACAAATCAAATAAATGATCCTAGATCCTGGGTGCATTTTGGTCTGGGTGCTGAAAGTGGTTTGACAGATTTGAAAAAAAAAAGGGGGGGTGAAGGAATCGTTTCAGAATTTGAAGAAATGAATACACTGAAGTAGACTAAAATGAGATGATGGGAGTAAAATAAAATTTGAAAAAATATACACAAAAGTAAAGAATATAGTAGAAAAATATTAAAGAAATATTTTTAATAAAATTAATAAAGATGAATTTTTTCTCTTTCTGTATTCAAGAAAAAGAAATGAAAAATAGAAAAAAGAGAAAGAAAAAAAGGAAATCATTTGAAATTTTAAAAAAGTGAATACACTGTAGTAGACTAAAATAAAATGAATGAAGTAAAATAGAATTTGAAAAAATTTACATAAAATACAATAAAAAAATTAAAAAATTTTTAATAGAAATTGAAAGTTTAAAATGAAGTTTTTGTCTTTCTGCATTCAAGAAAAAGAAAGGAAACAGAAAAGAGGAAACAGAAAAACAAAAAAAAGGAAATCATTTGAAAATGTGAAAAAGTGAATACACTGAAGTAGACTAAAATAAAATGATGGATGTAAAATATAATTTGAAAAAAAATTACACAAAAGTAAAAAATATAGTAAAAAATTTAAAGAAAAATATTTTTAATAAAAATTGAAAATAAAAATGATTTTTTTCTCTTTCTGTATTCAAGAAAAAGAAAAGAATTGAAAAAGTGGAAAAAAGAAGGAAAATTGAATAGATGGAGCTGCTAACAGATTGAAATAGGACTGAAATTACTTCATTTCCCCTAGAAGTCAGACTATGAAGCACTGTGAAGTCCATCCATGTACTAAGTAGGCGGTGAGACTTGTGTTCTTGAAGAGCCAGGTTGACCAGTTTGGGCGGGCTCAGTATAAGGGCTCCATTCTCCACTAGATGGTGCTGCTAGCCTACTGGGGTGGAGTGTTGTGGTGCTCGTAGGTGCATATGCGCAAGCACGGGAGCAGTGAAAATGGCGTCACACAGCTACCCAGTCTCTAGTATCAGAACTCTGTTCTCCTGGATCTGCAATCGCCAACCCGTCCTCTGTCTTCAGCTTTTGTCCATTCCCTGCTTTTCCACTGTCAGTGACCAGGCCCCAGGCAGTACCTCTTTACCAAGTTTTATCTCAGGTGCAGCTGTTTTCCCCGGTTCCTTACTTCTGAAGGACTGCGGCTTTGACCCGTTCCGCCCCTCTGCGGGAGAGTATCACCGAGCAATGGCCGAATGAGCAATGGCCGAATGTCGTTGCACCCAGGAACACTTGCTGGACCCTGCTGCTTCCGGTACCCCAAGACTGCGGCAAGATGCCAACCCACCACAGAAAAAGTTCACAAGATAGTGTAGCAGCAGCTTTTCAGGGATTATGGAAAATCACAACACACATCTGGCACCAGGCTTCACCCTTAAAGACCTTGTTCTAGCTCCAGCAAATGTGCCCATTCTCTGGGGTCTGCTGGGACCAGATGGCTTCAACAGTCTCTACCAAATGTCTTCCAGCAGTGGAATTCCTTTTCCCCGTGTGACCTGAGAACCTCCCGGAACCCACTCTGCCCCTGGGGATTCGCCCTTCCCACCAGAGCACCTCCAGGTTCGAGCTGTGGAGTTGCAGACTTTGTGCTCCCCTTGTTTAGAGTCTTAATGGAATTTAAACCTTCTCCTTTCTCCTTTCTCCTTTCTCCCTTTGTACTTTAGTCCCTATGGCTGTTTCCAATTTTCCACTTTCTCTCCAGCTCCTTTTGGGGAGGAGTGCTTTTCCCGTATTCTCCCCCCAGCCCCCCCCCATCTCGGTCCTCTCTCCACCCACCCTCCTTCCTTCGTGGCTTCTCGCTCCCCAAATTCACTTCTCTGTGCTGTGTACCTGCTTTATTCTTTGGTTCAGGTTGTGCAGATTGTTGTTTTAATTCTCCAATCAGTTTTCTAGGTGTGTAGGATGGTTTAGTGTTGGTCTGGCTGTATTTTATGGATGTGAGACACACAAAAAACTTCCATGCTATTCTTGGCTACTCCTCAACTTAGGAGTTCTTAAAGATTCCACCAGCTGCTCTTGAAGTATGCATGCTGCACAGTCTGGTACTTTGCTTTACATATACTACCATATTTTATTTTTTAATCAACACAGTGAGATAGATATTCCTGTTTTTCTGTGTTAATGACAATTAAGTCATGGGGTTAAGTAATACACCCAAGATCAAAGGTGAAACTGGGATTTGAACCCAAGACATGTGGGTTGGAGTCTGACAAGTGTAATTCAGCTGAATATCATTTGAGCTTTGTGTCTTTATCTTCTATCTCATCTTTCCTCTCCTTCCTCTTTCTTCTTCTTCATTTTTTAAATTTTTTTAAGTTCATTTATTTCAGGGGAGAGAGAGAGAGAGCGAGCAAGCATAAGCAGGGGAGGGATAGAGAGGAGAGAAAGAGTCCTAGGCAGGCTCTGTGCTGTCATAAGGGGCTCATGACCTGAGTTGAGACCAAGAGTTGGGCGCTTCACTGACTGAGCCTTCCAAGTACCCCTCTTATTCTTCATTTTTTAATGGTAGATTTTCGTCTTGTTTTCTAACTTATACTGATTTCTTATTGACAATTTCTACCTCTTTTTGTATTAACTTTAGTTGCTATTCATATTTTAATTAGAATTATATATATCTATACCCACATAGTTGAACATTATATTTTTCTTCTTTTAATTTCTTCTGTATTTGACGATGCATCCACTTTTCTACTTATATTTTGTATATTTTATACAAACCTTTCTGATTTTGGAAATCTTTTCCTCAATTTGTTATTTTATAGTTTACTTAATTATGGCATGATATGAATACCTGTTTTTGCTTTTTTATTGGTAAATGAGGAAAACAAAACACAACTGTTTGATTTCAGAATAAATAATAATATAAATTAGAAAAATATGCCAATATAATAATAAAAACCAAAAATTCCTGTGAAATTGGTATTATCAATCTTGTTTAGATGCAGAAATAATCTTCTGAAAGTTAAGCTTTGTAATCATGTTCTGCAGAAAGAGGGGTCCTTGGGGAACTATAATATTAACCTTTTTTGTCTAATTCTAAAAGCTCTTTTCTTCTATATTTCACTGTTGTGAAATTCTGTATGCTTCTCTGAATCATTAGAATGTAATATTTCATTGGAAAGGATATTGGATAGGCATCCCAGAGCTCTATCATGAAAAGGTATATATGTCTGCTCACCTCTTGCTCCTTCTACAGCCAAATACAAAAAGTTTATAAATCAAAATACCAATACAAGAATAGCATGTTTGCTGTGCCTTATAATTGAGGCTAGACAAAAGGGGGTTAGGGTCTATTGTAAATGAATGCTTAAATCTGCCTTCTATATTTCATGTCAAGTTATAAAGAGGTCAGTCATAAGAAAGGATCCTTTCATGTAATCAGTGAAGCGTGTACTAAGCTCTGATTAAATATGAAGGACTCAAATGCCAAGCATTTGAGATGCCAAGGAGGTGGGAATGGGTGGGTGGGAGGATAGTCTTATATCTTCATGGATGGATAACCAAGGAGGCAATTACAGTACAGTTTGATAGGTATGATAATAGGTGTGGATATAAGGTATTGTGGGAAAACATTGGAGGAGAACCTAAGATAACTTTGGGAGGTGAGGAATGCTGACACAGTAATAGCAAACTTACATGGGAAGAGTGAATAGAAGTTACCCCAGATCAGGGGACATGGAGGGAATTACCATGTACCTGATACAAAACCAGCATGGTAAGTTCAGAGACCTGAGAATAAAGCAGTGTATCTGACCATATACTGCATGAGGGGCAGGATCTAGCTGGAGATATGATAGACCAAGGACACAAAGTGCCAAATGAAATATTCCAAACAAGTTAGACTTCACCTTGAGAGAAGTGGGAGACCCAGAAAAGGCCAAAACTGAGGAATCAAATGATTGCTATTGTGGCACAAAATTAAGAAGGGATGAGCATAGAGTGAAAGCTGGGTTTTTTTTTTTTTCAAATGATATATAACAACAGGAATCAGTGCTGCTGCCTGGTGATTGGAGAGAAATTGATTTGGCCACATGAGGATGATTTGACGATTAAATTTAGATTATGGGACAGAAGGAAGCAAGAAAGCAGAGTTGAAAAAAAAAGTTCACTAATGTGCTTGTTGTCAAAAATCTTATGTCAAAACATGAATATCTGTTACTCTTTTCGATAGGTTAAGAAAATATTTTTAAATATGATTTTTTATAGTTCTAGGAAAATAAATTGCTATTGAGATGAATGGTAGACACATATTTAATGGAATGTTTTCAAGCAAATATACAATGGTAAAATTTAAAAACAAAATCTGAAGGAAGTTTCACGTGATAATATAAAAGAACCTTAATGTATCCCCGCAACTCTTTTTTTAGTGTTCTAAGATTTATTCTCAGAAACTCATGTCTTAACAAAATGACACAATAAAAAATTCATAGGAAGTTTTCTTATATTTAATAGGCATCTCCCTCAAAAATAGGAAGCTAATTTTAAACATATGTGTGTCTATGCTTATAGTACAAGGTGCTACAATGATAGGTCCTAAAATGAGAAAAAAATTTTGGAAGAATAGTTACTCTTAACACACACATGCGCATGTGTGCGCGCGTGCGAGTGTGTGTGTGTGTGTGTGTGTGTGTGTGTGTGTGTATTTTATACTGTATCCTCTATAATTTTATATTATTCTTTCTTTAGAAAGTATCTTGGTGCCCCACAGTATTGGTATACTAGGTTAAGTACTCCTGTATAATAATACAAAATTACTTTTACAGCATTAATTATTTTTTGGAAAGAAAAATGTTAAGGCTTGTACCAGTTCTTAAATCTTACTCTTGGAAGGGACCCATATCACTTCCGTTCCTATTTCCTTGACCAAAGCAAGCCCAATGACTTTAAGTGAGATACACAAGGCAAACAAGTGGTATCCTCATGTACCTGCAAATATAAAAGAAAATATTTACGAAGAGCATGAGTTACCACCCAGATTTGCCTTTCTAGTCAGCAGTGTTTGATTGAATATATTAATAATATCATTTGACTTTCTGATGAAACTGTAACCTCAGAAAGATCTGCTTCTTAAGTTTACTTCTAAAATATTAAAAGAATGAGTACAAATTTTATTTTGAAATTATAGCATTTAGTTCAAATAATGAAAGCATAAAGAATTCAAAGGGGCTCAAAAATTGTCTTTTGAATGCCTGAATCAATAAATAAATGATGAAATAAATGCCCCTGTATGCATGCTATCTATGTAAAAGAACAATACATGACCCTGTGTATAATTTGTCAAAGCCTTAAGATTCTTTGATTCTTCTTTTTTTTTTTTTCAACGTTTATTTATTTTTTGGGACAGAGAGACAGAGCATGAACGGGGGAGGGGCAGAGAGAGAGGGAGACACAGAATCGGAAACATGCTCCAGGCTCTGAGCCATCAGCCCAGAGCCGGACGCGGGGCTCAAACTCACGGACCGCGAGATCGTAACCTGGCTGAAGTCGGACGCTTAACCGACTGCGCCACCCAGGCGCCCCATCTTCTTTTGTAATTAGATGTTACACACTGTTTTATGTAGGATAAGAAGTGAAACAGACAGAAAAAGTCCATGAACTCATGAAGCTTATTTTCTTTTAGAGAGCAGACCAACACACACACACACACACACACACACACACACACAGATAGAATAATTTCAGAAGCTGATTAATCTTACCTGACAAAGCAGAGATAGAGGAAAAACTGATATCACTAAAATTCACTCTGTATTCAGAGAATCTCATGAAAATATGAGAAGGTAACAAAAATCTCGTCTTTACTTTTCCCACATGACATCATTTTGAGACAGTTTTCAACTCATGTCCATAGGAAGTGGACTTATAGTTCAATCTGGGGAAAAGAATCTAATTTTCAATAATCAAGTACATTAACTAAAATGAAGCAATAATAATCTCTTCATTCAACTGCCATTTTAGATTTTCTTAAAAACTAAATGAGGTAAGGCAAATGACCCAAAATTCACTGGCTACATTCATAACTCTTAACCATATTCAAGGATATGAAATAAATTTGAGTTGGATATAGTTTAAATCTATATATTTTAGGGGTGCCTGGGTGGCTCAGTCGGTTGAGCATTCGACTTTGGCTCAGGTCATGATCTCACAGTCTGTGAGTTCAAGCCCCATATCGGGCTCTGTGCTGACAGCTCAGAGCCTGGAGCCTGCTTCAGATTCTGTGTGTCCCTGTCTCTCTGCCCCTCCCCTGCTGATGCTCTGTTTCTCTCTGTCTCTGTCAAATATAAATACACATTATAAATAAATAAATAAATAAATAAATAAATAAATAAATAAATAAATAAATAAGATCTATGTATTTTGAGGACATATTATGACTAGTCAGTATGTAAAAAGCTGTTCACAATTTGCAAGACAGGTAGGTCACTTGCATAAGAATAAATTGCCATCTGAGGAACATCTGAAATTCTAAAAGACATGTCTGAGACATTGATACTCCTAATGCTTTTATTGTAACTGCATTATCTTTCTTATTTAAAAACTTATTTTGAATTCCAATAATCACAATTTTTAATGTTTGTTTATTTTTTATGTATTTATTTTATTAGAACACAAGCGAGAGGGGGAGACACAGAATCCAAAGCAGGCTCCAAACTCCAAGCTGTCAGCACAGAGCCTGACGCGGGGCTTGAACTCACAAACTGTGAGATCATGACTTGAGCTGAAGTCAGATGCTCAACTGACTGAGCCACCAGGCCACCCCAAATAGTCACAATTTTTGAATTGGGATAGAATTTTCCTAAGTAGCTCCAAAAAACTGTTTAGAATGTTAAGATGCTAAGAGACAGGTGACAAAACATTAAGAAGGGAAGAGTTGCCCAGGGCAGCATGCTTAACACTAAAAAATCTAGAACTAGAGCCTTAGGTGTTTGGCCCTTCCAGATTGCTCTATATTACAAATAGCTTTTTTTTTAACATCTAGTTTCTGAAACTATGAATGATGTTTTTAGTGCTCTAAATTTCTATCCCCTATATTTTAATAAGCACCAGGAATGGTAATGTTAAGGATCATTCTGGTTTTATTGCTAATAATTGGTTAGATGATATGTATGGTTTTATTTCATACTTTATTTTATTGCTAAGAGGGATATGATTGTGGGGGTGTTTGTGGGATCTTCTGTCAGTGTTATATGATATTGCCTGGAACTGTTTCTGTTCCCCTTTAATTGGTTCTCAATACCCTACAGCTGAGGACAAAAATGTACCTCCCACCCTAAGGTAATGAGAAGACAGAAACAATCCTAAAATATACTCAGGAAAAGTTCCTTACCTTGTTAAACTTTCTTTTTATTTAGGAAGAAATCCTGTACAGAAATAAACAGCTATTATGATTTCAGGTAGTAAAAAAATTGGGATGAGCAGTGGAATAAGATGAGATAATGAAACAGTGAACCTGGTGCTTTAAGAAATAATGTGATCAGGGAACTTCTTTCTTAGGAATTGACATATCCATACAGACATGAATGAAGTCAAGAAATAGGAGCTACAAGGTAATTGAGCTAAGAGATCAAAACGCCACATATCAAATAAAAATAAAAACGTATAAAATATATATATTACATTTAGTTTTTGTGGGCACCAGATCTTCAAATGTCTATTGAAAAAACAGAGCACTCTATTACAAGAAACCATGGAGATCCAAATTAAAAATTTTTAGTGTCAATCTGATGATATAATAACACAAAGGCCAATAGAAAAGAATTGGGTATTTTGCTAATTAGAAGTGTAATTAACATGTGTTTTCATATTGTTAGGATAAGAGAACTGATAAGACACTGGTTATGTGGGACAGAACAATGCAGAGCCCACAGTGGATTTGCTAGAAATTAAGACAAGAAAAGAATGAAACTCTGTAATTGGGACTGCTCAATGAGTGACAGTTGGTAATTAATTTAGGTGTTGGGCTTGAGTTTTTATTAGCTACCTGTCAGTAAATTTAAGTAATGGCACAACATTTTGTCAGTATGGGCAAAATGCCTTTCTCTGATCCAGAAAGTAAGACACACCTTCCCCCTGAGTAACCAACTCAATAATGTTTATGCATCAATTCAATAAATAAAAGTCTGGACTGCGGGAATATTATAGTGACTCCAAAAAAAAAAAAAAAAAGAAAAAATTCCTTCCCTTTATGGACTTGCATTATAAAGAACAAATTAACCCATTGTCAGACACTTGTAAAGAACAATGAGTTCTAGCTAACAAATAGACAGCAAGTAAATATATACTGAAACATCAAACCTAGAATAGTGAAATCATACTGATCCTAAGCAGAACGTGTATTCACAGTGTAATAATCTTTTGTCATCCATTTACCAAAAAAGGACCATGATAGGTTTTATTTTACAAAACATGGTAATAGCAAGGCCCAACTTATCTGTAAATATCCAGATATAAATATCATTTAGCATTTATTAAGCATTTGCTTTATCTCTCACAAAATAAAAGAGTAACTTTTGTCCCAATTATTACTTCATTTTTGAAATATCCAGAGGATTATAAATTTATTAAGTAATATTAGTTCTTATTATTTTAAAGAAAAACTCATCTCATTTTAAGATAAGTGAATTTAAGCAGTCATTCTGGGGAACAAATTGTCTTGCAGATTAAATGAATGAGATTTTCTCAAAGGCAAGAAAATGTTCTTTTCTGAACTACATCTCCCCTTTCACCTGCTATTCTGTACTACAGTATGTAGCTCAGGGTGGCCTATACTAAATGCCCAATATTAATCAATTATTGATACCCCTCATAGAATGGCCTTAATATGCCAGTATTTTAAAATGGGAAAAGTTTAAGGGTGCCTGAGTGGCTCAGTTAAGTGTCCAACTTCAGCTCAGGTCATGATCTCGCAGTTCATGAGTTTGAGCCCCGCATCAAGCTCTGTGTTGACAGCTCAGAGCCTGGAGCCTGCTCTGGATTCTGTGTCTCCCTCTCTCTCTCTCTCTCTGCCCCTTCCCTGCTCATGCTCGTGCTCTCTCTTGCTCTCTCTCTCTCTGTCTCAAAAATAAATAAACCTTTAAAAAATTAAAATAGGAAAAGTTGAATGAATTACAGTATTAATGTAACATAATGTTTTTTAACTTTTCAACAATTTTATTTATATACCTATATATACTTTCAGTGCTCATTGAATAACTGTTGACTGTCAGGGATTTACATCTACTTCATTTATTTCTATAATCACTAGCTAAGTTTAACTATGGCTCCTGGCTAAAGAGGAGCTTTCATTTTGTTTTAGTTATCTAATTTTCAAAGTACTTAGCAAACATGTTTTTTTTTCCCTATTGTCATGATGAATTGAATCGCATGCTTATGATTTTCATTTTTTTTCTATCAATGGCTGATCAGTTATATTGTTGATAGCAACTATCAATAAAGGGATTGTAGTTTTACTATATTTTAATCCCATTTTGTATAACAGATAATAACTTGATAAATTTTAATGTTTCAGAAGTATTACATATTCCTCTATTTAAATTTACTCTCGTTTGCTTATATTCCAATTTGTGTGTGGTTTAGTGTCCTTATGCATAATGATACAAACTAGTGTCATTAATCATGAATGAAATAGTTTGCTTGCAACCTCAAAAGAATATAAATAAAAGTGTAAAATGGAATTTGGAAACATGAGCACGTTTGCCAAGTGAAAAAACCTGGTTTTATTTGCACTCATGCAAATATTAGTACTAAGTATTTTGACATGGAATTTTAGAAGTCCCACCTTCTCAAAAACAGCTTTCTCAATTTGAGATTGCACTGCTGGGAATTGCTTTGAATATCTAAAATCTTTTCTGTCATTATTAGTCTTTTGTGTAATGTGAGTCCTCCAGAGAAGGTGAAATTTTGGACTTTTCATCTGAGTTAAAGACTTAGCAACTTATAATAATGAAATAGGAAATGGTCTTATGAGAATGAAATGAGATGAAGGATAATCATCTAGGTGTAGAGTCTTCTGGGAGATTAAAAATGTGTCTGATTGTCTGTTTTACATAAAGCTGTCCTGCATTTTCATTAATTTTGTTTTATTAAAGCTGTGATTTCTAAATTCCTTCTCATAGCTTCAGAGATTCACATTTATTTCCAAAGGTCCCATGTAGATTACCCTAGTAATACCACTTCAAAGACTAGGAGATAGTCTTCTAAAGGTGCAAATGAGAAATTTTTAAGCAAGGATTCTGAGACTCTGAAGTGGGATGTATTGAAGGAGAACTTACTTGAGTCCAAGTTTCTAGTCATTTCACCTTATGAGTTCAAGAATTTTTAAGAAGTATATATGTTATTTTTTATTTATGTACCCCTTATTCTTTAAAAGAAAACATGCTGATGTGAGCACTAAAGCATATTAGGTTGTATTTAGTGACATCAAAAATATTTGATGAAAATAAATGGTTCAGACAAGAATTTTCTCAAATATCCTTAGTATGTATGAATACTTCCATTTTGGGTTGCTTTTCTGAGAAATGTAATAGGCTCAGAAAAGTACTTAGTCTGCCTCACTGATGCTCTGGATGTCTATTCCCTTATAGATTAGACCCAATTTTTTAAATTAGTGGTTTTAGTAATAATGCCATTGTCAATAACAATAGCAGTGCTGTGATTTTAAATAAAATATTTCAAATTTTGTAAGTTTTTATACAAACTCCTCTTTTTAACAAATGTACATTTTGAAACCACTGTTGTTTATAAAGTGATTCTAATTGATTCAACATTGCTTAAAAATTATTCTTCCTTTTAAGTTAACATAACATTCCTTATAAGTTAACGTAAAATTATTTTATAATGTGGTCTACATTTGACAATTCTAATTAGATGAACACAAAAAAATAGTCATCAAGAAATTGCTATATACAAAGGTATTTAATATAATTTCTACTTCAGAAAACTGTTACTTGGAAACCAGACCATCATAATAAATAATCAAGTAATGCTCAGTTAGTGAGCAAATCCACAACCCAAAATAAAGTAGGAACCTTCTGTGGTGGAGTGAGAAGAGCATTCTGATATGACATATAGTACAAATACTACAAAAGGCACATATTAGGCTAACAACAAGTTCAAGTAGGTTTTGTTGGAAAATAAGTAAATTATATTCGTAATCTTGCACAGTGCCTCTATAATGGAGGTGAGGAAAAGAAATACTTTCTTTGATTGAAAGCAGAAATATGTTTCCTCAGGTCAGGTATAGAAATGGACATTTTGGTGAGGATTAGAAAATAAAACTTTTGAAGTATCAAAATAAAAGTTATTGTTTTGGAGTAGCAAAAAGTCAAAGTAGCAAAACCAACTGGCAATTTTATCTGTAAAAGCTACACTAGGCTAATTCTGTTCTAACGCTAAAATTAAGAGTGTGTTTCTCAACATTAAAAAATACATAGTTTTCATTTCCTAGTGAAATCTATTACAACGGGGAAATAAGGTTGTGCAAACAAAAAGATAAACACTGATTAATCTGTATATTTAAGTAGATCTGTGGATTCTCAGTGTCTTAGAGATTGCAGCAAATGAAGTATTACGGTACAAAGCAGTGTAAATCTTGAGAAAATGCATATTTCCTCTCCTATAAAATGGTAGATAACATTACCTTGAACATAAAGCAGATACTTAGTCATTATTAGTTGGTAGTATGAGGATATTATGGCCATATATGAAGCAATAAAGACAGTGAAATAATGAAAAGAAACCCTTCTTGTAACTTTTATATATTTTCTATGTCAGTACAGTGCATTGCTCACTTTAGTGCAGTCGTTTTGAAATAAAAAAAAAGAAACAAAACAAAGTTCAGTTATAGAAAGATTACTTTTAGTGTAGCAAACATGCTAGTATTTTGGAAGATAGTTTTGGTTTTTTTGTCTCCCAACCAATATAACTTCTATGTACTCAAACATATGTTGGAAAAAGGTAAAAGTGTATTTGGGAAGAGATAAAAAAGTACATCCTGTATATAGTTCTTGCAGATTGAGGGAGTAGAGAAATGTTCTATAAAGAGGTAGAATATGGGGTTCCATAAATCTGTAAAGTTTCATCTCTTTTTAAAATAGTTCTGAGCAAAAATAATAAAATATTAAATTCATCTTATCACGAATTACAGGGGTATTTTTTTGCATATTCTGTGTAAGTTTTGTCAATTTAACATTTTTCATAGCTTTATTTTTTTTTAATTTAAATGTTTCTGTGGTTCAGATGTTTGGTTTTGTTGTAACATATTCTAATTAGTGACTTTCATGAATATACAGCAAATGTTCAGCCAGCTCAATTATTTAAAAAAATGGAAAAGCTAATAGTGGATAATGATACAGTATTAATCAGGCATCTCATTGTCAGAATTAGATATTCCCAATGTTCAAATACTTATCATTTTTAGTGCTACAGTGGATTATAAAGGTCATCCTTATATTATTGCTGAGGAAACTGCAGCCCTCAATTTCTTAATGCATCCACATACAAATAGCTAATAGGTATAAAAATAGAAATAGAAACAAATAACCAGATTTAGATATTCAGTCCTTAACCATGCTGGAGCTTTTCGCTTTTAAGACATTCACCTCTTTTGGATGCCTTTTCTCTCCTAAATTTCTGATTAACATTTTTTGTTAAGTAATGTCCTTAATTTTTACGATAAAATTCTAGTAGTAGGCGTGTGAGCTACATATAGCTTCAAAAACTACCATTTTAAATAGCTATAAAAAAGGACAAATGCAACAAAAAGTTCTACTTGAAATAGAAGGAAAAATATAAAAAAGGACTTCATTTCCCCACAAGTCTAGGAGATTCATGGGGTTCATGAGTATATTCCTTAGTACTGCAAAATCCAGCTGATGTGCTAACAAACTGCATTTTAAACATTTTTCTTAAGTTTAATTTGTTTAGTTTGAGAGATAGGGTGCGGGGGAGGGGCAGAGAGAGAGAGATGGAGAGCAGAATCTCAAGCAGGCTCCACACTGTCAGCGCAGAGCCTGATGCAGGGCTTAAATTCACTAACCATGAGTTAATGACCTGAGCCAAAATCAAGAGTCAGGCACTTAACTGACTGAGCTACCCAGGTGCCCCTTAAACTTTTTTTTTTTAAGAAAGAATGAAAGGGAGAGGGAGAGGGAGGGAGAGGGAGAGGGAGAGGGAGAAGGAGAGAAGGAACAAGCTGGGGAGGGACAGAGAGAAAGAGGGAGAGAAAGAATCTCATACAGGCTCCATGCCTAGCACAGTACCTGACATGGGTCTCATTCTCACAGCTGTGAAATCATGACTCAGACACTTAACCAACTGAGCCACCCAGGTATCCACCTGCATTTTAAGTAATATAGAATTTCTCTTTCATGGTAATTTTTGTAAGATCATTTGTTCATTATCTGACTGTCCTGATTTATTTGACTAATCACACTTATTACTCTAATATGTTATTAGTTAATTATTATTATCATTTAGCATTGTTTCCCACACCAAAATGCTAGCTTTGTGAAACCTGGGCAGTTTTCTTTTATTATTATTCCTATTATTGTTGTGGTGTTTTTTTATTGTGCACTCGTGGTGTCTATATATGGGATACTATATATCTTAGTTTACTTAAGTGCCTGACATATAGTATGTGTTCAGTAATTTTTTTAGTAAATTATTGCTGCATATGATAAAAATTTCACTAATTATCACTTTTGTGGATATTGAAAATAAAAAAAGAAAAAGTAATAATTCCAATATTAAAACTTTTTCAAAATTGAAATCTGGGTGACACTGTTTAAAAAATAAACTAAAACTAATTTAGAAACAGAAATGGCTATATGAAGACATTATACCACTCTACATTTGCATATGGTTTACATAAAACCCTTTCTTGTAAAGCAAGGGACAAGTGGGAGCAAATAAGTCGCACTTATGTATACCATGAAAAGGGGGATGAAAGAATGAAGCTCATCGGTGAGTCTGGAGTTGGACCCTAGCAGCAACTGTTTGCCTTAAAAAGTTACTGCTGAAAACTCCACAAGCCCGAGTAAAATTGTCGTTGGTGATGAATGATGAAGATCTTTGCACGAGCCACAGTATCTCTCTTTAAGTTTTACTTCTAGGCTTAGCCATAGCTCTTCAATTAAGACTGCCTCACCAAGATGGTCCAGGGAAGCTCCAGCCTTGGCCACAGGCTTAGTTCTTATTTAAACTCTAGCAGTGAGCCTGGGTCCTGAAAGGAAAGCAAAGGTGTAAACATGGATTTCTGAAGTGGTTGGGAAAGCTAGAGGCCATTACGGGTTGTTGAAATAGCATTTACAATGATATAGAAGCATGGAATAAAAGATTTTTGGTCTGTTTTTACTCATTGTGTTATCCCCAGTGCCCAGAACTATGGCGCATAGTTGTGGTAGAGTATATATATGCTGAATAAATGAATGAATCCAAGTACAATAATATAGCTGGACATCAATTCTAGGTTTGATTTCTCTTTCCTTACAGTTTAAAAATATTGCTTTATTGTCTTTTGTATGCACTAGTGCTACTGAGAAGCATGATGCCAATGTGATATTTCATCTTGATTGTTGAATAACCCCTGCTTGGTAGAATCTTCCAATATTTTCTTTCTCTTTGATATTTTTAAGTTTTACTATAACAAGTGAAAGTGTGTTTGAGTGTCTTTTTCTCACCCTTATGTATACGTTTCAGTAATTACAAAGTCTTTCGGTATGAAGTCATTTTAAACTAAAAAAAACTTTTATTTTGAAATAATTATGGATTCATGAGAGATTACACAGAAATAACAGGGAAGTTCCATGAACCACTCCTCCTGCCCATTCCGAAGCCATAAGAGAGTATATTGTCAAAACCAAGAAATTGACATTGATATAATCCACAGAGTTTAATGAGAATTCACCAGTTATGCAGGCACTCATTTGCCTCTGTGGGAAACTTATTTTACTCTTACTTTGGAAATGCTTTGTCACGTGTAATTATTTTCTCAGAGAAAGATGAATAGGAAGGAAAGAAAATACTCAGGTTACCAATCTTCCTGCAACTATTGTTATCCATTCCCAACCTGTTATACCTGGTGTGATTAATTTTTGGCTTCTCAGGGGAAAAAGCCTGAATAGTGATCAATCCATAACAATGATGAGAGTGAGGGGGAGGAAAAAAACAATTATATGCTAACCTATATCCTCTTTGTGATGTGACCCTTTTTCCATTAGGGTCTCTAATTTTCCCCTCAGGTCATTGATCAACTTCTTGCTTTTAAGGAGTCTTGGGGTTGGGTTTGGAAAAAGGAGAAAATCCTATAAATTTCCTTTTTTATGGACAACCACATCATTGACTATTAAATACTACCTTTCCTTAATCTGACCTAAAAGCTATATCATGTTCCAATATTTTGTTGATGCTATCTGTCTAATTAAAATGATTGATATTCTTTGTCTGAATTGCTTGGGTAACCTTGATGTAACATTTCAGTATCCTGCCAAACCCCTACTCCCCATCCAGTCTTGCAGTCTTACCCTAGAATATTTGCTTTTAATCTCTTTTTTTCCCAACTTCCATATATTTTCTTTAAAGGAGCCATTAAACCATATGTGGATATCATTACCTTACATTATTCATAAAGTACCACAGAACATGTCAATGAATAATGTTCTCTTTGCCTCTCAAACATACCATGTCTAAATCCTGACATACTCTGTCTGAAGCCTGGTCTTCCTTCAGTGTCCCCATTACACTGAATAGTCTCATCCTCCATGCCCTTACTCAAGCCAGAGAGAACTGGGAATAATTCTTGACTCTTACCTTTATTCCATATCCAAGCCATCCAGTTTCCACCAATTTTATCTCTTGAATATTCCTAAAATTCTTTTACCTTTATCCAACTCTTCTATGATCATCAAGTCCAATTTCTTGCCAGACAAATTACCAGAGACTTTTGCTGAATAAACTCTTGCCTCCTCCAAATTGTTTTCCATAATTAACCATATATTTTTAATTGCGATTATTTTTGTTTTTTTATCTGATCTTGTGAATATATTAAGAATTCTAGCATATGTTATGGAAATATTCTTCCATATACTTATCTTTTCATTTTAATGTTATTTTTACTGTGCCTATTTTTAAAATTTTTATACAATTGAATTTTTCCATCTTATGGTTTCTGAATTTGAAGTCTTCTTGGAAAAGCCTAGCACACTCAAAGATCTAAACAAAATCTTAAATTTTTACTTCTAATACTTTTGTGGTTTCATTTTTTTTATTTTAAAATTAGGATCTAAATTCCACATATGAGTGGAAATCATATGGTAGTTGCCTTTCTCTGACTGACTTATTTCGCTTAGCATAATACTCTCTAGCTCCATCCACATCATTGCATATTAAAAAACAAAACAGGGAAAAAAAAAAGAGAGAAGCAAACCATGAAAGAGACTCTTAATGATAGAGAAAAAACTGAGGGTTGCTGTTGGGGAGATGGTGGGGGAAGGGTTAAATGGATGGTAGATATTAAGGAGGGCACTTGTGATGAGCACTGGGTGTTATGTTGTATGTAAGCGATGAATCACTGAATTATACACTTGAAAGTAATATTATACTGTATGTTAACTAAATGGAATTTAAATAAAAATCTGAAACAAAAAGGAAAGACAATTAAGATCTAGCTATAATTTATGTAAGTAAATTTTCCAATTAAAGAAAATAGATAAAGATGATTACAATCCCCAAACTAGCCAGATCCTATGTTAATCGTGCTATGCATCCCCAGTTTATAATTACACATTTTTCTGTGATAATTAAATTAATCTCTGTCTTACTGCACCCTTTCCACCTATGTACCGTTTGCTTCTCAGTAACAGTAACACTAGTAGGGGGGCTAGCAGATGTAATTATTATTGTATTAGCTAACACATATGTAATGCTTACTTTGTGTTAAACATTGTTTTGAGTGCTTTACATGTATTAATTCTTTTAATCCCTGCAACATCTCAGTAAGGCAGTTACTAGGTTAGAGTTTAAGTTCTAGAAGAACAAGGATTCTGTCTCAGTTGTTTCAGTAATAGGCTCTCAGTAGATGGCTTTGAATGAGAATCACTCAATGATACTGTGCAACATTTTTCATTGAAATAAAATATAATTGATACTTGTTCTTAAAATTGCAGTTTCAAAATGTTAAATGGCCACAATATACATAACATAGTGATTGACTCTGTTTTCAAAAACAATATTTTAAGAAAAAATTTTTACATTTATTATTTTGAGAGAGACAGACAGAGTACAAGATGGGGAGGGTCAGAGAGAGAGAGAGATTGGAAGAGAGAGAATTCCAAGCAGTCTCTGCAATGTCAGGACAGAGTCCTGTGAGGGGCTCAATTCCATAAACTTCAAGATCATGACCTGCGCTGAGATCAAGAGTCAGACCGTTAGCTGACTGAGCCACCCAGGCAACCCCCAATATTTTAAGAACGTTTTGATGATTAAGACATTTTTCTAGAAATTCACAGGAATGCAGGGCAGATATGAGGATGATATCAAGTTCAGCAGAGAGTGATGTTAGATTATATGTTTAGTAAATATATATTAATAAGGAGTAATAAGTATGGATTTCATGTGTAGATAAATGGAGATATTACGAGTTTTCTGGAAAAGCATTTAAAAATACTTATTATGTAATAAGACACTGGTTGCTTCATTTATCAATTATTTTGTGTCATTTTAGGGGGCATGTAAACAGTATTTCATTAAATAAAAGACTGTTGGTATACTGCCGTTCCCATATTTACTAAGGAAAACTGTAGAATAATTTCAGTAATTGTCTTTTTCCTAATATTGGAATCAGTTTTGTGTTATAGAAAACGCATATATCTAGCTAACCATCTATAGTTGATGGCATTTTTTTAGAATGAGGTACATTCTGGCTTCTAAAAATGTTCCTCTTAAGTGTGATATATAAAAAGAAGTATGAAAATGTGATTATACAGCAGTATGACACATCTTTAGTTTAAATTCTAACAACTTATATATTTTGATACTTTTAATAAGAAAACTTTGCTGGAACTATGTGATACATTCAGGGTTCTAGTACAGCATTATAGTGTACTAGATTATTGTTCATTGAAAGTTTACTTCTCTGCAGTTCTGGTCTTTGGGAAGAGTATATCCTATATTCACAGATGTGAAACTTGGTTATGTGATTTGCCTTTGCCATCATGGAATATGTGTAGAAACGATAGATGCTAGTTCTAAGAACAGTCATTAAAAGCCTGGCATAATTCTACTCATCCTCCAAAACCATCTGACTTCATCAGTGATAAAACCTGCTTTAGGTAGTATGGTGGTCCAAGAAGGATGATAGACTGGAGCCAAGCCCAACTGGGAAAAGCTTAAATAATCTGAAACCCAACCAACCTATTGATGTACAAGCAAGAAATAAACGCTTATTGTTTTATGCCATTAAGAATTTCTGGTTATTTGCTACACAAATTATTGTTGTGTCATAACTAGATGAAACTAACATACTTTTATTATTTTTTACCTTGATATATCTTATATTGCAATTTTGCAAAGTGAATCTTTGACAGAAAACAGTGCTAACAAAGCCATACTCTTATTAGAAATGTCCAGAAAATTGTATTTTACAGCTTTACATTGAGTAAATTCAACAGTCTGGGTTTTTTCCCCTTAATATATATGGAAAAAGAAACAATTTGTTGGTATCTGTAGTAATTAAGATTACGTATAAACATATGAAACTGAAAAGAGCAAAATAATAGGAGCTTAAATGAGATATATGTTTATTTCTTTCTCACAAAGAATCAGTTCAGACTTCAGTAGGCCGATGTTGATGTGTGCTCCACAGTATCATTAGAGACCTAAGTTTATAGCTTTCTTTTTCATTACCAAAGGACATGACTTTCATGCTTGAGGTTACCTGATGACCTAAGGTTGCTGTAGAACTTGACACATCACAGGTGAATCACTCACTATAATTGAGTAAAAGCAAAGATCAAACAAACAAAAACTTAAAAAACAACAAATGATTAAAAAGCCTTTCTAATTGATTAGGCTGTCTTCCCTAGCCTTCCCAAAAGCACCAAGCAGCATTTTTACTTCAATCTCATTGGCCAGGATTAGGTCACATGCCCACATCTTGTTTAAAGGGAAGCCCAGAAATTAGCAGCCCTAAAAGCTGAGTTCTCTTCCTAAAGAGCAAGGGGACTGGAAATGGGTTAGAAAGTAGCATTTCCTGTGACATCGCTTTGTATTTTCACCGAGAAAATTGTATCCCATTGGTCATAAAATCACTAAAAAATAAAACTTTATATTTTACAAAATTCAAAACTAAATTTTCTAAGACTCAAAAACTGTGCATAGAGTTTATATTTAAACTGTGCTTTAATATGTTTTATATAAAATTTCGGTATTGTTGTCCACTCACCTTCCACTCTCAATTTAACACTGCTGCAATATAAAAAGAAATTACTCTGTGTGGTTCCTCATTGTTATTGTTTTCTCATGCCAACCTAGTTGGGTGAATTTGAATTAATAAATACATGTATCAGTCCAGGAACTTGTGTAATGTTTCCCATGAAAAGAGAATATTATTGACATTTTTATACAAAATACAGTAAGAGATGCTAATTTCTATTTATATATATGTATAACAATTGCTTGTTTTTCTTACCGTTTTTTGTCTAAGCCTATAATGTGAGAACATTTTGATGATTAAGACTTTTTATCGTTGTCAGTAATTGCATTACAGCAATACTACATAAATACATTTAAATTTTTATGTCATTATTTTCTATTATATAAAGTTTATGAAGACGTTAACCTGAGGCTTCTCCCTATGAGCGTTAAAATTGATTGCCCAAGTAGATACATATTTAAGTCATATCAAGCTGAAATCGTCTAACAAAACTTAGAAAATATTCATGGGGACATTATAGATTTCAGCTAAGTTAAACTGAGTAATTTGTCAACGTACATACTGAGTGCTCAATAAAGTTAGCTATTATTTTAAATAATATTAGAAAAGAGTAATCACTCAGCTCGTTTAAGCAGGAAAATAAGTTACTTCAGTGGCAATATGTAGGATGGGTAGGAATTGGAAACCACTAGAAGCAAAGAATTCAGTTAAAAGACTATTAGAAGTTGTTGATGAGATATGGAAAGTCAGCATTTACAGCATTAAGATATAAAACTATTAGTAATAAACTCAGAACATAGAAGTAAAATATCATACCAGGTTATTCATAAAAATAATTGAAGGAAGTGATGATGACTCCCTTATATCAAAGAAATGCCAAAATTAAATGACAATTCAAAACCCTAAAGACTGATCTATTTGTAAATTCTGGAAACAGTAACTTAAGAAGAAAAATGCTGACTAAGCTGCTTAATTCATCAGTCTTTAGGCTGAGGTGTCCTTTCACCTGCTGATCCAAGCATGGCAAAAAAATTATTATGCTATGTTATTTCCAAACTTGATAGGAAACCAGTTTTTCTTCCATAGTAATTTATCATTATCTGCTAAAGAATGATTATTTTTACTGTTATATATGGTCTTTTGGGTGGTTTTCAATGTTATGTTTTGTCTTAAGAGATGAAAATAATAAATTCATGGTTGAAGGGATTTGCCAGTAATACACACAAATTCTTTCCCAAGGCAATATGAAATACCCCCCGTCACTTAATGATTTACATAACATTTATGATCACAGAACTCAGCACAACCAGAGCATACATGCACTGGAGTCTCAAAATAAAATTCACAAAGCAGAATGTGAATTCTCTTAAACTGTCAGGACTCACAAAATCAAAAGCTTTTTGTGTGACTAAACTCTCTTCCTAAAGAAAGAATCGTTATCTTATATCTGTCATGCACTGCTGTGTAGTTCAGTTCAACATAATTAGGCCCTCCCTAGTGTAAAAGTCCTTTATCACTTTTCTAAGGGAATGTGAATAAAATGCACATTGGTCAGAAAAAAAATTATGAAAGCAATACATTGAATATAATGATAAGAAGTGGAGAATAGTGATTAAGATTAGGAAAGTTGCCTTGAAACTGGACAGTATTGGGTTTCTGTCTCGACTCTTGCTACTTACCAGCTATGTGTCCTGAAAAAGTTTATCAGTTCTGTAAGTTTTAGTTGAGGAAATAAGGATAAAATACTAATCTCATTGGATTTTTATAAAAATTAAATTAGCGGTACCTAGGTGACTCGGTTGAACATGCTTGATTTCATCTCAGGTCTATTTCGTTGTCTCTGGTCATGATCTCATTGTTTGTGAGTTCAAGCCCTGTGCTGGGCTTTGTGCTGTCAGTGTGGAGCCTGCTTGGGATTTTCTTTCTCCCTCTCTCTCTCTTCCTATCCTGGCTTGCACACTCTCTCTCTCAAAATAAATAAACATTAAAAAGAAAAAACAATTCTACATATTTTACTAGAATAGGTGAAAATATGAGAATATGGATACGATTTAATTATTTACCTCACTGAATTGTTTGAGATTAAATTAAATAATAACTACAATGTTTAGAACAGATAGTAGTCACTCAATACATATTAGCTGTTTAATAACATTCTCATGTAATTCTTCTAATATATTTGTAAATGTTATATTGGGAATGTAAGTTAAGTCACATAAAAATATATATACTAAGCAGTTAGACTATGTAAAATGTCAGTCTTTGTTCTCAACCCCTTCTCTTAGTGGTTAGCTGTCACTAAAACTAAATTTTTTTTCAGGGAGCTAAAAGGCCTCCTTTTATTCAAAATTCTGTTCTATAGTTGTCTTAATTTTTCTGGAACTGCATTTTTTACTTTAAGTCATAAAACCGTTAATATATCTAGAAAGTTTTCGGCTCTATTTTTCTTCTGTTTCTTCCTTTTCTATGGTCATTAAGAAATGTTTCATTTGGTTGTAGCTGAAGACTTTGTTGTAGGTGCCTAATGTTTCATTCTCATTTTTTAAAAATCATCCTTGGAATATATTTATAAGGCCTTTCATTTATATACCAGTGATATTTACCAGAGACTCTGCCTTTGTCTCCAGTTCACATCCCACAGACAGCACTGGCTCCTTAGGTAGACAAGGAAAGAAAACTTAGCAAAACAGCATGAAAGACTGATATTCAGTGAAGCTGTGGACCCATTCATTGTTGTCTTTACCTGAAGGTTGTTTTGTTCTTTTCTTTCATTTGCAATCAAGCAACTATTATGATAAGGAATGTAAATTAGAAAAACTTTCAACACAGTCAAAGCTAAATGCAGTAGCTCTGTAAAAGTCTTTCTTGACATTAGTTTACTATGTAAGTTAAAAACTTTGATTGCACAAGGGCAGTTGGGAGCTTGAAGTATTAACAAATGCATGTTTTTAAATTATTGCAATTTTTTTTTGTCCACTGCTGGATTGTTATTTAAACTTACAATAGAGGACACTGAGGTTTATGGTCCAAGGATATGAAGACACATTCCGGGAATGTGAAGGCAAACCTACAAACAATATACTACCACAAAATCAAAAAAATGGCAAATGAGCTTTGAGTAGATTTTATAACATCTAAGCAAAACAGTAGCCTTGGAAGCCTAAGCTTCAAGTCAGATGGAGGTTTGTGGTAGTGGAAGTGGGCAGGGGGTAGTTGAAGGAGAAAAAGTACTGAGTTCCAAAGCCTTTGTGTCAGGAATAAAAACATTGGGAAAAATTCCAGTGCAAGTACGCAGAATCTCCAGGCATGAGGAATATTTTATAAAAGTGAAAGAAGAACAATAGAATAATTCTTAAACATTCCCTGAGAAAGGCACCTATAACCCACATGAGTAGGAAAGCTGTGGGCTCACCTCCTAAGGATAGCAGGAAGAATGCAAGACTGGCCTGGAAGCTTGGGATGCTGCCTGGGTGAGCCCTCAAGTGGCACAACAGCCCAGACTGAGCCAGATTTTCAGGTACTGGGGACTGCTAGTCTTTTGCTTCATGCAAAAGGGGGTGCAGTCAGAATTTACTAAACCTCTGAAAAAGGGGAGAGACAGTGCTGTTAGACCCAAAGAACCCGAGATTTGCCAAAGATGTAGGCTGAATAGAAACAACTTTTTTATTTTTTTTTTAAGAGAGCATGAATAGGGGAGGGGCAGAGAGAGGAGGACAGAGGATCCGAGAAGGGGCTTGATACTGATAGCAGCAAGCCCAACATGGGGCTGGAAAGCAGCCCTGGAACCTGAGCCAAAGTTGAACACTCAGCTGAGCCACCTGGGTGCCTAAAAGGCTGAATAGAAATATTGACCCAGAGCCCAAGGCAGTTCCAAAGTTATGAGCCAGTATAGGACAAGAAAGACCATATGAAATTGACTAACTCTGAGAGATTACCTACCCGTAAGAAACAGGATAATCTAAGCAATAGACATCCTCTCTAATACCATGCCAAGAGCTTTTAAACTAGGGAATGGGTTTAATTTCCCAGGTAGTACCCAGTACTAAATGATTGTTGGTTTTTTTTGTTTTTTTTTGTTTTTTTTTAAATGTTTATTTTTGAGAGAAAGAGACATGGAGCATGAGCTGTGGAGAGTCAGAGAGAGAGAGGGAGGGAGTCACAGAATCTGAAGCAGGCTCCAGGCTCTAAGCTGTCAGCACAGAGCCAGATGTGGGGCTCAAACTCAGGAACCATGAAATCATGACCTGAGCCTAAGTCGGATGCTTAACCAACTGAACCACCCATGGGCCCCAAACTGATTGGTTTTAAAACCTGAGTTTATCAAGTTCAAACCTTAAACATATTGAGTTTAACTTGAATTGTCAAGAATTAGTTGTTTTTTTAAATTTTTCATCATCAGAATGAGGAAAGCAAAATTCAATTTTAGAAAAATAAAGAATATTCAGTTTCCAGGAGAAGCAAATGACGAATCCCACACTTTGTCTGATTGCTACTGAATGTAGCTTTCCAATACCCCTCAGTTTCATACAGTAACATTATTTTGAACCTCACCCTTTGGAATCAGATTTACCAGATATTGTATGGTAGGTAGTTGTACCTACTACTATTTAATATAACATCAAAGGAGTTTTTAATCATGCAGAATCTCATCACCTTTAAAACAGATGTTCTTATTTTGCATAACCTTTCCATGGACTTATGTATTTTATGGAGCCACACTCATATTGTTTACATTTTGCACTCGGCTACTTTAACTGTACATGGTATCTTAGACATTTCCACATTTCTTCATTGTCTTCAAAGTTATAACATTCATCACAGTGGTAAACCATAATTCCTTAAGTAACTTTCCCAAAAGAAGTTATCAACCACTTATTAACTGAGATCACTATTATGTAGCATCTATTATTTTGTTTATGGATAAATCTGAAATTAAAATATACATGGAAACATGCATTACATTAAATTATGAGAATGTGTTTCTAAGTCAAACGATTTTAGTGTCACTATGGCTGTTATTGAATTTTACAAATAAGATTACACCAGAGTACTAGGTCATTTGTCCTGAAAGACAGCACTTCTATCATTCCTCAATTCTGTCTCTCCACCCCACCTTTCTAGTGTTCCATATTTGGATCCATCATATGGTATTTATTAAAATGAATTTGCCAGCATTTAGGCAATAGAGTAAATTACTTAGCAGACATTATTGTCTAATCAGATACATATTTTCCTCTGTATAGCTCTCTATCAATTTGATGGTTACCCTCACTTGCATTATTTACATTATTTTAACTCTGACTTAAACACAGATCCCTACATGCTTTCTAAAAAACCTTTAATACGGCAATGTGACATACACTGAGACGAAAGGCACTGTTTACTTGGCAATGACCTTGGCCATGTCACATTTGGAAATGCAATTAAATGCCATAGGTGTTGCCCACATACCTCAGAAGGTAACACAAAATCTTCACTTGTAGATGAAGTGGTCTGTTGAAGGACTAGTTACAAATCAGTCTGCCAAAAGCTTCAGGCTAGCTTTCAACTAAAGCTACATAGCTTTCACTAAACACGATTCAATTAAGAACAATAATACTAGCTTCCAAAGAAGAATGGCAGATGAAAACTATTAAACATCTGTATATTTAAAAATATGTACTGTCACTTCCAAAGGCATTAATTGTTTATGATATTAAGCAAAGCCTGAAAAAGACAAACATTTCAAGGGTGTTGACAAAATGGCTCTAATTCAGAAGAATTCATACCAAGTGTGAAAAGAGTAAGACACAAATTTGTGCTAACAAAGGAAGAAAGGGTATGTAATTAAAGGTTAAATGTATACTATTAGTAATAGAAAATAGAAATAAGGTACCTTTAATGCTATGTTATTATTCCTTTATCCTCTCAGGTGTTATTAAAGTAATAGTGCATCTTAAAGCCTATGTCACCTTTATTTGAGGCTATAAGACATCTGGATTTTAACCCACTGAAATGTTATCTTAGCTAGTTTATATTCTATGGGGAAATTATATGAGTGTATGATTTAGGGTCTGCAATACCTGGATTTTTAACATCAGCTGTTATTTTTATTAGCAACGTACCTGGTAAACAAACATGAATGGAAGTTTCCTATAATATGGGTATATCAATATTTTTCTTTCATTTTACAGCAAAATAAATCATATAAACCATGTATATGTCTTGTATTCAGTTGGTGGACTCTCTCTTCTCCTTTAGGGTCCTCATTTAGACAGTATCTTTCATTGGAGTTCATTATCAGGCTGAAAAAGCTTTATAGTCCAAAAGGACTTCCTCCCCGAACCGCATTTCAGAGTCCACTGCAGACTTCTACTTAAAGGAGCTAATTTTGTTCCTTTTAAAACTAAAAAAATTAAATTAATATTTCCCCCCTGAAACCTTTTCAACAGTGGCCTTTTAGTTATCATCTGTGGTTAAAAACAGCAAACTGCAGCTTTTAATAAAATGATTCATTGTAGGGGATTTTTAGGTTTTGAGGTCATCCTCTAAATCATTTGAAAAGAATGTATCTCCAAGGAAAAGTAAGTTAAATGGAAATTTTTTTAACACCTGAAATGATAAGAATTTTTTAACACATTGCTTTCATATGAACATGTTTATGGGGTATGCTCTGGGACTGTCATTTGTAGTTATGATTTGGGTCCTGTGTTCTCTGAAGGTTTTGTGGTATTACCTCCAAACATTGTGCTAATGTTGCATTTTCTTCTGTAGTGTGCAAACACTACATTTAGTTTTGCATTTTTACGTTTTACACAGCTCACTGAGATATGATATAAAATATTTAGTTGCTTATTCCTCAACTGCAGAAGTGTATACTTTCATTACAGCTTTAAATTAAAGAATTGGGATCAAAATTGTTGCTTTTTTAATACACATGTGAAGTTATGTACTCTAGAGTTTGCGGTAAGTAACAACATCAATGTATCTGCCACTAAAATTACTTGAGTAGAACATCCCATTATGACCACAGAATACCTACAATCTTCCCTTGGGATGTACTACAAATATTGAGTGGTTTTGAACTTATATTAACATCCAGAAGAGTATACCTTGATTAAACTTGTTTGTCGTTAGATAGCGGTTAAATGTCAAATTATTCTGTATGTATTTTTGTGAGTTTGAACTTCTTTTACTATTTTCTGAAATAATAGTACTTTGCCTTTAGTTTAAAACCTAAAAACAGTGAAAGAAATTGGCATTTACATTATATTACTTTATAGAATACTTAACCTCCAGAACTAATAGGAACCTTGTAGTATCTAGTATCAACTATGCATGAGTAAAATAGTTTCTGTGCAATTAGGTTTTATGTTCCATTTTTACTCCTGTATATGAATTCAGTGATTGTATGTGGTTATCGGTAACTATGTTGGATTTCCTGCTGCACTCCTTGGGGGCCAGTTAAATACACACTGCATGTTAGAATTTAATCTTATCACATCTTCATCAAGCTAATGACCAGACACTGCAGGCTTAAAAATAATTAAGAATTTGTTCCTGGATTATAATCTATATGCAAGAAAAAGTACATTAAGTGTGTAATAACTAAATAAATAAGGCTCTGTTATAAACAAAATAAAAGGAAGGAATAAATTCTAGGGAAGCAGGAAAAAGTGATGAGTGTTGAGGTTATTTTTGGTGCAACCAAATTTTGCAGTTGCTACTCTCTGGCTATATGGCCTTAGAAGCATTACCTTAACTTCTCTCTACCTCAGCTTCCTCATTTGCAAATTAAGGCCAGTATTAGATCCTACTTACTAGGAGTTGTGGTAGATTAAATATAACAAGTATAATACAGTTAACATAGTGCTTGGTACATAGTAAGGACTAATAGATGTAGTGGGTGGGGGGTTGTTTCTGTTTTTGTTGTTTTGTTTTGTTGTTTTAACTTGACCTAACCATACAAGTTAGGCAGTAATCAATGTAGAGGTGTGAGAAGAAGCTACTAGTATCAATGAGGTGGTCTAGCAAGACTGAGCTGTGCCTCATCCAATGTAGCCCCTGGATCATATGCACCTAAATTGCCTTGTAAAGGAAGAGGTGGTTTTTAAAAATTACATTTCTAAACTCATTGGAAAATTGTATTTCTAGACCTTATTAAAGAAGAAACACTGGTGCTTAAGACTTAGAATTTTGGTTTATAACAAGATTGCGCCGTGATACTCATGCATGCCAAAATGTGAGAACCACTGATACAGAGTATCAAAAATACAGCATATAAAACTCTGGAGACCATCAACACTTAGAACTCAGGAAAAGGAGAAGCTGCCCATCAAGGAAAGGGGAGTAGCCACAGATGTAGATGTAGGAAGCAACACAAGGCCCCACTGCCTCAGAGTCTAAGAAAATTCACAATTGCCTGTCTGTAACTTTTATTCTACAGCTCTCTCTTTGAAAAACAAAGAGAAATATTTCAGGCATACACACAAATAATACCATCATAATTTGTATATCTATCACAATCTAAAGAAACAACAATAACAAAAAAATCACCAAATGGAGTGAAGTCCTTTGTTTACTGCTCACAATTAAATCTTCTCTTGGTGCTCTCCTAACCTACCTGACCAGTATCTTGAACTTAGTATTTACTTTTTTCTTCATTTCTTTATACCCAATACATATCTATGCATCCTTCAAAATGCGTACTTTGAACTTAATTTTTATAACATGCCTGTTTCAAAATTAAGTTTGCTCAATATGACTTTCGTGAAATTTGTCCATGGTAATACGTGTTGCTTAGGTTCATTTTTCGTGCTATATCTTGTATTATATTTTATGAAGAGTCTATAATTTTATTATTTTATCTCTTATTGTGGTTCAGATCATTTTCTGTGATTACTATGCCATGGATATTTCTGTTTCCTTGTGTACAAATACAAGAGTTTGTCTGTTTTCATTGTAATATTGTTTTTATTGCCAAATGGCTCTTCAGTTTACATACTCATCAAGACTGTATTTTTAGAAGACCATTTTCCATGGATGTCTCGCCTTTTTTAATATCTTGTGTTCAAAGCACTGTCTTTTTTTTCCAGCCTATCTTTTCAAGGTCATTTGCATAGCAGACATCCTTGGAAAATAGAGATATTGTCTCCCTCTAGGGCAGAGGGAGCAGAGATCTGTTTCACATCCAGTATAATAATTAATTTCCCTTTTCTGTAATGGTTGAGCAGGTTTTGTTACTGTCAGTTTTAAAGTACTAAGGTTTTTTTTAAAGTTTTTATTTAAATTCCAATTAGTTAACATACAGTATAATATTAGTTTCAGGTGTACAATTTGGTGATTCAACAGTGCCATACACTGTCCATTGCCCATCACATGTGCCCTCCTTACTCCCCATCACCTATTTAACCTATCCCCCCATGCTTCTTCCCTCTAGTAACCATCAGTCTGTTCTCCATAGTTTAAGAGTGATGCCAGGGTGGCTCAATTGGTTAAGTGTCTGACTCTTGGTTTCAGATCAGGTCCTGATCTCACGATTCTTGAGTTCCAGCCCCACAATGGGCTCTGCACTGACAGTACCCTCTTTCTCTCTCTCTGCTCCTCGCCCACTCATGCTGTCTCTCTCTCAGAATAAATAAAGTTTAGGAAAAAACGAGTTGGTGGGGCGCCTGGGAGGCTCAGTTGGGTAAATGTACGACTCTTGACTTCGACTCAAGTCATGATCTCATGGTTCATGAGTTTGAGCCCCCCATCGGGCTCTGTGCTGACAGTGTGGAGCCTGCTTGGGATTCTGTCTCCCTCTCTCTCTGCCCTTCCTCTGCTTTCTCTCTGTCTCTCTCTAAAAATAAATAAAATTAAATTTAAAGAAAAGATCTGTTTCTTGGTTTGAAGCTTGAGAGTATTATGCTAAGCCAAATGAGTCAGAGAAAGACAAATAACATGATTTCTTTCATATGTAGAATTTCAGAAACAAAACAAATGAGCAAAGGTCGGGGAGATACTAAGGATTTTTAAACTAAGGATCCTCCAGATGTGATACAAACCGTAGGCATGTGCACTTCAACCTGGCCACTTCTGCGTCACCGTCACCACTGTGGGGCTTAGGAGACAAGGGGAACTGATCTGAATGTAACGTTCATGCTGTATTCTGAGTCCTTTTCATTGACCTGGTTGTCTCTACTCTTCTGCTAGTATCTGTAATACTGTTGACGGCTAACTTCTTGGTCTGTTTGTTTGTTTGTTTGTTAAGTTGATTTATTCATTTTGAGAGAGAGAGAAAGATAGCAGAGGAGCGCAGAGAGAGAGGGAAAGAGAAAGTCCCAAGCAGGCTCCATGCTGTCAGCACAGAGCTGGATCTTGAGATCATGACCTGAGCCAAGGTCAAGAGTCAGAGGCTTAATTGACTGAGCCACCCAGGTGCCCCCAATGTCTTAGCTTATTAAGTGGAGTAAATTCTTGCCCATCCCTCTACTCCTCCCACCCTGCTGGTTCTTGACAGGAAATTCTCATTGCTTTATATCTACATCAAACTGTAATATTGTTATTTTATAAGTTTTTGTTTATCTGATGGTGGCAAATAGTATTATGATTTTAATTTCCATTTTCTTGATTCATGATGAGACTGAGCCTTTTCTTTAGTTATTCAGGTTTCCACATCTATGAAATACCTGTTCCTATCAGTCTGATTTTGCTATTGAATGATTTCTCTTAAGTTAGAAGACTGTTAGCTGTACTATTCTAAATATCTTCTTCAAACCTGTGCCTTTATTTTGGCTGCTTAATGGGGAGCATTGATGAGAAGAACTTTGTATATCAAAATTTTAAATTTAATATTCAAATTTAAGTTTGCCGAATTTATCAGTATTTTCCTTTACTAATTGTGCTTTTCTATTCTGTTTCAGAAAGGAATGTCTTACTTGAAGTCATAATGACATTCTTCTGTATTTTTTTCTAAATGGTTAAACTTTTGCCTTTTAAATTTAAGTCTTATTTGATTTCCAGAGACTTTTTCTATCTAAGATGTGAGGTAGACATCAAATTCATGTTTTTTCCATATACATACCAATTTGATGATATATCTTTTTCTGTCTTCTATGTGAAAATCCCCACAAGTATATATATAAAAGCTTTCTGTTTTATTCCATAATTTTATTTGTCATTTTTCTATCCTGCTATAATGGCATATTTGAGATTTACATTTCCAGAAACATAGCAGATTAGGCTATATAATTAAAACTAACCCACACTCAGAAAACAAGCAAATATATAAATATATGCAAAATATCTATATGTACATTTAATTATATATGTATATGTGTGTATATATATTTCTAGGTACAAATGTAAGGGAAAATGGAAAATCAAAGTATTTTAATTGGAATGTCCCACTCACATTGCTTTTGCCTTCAGCTGCTCACCAAGCCAGAAAAACTTGAACTTTGAATCTTATAACTTGGCATGGTGAAGCAAGCAGGATTCAAAACACAAGGTCTTCCCAAAGCGAGGGATCACCTCCACTTTAATCTGTGAAAATAAAAGTAAACCATACTGTTGATGTGCATAGGATTGTGTCAGAAACAAAGGCATATCTCTAAAGGAATATATCTGTATTTTAGACTGCAAAGAACCCCCATTAATAGTGTTTTTAGTCACATGGTCAACATACAGTTAAAAATAAGCAAGGTAATACAAAGAGAAAAGTGCCAAGAACAAGGATACTATAGACTTCAGATATAAAAATATCAGGTACATGTTTATAAGGTAACTATATTTATGCTACTTATATGAATTTAAAAAACTTAAAATGTATGCAAAGAAAAGAAAATTATGAAGTGACACAACAGATTTTTTTTTAAAGACTTTATTCCTTTAGAGTAGTTTTAAGTTCATTGTAATACTGAGCAGAAGATTCAATGATTCTCCTCCATATACCCCCTGCCCCAGGACAGGCATAGCCTCCACCAGTAACAACATCCCGCAACAGAGTGGTACATTTGTTACAATTGATTAACTTACACAGATCCACTGTTATCAGCCAAAGTCCATAATTTACATTGGGGTTCACATTTTGTGGGTTTATAATTACATGTATCCACCATTATATCATCAAGCAGAGTAGTTTCACTGCCCGCCCTCCCCCCCGCCAAATTTTCTGTGCTCAGCTTATGTATCTCTTCCTTCCCCGAACTCCTGACAACCACTGATCTTTTTACTGTCTCCATAATTTTACCTTTTCCAGAGTGTCATACAGTTGGAATCACTCAGTATGTAGCCTTTTCAGATTGGTTTCTTCCATTTAGTGTATGCATTTAAGTTTCTTCTATGTATTTTCATGTCTTAATTGCTCATTTCTTTTTGGCACTGGTAATATCCATTGTCTGATTGTAGCACAGTGTATTTGTCCTTTCATCTACTAAAGGACATCTTGGTATCTTCCAAGTTTTGCCCATTGTGAATAAAACTGCTATAGACATCCATGGAAAGAGTTTTGTGCAGACATATTTTCAGCCCCTTTGAGTAAATACCAAGGGACATAATTGCTTGATTATATGGTAAGGTATGTTTAGTTTTGTAAATAAAACAAACAAACAAATAGACAGACAAACCAAAACTATCCTCCAAATTTGTTATATCATTTTGCATTCCCACCAGCAACGAATAAGAGTTACTTTTGATCCACAGCCTCACCAATATTTGCTGTTGTCAGTGTTCTGGAATTTGACTCTTTTGATAGGTTTGCAGAGGTATCTCATTGTTTTGGTTTGCATTTCTATGATAACATACAGTGTGGAACATCTTTTCTGTTAAGATCCATGGACCATTTTTTAATTGGGTTATTTGTTTTCTTGTTGAATTTTGAGAGATCTTTATATATTTGGATGTGCCTTTTGCAAATATATTCTCCTAGTCTGTTCTTGTCTTTCAATACTCTTGGTAATATCTTTTGTAGGGTAGAAATTTCTAATTCAAAGAAGTCCAGCTTATCAGTTATTTCTTTCCTAGATTGTACTTTTGGTATTATATCTTAGATATAATAACTTCTTAGAAGTTGTTGCCAAACCCATGGTCATTTAGATTTTCTCCTATTTTACCTTCTAGTAGCTTTGTAGTTTTATGTTTTACATGTATGTGATACATTTTTAGTTAAATATCATGAAAAGTATAAAGTTGGTATTTAGATTCAGTATTTTGCATATGGATACCCAACATTGCATCGCCGTTTGCTGAAAAGGTTGTTTTTGCTCCACATGCATTGTCTTTGCTTGTTTGTCAAAGAAGATCAGTTGATGTTGGGAAGATTTGGTGTATATACTCAATGAGATATTACTCAGCCATAAAAAGAATGAAATCTTGCCATTTGCAGTGACATACATGGAGCTAGAGAATATTATGCTAAGTGAAATGAGTCAGAGAAAGATAAATACTGTATGATTTCACTCATATGTAGGATTTAAGAGTCAAAACAAACAAGCAAAAGGGAAAAAAGAGAGGCAAACCATGAAACAGACTCTTGAGAAGAAACTGATGGTTACCATGGGGGAGGTGGGTGGGGGGAAGGGTGAAATGGGTGCTGGGGGTTAAGGAGGGCACATGTGATGAGCACTGGGTGATGTATGGAAGAGTTGAATCACTATATTGTACACCTGAAACTAATATTACACTGTATGTTAACTAAAACTGGAATTTAAATAAAAACTTTAATAAAGAAAAAAAAGTAGTTAAACTTGTATCTCTGTAAAGCTTCAGATTGAGACAGCAATAGACACTATTGTTTTATCTTCTGACTCTTAATAAGATGGCATATTAAATCTGTTTAATCAGCCAAAGTATTCTGTGATAATTTGGTAATTATCTGCAAACATCTGTGTGGAAATATCTACCAAATTTGTTGCTTTTTCTAGAAACTTGAATATAATATAATGTAAAATATAATATAAATATAAAGGTACAATATAATACACTTTTTTATTTAATAAAATTTTAGAAAGCTTTCTTGAACATAGTAAATATCTCTGAAGAAAATATTGGGAAAATTATTACCTAATTCCTTTGATTTCAGGCTGGACAGCAGCGTTGGTGGGAACAGGAGATTAAAATAAATGGAAATATTCAAAAGGGAGAACTAATTACCTATAACTTGACTGAGCTAATTAAACCAGAGGCTTATGAAGTCCGACTAACTCCTCTCACCAAATTTGGTGAAGGAGATTCAACAATCCGTGTCATCAAATATAGTGGTAAGTAGTACTTTATAAGTATTTTTTTGCATATTAAAGTGTCTGGAATATGTACAATGCAACTATCTACTAAATTTGGACATAAACTAAAATTTAGCATATTGACCTTCTGGGTCATCAGCCAAGCGACAAAAAAGGAAACAGAAAACTAAATCATCATGTATTGTAATATTTGTTTTAAATGTAGAGATGTTGAATAATATTTTAGTTAACATTGAATCTCTGTGATAATGCCAACACTGTCCTTTTATTTTCTATCCCATAAGTTATGATGCAATAATTTTGCATATTTTTTCAAATTCTTAATGGCTTTAAAATTTGTCATTAAGAAATGAGCAAATATTACCAATGCTTGCTTTTTAATTGATGGACTTGATTTTTTAGAGAATTTCTAGATTCACAAGCAATTGAACAGGCAGTATAGAGAGCTTCCATGTATGTCCTTTTCCCCCAACACAGTTTCCCCTATTATTAACATCTTTCTTTAGCATGGTACACTTTGTACAATTGATTAAAGAATATAGACGTATTGTTAAAGCGACAAATAGTTTGCATTAGGGTTTAAAATTATTTGTGTTGGACAATTACATTAATTGTGATAAGTAGATAATATTATTTATTCATCATCACAGTATGATACAGAAGAGGTTCACTGCCCTGTGGGTCCCCTGTGCTCCCCTTGTTTATCCATCCCCACCCACGCCCTCCAATCCTGACAACCAGTGATCTTTTTATTGTCCGTAGTTTTGCTTTTTCTAGAGTGTTGCATACTTGGAATAATGCAGCATATAGCTTTTTCAAACTAACTTATTTCATTTAGCAATATGCCTTAAAAGGTTTTTCCACGTCTGAGGCTCGATAGTGCTTTTCTTTTTATTGCTTAATATCCCATTGTACAGCCATATTGCAGTCTGTTGATCCATTCATCTATTGAAGTACATCCTAGGTTATTTTTTTGGTCATTTTTTTCTTTTAGATTGCTAATGTTAAAAATAGCTAAATGTATGTGAGTGTTTTGGTGTGTATGTTGGTGAAACAGATTAATATTTTATTGACTGAAGTTTATGTGAATTTTTCAGTTGAAATTTATAATATTCAGTGGCTACCTCTAGAACTGTCAATGTTTTTCAGGGTTGAATGATTCATATTTCATATTTATTTTATTACTTTACTGAAATATTCTTTTTATCATTGATTACCAGGGCTTGAATTAAAAACTAATAGAATGTAGTTTTTTGTGGTTGAAGTTCTCCATTCAGTTTAGCATTAGGCAGATTTTTTCCTACTTAAGAGGGAAACAGTGAATACTATCAAAAGTAAAAAATACAGTGAAATTATTACAAAAAAACTCATTGGATTTGGGGCACCTGGGTGGCTCAGTCAGTTAAGCATCCAATTCTTGATTTCAGCTCAGGTGATGGTCTCCCAGTTGGTGAGATCCAGCACTGTGTTGGGCTCTGTGCTGACAGCATGGAGCCTGCTTGGGATTCTATCTCTCCCTCTCTGTCGGCCCCTCCACTGCTTGCACATGTGTGAGCACTCTCTCACTGTCTCTCTCTTTCTCTCAAAAGAAATTAACTTAAAAAAAACTCATTAGAATTGCTTTTCACATGAAATCACTTTTCTTCACTCTTTTTTCATCAATTAGATATATTCAGTTTTCACTGAAAAAGATATACAATATAAAATAGAATATTAACAGGATAATAATAACAATAATATCATGGTGTCGCAGTTCGTGAGATGCAGCCCCGTGTCAGGCTCGCTGTCAGCACAGAGCCTGCTTGGAATTCTGTCTCTCTCTCTTCCTCTTTCTCTCTGCCCCTCTCCCATTCACGCATCCTCCCTCTCTCACTCTCTCTCAAAATAAATTAAAAATAAGTAAATTTTAGTGGCTATAACAATTGTTATTCTGTAATAACCTCCATGATCCCATTGGACACACAATTAGATAGCATCTCAATATATTTTTTCTAAAATTTTAATTTTATATGTCTTATAAATTATGAATTATTATCTCCTTTTATCTAATTTTATGTTCCCTGTCCCTAAGTTATAAAACTATAGACTACTTAATTAGAAACAATGCATTAATATCCATTCATGTAAAAAATGAAGATATTAGGACCCAGAAAGTTTCAGTTAAACAGAGTTAAACAACCACAGAGTTAAACAACTATGAAATGACAAATTCTGAATAGAACTGGGGTTAGTTCACCCTTTCATGACAGAGGATCCATGTTGCTTTGCTATATTTAGAAATTATATGACTTTCCTTAAAGAGATATAGAGAAAAAACGTCTTTAAAATCTCAGTAGTTTTATTGAAAACTCTAAGGCAACAGACTAAAATGGAAAATAAATCTGGAGAATAGATATTATTGTAGTTTCAACTTTAATTATTTTTACATTCTTAGGCATACTTATTAAAATCTTAAACATTTTAATTAAAATTTCTTTTATATAATATAGATTTGGGTAAAGTTTACTTAAATGGTATCTAGACATAAAAAATCACACATGAAAGTTCAATTGAAAAGAGAAGCAAAATAGACTGACTGCAATATTTAGAATTTAGAATAGCAAATTTTCACAAGGTTAAATCTGCTACTTACAGTAAATTTGGTGACTAATAATATTGTAGCAGAAGACTCAATTAAAACTCAGTCTGGTCATAGGTTAACTGTAGATGTGACATAGTTTTGAGAACTAAATTATAATTCAAAGATATTTACTTCTTTGTGAGATAATACATAGAAAAATTAAACTTTCATATTAATTATGAAATAATTTTAATTTTTACTAATTAATTTTTGAAAGATAATATATTGATATCTTGCAAGAAAAAATTATTTTTCTTCACTTCAGTGGAACTGGTAGATATATAGTCCCTTCTCTATATTGTGTATTTCATATTTGCAATGGGGAAAACAATGAGAAAAATAAAGTTAATAGAAATAATCTGTCTTCTGTAAGAAATAGTAAAAATACTTGAGAAACTAACTCACTTTGTTAAAACTGATGTCAGTGTACTCATGTAACAATTATCATGAACACACTTTGTGTATGTGTGTGCATTTTTGACTATCATACTTTACCTGTAATGTCCAAGTTTAACAAAAGTGGTTAATGGCAAACACTAGGAATTAACAACAGACAAATTTTGCAAATTAGAGTAACTCCCTCTTGTAATCCTGGTAGACTACGGTAATGCTTTACTTTATCCAGAATGAAATTTGCTCTCGAAGTGATAAATGGCTAATGATTTTACACAGATAACATTTTAACTGCTGGATTAGATATATTTTTGTTGTTTCAGTAAAATGTAAAGTACTCATTCCTCTTCAGGTAGACATCAATTGTCACTTCTATGGTAAGCACAATTAGTTTTTTGAAATAAATAGGTCTTCTGGTGCACAAAAATGCAAATGTATTGCTTTTTATTTGAAAATCGTGTGTGTGTGTGTGTGTGTGTGTGTGATTAGACAAAACAACACTGGTACAGCAGTTTGTTTTAGGGTGTGTGTAATAACATGATATAAGGAATCTCTTATTTTCATATATACCATGTTATTTTCACCAGAAGTAGATAACTGCAAAAAAACAAAAAACAAAACAAAACAAAACAAAACAAAAAAACAACCTAAAATGTAATCTTTGTTGGATAATTGCTTTCATTGTTAAACCATCTAGATTATAGGTTGGCCTACTGTCAGCCTGAGTTTTGATTTCTGGGGATTTTTGCACTGGTTAAGATCTAAAAGATCAGCAACTCCATTCCTTGGAAAAATGAACAAATCCTACATGCTATTTAGTATTGATCGTTTGGGTACTTTGAGACTGTTATTGCTGAGCTCCAAAGTAGATTCTATTCAATCCTCTAGAACAAAATGGATTGCAGACACAATTCTCCATGGTCACAGTGGGGGAGATCATTAAGTTTTGATAAGGAACTATGAGACACTGATTAGACCTTTATTTATAAAAGACATTCAAGCCATGCTAACATTAGTTTTTTGCTTTTCTTGTAGCTCCTGTTAATCCTCATTTGAGTAAGTATATTTTTTACTTTAATAATGGTACAGCATTTCACAGTTAAGAAAAATAAATTCATAGGTATACAAAGATTATTTAGCAACTGTTCATATTTTGTTTAAAATGGAATGGCTTAGAAACAGCAAAACTGGCATTAAATGTGAATTGTAAATTTTAATTTTTTATGGACATGGGTATAAAGACAAATTATTTAACATTGATCATTGATTTTTATAATTTTTCCTAAATAGGGAGCCATTTCCAACAACTTAACATTTGTTATATGTTTAACTGGGGGATTTTTTTTATCTTTTGTGGCAGTGCATATCATTTATATTGCTATTATTTGTTTCTTTAATTTTCTTTTTAAATTTCTACATTCCAGTTGTAAAAGGTTATAGTTACTTAGAAAGTTGGTATTCAAATAGTTTAATCAATATTTTTCTTGGATCACTAATCTGTATCCTCATTTTTAATGAAGAAGATACTCTCTTCACCATCCTGTTGATAATATTTCACATTAAAGATTGACTTGTGTTTTTTGTTTTGTGCCTAGGAATATATTGTTCTTGGCTAATAAAAGAATGGAGAGTCACTTTACATTCTTATTCCCATCCATCCAATATTCTCCATTACTTATACTTACTGAAGAAAATGTGCAGGTCTTTTTTCTCATCTTACTATGTTTCCTTTTCTACCATGGCCTTTCAAAGATTATATCACCAAGACCATACTACACAACATGCTTCTACCTTATTTTCTACTAAAGATCCTCTTTTACTCCATTTCCACATATCCAAATCATAACACTGAATACATTTATGGGTCTTTACTATTTTCATATTTCTTTCATGCACACTTCATTTTGTTCTCACCAATGACCCTTTAATGTGGATATCCTCAAGTCTTTGAGGTTCACTTATAAGGTTTAGCACAAATGCTTCTTTCTGCACTAAGTATTCTCTCCATTTGATTTTCTGTAACAATTTATCTTCATCTATGTGGTCAGCTATTTTTTATTTTGTCATATTCCCCAGTAGATTATAAAATACTTAAGAGCTAAATATGTTTCTAATTTCTCGCTATTATCTCACTATCTTTTTGTCTATCACAGCATCTTATATTTATCAGGTGTTCAATGATCATTTGTAAAAAGAACAACACACAGTTTCAAGATGAATTAATTGCATAAATCAGGTTCTCCCTGGCTTCCGCCCAGGGTACTATTGCTATTTAATTACTATATTGATTATAATTCTTTTGAAGGTAAATTCTCTGACTATAATTTCAGTAGGAGTGTTTAAAAAGAGTTGTCATGGGAAGATTAGATACAGGAAAAATCGACAAATATTTCAGTTCAGGAAATATTCGTGAGCAGCTTCAATTTACTGGAAAAAATGCATACATAAATAAACAGTAGAGCTTTGTTTGCTAACAGGTTACTTCCATACAATGTAATAAGTACCATTAATTTTTTGGCAAGTGAAGTTTTACAGAAGACATGCTATTTTAATTGGGTCCTGAACATTGAGTAAAGGTCCCTTTGGTGAAGAAGGTGAGGAAAGGCAAGCCTGTCATCAGAACGAAGGTCATGTTCAGATAATTACTGAGCAAAGCTCAGTGTGTCTGGAGTATGATGTTCAAACATTACAGAAGCCAGAAATGTGCCCTGAAGATGAACAATATTAATTAGAATTTGAGTGTTTCTTTTAAAAGCTTGTATCCTTTAGGTGATAGTTACCAACTTCTTCCTCGTAAGCATTTTTTTTTATAGTCAAACAATGAGTTGGATTTTCTATTTTTAAAATAATTTCCAGTATAACTCTCTATACCAAAGATTTCCACTGACTGTACTTTTTTTTTTAATTTTTAACGTTTATTTATCTTTGAGACAGAGACAGAGCATGATGAGGGAGGGTCAGAGAGAGAGGGAGACACAGAATCTGAAACAGGCTCCAGGCTCTGAGCTGTCAGCACAGAGCTGGATGCAGGGCTAGAACTCACAGACCACCAGATCATGACCTGAGCCGAAGTCAGACACCTAACCGACTGAGCCACCCAGGAGCCCCAACTACTGTACTTTTTTAATTTTACCAAGTTTCGATATGGTAAAAGATTAGAATTGTTTAGAACAAAGACTTTTTAGTAAACATCATACGATGATTTCCATAATTTATAAAGAGTATTTTTTTAAAAAGGGTAATTATTTTTATGTTTTTGACATAAAAATACATACAATATGAGACCTATATTGACAACAAATCAAACTAACCTTAAATGCTCTTTTGCGTATAACCACTTATATAGTCTTTAGGTGAATTTATTTATCCTAGGTATCTACTTCCAAAATATCTATATAGAGTAAGTCCATGAAATTTATCATAGTAGGATTCTTCATTAGACTAAAAAAAACTGACACTTTAAATTTAAAAGAGAAAGGCCTTCTATTTATAGTGTCTTTTGAAAACTCTTTTGGTTAGTCTTTTGAACTGAAAGGAAGGATGATTAGTTGTCAGAGAACTGCAGTCCTCTGGTAGAGCAGCAGCAGTGCTCAGGTGCCCTTCTCATACATGTCTTGTTCCTCAGGAAGGGCACCCTTGGACCAAACCTGAAGTTTAGTCCATGATTGGACTGTGTTAATTGAAAAGAAAACAGAAAAAAGTTGAACTTCAATTGAAATGAATTCTGAGATCTCACAAGTACCTCACCAATGGAGTTGAAATTTCCCACTGTAAAGAGGTTTTAAATATTTTGAAAAGCAAATTGTTAAAATTCAGAACTTTTGGAAAGTTTGTTTTTGGATTTCATTTGCTTTATGTTAGAGATTATAAGTACAAGACGGTATGTGTATATATATGAAATTCATATGCTTAAGATAATATATAACCATAAATATGCATTATAATACAAAGAATGCATATGCATGAAAATTTACTACCTCAAGAAAACAGCTTAAAACTAAAAAGAAAATTTATTGTAATAACCCACTCTAAAATATCAATCCCAAGTTAGAACTAATGGACAAATTAAGTAAAGTGATGTGATATAAGATCAGCATACAAAAACCTGTGACATCTCTGTATATTCACAATGAACTTTCTGAAGATGAAATTAAGAAAACAATCCCACTGAAAAACAAAAGAATACAATATTTAGAAATAAAAATAAAATATTTAGAAATAAACTTAACCAAAAAAGTAAAAGACTTCTACATTAAAAATTATAACACATTGTTGAAGGAAATTAGAGAAGACAGGCAAATGGAAAGACATCCCATGTTCATGGATTAGAAGAATTAATATTGTTAAAATATCCATATTTTCTCAAACAATCTACAGATTTAGTGAAATCCCTACCAAAATGTCAATGACATTCTTTACATAAATACAAAAAATAACGTTAAAATGCATACAGAACCATTAAGGATCCCAAATAGCTAATGTAATGTTGAGCAAGAAAAATAAAGCTGAACGCATCGTACTTCCTGATTTTAAAATACATCACAAAGCTACAGTAATCAAAGGAGAATGGTACTGGCATAAAAACTGTCATTTAGACCTATAGAACAAAGTAGAGAACTCACAAATAAATGTGTGAATTTCCAATCAACTTATTTTTGACAAGAGTACCAAGAACATACAATAGGGAAGGGACAGTTTCTTTAACCATTTACATTGTTGGTGGGTATGTAAATTGCTACAGCCTTTATAGAAAACAGTGTAGGGGCTCCTGGATGGCTCAGGCAGTTAAGTGTCTGACTTCGGCTCAGGTAATGATATGCAGTTCTTGAGTTTGAGCCCTGCATCCAGCTCTGTGGTGACAACTCAGAGCCTGAAGCCTGCTTCAGATTCTGTCTTCCTCTCTCTCTGCCCCTCCCCCTCTCATTCTCTCCCTCTCCCTGTCTCTCTGTCTGTCTCTCTGTCTCAAAAATAAACATTAAATTTTTTTTAAAGAATACAGTGTACAGGTTCCCCAAAAATTAAAGATAGAATTACCAAATGATCCAGCAATCTCACTTCTAGGTAAATATCCAAAGGAAATAAAATGTCGTCTTGATGAAATATCTGCAATGCCAAATTCATGGTAGCATTATTCACAATAACCACAAAATGGAAATGATCTAAGTGTCTGTCAATGGATTAATGGATAAAGCAAATGGAGAATATTAAACAGCTTTTAAAAAGAATGTTATTCTGCCACTTGAGACAACACCAATGAATTCAGTTTATTATGCTAAATAAAATAAGCCAAACACGGAAGGACAAATGCTGCATAATATCATTTACATGGAATCTAAAATAGTTAAACGCAGAAGCGGAGTGTAGAATGGTGGCTGCCAGGAGCAAAAGGGAAGGAGAAATGGGGAGATGTTGGTCAAAGGGTATATAATCTTTCAGTTATGTTAGATGAGTGAGTTCTGGAGATCTAATGTACAGCATGGTGACTATGCTTAGCAATACTGTATTATATCCTTGAAATCTGCTAAGAGAGTAGATCTTAAGCATTCTCAACTCCAAAAGAAAGGAAGAAAAACGATGGTAACTTGTGATACGTGAAGTGATGGATATATTAATATGTTTCATTGTGGTGACCATTTCAGAATGTATATCAAAACATCACATTGTATATCTTAAATATATATAATATTTGTTGTCAATTATATTTCAGTAAAGCTAAAAAAAAATAAGGTTAAAAATAAAGAAGTGGTTGGTGTGGGTGCAAGAGGGTCATTGGGCTAGAGGACTACAGGGCATCAGGGTGCTTATCCCCAAGTTTTAATCTGTCTTTATCATGTTGAGAAGAATTTGAAAAGTAAAGCACAATTTTGCAAACCTTGTAATGTAGAATATCTCAAATATATTAATTTATTTCTATGGAGCCCCTGAAACTACCAAAATTATATTGTTAGAAATCTCGTGAAACTTTCAAGATTAGATTGGTCTTTAGGACTGTATTACTTTCTTATTTCTTTAAAGGTTTTTTTAATGTTTTATTTATTTTTGGGGGGGAGAGAGAGAGAGAGAGAGAGTATGAGCTGTGCAGGGGCAGAGAAAGAGGGAGACAGAATCCACAAAGCAGACTCCAGGCTCTGAGCTGTCAGCACAGAGCCCGACGCGGGGCTCGAACCCATGAACCATGAGATCATGACCCAAGCCAACGTCGGACACCCGACTTGACAGAGCCACCCAGGCACCCCATATTACTTTCTTATTTTATGATATCTTTTAATATTTAATATAATACTGACTTTTTATAAATTTTTACAGACTGAGGCTTTTTCATTATCTATCAAGATATTTCTTATTCCAATAAACTTTTTAATGAATAGCTTTTTACATAATTACTTACCATATAATGACAGGATAATCATAGGATTATTATAGTCCAAAATGGTGTCTTTTTTCCACTTTTTCTATTTTTTATAAAATCTCTCCAGTAATAGGTTTCTTCACTGTAGATGTATGTCTACAGAAATAATGAAGAACTATTAAGATTACTTCTGTATCTTTGTCCAATATGAATTAGTGTAGTCTTAAATCGTACTGTGAACAACTTGTGTCATCTATAAAATAAGCCTTTTAGGTGTATCTAAAATTATAGACATGTATTAGGTTCTTATAAGCTGTATTTTTGCTTAATTTTCCTATGAGAGACTTAAATTTTCAGGTTTTAAAAACTTTTGTTTTTGTAGGCAAGTTTTCTTTTTTTTTGAAACAAGGCTAAATTACACAAAAGATATATTTAAATGTCCTTATAAAAATTCATTATATATAATTTTAAATAACATAAAAAGATTTGGCACCAGATTTATATACAAATCCTGAAGTTTTACTTTTGTTTTTGGACATTTTCTTTGTGTGTATACAATATGTAGTTAAACAACTGAAAACATTTAAAATCAGGGATTGCTTTATTACAAGTCCAGAATAGTAGCTAAAAGGAATCCCCTGTCGTGCCTAAAAAACATTTAAAGAAACGAATCCACGCATATAGCTACCCTGCTGTCACCAACATTAGATCTCAATTGTTAGACTCAGGCAATCCTGTCTTCTTTAGTACAAGATCCATGGTGTAAAGACGTGCTAGAAAATATTTTATATGGGATATTGTTTATCCAGAAATGTACTGATTTAGAATTCACTAAATGCTTATGCTCCCTATCAATATTCCTATTCATAATATGGAATATAAATAAACACAAAGAAGTACAGCAAGTCTTGAATCTGAAAACAAAAACAAAATAAAACAAAAACTTATTCCTTAAATTCAAAGGGAGAGTTTCTGTTTACTTTTTAAATGTGTATGCCAATGGTTTTCTTTCTACTTCTCCTTCCTTCCTTCCTTCCTTCCTCCTACCTACCTACCAGTTTCCAGCCTTCCTCCCTCCCTTCTTTCTTTGCTTTTCTCTTTCTTTTTTTAAATTGTGATTAGAACACTTAACCTCAGATCCACATTCCTAATAATGTTTGAATATACAATATAATATTGTTATATACAGGCATAATGTTGTACAGCAGATCTCTAGAACTGACTCATCTTGCAGAACTGAAAATTTATATCTTTTGACCACTATCTCCCCATTTTCATCTTCCTCCAGCCCCTGAAAACCACCATTCTACTCTCTGCTTCTATGCATTTGGATCTTTTAGATACCTCATAAGTGTAATCATGCAGTATTTGTTCTTCTAGGATTTGCTTAATTCACTTAGTATAATGTCCTCCAGGTTCATTAGAGTTGTCACATATGGGAAGTTTTTCTTCTTTAAGGCTGAATAATATTCCATTGTATGTATATACCACATCTCCTTTACCCATTTATCCATTGATGGGCACTTAGGTTACTTCTATATTTTGGCTACTGTGAAATGTGCTGTAATGGACATGGGAGTACAATTCTCTCCTTGAGATAATGGTTGCAATTTTGGGGGAATCTGGATAGCTCAGTCAATTAAGCATCCATCTTTCGCTCAGGTCATGATCTCACATTTGTGAGCTCGAGCCCCATGTCAGGTTCTTTGCTGCCAGCTGAGCCTGGATTCTGCTTTGGATTATGTCTCTCTCTGCCCCTCCTCCTGCTTTCACTCTGTCTCTCTCAAAAATAAACATTAAAAAAATCGTTGCAATTTTTTTGATAGAGACCCAGAAATAAGATTGCTGAATTATATGGTAGTTTCATTTTTAATTTTTGAGGAAACTCCTTACTGTTTTCCTTACTGCCTGTACCATTTTACATTCCCATAACAGTGTACAAGGGTTCCAGTTTTTCCACATGCTTGGCAATGCTTGTTATTTTTTTAATTGCCATCCTAACAGGTGTGAAGTGATACCTCACTGAGATTTTGATTTGCATTTCCTTGATAATTAGTAATGTTGAGCTACTTGTTGTGTACTTATTGGCCCCATCTATATATCTTTTGGGAGCAATGTTTATCCAAGTTTTTTCCTTATTTTTTAATCAGGTTCTTTTTTTGCTATTGAGTTCTAAGATTTCCTTATATAAAAAGGTGGCCTTTTTCACTCTGTTGTTTCTTTTGCTGTGCAGAAGCTTTCTAGTTTGATGTATTTCTATTTGCTTATTTTTGCTTTTGTAGCTTGTGTTTTTTGCTGTCATATCCAAAATATCATTACCAAGACTAATGTCATGAAAGTTTTTCCCTATGTTTTCTTCTAGGAGTTTAACAGTATTAGGTCTTACATTAAAGTATTTGATCCCTTTTGAATTTATTTTTATGTATTGTGTGAGATAAGGGCCCACTTTCATTCTTTTGCATATGGATGTCCAGTTTTCCAGCAAAATTTTTGAAAAGTCTTTTCTTTCCCCGTTGTGTGTTCCTGGCTCTTTCGTCAAGATAATTTGGCTGCATATACATAGAATTCTTTCTTGGCTCTCGATTCTGTCCCATTTGTCTGTTATGTTTTTATGGCAGTACCATACTCTTTTTTTATTTTATTATTTTTATAAATAAAAATTGCATATATTTAAGTTGTAAAATATAATATACACACACACACACACACACATATATATACTTTCTCTCTCTCTCTATATATATATATATGTAAATGTGTATTACCCTCAAACAGCATGGGTTTAAACTATGCAAGTCCACTTATTATATGGATTTTTTTTAAAATCCACATTGTAGATGCATTTTCTCTTGTGATTTTCTTAATTTTCTTTTCTCTAACTTATTTTATTGGAGGGCTACAGTACATAAAACATATAACATATAAAACATGTATTAATTGACTCTTTATGTTATTGGTAAGGCTTCCAGTCAACTACTTAAGTTAACTAGTTAAGTTTCTGGGAAGTCAAAAGTTATATATGAATTTTCGACTGTGTAAGGAATTGGTGTCCCTATTCAGGGGTGCACGGTACATAGTAAAATGACTACTACAGTCAAGTTAATTAACATATCATCTCACCACATAGTTACATTTGTGTGTGTGTAATGACCTCTACTCTCTTAGTGCATTTCTAGTATATGATACAATATTATTATCTGTAGTCATCATGCTATACAGTCACCATATCTAGAGTTATTCATCCTACATGCCTGCAACTTTGTACTCTTTAGCCAGTGTCTTTTCATTTTCCCCCTACCTGCCCCTGATAAAGACCACTATTACTTTCTGCTTCTCTGTATTTTGACTTTTTTTAGATTCCACATGCAAGTGATATTATGTAGGGTCTTTTTTTTCTTTCTGGCTTATTTTACATAGCATGTCTTCCAGTTTCATCCATATTGTTGCAACTGGCAGGATAACTTTCTTTTTTTTTAAGATTTGGAGGCATCACACTGAATAATTTTAAATAATGAAATGTATATAATATATAAAATATATCTGTATGTTTTATTATTTTAAATATATATATGTATATATATATAATATTTTATTATTTAAAATTATTCAGTGTGATGCCTCCAGCTCTGTTCCTGCTCACAGCTCTATGGGCAGTCCAAGGTCTTTCATGGTTCCATATGGATTTTAAAATTTGTTTTCTACTTTAATAAAAAAAGTGCCATTGGTATTTTCATAAGGATTGCATTGAATCTGTAGACCACCTTAGTAATACAGATATTTTAACATTAAATCTTCTAATCTATGAACACAGGATATTTCCATTTATTTTGTCTTTTTTAATTTCTTTTATCAGTGTATTATAGTTTTAAATGCATAGGTCTTTCATCCCTCGCTCAGTTAAGTTGGTTCCTAAGTATTTTATTCTTTTTGATACTACTGTAAATGGTAGTACCAAACTACTGTAAATGGGATGGTTTTCTTCATACTTTTTTTTTTTTCAGATGCTTCATTGTTAGTGTATAGAAACACACAGATTAATTCAGGGGCATGATTCCAACTTCAAGGGCTCCACTTCCAGGGATAGCTGTCTGATAAGTCTAACTCACTGATGCGGGAAAAACAAGAATCTCTGTTTTTTAGATTCTTCTATTTTTATGAACTCCAGGGAATCTGAACTGGGTTTTGACTTCATCATTTACTATCGCAACTTAGTCAGTTTTCTCTTCTGTGAGCCTCATGAGTTAGTATTCCTGTGATTTCATAGAGGTTTTATGGGTTTGAATGAAATATATAAACTATGTTTAATATTTCTCTATTTAGATAATTTTAGTTTTGTGTCTAGTTGACATTATTATCTCCTTTATTGTCTCCTATATTTCAAGCAGGGTACATCTCAGTAAGAAAAACCTTGATACCTAGAAAGGTTACTCCTGCCTACCCTCATTACAGGAGGAAAACTCTCTCCGAACTTTTTGTTGGGTCTGAACTTAGCATGTGGCAGGCATCCAGGAAATCCCAGGCCTTCCACAGTCTTCATAAATTCTTTTCATTTTTTTTTTATTTCTAGTGAATTTCAACCATCTGCCAAATTCACATTTAAAAAAAACATAAAAGATAACTACTTTTTAAAATATTTTGCTATTATCTTCCCCTAAGTAAACTTCCATTTCTGCAAGTGCTTATATGTGAAAGCATCTCCAGAGATGGTGTGAAAAATTATAACTTCAAGGTATACAGCTTTAAAGTGTTGTCAGGTAAATTAATAAAGATAATTTTATAATTGACAATTTTGTTTTGTTTGTGTTGTTCTTATACTTGAAAAATGAAAGTTGAGAAATGTCATGGGGAGCCTGGATGGCTTAGTTGGTTAGGTGTCCGACTTTGGCTCAGGTCATGATCTCATGGTTCATGGGTTCGAGCCCCACGTCAGGGTAAATGCTGACAGCTCAGAGGCCTGGAGCCTGCTTCAGATTCTGTGTCTCCCTCTCTGTGCCCCTCCCTTACTTGTGCTCTCACTCTCTCTCTCTCTTAAGAACAAATAAACATTAAAAAAATTTTTTTAAAAGTTGGGAAAAGTCTTCAGCCATAGTTAAATTTTAGTTATTTAGATATTTCAGAGGAAAATGACTTGGGTTTAAGATATTACTGGTTTAGGGGCGCCTGGGTGGCTCAGTCGGTTAAGCGTCCGACTTCAGCTCAGGTCACGATCTCACGGTCTGTGAGTTTGAGCCCCGCGTCGGGCTCTGGGCTGATGGCTCAGAGCCTGGAGCCTGCTTCTGATTCTGTGTCTCCCTCTCTCTCTGCCCCTCCCCCGTTCATGCTCTGTCTCACTCTGTCTCAAAAATAAATTAAAATGTTTAAAAAAAAAAGATATTACTGGTTTATATACATCAAGATTATTTTTCTCTTTATTAAAATTGAAATAGTTTCATGTTTAGTCATACTCTTTTGCACTATCATGGCCCTGGTGCCATTATTGAAATCTTGCATTATTATTGTTGTATGATGTTTTAAAATTTTTATAAGAATATTGTGTTTATATTAATTTAATTAATATTAATTTAACTAAAATTTGTTAACAGGAGAATTTCACTGTGGATTTGAAGATGGTAACATTTGTTTATTCACCCAAGATGATACAGATAATTTTGACTGGACAAAGCAAAGTACTGCAACGAGAAATACAAAATACACTCCAAACACAGGACCGAATGCTGATCGTAGTGGCTCTAAAGAAGGTATGAGGGTATGAAATGTACTCCAGTCTTGGACTTCTAAAAATGCCATTAATATGACATGCACAGAATGCTTTGCTATAGATTTGAAGATTATGGGATAAAACCCTAAATTTTTAATGCATAGACTCAATAATTCAGATATTTCCAAAGCTTGTAGACATTAATTTTCTCTCAGACCTCACAGACACATATAGTTGAGAGATCAGATGTTTTTGATAATTCAAGTCTAAAACTCCTATTTTGTTTAACATTTTTGTACATTCAAGCAATTTTATCTTTCATTATGTAGATCATTTATTCTTGATGTTATATATATAAAGATTTCATAAATGATATCAAAATTCTCCTGTGCATCTAGAATGTACTTCTTATAAAAACTCTAAACCTCCTTAATGATTAAATTTCATGTCTCCTAATAATAATTTGTCTAAACATTTATGTTGTCTTTTTAAAGGTTTTTATATGTACATTGAGACATCTCGACCCAGACTGGAAGGTGAAAAGGCCCGACTTCTCAGCCCTGTTTTCAGCATAGCTCCTAAAAACCCTTATGGCCCCACGAACACTGCGTATTGTTTCAGCTTCTTTTATCACATGTATGGACAACATATAGGTGAGATGGCAAGAATTATTATGTTTCTTCTAAAGTAAATCATAAGAAAAAATGTTTACCAAGACACAGCATGAAATCAATTTTAGTCAAAGAATATCATCATTGACTTTTTTTTTTTTAATGTCTGTTTATTTTTGGGAGAGAGAGAGACAGAATGTGAGCAGGGGAGGGGCAGGGAGAGAAGGAGACACAGAATCCGAAGCAGGCTCCAGGCTCTGAGCTGTCAACACAGAGCCTGACATGGGGCTTGACCTCACAAACCATGATACCATGACCTGAGCCAAAGTCAGACGCTTAACTGACTGAGCCACTCAGGCACCCCTGTTATCACTGACTTTTAAATTATATACCTTCAAATTGCAAATTAAGAGGCTAAGAATGTTCCCCTATCATGTCCTAATTTTCAAATTTTAGATTCAAATTTGAACTTTTGGAGCATTACCTACCCCTTCTAGAATCCTAATTCACACAGACCAGAGTTAAATTCTTGATGCGATCTTATTGTGGAATTAATAGCAGTATAATTTAAGCAGCTTCTTTTCAAAGAAACTTGCTCAAATAATGACTCAGTGTATATTAATGACCATGAAAAGAGGTATTGCCATATTTGAAAGATAAATACCTTTAGCACTGTCTTTGCATTTGGAATACTGGGATGATATTTTCTTGTTTATAAAGTATGCCTAGCATACCTAGTAGGATCTAAGAATGTCCTCATACCACATAGCCTTACAGACAACATAGCAAAACTGCTGCGGGAGGTAGGGAGAAATCATACAGGTCTACATGTCTTTATGCACAATTATAAAATCAAACTGATCACAAAATTTTTTAATTTAATTATTTGGCAACACATGCTATCTGATCTCCATGTGTTGGAATATAGGACCCGAAATAATCTGAGCTTGTTTATAAACTTTATTTATCTAAATAAGTGTGAACATTTATATTATTTGCAGCAAAAATATGACTATGTTTGATTATAAGATTCTGTTCCAGATTCTTCCAGAGACTATCATGTAATCCATAAGATAGGCATTCTTTTACCTTTCTAAAAGAAGACAAAATTCTGAATGGTGAAGCATCTATCACCACAGAGCTTGGACAAGGGGTTGTGGGTCTGTATCTAGCAGAAGAATAAGGCAATGCTTCGGGACAAAGGAAAACATCTCTCTATGAAAGAAGGTTACATTTTCAATGGACAGAAATGAGCACAGGGAAGATTAAGGTACTGATAGTGAGGAAATAAAATGTGGAAAGCTAGGATGACATTAAATGTTTTGATGTAAATGAACAAAACTAAAAATATAAATATATAATTACATAAGCTAACACAATCGTGCACATGATAGATGCCAGTTACTGTACCATTTAAGTGAAGTAATCCTCTTGATCAGTTTAAAAATATGAGCATAACATCACTGTCCATTTTTTACAGCAGAAAAAAACTGAGTCCCAGAGAGTTTGTTTGAATTGCAAGGAACTGGTTATGCTGGGTCGTAAACTCATTGCCAGCACTATTAACCAGTATTTTTCACAGTGGAGCACTAGGTAATACACCAGGAAGGCCAAACTTGTGCAATGAAAAGTCCTCTGAGGGTGAAGTCAAGAAATCTGGGCTGGAACTTGGCTGTAGCTTACTTTAAGAATGCAGAGAATTCACTTAAAACACCTGGATCATGATCTCCTCGTGTGTAAAATGGAAATATTAATTCCTATTTCAGAAATTTGTAGTTCATGCTAAATAGGATAATATATATGAAATCTCAGATGTAGACACTCTTAACCTTAGGTTACTTTGAATCTCAAATAGCAATAATAAAGTAATAGCTAATGTCGGTCACTATTCCTAACACGTCATGGATTATTTCTTTTAATTATTATAATAAACATTTGTACTCATTAAAATCATTATCCTCTATCATAGATAAGGAGACTGATACAGAGAATTTTACTTTACTTTACTTGCCATAATGTCACAGCTGATAAATAACGAACCATGGTACCAATCTGGGAAGCTGGACAGGATTTGCTTACTTTGCCGTTCTGTGGAGAGACTCACTGGAATGTCACAAATGTTTAACTAATTTAGTAGTTAGGGGAAGACATACACATTTTGGGCAGATGACAAAAGCATGATGAGATTTCTGATTTGGGAAAATAAATCTTATAGGAGTGGGTAAAATCATGGAGAAACAGAATACAGTTTGGAAAAGCAGTTAGAAAGTTATAACAGTAGTCATGGGTTCACTACAGCCTAACCTATGAAGGGAAATAAATCTCCATACAATTGCCAAACCATCTTATTTACTATGAGATTATGATCTTATTACAAAGGTAGGATTAGCTCAACTCTCATTTTCCCATTAGTTGGTGATGTATTCTTCACTTTGAAGATATTCCTTAGACTCTCTTTCTCTTCTCCCAGTTTCCTTTGGAACAGGCTTGTTTTAAAATGGCTTTTAAATAAATAATTCCAAGATCAATATTTTGAATTACTTAAATGAGTAAAATGTGCATGTACTGTTTTTATGAGGCTGGCCCCCTCTCAAATTTTCTCCATATTTATATTGAGGTTCAAGATAATTGTAATATACTTCTAACTTCACAATTTTTATACTTATCATTCTTTATTGTCAACAAATGTCCAGTTGACTTCTGCCAGTTTTATTCTGATTGTTTCAGGAAGAAGGCAGTTCTCCATTTCTTCCATGTTCTCAAACACTTAACCATTTTGATGCCTGTGCCATTTCTCTGCTTCATCAGATGGTTGAAGGTTGCAGGTATCAGATCTGTCATTAGAGTCCCTCCCAGCAAGGTACAATCATGCTGCTTACTAAAATGTAGACAAAAATGTCTATTCCAGACGTGCACTAATCAGGACCAGATGAGTGACCTCATTAGGGAGAGGTTGCCTGTAGCTGAAACCTTCCCTCTTTGTAAATATTATTCTAAGACACTCATTTATCTGTAAACCTGGGGGCATTTATAGTCACTGGTTTTACAAATTACATTCTCAGTTTTATTCATTTTTTTGCAAGTCCAAATTCGAAAATGATTTGCGTGGATTTCTAATAGCCTAATTGCGATTATTATTTCCTGAGTAACCATACATAATCTTTGGTGTTTAAACTTTGACTAATGCTCAGTATATCATTGAGGAGAGTTGTAACTTTTAATGATACAAAAATGGGCAATCAGTTATGCATTACTTAGAAAAGATATTCTTCTTTGATGTAAAGTCAAATATGTTGTATTATTTAATGCTACATAAAAAGTTTCCCCAAAATTTTGTGACTCGAAACACAAACATTCATCTCTCAGTTTCGGTGGGTCAGGAATTTAGGTGAGGCTTAGCTGAGTGTCTGTAGTTCAAGGTCTCTCACCAGGTTGCAGACAAGCTATCAGGCATGACGACTGTCTAATTTGAATACTTGACTTAGCGATGATATTACTTCTTCTAAGCCCACTCACTTGGTGTCTGGCAAGCCTCACTCCCTCATAGGTATTGGACTAAGGACATTGATATCTTGCTGGCTGTTGAATTCCTCTCAATTCTCTCAAGTTCCTTGTCATAGGAACATCTCTACAGGACTGTCTCATGGCATGGCAGCAGGCTTTCTCCAAAGCAAGCACTGACAGAGAGCAAATACATGCCCAAGACTTTTTATAACCTAATCTCTGAAGTGACATTCCATAATGTCTGCCTTATGCTATTTATTATAACTGAGCTGATATTTCCACCCCACATTCAATGGGGGGGGGGGGGGAATACACAAGGGTGTTAATGCTAGGAGGCTGAAATCATTGGGAGGCATCTTAGCATTTATTTGCCACACAGGTACAATTTATTGTTAGCTAAATGTTTCATCAAAATTGAAGAGAAAACAAATGAAAACTACAACATGTTACCCTTAAACTGTTGATTTATAAGTACTGATACAATAGATATTGACAATAGCGTAAGATTATTTCAACAATCCTGTAGGTGCAAGAAGGCATTGTGATTCTTGATTAATCATCTGAATTTCTAATATTCTTGCATTGAAACTGAACTTCATATGAGGTCACCTGATGTGAAAAAAAGCTTATTAAAAAATAAGTAAAATATGTACTTCATTTATTTCTAGGAAGAATGTAAGATATAAGCATACCAGGAAATTAAAGATAAAAATACAAAAGGCACTTATGAATACATTCATTGAGCTTGATAAGAATGGTTCAATAAAGTTGTGGCTCTAGAAAGCTAATTTCACTGTGGAACAAATGGGAAACAAGGAAAAGGAGTCCAGTCATGGGATCCATTCTTTCATGAATCTTGAGGGTGGGGAAGAAGTGATAAAGTAGAGAAATGTGGGGTTATAGATGTGCTTATTTTTAAGAGGAAAAAAATTAATGAAAGGTAAGTTTATAGATACTAAAGTTGGAGGGAAGCAAATTTCTTGAAGAGATGGGAATTGAGAGTTATGATTCCCCTACTAGATTCAAGGGGAAAGAATGTCACTTCCACTGAGGTGGGAAGAAAAGAATTAAGTGGGAATTGTGGCTTTTGATACATTCCTAGATGCAAGTGCAGCAAGTGGACTTAGAAGTTGCCTTTTTAACAGTATCTAACAGTACCTATTTTTTTCTGTAAAATAAATACAGCTTTTGCATGTTCAAAGAGTAGACCATTGTAGGCAAATGGAAACAGACTCATGAGTGATAGAGAGTTGAAGCAGTTGGAGACCAGGATATCAGTCCTCAGTGTTTTGGAATATGTTTTAGGATATAATGCTCAATTTCAATGCCAATCACTTCTTGTGTGTATTACTGAATTCCCCTGATAACTGATTTCTTTGCTGTCTCTTGGGCCTATAGTTTCTGGGGTAAATATAATTTTCTCAAACTAGTATCATAAGGACCTTAAGGATATATGCCCCTCTGGCTTCTTAGGGCAGCAGCATGGTCTATATCAGCCATACAGGAAGTTCCCCAAATTGAGCTATCTTCTATCTGGAGCCTTTTTCTAGGCTCTTTGTTCTACTGAACTATATACTTGGGGGGAGCAGAAACAATCTCTCTCCCCATCACATGGTGCCCTGCAAATATAAATATTTATTTGTCCACTACATACATATTTATTAAGCAAATGAATATTTTTTAAATCACATGATAGAATAAGTACTTTTTCCCTTCCTTAAATCATGTAGGTAACTCATATTCTTCCTTTAAAATCTAAATCAAGGACATGTGAAATTTTTCCCCATCCTCCTTCTCTTTTTGTTCCTGTAACACCTGGTATACATCTCTATCATAATGTTTGTCACCTTGACCTCTGATAGACTGTAAGCTCCTTGAGAGCAGCAATCATAACTGATATATATTTGTTCCTCTGAAACAAAAATGCTTAATAGATTTTATAAAATAATAATCTAAACTAGATATTTAAGCTCTGACTGTGTTAGAAGAATAACAAAGCAAATTACTTAAAAGTATTTGTGTAGGTTGGAAATAGGTCATTTCACTAAGGCTTTATAGAATAGGTTGGGGGAAAAAATAGAAGTTAATCATTGACTTAATGTGCTCTGGCAGCTAAAGCATAGAGGAATATCACATATTTCTTAGCAACTAATTCAAAGAGAAATTTATGTTTATAAAAGCACCCTTAAAATATAATGGAAAATGTCTTCACTTAGTACTTTTAGAAAGATCTAAAACTTGTTCAAATAGGAAGTTTATATACTGATGGACCACAATACATTACAATTTGTGTTTTGAGCTGAAGTGTCATGGTCCAGATATGTCACCTTATGATTAACTAACAAAGTGCAGAAATAGAATTAACCTCTAATTAAATTTCTCTTAATAAGCTATCTCAGGTTATCCTTTAGTGAGAGTGGAATAAAACTTTCTCAGTGCTGGCATTCAAAGATTTTAAAATGGAGACTTCAGTGTTTTTATACAACATATAGAAAAGGCGATGTTGACAACGTTCTATGTGGTTTTAGGAGTCTGATTTTTATTCTTACTTTGGTCAAAGACCATATTTCTTGTGTTTGAGTTAAGAAACTAGAGATTCTTGCTTATATCTCAAATATTTTCCTCAAATAAGAAATCTCACATATTTTACTTCTTAGATTTAGACATTATAGGAAAGACAGTTTGAGCCTGTTTTCAGTAAAGTCTTGTATGTATTTAATACTGATAATGCCAATGTCATCAGTGTGAAAATAATGCTGCAGGTGGGACATTCATTGAGGAAACTGCTTTGTTGAATTAAGATGTATTTCTTAAGGGGAGGGTGAATAGAACCTAGCCATGATTTATGACCACTTATAATTAAAATGTGTTATTACAGACACCTGTCACAGATCCTCTACTAAGACCATAAATAATATCTAGTGCACCTACCTTTTAAATCTGTGTTTTGAACTACCACTACCCCTAAATTTATTCTCCTCCTATTTATTTATTACTCAGATAATGTAAAGTAGAAGCTGAGATTTTTAAATAAAATTAATGCTATGATCAAGAAAGGCTGATATTTCAAAATATACTAATCTAATTCTTAGTGTAATTAATACAAAATATCTCATCAGTTGAATTGATGGTAAGCAAATGGGTTGACTTGCTTTTGTTGCTCACCCAGTGAAAAACTTTTTAAACTGAAAATATAGGTTTATTGTGATGAGTATTTTTACCCTTAGGTCTTGAATTCACTCATTTTTGTTCAATAGAATGAATTGCATATGCTATGTGCCTAGTGGTATATAGGGTTCTACAGAAAATAAGAATTGTGGTGAAAGGTTTTTATCCATCAAATAGTTTGTCATCATATTTGAGATAATAAATTACTGAATAAAATAAAAGTCATATTCATGAAAGTAATATTCATTAAAATGCTTTACAACCCTGTGCAATGGGTGAATAAAGGATAAAACACTGAGAACAGCAAAGTTAAGATAAAATTTCTATGGAGAAGAACAAGTTGTAAACCATCCAAATAAGTATTAAGCAGAAAGCAAAGGTTACAGAATGTGAGAAACAGAAGGAGCCACATGAAAAAATGGAGAATATTGCTCTTACAGCACAGTAGGGACTGCGGTATAGTCAAAGAGTGACTGGGTCTAAGAAAGGGATCTGACATAGTTCAGAGAAATAGAAAGCCTGATGAAGGTTATGTTTAAGGAAAACTTATTGGACACTAATGGAGAGATTCAACAGGATGCAAGAAGGCATGGTAATGACTGGAGAAAATGAACTGACATTTTTTATTTAAGATATAATTGCAATTATATATTGAAAAAATAATAACAGTGGATGCATGCAGTCATTTCTATTCAAGCAGAAAATAATGATTTTATAATTTCCCATGTTTGTCTGTGTATATAAAACAAATGATGCCAACAATTACCTATCAATATACATAGCTCTTGCCTGAAGCTAGATGATTTTGGCACATCTTCATGTTCCATGAAATGTGAAACACAAATTAATGGCTGTGTTCCTGATTAGAATAAAAATGTGATTTATATGCAAGTGATCCCTAGGCCTCGGAGTACACCAAACTACAAATTAGTTTATACGAACTTGGTAATTTCAAGTATCTGTAGGATGTATGTATGCACATTTTAGGACATATATTTCAGTTATTAATATAAAATATATAAAATATATATTTATAGTAAATAGTTAAAAGTAAAATTATGTTAATGACTTAATGAAAGAACTAGGTAATAATAATTATAAATAATATTTATGAAAATTATATTTATACAGTAATGTATGTGAAATCAAAATAAGAACCATCCTATTTCATATTGCCATAAATAACTTTAAAACATTTGTCACTGCTCTTGAGGTCATTTAGCCTTTCTGACTGTGGTCCCTAACATGAGGTCAGTTTTCTTGAGCTCTCACACCTGACCCAGAAGGGGTGATCAAAATATAAGAATTAGGAAACCAAAGTGAAGAAAAATACAGTTAAGTTTTGCTTAGGAATGTCAAACTTGTATCTTGGAACTATGCAGCATTTGAAATCCTTGGGGATGATTAAATTCATACCTATTGATACGTGGTGCCTACTCAAGCATAAACACAGTGCCTCTAAGGACTTAAAATTACTTTTAAAGGGTATTAATACAATCTATCATTTTCACTTTGGAATTTTCTTACTATAATACTATAATAATGTGCTGAATCAGCTTTGCTGAATCTAACTTTTCTTGAATTGCTTTATTCTGTTTCACAAGTTCTAATTTCATCGACCTAGATGACCTGAACATAAGTTTATATAACTGTTGTCATTGAATTCTCTTTATAAACTTAAAAAACTGGAAACTAGAGAACTTGTCATCCCTGATGGCTTCATAAAAAAAAAACAAAAAACTGGAAACTTGCTGGAAAAACATTCTAAAGTTATTTGTTAATATTGCTTTTCTCGTAAAATAGAACAGCAAATCAATAGTTTGGATTCATTGATTTGGATTACAGAGTATAATTAATGAGACATATAAATTATAACATAGTTTAAAGAATTTATTTCAGTCAGTTATTCTTCTAGTGTCTTTTTTCATAAGTAATGCTTGCGTTTTAAAATAAAATCTGGTAATGGGCAGAAAACATGAATAGACACTTCTCTAAAGAAGACATCCAGATGGCCAACAGGCACATGAAAAGATGCTCAACGTCGCTCCTCATCAGGGAAATACAAATCAAAACCAAACTCAGATATCACCTCACGCCAGTCAGAGTGGCCAAAATGGACAAATCAGGAGAGCATAGATGCTGGAGAGGATGTGGAGAAACAGGAACACTCTTGCACTGTTGGTGGGAATGCAAATTGGTGCAGCCACTCTGGAAAACAGTGTGGAGGTTCCTCAAAAAATTAAAAATAGACCTACCCTATGACCCAGCAATAGCACTGCTAGGAATTTACCCAAGGGATACAGGAGTACTGATGCATAGGGGCACTTGTACCCCAATGTTTATAGCAGCACTCTCAACAATAGCCAAATTATGGAAAGAGCCTAAATGTCCATCAACTGATGAATGGATAAAGAAATTGTGGTTTATATACACAATGGAGTACTATGTGGCAATGAGAAAGAATGAAATATGGCCCTTTGTAGCAACATGGATGGAACTAGAGAGTGTTCTGCTAAGTGAAATAAGCCATACAGAGAAAGACAGATACCATATGGTTTCACTCTTATGTGGATCCTGAGAAACTTAACAGAAACCCATGGGGGAGGGGAAGGAAAAAAAAAAAAGAGGTTAGAGTGGAAGAGAGCCAAAGTGGAAGAGACTCCTAAAAACTGAGAACACACTGAGAGTTGATGGGGGGTGGGAGGGAGGGGAGGGTGGGTGATGGGTATTGAGGAGGGCACCTTTTGGGATGAGCACTGGGTGTTGTATGGAAACCACTTTGACTATAAACTTCATATATTGAAAAAAAATAATATAAAATCTGGTCAAAATTGACTCTAGCTCAAATAATGTATTCAAAAGCAAATTCAAATCTGGGATAAAACAAACCTGGCTTCTTTAGACCTGGGACAAATATTTTTCACATAGTATATATTCAGTAAACATAAATTGGAATAATTCAAGTTTGAATTTATATTACATATGTAAATATGGCCCTTTTAAAGAACAGAACAACTTGAACTGCCTTAATAGCTTAGAGATAACATCCATCATTCTTTACATGCAAAGTATCATAGGACTTCTACTAAGTAGAGAAACTAAAGTGTCACATTTAAGAAAAAAAAAGACAACTGATAATTTGCTTTCTGAAAAAGCAGTACAGTTAGATAAGAAATCAGTAGAGAACATCACAGGTCAACCCAATCAGTTACCATTAATACAGCCATAGGCTATAGCAGACACAAGCCATAGAAGAGATGAGGAGACCCTTTTCTATCTAATGCACATACAGACTGTTTCTTCAAATAATTTCTGAAAGGTTTATGCTACATATCAATTTGTTAGTCCAATGACAACTAATGGGTTCAAAAGTATTATAACTATATTTAATGTTTAATGTATTATTTATTTAGGCTTGATTTCCTTGGAATCCCTCCCTATTGTGGATTCATGTTCAAAAAAATAGAATGCAGTTACATCACACAGAAATATGTCCTGAAAGAGCTCTTCCTTTTGGCACAGGTTGCCTTTCTAAATACAAGGTGCCAATACCAATGAGCAAGAAAATTGGAGCCACATTGAGTATCTAAAATGGAAAAAAGAAGGATTCAGAACAGCTACTTCTTACTATGATGGATCACTGAGCACAGTCTACTGAAATAAAACTGCCTTCTGAGAAAGATTAAAAATCTATAGTCACTGTGTCCACAATGCCCATTTTTCAATGAAAATCACTAGACATACAGAGAAACAGGAAATGGGGTCCAAAGTCAATGAAAAAGTAAAAATCAATCCATTGAAATAAAGCTGAAGCAGGAAGATAAGGGCAAATAAAACTAAAGAGGGTAGATCTATCTATGTATCTATATAGATAGATCTCCAATTATATATATATATATGTATATGTGTGTGTGTGTGTGTATATATATATATATATATATATATATATATATATATATATATAAAGAGAGAGCATATAGAGAGAGAGAGGGAGAGGGAGAGGAAAAAGTAGAAAAGGAGAGGAAAAAGATGAGGCATAAATAAAGGGAAAACCAAAAGACCTTCAGCAAACTCTACACCAAGATGAATATAAGGAGAATCATATTTAGGTACATTGTAATAAAACTACTGCAAATCAAAACTAAGGAAAAATTCTCAAAAGTAGCCAGAGGGAGAAATAAAAACATATTCAAGGGAACAAAGATAAAATGATGGTTGATTTCACATTAGAAACAGTGACATACAGAAAAAATAGATCAACTTTAAACGGCTTGAGGAAAAAAAATGGCAGAATTTTAAATGTCACAAAAACATGAATGAAATGAAGTTATTTTTATATAAACAAATCTGAGAAACTTTGTCTCCAGCAGATCACCACTACAAAAAGTACTAATGGATATTCTTCAGGCCAAAGGGAAATGGTGCTAGATTGCAACTCAGATCTACAGGTAGAAAAGAAGTCCATCAGAAATGGTAAATAAGTAGAAAATTTTAAAACTATATTTTCTTCTTATAATTTACATAAAATATATCTGTTTACTGTAAATTGAGATTTACAATTTAGGAAAAAGTAGAAAATACTATTAAAAATGGAAGGAGGATAGATGAATTATACTGTGGTAAGATTATTGCATGTGTGTAGTGAGATAAAGAATGTGAAGTATCAGCTTTGAAATGAAAGAAGGGAGATAATAGTAAAACCTGAAAAGAGAGTATGATGATGTAAAGTTGTGAGCATGAAGAATAAACTACTGCCTATAATTAGACTATGAAGAGTTATGAGTGCTGTTAGCCCTGGAACAACCACTAAAACACAATTAGAGATTTAAAAATCAGTACAAGAAATAAATTACAATCATATATATCAACTGAAAAGAAGAAAGAGAAGGAGCCACAAAAGAACAAAAACAGAAAGTACAAGTGGAGAATAAATAAGATGGTCTTAATTCCAAACATACCAAAAATTACAGTAACTATAAATGAACTAAATATTAAAATTTAAAATGATAGAATAACATAGATGAATATAACAGAAACTATACTGAGGAAAAGTAGCCAGAGACACAAAAAATAATTAGTGCATAATTTCATTAACATCAAATTCTAGAAAAGGCCAAAACCATCAGTCAGGAGAGTCCTATCAGTAATTGCCTGGGATAGGAGCAAGGGCTGTGAAGATAACTGCAGAGGAAAGAAAGGAAGGAAGCTTTCTGGGAAGAGGAAGTGTCCTGTATCTTGATTGAGCAGCACTTACACTGTAGTATATATCAATCAAAGGTTATTGACCTGTACATTTAAAATGAGAGAATTTTGGGGCGCCTGGGTGGCTCAGTCGGTTGAGCGGCCGACTTCAGCTCAGGTCCCGATCTCGCGATCCGTGAGTTCGAGACCCGCGTCGGGCTCTGTGCTGACAGCTCGGAGCCTGGAGCCTGGTTCAGATTCTGTGTCTCCCTCTCTCTCTGACCCTCCCCCGTTCATGCTCTGTCTCTGTCTGTCTCAAAAATAAATAAACGTTTAAAAAATAAATAACATAAAATGAGAGAATTTTATTGCGTGTAAGTTATATCTCAATAAAGTTTTTTTTAAGTGTATCAAAATACTGATTGCTTATTGATCAGTATATCAGACTTTATGGGTTCAAATATTGCCTCTGCTATTTTCTTACTGTATGAATTGGGCAAATTACTTAACCATCCTAAGTTTTGTCTATAATTGGGAATAATAGTAGTTTATAGCACTGGTGAGAGGATTAATTCCTTATCTGGAGCAGGTGTTCACTATATATCAATACCATATTGTAATAATATCATTAGCATCACTACTATTTTTACGAGGTTCAGAATGTGAAACTGTTGAAAGAGATATATCAAATCATGAGACAAAGTTATTCTCATGTTCAAATAATTCTTTTAAAAGAGAAATGAGACTTGGATAAAAAGTAAACTCAAAGAGATGCTATTTGGTAATGTAAGATAGGGCAATTAGAGTCAAGTCACTCAATACATACAAAAAACATTAGTTTCCTATTAATGCTGTAACAAGTTACCATAAGTGTTGTGGCTTAAAAGAACAAAAATGTATTATCTTACAGTTCTGGAAGACAGAAATCCAAAATGAGTCAAATAGGGCTAAAATCAAGGTGTCAGCAGGCCTACTTCCTTCTGAAGGCTCTAGGGAAGAATATATTGCTTTGCCTTTGGTAGCTTCTAAAGGCTGCTTATATTTGGCTTGTGGCTTTTTTCTTCACCTTCAAAACAAGCCACATAGCATCCTCTCTTTCTTTCACACGACCTTCTTCTCTCATATATCAACTCTCTTGCCTCCATCTTATAAAGATACATGGGGTTACATTTAAGATCCACCAAGATAATCCCGAATAATTCTCACCTGGAGATCCTTAATTTGACCACATCTGCAAAGTCCCTTTGGTCATATAAAATAACACTCAAAGATTCTAGGGATTAGTACACAGTTGTCTTTGGAGGCCTGCCAAATGCCATACGAGCAAGATTGGAAATGAGAGGGGAGGAAAGGAGGAGACACTAGTGCCCTGAGAAATTTTATTTTTAAAAGTTTACAAGTGTTTGGTCAAGGAGAAACCAATGTGAAACAAAAACAAATATATGAAATGAAATGTCATTGTTATTTTTAGGTGTCCTCAATGTTTATCTGCGTTTGAAAGGGCAGACAACCATAGAGAATCCACTGTGGTCTTCAAGTGGGAATAAAGGACAACGGTGGAATGAGGCTCATGTTAATATATATCCAATTACTTCATTTCAGGTAAGAGAAGAACAATCACTTCTGTAAATAGATTGCTACACATGAGCATAATGTTAAAAGGCAGACCTTAAGCAAACATTAGAATATGAACATTCAGAAATTCTGTGATACAAGTATCATAAAATGACAGTATTAAGTTTTTCTTTAGTTCTCAAAGCTGTTTTATAAAGAGAAAATGACCCTTTTTCTTATTAATACCTATCAAGTAATATGTTTGAATAATTATCTTTCAGAATCTAAATGATTTGCCTAGTGGAAATGTAATCCATTTCTACAAATTCACATGTGTATATTTTGTTATCTGAAGTTAAATAACACGGGTTCTTATAATAATGGAAGCTGGGTAGTCTGTTCTCAATCTGTTTGAATTTTAGTTGATGAAATTTTATATATTTTAGCAAAATGTGTCTCTTTAGGCTAATGTCATTTTAGTAATTTATCACTTTGATTACCAAAGCCAGAGAACTTAACAAAGCTATTTTTTGTTTTGACATAGAAAGGTAGGCTTAGATTGAAAGCTACAAATATATAATATAAATTTTAATGACTATAAAAATGGCCACTATGGCTTGAGACAATACTTCATGAAAATATATCAGTGGAGAAAATAATGTAGTTGTAATGATTTTAGTAACTATATATAGTATGTGTATTTTATATATTCAAGTGTTTTTTTTCTATCGGTGATTTCCTCAATATACTGAAACATATTTTTGCTTCCTATGTAACTGCCTCACCAACACATTATTAAATCAAATATATATACAATAAGTTTTTAAGAGAATAGTTATATTAATTATTAGTTATTGCCATAGACATCAATTTAGTAAATATTTATTAGACACATTCAAGATAATCATTTATTCTCCTAACGAACAATAAATACTTTTTGAGCTACTACCATATGCCAGGAACATACATAGTTTGAAGATCTCAAAATGATTGCTTGGGGTGCCTGGGTGGTTCAGTCAATTGAGCATCCAACTTTGACTCAGATCATGATCTCATGGTTCGTGAGTTCAAGCCCCACGTCGGGCTCTGTAGTGACCGCTCAGAGTTTGGAGACTGCTTCAGATTCTGTGTCTCCCTCTCTCTCTGCCCCTCCCCCACTTGTGCTCTGTCTCTCTCTCAAAAATAAATAAACATTAAAATTTTTTAAAATGATTGCTTACCTCAGATTGGTAGAAATATACATCTAAACACTGACATCACATACTGTAAAAATTGCAGTAACAGAGGTATGCACAAGGTTCTGTGAGCACACCCAAACAACAAGAACAGTATGGAGGAATGTCAAGAGACACTTGAGGTATAAGGTGAAACCTGAACCAAGGAGAGGGATTGCAAAGCCAAGCAAGAGCTAACAATATTGCAGCAGAGTTCAGAGTAAACAAACATCGACATCATATACCATAGGATTTGCTTGAGAAACAGAAAAACTTTTATCTAGAATTTGGTACCTAAAGATACATCAGACTGGGGTGATCTGAGGTTAAGGTTTAGATAATGGGGAGTCATTGGAAGATTTTAGTTGGGGAATGACCTGGTACAGTGGTCATGTTGGGTTCAAGTGGGTAAAATTGGGCTGGCAAACAACTTAGCACTCACAAAATTCACATAAAAGATGTTGAAGGAATAAACTCAGGAAGTGGTATAAAAAGAAGTGGATGATTTCAAGATATACTTAGGTGTGAAAACTAGCACAGCACTTTTATGTTGGGAATTTGGGAAGCAGCCATAAATGACTAACAGGTTTCCAACCAGGGAATCTTGGGTAATGCCTGTGCTACACATTACCTTAAGAAAAAAAAAAAGGAAGGAAGGAAGGAAGGAAGGAAGGAAGGAAGGAAGGAAGGAAGGAAGGAAGGAAGGAAAGAAGGAAAGAAGGAAAGAGAAAAGCTTCAGGGTTGAATACGGCTACTTCTTTCTTGGACATGTAAATACAAAATGCCTATAGACTATCCTTTTAAAGCTGTGCAGGTTGCTGTATGTGTTTATGTGAAACTTTGGAGACATACACATTTGTGAGTCATCAGGTTGTATGTGCTACTTAGAAATGTGGGAATGGTTGATATTTCCAAGGGAAAGTGTACATAGGTGAATAGTGATTAAATGATGGAACCATGCAGAAAGCTAACCAATAATTAATAACAACTGTGGGAGAAAGAGCTCAATCCTAAGTAGTATTTTTTAAAGTTAAAAGGAAGGAGATCCAGGAAAGTTGGGTGCCCACAGAATTTAAAGACAGTGATACCCAAATAGAAAAGCAAGTTGAGTCCAGTGCACTGGTCATTACACAGAGTGTCCAATCTTTACCAAGATTGGTAAAGAACCACCTTGGTAAAGAACCACCTTGGTAAAGAACCATCTTGGTAAAGAACCACCATCATAACTAAAATTATTTACTCCTCAGAGTTAATAAAATGACCTATAGGCAGATATTAAATTTGTTATATTTATGCAGTTATTCTATAATTTTTCACATTAGTAAAGTATGAATTTTGTTTTGTTTTGTTATGATCTTACAAGGGAATGTTGCTTTGGTCAGGTTGTTACAACAGGGAGAATCCACAAGGGAATGCCCCCCTGGATATAAGCAATGAAGAGAGTTCATAGAGGAAAGAAATGAGAGGCAGAGTATCAGTTCCAAACTTGAGGTTTCATCTCATAGAAAGGAATTGCTTTCCTTTGTGATTTGGTCCATCTTACTCCATTGCATCTTATAACCAGAATTGTTGATTTAAAGAAGGGATTTCAAGATGTGTATTAGTCTTTTGTTACCAGGAAGGATGTGGTCAGTATAAATTCAGAGTAGAACATTTTTACAACTCACTACAAATGACACATTTTCTGCAGCCTCAGAGATTTCCATATTAAATTCACAAAACGAGATTGATTAGAATGTTTAAAGCAGATGTTCAATAAAGTGTTATTCACAAAACTCCAAACCTTGGAGAACTCTTCACTACAGTCAACTCTTCGCCTCATTCCACTTGAGAAGTCAGCCTTGGTTTGCATAGTTGGTGCTCACAGTATTTGTCATTTCGGTGCTTTTTGTTCTTTTGTAGATGCATATTTCCATCTGGTATCAATTTTATTTTGCTTGAAGGACTTCTTTTAACATTTATTTATTATAGTGTGGGTCTGGTAAACATAAATTCTTTTCACCCTTTGTACTTCTGAAAAAGTCTATTTCATCTTCATATTTTGAAAGATCTTTCCTCTGAGTATAGGATTCTAGTTTTTCCTTTTGGAACATTAAAGATATTCTGCTGTCTTTTTGTTTGCATTGTTTCCAAGAATAAATCTGTTGAAACTCCTATTTATCCTTCTGTGTGTAATATGACTGGCTGCTTTTAAGATTTTCTCTTTACCACTGGTTTTGAGCAATTTAACTGTGACATGTTTTTATGTCATTTTCTTCATTTTCCATGTGCTTGTGGTTCATTGATTTTGAATCTGTGAGTTTATAGTTTTTATAAAATTTAAGCATTGTCTGGCTAATATTTCTTCAAATATTTTTGTTCCTCCTCCTCTCTTTGAAGACTCCAATATCTTATATATGTATATAAGACCCCTTATTTATGTGCACGTATATAAGGTGTTACAGTTCATTGATGCTTTTTAAATGCTTTTTGATTTTTGTGTTTCAATTTGCATAGTTTTCTGGTGTGTCTTCACATTCATGAATCATTTCTTCTGCAATGTCTAATCTGCCTTCAATCATATTCAGTGTATTTTGCATTTCAGACATTATCATTTTTGTCTCTATAAGTTCAACTTGAGTGTCTTAAAAAATATTTCCACATCTCTAGTGAATGTTTTGAGTATATGAAACCAAGTTATACTAGATTTCTTTGTCATTGTCTGCTAATGCTAATACCTATGTCAGTTCTTGGTTGGTTTTGACTGATATTTTTTTTTCCTCCTCATTACAAGCCATTATTTATCTGCTTCTGTGCATGTCTGGTAGTCTGATTGGGTGTCAGACACTGTGAATTTTATTCTGAGAGGTAAAATTCTTAAAATTTTATTAAATGCAAATTTTTTGTGTATTTTTTTTATATTTCTGTAACTATTCTTGAGCTTGTTTGGTAGTTATTTGGAAGCTGTTTGATTATCTTGGTCTTGTTTTTAAGATTTGTTGGAAGATGCTGAAGCAATGTTTAGTATAGGGCTATTCTCACTGCCAATGCAAGAGTCTTCTGAGCACTCTGTCCAATGAATTATGAGGTTTTCATGTCTTGTGTGAGTTAGGTACTGTTACCTTAAATGCATCACTCTGGTTCTTTCCCAGTTCTTGTGTAGTTACCAGACATTCACGCCCTGATGAGTACATTACTGAATACTCGAGGGGGACTTTCTGCAGATCTCTGTAACTCTGTCTTTGCTTATATCCTGTCTTGCACAGTCTAGCTGCTTTGGACTCCTTAGACTCTCAGCTCTATCTCCTCAACCCAGATTTTCTACCAGGTTCTGTCTTTCTTCTGCTTGCACCATGATCTATAAATTCTGTATAGGACAGTCATAGGATTCACCTTGTTTGATTCCTGTCACTCATTGATCATTGTTCTTCATTACCTAGTGCTCATTGTTTCCTATATTTTGTCTAGTTATTTGGTTGTTTCTGATGAGAGGATAGGTCTGGTTCCTATTTATCTGCCTTGCTGAAAGCAAATCAAAAAGTAGCAGTTTTTAATGAAGCATTGCTACGCTATGTAATTATCAAAAATAAAATAAATAAAATAATCTTTATTTTGTATTTCTATGTTATTTTATTCTCTGACATATTTTTAGGTCTGTTGACCTAAATTCATAAATCTTGATTTTTGAAGGAAACATGAAACACAGCTACATCATCCTGCCACATATATTGTTTGTATTTTGGTTTTGAGTTTGTTGTTATTTTGAACTCTTTTCAGACAAAGTGATTTTATACTCAAAAATAATTTATAACCTATTGAGCTTTTCAAAAATACTTGCTTTGGTATGTAATGCCTACCAGGAAAACATGGTAAAAACTGTACAGAATATATTAGGATATAAATTAAGTTATGAGAAGTTTTAATATTACTCAAATGTAGATTTGTGGCATTGTAGAATGTCTTTAATTCAAGTGGAAAGGATATCTCCTACCTCTTGGAATTTTAAATGAGATATAAGTAGTCTTGAGCCTCTGCTGCACTGACACTTAGGTTGTTTTGTTTGGAGTTGCATACATTTAAATTATTTTGATTTATAAACCCTTTAAAAAACAGCCACTTGCAAAGTCCTTTGTTTGAGTGTGCCCAGTTAGTTTGCTTAGCTGAAAATAAAATTGTTTAGTATTTCTCAGGGTTAGTAGAAGTTTTAGCCTTCTGAAATTCCTTTTGGGGTTATTTTTCAAGAATTAATTTAACATGATCAGTGCTTATGATGAAAACATATTTTATTTCTAGATTTGGAATGAATACAGCAAAAATTCCAAAAAAGGTAAAAATGATGCAGTGTTATCTTAGAATGCTATTTATCATTTATATCACACACCAAAAACAAAACAAAACAAAACAAAACAAAACAAAACCATCCTTTTTAATGCTTTACTTCTTTTCATAGTATATTCCAAATGCTTTCCAGGGGGGAAATATGGAGACATCCTGAGACATAAAAGATGCTCTTTATATTTTCTTTATTACAGTTGAAAGGATATCTGGAGATCTTCTCCCTTTATATCCTCATTTAAAGATTTCAAAGTGATTTCAAGACAGTGTATCTTAAATAACATACATCCTTAACATGAAATAGGGTGGGAAAAGATTTTAGCTCTCTTTACATCATGCTCCCTTCATGCTTATCTAGGTAATAATAATAATAATAATAATAATAATAGTTATCCGGAATATATTGTCACATGGTCAAGTAGATGTATATCTGGCATTCTAAGCCAAATTCCAGGGCCATTATATAGACACAACTATGGCTCCTAAAGTAACTATTGTAAACATTTTCCAATGACGGGGCACCTGGATGGCTCAGTGGTTAAGCTTCTGACTGGATCACAGGTCAGGTCTTCATCTCAGGGTTGTAAGTTCACCTGCACTAGGGATCCACACTTGGTATGAAGCCTACCTAAAAAGAAAAAAGAAAACAAAATTTTTCCAATGTTAAAGCTATTTTAAACTTTATTTGTATCTTAATTTTTTCCAAGTGATGTACACTGTCAGTTTTCAGACTGCATTCTTAGACTTTGTGGTTGCCTTAGCAGTAATAATCAGAAGTGATGTATTTCTTGTCTTGAAGAATATGCTATGAGCATTTGCAGAAGGCATCATTAATATTGAAGTCAAATCATCAAAAGTGTGTTGTATCCTTTGACTCCCCCATCTATTTTTATTCATTAGTGTTGCATGGAGCTCTTTCTTCCTTACTAAGAAATTATATTTGAACACAGGTTTTAATAGCATCATCTATATCTCTGTCTCTTTATTGACATCTGTATCGGTAAGCTTTAATGCACTATACTGTACGTAAGAAATTGTCAATCAGTGAATTAAAATAATTTTGTTTAGTGTCATTCTAATAACAGAAGCCAACATACATTTTATTAACTTCCCACTTGAATATACCCACCAACAGTTAATTTTATGATCATGCAGTATTTATCACATATTAGGTTTGATGCATTGCATGTGCACACTGTGAAAATATATAAAATTTTAAACTTGTCATTTACGTTAAGGGAAATCATTTAAATAATATCAGTATGTTGTGTGTAAAGACCACGTTTTACATAAATTGAGCCTTCTTTTAGGAAACCTAAACTTTAGCATTTTATCCCTAAGTATATAGATGTCATTAATTCCTTCTTTGTGGCAATTAAAGCAAATGCATTTCAGAAGTATTGAAGAGGAAAGGAACATAATTTTACCCCTCTAATGTAATAGTATTCAGAATCATGATGGTCCTTCATAAAAATATGACAAAATTTAACCTGTTAAACTAGAGAACATTTATTTTATAAATGAATAAAATACATTGTTATCATTGTATACAGATTATAGCTTCCAGTTTGAGATACATCATAAGGAATGGTTATAGTTTCTTCTTTTTTATACCTGGGAAAAAGCTGTTTGTCACCAAGGATTTATTTTTGTAAACACTTGAAAGTTTGGCCAAGGTACACTGTTTGAATTGAATCTGTATGCATTTTATTTCTGTTACCTACTTCACAATCAAAAACAATATAAAGGAAAAAGTTATCCCTCTAGGTCTTAGTCTAGAAGTCACTTACGAGTATATTAGAATCCATAAAATTTTGTTATAATAATTAAATATGTAGTTGGAGTTGGAGTTCAGAACATAAAAAGAACAATGCGATAAATATCTCTTGTGAGAGTCTGTAGGAGTTAAAAAAAAACAATCTATATCTTCTTAGGAGCAAAACTCTTACGGGAATTTAAAGGAAACAAACAAACATATGGCATAGGATCTTTTTCTCCTTGTTCAAATAGGAGGCTGAGGAAGACTACAGTATTTCTCTGGAATATTGGATTCCCTATCATTGCACGATTACAAATAAATATTACAAACACTAATTATATAACTATACCAAGAGATATTGTCAGAAATTATTTTTATCATCTACTGCTGTTTACACTATCTATGCTACTACTATATTTCTGATTTATTTCCACACACAATACATAGAACACCTGTTATGCTTACACAGTAAGTAAAGTTGCTTTACTCAGTGACAAACTGTATTATTGATAGTTGTACAGATAAATGTAATAATTTATAAATCTGCCAGCTTTTATTTCTATAACACTTAACTCATTCAGGATCAAAAAGGGATGAAGTTTTCATATAAGAAAATGTGCTAGATATAGGCAGTCCTGATGACACATGACAGTTCGACTTGTGTTGATTTGTATTTTTGCTGTTCAGCCAACTATACACATACAGTCAACTCACTTCAGGGAGGCAACACGCACATTAAATTACATCAATCTACTCTGATGCTTACCGAAAAAGGCTCTCCCAACGCTTCCTCTCAGTCCTATCACAAAAGTAGTGTGACAGCATCCTTCACAACCTCTCTGCTTCATGGCTCTGTCTTTAACCCAAACGTAGGTCTGACCATATGTTTAAGCATGAACCTAGGTAACCTGAATGGGAAGAAGAAGGAAGGGAGGATAAAGACAGCTAATGGGAAAATTAGGAGTGATTGATACTTTATGGTCCCTAAAAGACATTTTGAAATGCTTTGAGCAATGGCAGCATCATTCAAGGGCCAGCAGCTTTGAAAAGATGTTGATGATTTACACATTTTAGTTCTCACTTTTTTTTTAAATAGTCTCATCTTTTTTATATTGACACCTACCTCCGGGTGACTAGAACTTGCTAAGTAAAAATAATTGTGTACTTTAAATAAATGAGAAAAATTGTGGATGATTGTCTTACCTATTTACCTCTACATAACTAAGATGGAAAAATCTATGTATTCCTAAACCTGTTTCTCCAGCATCCTTCCCAATGAAAAGACTATGACTTCACCTTCATCTGTTTAAATTTCAAGTGCGAGCAGGTGCAGAACATTCTAACCTACCCTATCAGCCTTCTCACGGACACTTCACTTCCCACACAAAGCACATGAGAATGCAGTCCCCTTCTTTGCCATGGCCACAGCATAAAGCCTGTACTCCACTCTACAAGCTGGGTTTGCTTCCTTTCCCTTCCCACACCATCTTTTAAAATTAAAACTATTGGTTACTGAGGAGGTTTCCTCTTTACCAAAGCAAATTTTCCTGATTAATGCATCCTTATTCCTGCTGCAGTCCAGAATTAAAACCTGACTGGGAGCCAGAAATCTGTACTTTATTCCATTTGATCCTTTATAATAGCTGCAAGAAAGAAAGAATTGTGATGACAGTACTCCACTTTTATTCAGTCAACTATTAGCCGTGTGGCCAAAGTGGAACATGTTGGATTTTATGGAATAAGACTCATAGCAGCATGAATCTGTGGGTTCTAACTTTCTCCAAGATAACACTCCATTCATGTTGTTATCTTCAGGAGAGAAGACTCAGCATCACATGACTGAAACTAAGAAGGGGGTGGGAATAACCATTGATTTACTCTAACAATGATTCTCTACCAGGTAAGCAGCACATTTTAAAATAAGGAAAAATACCCAATGACCTAAAAACCCATAATTAGGAAACAGGCAGTAGTGCTGATAGGGGCAATTTAGGATGACCTTAAAGAGCCATGTGCTCTATAAAAGGTGTGCATATTAATGTTTTAAAATGCATTCACCTCAGCCTTGTTCAGAATAGCTGAAAATAACTTTAATGTCTAACAATATCAATAGGGCCACTGGTTACATAACTTACGTGATACCCATAAGGTGGGGAATTCCACAGTCATTAAAATAATTTCCCATTTTCTGATTTCAGTGCTCTTGGATTTTTATACCATTGATTTTTTTTTTTTAACTCAGGTTGTAGGACCTTGTGATTTAAACAGCCCTCTGAGGGTTTTGGGTTTTTTTTTAGCTATTTCCCAGATAACTTTCCAAATACCACCTTAAGACAAAAGCAAGTCATTATTCTAGGCAGTCAAAGTAATATTTCATTTTTTATTCTGAGGACTGAGAATCCATATACTGCTAGCTGGGTTCTATATTATATTTTAACTCTGGTCTGCCATTTTATTCTGGCTTGAGTGATAACATGACATTTTGGATGTTTTCCAAAGAAATGGCTTTGGGAAATCTTTATTAACTTATTTATCTCAACATAGGTAAGCAGAAAACTCTTTCTACACAAATTAAATATAGTAATAAAATTTTCTCAAACTTTTCTCTCCTATCAGATCTTGAAAATTATTCTTACGCTATGGATTCGTACGGACTATGAGCAGGGAAAAGGAACTCAATGCAAAAGATAACTAATGCTTCTGCTTACTAAAAGATTTCAATTCATAAAATTATGACAGTATATCAGAGAACAATAGATAAATCTTTCAAAGGTAGCATAAGTATTCTGAAAATCACCACAAATTTGCCTTTAAGGTGCCATATTAAGATACTTTCAAAGACAAACAGAACCAAAAATTTTGACATTGATAAAAATAGACTTTCACTCAATTTGTTGCAATGAAATAAGGCTAAAAATTGTATTAAAATGCATACATCAGCTTGATGTTGAAACAGCTCTTTATTAAGCTAATTTTTCTTTGAAAAGACCAAACTAGATACTTCATTTTGGCATGTAGAAATTTTTGTGATTATAATCACTAAATGCATAGGTTGCCTTTTTGTATCAAAAGGATTAAAAAGGTTTTGCTAGAAGCAAGGAATGACTGTGGGATTATAGAGAAAATTTTATAAGTCTTATTTCTGCAAAAACGAAATAATAAAAATTTGCTAATTGTCCCTATATTGTTATTGTATTCAGAATTTAGCAATAAAAGGAGACTGATTTCATTCATCTATACTTTCACCTCTCATGTATCAAGTCTCAGTGCCAATCACTGTTGTAGATACTGGAAGTTCAAAGGTCTGACACTAAACACTCAAGCAAACCCATAAATATCTTCAGGTGTTTAAAAATAGAATGTCAAAAGTGAAATTATAGAGGTATATCATAACATAGGGGAATGTGAGAAACTTATTCACTGTATTTGCAAGAGAGCAAACAATTTCATAGTGATGGTAAACCCTTGTTCTTGGCTTCAATAAACATAAATACTGCTGTAAAGAACCGTGAAGTGATTTATCCCATAAAATATTTCTAGAAAACCAGTGTTAGATGTTTAGAGAAAACTGGAGGGAATCTATCTCAGAGAAATACTGTTCAAATAAACATTTTTCCCCTGAAAATGAACAGTGGTAGGATTTGTAGCAGTGGTAGTTTTTATTGTATTATTCAATTAAGTGTAGTTTTGTTTTAAAACCAACACAGAGCTTTTGATGTGAAAACTAATATTAGCCAAGGAAGATCCTATGATTGGTTTTGTTAAGAACATTCATGTTTTTTTTAAGCAACAACTCTGAAGACTGTGAATAATAAATGATGCCAGAATCACTGTTGATTTTAGGTTTGGCTCCTTGGTTTCTCAGTAAAAATCCATCTACAAACCAAAGCTCTACATTTAGGTTTGTTTCATTCATATTTGTAGCTCATTTTTGAAGGTATTCGAGGTCCTGGCATAGAAGGTGACATTGCCATTGATGATGTATCAATTGCAGAAGGAGAATGTGCAAAACAAGACCTAACGACTAAGAGTAAGTGTCTATTCTTGGATTGGTTTGATGTAATGTTAAAGTAACATATTAACTGTTAATATCGTCTAATTTTTAAAACTCATTTATTTTTTAGTTTGTAAGTTTAGAAATTCCTTATATGTGAGACCCTAAAATTGTGAAGATATTTTGAAAACAAAGTATTAAATTTGAGGGTAGGCATATTAGACCTAAGATCAAAGTAATTTTGATTTAGGTCTATGTAAGGCAAGCACACCTTGATTTTTAATGAAGATTTTTAAAAATATTTAATTCATATTATTAATTTCAGAGGATTCTTTAACTTTTATTAAAACATTGGCTAATCTATATACTCAGCACACATTTACATAGCAATAGCTATTTTTATTGCCCCAGTTTATGAATGTATTTTCCAAGTCTGACTTTTGCAACCATTTTAACAGATTCACTACTGTGAAGAGCCTAAGTGTATACAATAAGTAACAGATCAGCCCATTTTTTCCTGCTATAAGTAACCTATGTGCATCACAATCTTGTTTAGTAATTTGGTTTCATTTTTTCACACATGAATATTTTAGTTTAATGATATATTCAAATTTTATTTTCTTGCCACAAATATGTTTTTGAATAAAGGAGATATAATGTAAAATATTATTAATATGTGTAATAAAAGATATAAATTTAAAAATTACAAATAATGCAGATAGCATCAGAATTATGTGTTAGGCAGCTTCTTAAAATCCTCATCTCCATATTATCCATGTGAATCTGAGAAAAACCATTTCTTTTAAAAATTCCTCCACTTGAAAAATTTTCATAGGGTCATCTGATCTTTAATTTTGTGATTATATAAAGGGGTATATCGATCAAGCTAAATTTAAACAAATAACTCATCAATTATTTAGTACACATAAAAGGAGCATGAAAGTCCATTTCGTAACATGTAGAGAAAATAGGAGTCTTTGTTAATTGCATATAGTTATTGAGAAATTGCATTAGTCTAGATGTTGAAAGTCAAATTTGTGCAACTACCCAGTGATTGCTCATATGAACTGAACTGACTCCATTTTTAAGCATTGTAAAGAGACAAAAACTAAGATTGTATACAACAATGAGCCACTTGGCTCATAGTTTTCACCTTCTTGTCATTATACTTAGTATTTCAAGTAATAAATTTAGTAAAAATTTTTTCCCATGTCTGGCTAATTTCACTTTAAAAAACCAGTAGCACTACCCAAATGAAGTAGGTTTGTCAAATATGCATTCTCCTTAGAGGAGGAGAATGGGATTTCTTTTGCATTTCATAACATGAGCCAGTCATAGTAACATCATATTAACTGAAGATAGTTACCATATTACATAGGAATCTTACAGTTAGATAATTTAATCACTGAACCCTATTACAAATTAAATTCAGGAAATTGAATTAAACTCTCCAAATGAGGAAAGCAAGAGAACTCCCTCATGGAGAAAACACAAGTGGTGACAGTTGCCACAGTAAAATGACAAGGATAACCCATAGGGACTTTATTGTTACATATTAGTATACTTTCATAATCAGTTTTCTTCTCTTCTAAATTGAGAGAAATGTGTGTCTGTTTTAAATAAAATCTGTCTGTACTGGAGTTATTTCTATTTAGCCTCTGGAAATCAGAGGAAATAGCCCCAATGAACAAAAACATTCTCTTTGGTATGAGAAAGTATTCTGTTACACTAGTGTACATTTAACTATCATTTATTAAGCTCATTTTGACAAGTAGTATTTGGTGAATATCGTTAATTTCTTAGTACACACCAATTTGGCGGCCCAAAGCTTCTTCCTAACTGCTCAGGTTCCCAACCCTTCTCAGTCAGTATATGGTACCACAATATCAAAAGCTAAGGTTTTGCCTTCTCTTCAAAACCCAGGTCTCACCTAGGTGAGATCCATGTTATAACTTAAGCTAGGTTCATGAATTACCAGGCTTGCCTATGTTAGCCCTCCTAGGTAAGGCATACATTCTGAGAGGTGTCACCTGGACATGGAATTCTACTTGAAACTCCAATTATGGTAGCAGTCTTACAGCAGATTGTTGGGAAATTTTTTTTTTCAGTTAGAATGTGCTTCATAGTGCTTCTAAAACTCACACTAAACAGAAAATTATTTACCCAATTTATAGATATTGGGCTGATCTAAGCACATATAATCCAGTTTGCCGTAGTTAAATTTCTACCCATAAAAACCCCTTCCTAGTTTTCATAAAAAGTACTTTTTCTCTGTCTTTAATCATAACCATTTCTGGAAGCTCGGGGTGGGGGGAGAATGAAAACTGACCTCTTAGGATTTCTTAGAATTTTCTCTGTGCACAGGCTTTCACATGGCTAGCAAAATGCTGAGGTTGAGCCCAACCACACACTTACACAAATATCTTCTGAACAAATTTTCATAGCATAGCATATCAGCTTCAAACATTTTTCTTTTATCAAATTTCTAATCACATATTTAATTTATTTTCTTATTTTCCTGTCTTGGAAATAGACTGATCAATAAAACAAACCAAAAAAGTATTTTGTAAAAATGTTTTCCATATGCTAATATTGCTTATTAGGTCACCACAGTTGTATCGATAGCTACATGGAGTATTTATTCTCTATTTTTGTTTGTTTCTTGGCATTATCTCTCTTGTCTTTAGATTCTGTTGATGGTGCTGTTGGAATTTTAGTACATCTATGGCTTTTCCCGGTCATCGTCCTCATCTCTATCTTAAGTCCTCGAAGGTGACCTTATCCTGGCAGAGGCTATAAAAGATTCACCAGGCACTGGCATGAAGAAAGAGTCTTTGTAAATGGACATTGAAAAAACAAACTACCAAAGATTCCTCCACTGACTACTGACTCAAACATAAAATAATAAAAACGAATTTTTTAAAGCACTGGGGATAAAAAAGACATCATGGAAGTATAACTTATTCCAAACTACATATAAAAGATAATCTTGACCTGAGTAGAGAAGAGACCTTCAGGTGCTTTTGTGGCTAAAAAGATTACAGCATCATCTGGTCATCTGGTTGAACTCTGGAAAAAAAAAAAAAAAAAAAAGCTATAGAAATCCTTGTCAAAGCACAAAGTCATGGCTGGTTTTGTTTCAAATGAATAGTTTGCTTGTTACCATGGAAACCTAATGGCCTGCCAACAAAAACCTCACTGTAAACAGGGTACGTGAAAAGCTGGCATTTATTTTCCTTTCAAGAAGGTTTTACATAGAGAATTAAATAAATGTAGGCCCTTTTACCTTTGGTTGTTACCCTTCCTTGAAAATAACCCGAACTCAGAATTATTTAAAACATTCATGCTCCTCCCCACCTGTCCCCATCCCACCTTTCTTGTTATTATTTGTTTTCCTCCCATGGCTAAGCTAGATAACTGTATGCTGTCTCTTTTTGCATGCATTACTATCCAGGATGGTAAACCTAGGCTTACATATTACACAGGCTTATCGGAGTTTGCTCGCGGCCACTTGAACACCCAAACTAAGTCATCTGTTCCAATGAAGAAACCAAACCACCATCTTTTATAAATTGCCATGGAAACCAAGTGCCTTCAATGAAACAAGCCTGAATAATTTTCAACTCAGAAGCTTGCACAGCTAAGAGTGGTTTGTGTAAAACTATTTTGTAAACAAACTACAGAGCCTAAACGTGCAAATTATAGGCAAGACAGCAAAAGCCGCTTCTGAAGAAGAAAGGACCGAAGCTACTGCGTAAGCCCATGCAGACAAAACACTTGTTGGACCTCCTAGACAGCCATGGCCATTCGGCTTAATTGTCCATCAGAAAATAACTTCCATTGAGACCACACATGGGAGCAACACTTTTTTCTTCCAGGTTATTAAATGGGTCAACCAGAGCAAAAGGTTGTTAAAATAATGCTTAGCGCAGAAGGTGGTAAAACACAAGAGTGATTTTTTTACTCTGACCTCCATTTGAAATGAAATTGGCCCTAGCTTTAGAGGGAGCAAAGAAAATGTTTGTGATTGCAGTGCGTACAAACTCTACAGCGGAACTGGGCCTGAAAAATCTGGCTTTATTCTAAACACTGAGGGTAATATGCCTCTGCCCTTTAGTCAGACTCTGTGCAAATTGTGAAATATTATTTTATTATTTTACCGAGATTAAAAACACTTTTACAAAAAAACAAAAACCTGTAAAAATGATTTTGAGCTACCTGAGGACAAATCATACCTTTAACCAGCCAGTTTTCCAATGCATTGTAAATTTCACTTAAACCTGTTGGTTATGAAAATTTGAAGATCTTTTTCCTTAAATTATCTCAGCTTTTAACTTCATTTAAAAAGACTTTTGTCTAAAGAAGAATATTATTATTATTATATGTTCTTTCAACACCCCAGGATTAAAAAAAAACTGATTATGCAAGTAATTGGAAAATAAGTATTAAATTATAACATTTGCAAATATTAATATAAAAAGCACAACAAAATGTAGTGGAAAAATGATAAAGCTTGGTTTTTAAAAGAAAAAAATTCTGTAGAAATGTTTGTGCAAATTCAGTAATTCAACTTAAAAGATAATTTTACAGCTATGTTCAATAAAGCCTCTTTCCAGGTAAGGTATGCAAAGCGGTATGTGTGTTTGTTGAGCAATGTTTACTTGTCACCAAAATGAGACTAGCTATATATACAAGTTATCAGTTATGATACCATGGGGTAAACCTTCAGAGCTTCAGACACCTTAATGTTGGCAGGAAAGCATTTAATAGGAACCCTTGATGCACTCTTCCATATTTTTCATACATGTAAAATAAAAGTCAAACTTATGAAAGTAAAATACGAACTTGGAATTTAATGTGTATTTTCATAGTGAAAGAGGGGACCAGAGCTAGGTAGTGATAGAATCAAGCTAAAGCCAAGTCCTTTAAATTAAACAGAATTAACTAAGAAGCTTTATAACTTACTTGAACAAATCAGGCATATTGAAAATTTTCACAATTACAGTCAACCAACTGTTTTATCAAACCAAAGAGATTAAAGTAAACAATATTTGGGGCATGTTTGACTAACTCTCCTCACCTTGACTTCCATTTTGTGTGGCAACTCACCACTTCCTTCCACTATCCCATATTAGTGGATCATCCTTTCTAATTGATGTTTTGCACACCCATTGCTGATATTATTAAAAAATTGTTTTACATCTAAAGAGAGGCTTAGCTCATTGCTGCCTTCTTCCTTTATCTTGAATTTGATTTGAGTGAGACTTTTGAAAAAAACTAAAAAAAAAATCTATATTCAGAATATTTGGATATACATGTGTCCTTTCCAGGAAAACAATCAAGTCTACTTTTCTCCTTATTAACTGCACAAAGAAATTGCTGTAAGTGCAAGTTTTCAGTCCTTTTACAACGTACTCATAAAATACTAAAGTCTTTTTATAACCTTTCACATAGCTGCAGAAGTCCATGAGAACTGGCTGGTACTTCAAAAATTAATTTTGATTAATTTTTTGAGAAAATGCAGATGAGTGCCAGGAACAAAGGGGCAAGCAAAAGAACTGAAAAACAATCAGATTTATTGATATGGTAATAAATTAGAATATACATCACAAGTGGGTTCTGGATCATTTCTGTAAAACACCAAACTTAGAATTCGAATCAATGTTTTTCACTTCCCATCAAATGTTCAGTTGAAAGAAAATGAATAAAAATGCAGGAAATTTTAAAAGGTTGGGATAAGTCAAGTGTAAATTGTATTAAGTAATCTCTTGTTTAACATCAGTAATAATAATGATGACTTTAAACCACTTACCTGTTTATCAACTGCCTATCTTTTCCTAATATTTTTTTGTATTTATTATGAGTTAAACTCACCAGTATATTTCCCCTTTTCCTTTTTGATAACATATTTTAAGTGTAATTTATGTCAATTTTTTGTTGTCGTACTTTATAGGAAGGCGTCAGGCAATAGAGCTTTTAATTTTCTGGAAGAAAGATTACACCACGTAATGTCCAGGTCATTAATAGATCCGATTAGTTAGGAGCTAACTCTGTTTCCTTAGTTCAAACATGCTTGTTCCTCCACATTTAACAACATGTCTGCAACTGGGCCTATTTTAGTTACAATTGGTAGTATTTCTGTGTAGTGATATATAAAATAAAAGCGCATATTAAAACTGATAACATCTTAGATATGTTGAGATTCACCAAATTCACTAAATCTTCCAGAAGTGCCAAATCATGCCCAATATTTATTCCTTTCCAACAAACCCAAAAGTGAGAAAAAGATACCCTGTCATATTTGTAGGGTTTATATTATTCATTGCCTATGCATTAAAAATGTCATAACTTTTATTTTGTGCTTTAAAAAATTCTGAGTCTTCTCTTACCTCTAGTATACACATACCTAGCCGTGCTGTGTTTTTCTTTTTGCCTGCTACCTATTTTTGTTAGTTCCATGATGAATTATAACATGCTGTGTATCCCTGGTTTGAAATGTTTTCTTGTTTTGTGTGATTCATAGTACTTAGTAAGTTAGAAGTTTGGCCTGCCATTAAATTTTCTTTTAGAGACCTGAAAGATGCATGGTGCACTACAATGTCATACAATAGGCTAAACTAATGGGACTTCATTTTACATATATCACAGAATTGACTTTGGCAATGAATTATGATAACTACAATAATCAGAATTACAAACCAGCTAGTCAGTCAGTTACATTATATTACAAATAATAAAATCCCACTCTTTTATATTTTAAAATATGGCAAAATATGAATGACAACTGTACTAACTTTTCACCAAACATGCATTTTTATTTTAAGACTTTGTAATAAACTTATCTGTCAAAATGCATCATTGGAAAACAATTAATTAAGTTCTATGCTTAAGACTGTATGAAACTGGTTGTGATATTTTTCATGACCTATTTTGTTTTGATTAGGGATTTGAAAGATGGTGACCAACTAATATGATTTTGATAGAGTGGTTTTCAAAGGATTCTTTTGAATGCAGTTTCTTTAACAAAACAAAAAAACTTTTTTTTTTTTTAACATGCCTTTCAAAGATCAGGGCCTCACAACAGCATTTAAACTGGAAAAAAATTTACTGAAAACTCATTTCCTTTTTGGTTGATGACTATTTCTTACAAATTGTCTCACCTGTGTCTCAACAAAGCAGAAGGTTTATACTCTTCTTGCAACTGGGTAGTTGGTATCAATGAGGAGTTATTGCATTTTCTGTGAAAACAATAAAATCATAGGGTTCAATCCCAAGCTATTTCCTTTCCTCCAGTGTTCCTTTTGTGTCTAACCAGTTTAATCAGTTTTCTTAGTGCTTATTGTTTAAAAGCAGTCTCTGGCACTTTTTACTTCAACATAGGAGAAAAGCTACCACGAACAGACAGAACTTTTTTCAAATCTGGTATTAAAAAGCTCTTTGCTGAGTATCCATAATATTTATAAATATATGTTATTACATAGCAAAAGTAGGACTCAAAGGCTTGAGATTGTAATGGGAAATATGTCCATTCAGAATCAGTCAGTCATATGTGGATGTCTGCTTAGAAACAGAACTGAAGAGTTAGGGAGAGAGAACTATTCCACATATTTCCATATGGATCACTTTATTGCCATTTTAGAATAAAGTTTAATAAAATATGAGTCGTGATTTTACTATCCTGAACCCACACTAAGTATATTGAAATTAAGGAATTGGAATTCAAAATTTTGAGTAGGGTAGAGGTTAAACTCTGGGTAAAAAAAGAAATCGTTTTCTCAAGGGAATATTTACAACTGATTGAATTTAATTTCAATTGTTCTAATTTTCCATGGGTTGAGCTAAAAAATATTCTTATTTTTCAATCAAATGATGGTAAATTCTATGAATTAGGGATTAGCTTGTTAGTTTCAGTTTGTTTTCATATGGCTCTTGTTATCCTGGATTTCTAGGATATCACTTTTATTTCTTGAATCTCATCAGTATATTTAAATGTATAAGTTTAATTAAGTATACGTTGTATTGAATTTACATTGAATATTAGTTACATTTTAGATCTCAAATTTAGAATTAACTTACTTTTTCTTTTGATATTTTACTTCTGCTAGTTTCAGATAGCTGTATGTTATTTTCCCTTGGATTTTCTTTCAATAAATGCAATTATGTTAAATGCTCTATTAGTGTTTGGGGGAAATTTCTGCTGTCAATAAGCACTTAAGTTAGAAAAAAAGCTATTTAGAATGGCAATTATATTTTCAAATTAAGGTGAAAATGCCATCATTTCTCTCACTATTAAAAATCTTTTATAGACTCAACACTGCAATGAAGCACAATTAGCCCATTAAAGATATGTGTTGAGTTTTACATACTTTGTGAAAGATCATTTATAAGATTGTGTTAAACAAGCAGGCACTAAAAAATACTCCTGAATGAACCGTGATTTAAGAATTATGGCTCAATTTAGTAACTCTGGGCTTGTGTATGATATGTAAAATACTGATTGAAGATTATAGCATGGATGTTATCCAAGTAGATAGTTTCAGTCACATATTTCATGGGGGGGCACTGTAGGCTAAATGTGGGTCTTCTGAGGGAAAAAAATAATAGTGCTTGACAATGATTTGAGTGAACCAAAGTATAAATGGAATCCTAACAATTAGCTTGCATAGCTTAACTTCCTATCTTTGGTATTATATTTCTAAGAATATCTGTGAAATTATAGAAAAGTGAATACAATTATTGTTAACAGACACACTAATTATGTTTAAAAACCAACCCTTAACTATGTATTAAAATACTGTTTATTCTTTATAGCTATTTAGTTTAATAGTCAAATTAAGGACCTTATCTATCTTTTGACTTCCTATAGTACCTACATTCCTTTAAAGTATTCTTTAGTTATCTGAATATCTGCTCCCCAACTGAAACTGTAACCTACCCCAGGGCAAAGACTGTGTCTTTTAACAAGAGTAAGTACTTTCAACTTATCTAGGTTCTGTAGAGGTTATTGAATTAATGGTTATTGAATTAATCTGTGATTTAGAGCTATATTTAAAATAGAACTTATTCAATGAACCTAGGAAATAAGCAGCAATGTCACCTTTCAGTGATAAAATCAATGAAATTTCACGGACAGAAGATGCCTCCTGCATGTGAGAAAAATGAGAAGTCAAGGCAACTGAAATAACAGCATAAGCATTTGCAACACAATTTCCTGGCACTTCTTAGTTTAACAGAAAGTGATTATATCTCTTCATAAAAGGGCATATGTTGTCAATGTTTTTGCAAACAAAATTACTATGTCGTTAAACTGAAGAAAATGAGATGAATTCTGCATGTTTTGTGTCAGATGCCATCATTATACATGAGACTAATACTACATGCATGTCTTCTTTCAACCAAAATGTATTAATTATAGAACATTATGCTTCATTTTCTATTACAGAGATCATGAGCTCTAGCTAAATTCAATCTTAGCTGCTTTCTGGGATTTATGGTGGAAGATATTGCTTGAGATCCAATTATCCACTAAACTTGAAATAAAGTATATTTAAACATGGAAATATTTTTAAGAATTACACAATAATTGAATTATAAAACAAAATTACTAAAATAGGAATATATTTATTTAGTTCTGGGAATACTTTATGTGGAATAAACTAGATTCTTTTGTATATGGAACAAAAAATGGTAAACATTAATTTTCAAATTTGGAAATTGTGTTGAACAGAGAGAACTACTAATTTTGTTATTTTCATTGTTTCTGTTTTGAAGTCTATGTTTTAATTTCCCAAATTGACACAACTCAACAGGCCAATAGGCCCAAAATAAAAGATGGTACAGTGTTAGTACATGGCAACTACACAAACATCGTTAAGTAAGTGAAACTATAAGTAGTATAGAGTCCGTTAATACTAGAGTTCTCTAAAATTTGCAGAGAACATTCTTATTAGCTCACAGTTTTCAAATATCTAACCAAATAGGCTGAAAATACGTTGACCTACCAGATGAGGCTGAGGGACAACAAGGGGAGGCATGCAAAGAGGAGAGGTAGGGGGTTTCAAAGACTATATTCATTTCACAATTTTCCTGAGGACAGGTCCAGATTACATACCCAGTACATAAAATACAGACAGAATGAAAGGAATGTCAGTCTGTCAGTTACACACGAAGGCTCAAAGAACAGAATGATAAAGCTTCTAGGACAGAAATATAAAGAGGTCACTTAAGAGGGGTACAATGTGAATAGATCAGGAGAATGCATTGAAAAATGAATCTAATCAGAGCATTCACATTAACATAAAGGAGAGAAAAATAAGATGACATAACCAAATGCATCTGGTAGAGAGACAATCTAAAAAATGAAAATAAAATATTTTGATGAGGTAAATTTGAAAAGGAACTGCAATAAATATATATGCAAATATTTTACCACACACTCGTCTTGCTTTGTCTTTTTTATTTTGCAGTGACTATGGTTACAACTTGGCTCCTCTGTCCAATTTCTCCTTCCTGGTTATGTGGATTCACAGTATGTAGATTAGTCTAGAGTTGAGAATCATAATGCCTACTGCACATGCGTCAGTTTGGCAATGAGCATTTTCAAATTATGTCCACTTTTTGTAATAATCTTACTTCAAGCCCATACATCCACATTCATAAATATACAGTGGTGGTATAATGATTTATCATTTTCAAAGTGTTTTCATTTCATCCGTTCTAGCCCATAATTGTTAGTGACTCACCATGGTATACATGAATCTTTGTATGATGGATGCCTTCCGGTCTTCTTTCCATCACCCTGTCTTTCATTGCATGTGGATGGTCACCCTTGCATAGTGTGACCCAGGACTGAAAAGAACAATGTTTAATAAACAATGTCTTTTGTATTTTATTAGCAATGAACCTCCACACTTTATCAAGTCTAAAATAACATTATTTTACATACCACTAGGAAGAAAAAACATTTTTATTGTGATTATAAGACACCATCATTTCTAACAGAAAGTCCTATTTCAGAGATGGTAAATTGCAAATCAAAAAAAAAATTAACCTTAAGATTGATGAAATATGGCATCATTTATAATTATACTAGATATTTCATTTGACCTTCACAGGAAATCTGCTCTGCATCTTGTAATGCAGTTGGACTCTGACTTTAATGTGAATCAAAATCTCCTAGAATGGTTGTTGAAAACACAGATTCTAGAATCTTGGCACCAGTGGTTTGTTTCAAAAGACTTTGAGGGAAGGGAGAAGGCATAGGTTTTTAACAAGCCACTTAAATAATGCTGATCTATTGATCAAAATAACCACAATTTGTTAAAGATCGGTGCATTGGAAAGTAACCAAGTTCAAAATCTGTTTTTTACCACTAGTAGCTGTGTGACCTTGCACAGATAGTTTAAAATCTCTGTGCCTGAGTGACCCTGGAGATAACATAGAAAGGTGTGGCATCAGATTGCCAGGGTTTTTCATTGCATAATCTCCCTCAGTTCTCTTAGCTTTAAAAGGGAGTACTGTGTTTTCTAATTAGTGAGCTAATATCTTTACAAAATGTGGAACATTACTAAGCACCACGTAAGTCTTTGCTCACCTATAAAAATGGGATGGTAATAATAGTACCCACCTCATAATGCCGTAATGATTCAATGAGGCAATGCAAATTAAGTATTTAGCAAAGAGTGAAAATTTTGTTTTGTTTTTTTAATGTACTCGTTTAATAAAGTAATAGATCTTTTAAAATAGATTCTTTAAAAATTCTTTGAATGGCTAACCCTTATTTCCTTTTCCTTGTTTCATCTTAAAGATAGACAAGGAAGAATTTTCTATAATATTTTAATTACTTAAATATTCTAATATTATTTATCTGATATGAAACGAAATAGCCCCCAAATGAAATAAGCTCTCTGGCATTACTTTAATACTGTAAATTGTTTTTGGAATAATCATGCTTATATTAGGATATAAAAAATTAAGTTAGAAACATTACACAAATGCTAGTGAGTAAGCACAAGGTTGATATTCTTCAAAAGTTACCACTGAGATTCATATATGTGTTTACATTCTAGACAGGAACGATGTGTGTTTTTTAAAAATAAACTTTTATTTTGAGATCATTATAAATTCACATGCAGTTGCAAGAGACAATATAGAGAGATTCTATATACCCTTGACCCAGTTTCCCTCACTAATTACATCTTATAGTTATATGTGTGTGTATTTAGTTCTATATATGTATTTAATGTTTATTTACTTTTGAGAGAGAGAGAGAGAGAGAGAAAGAGAGAAAGCCGGCAAAGGGCAGAGAGAGGGAGACACAGAATCCAAGCAGACTCTAGGCTCTGACCTATCAGCACAGAGCCCGAAGGGGGGCTCAAACTCACACACCATGGGATCATAACCTTAGCTGAAGTTGGACACGTCACAGACTGAGCCACACAGGCGCCCTAGTTCTATGTATTTTTATCATACCTGTCAGTTCATGTATCCACCACCAAAGTCAAAACCCACAGTCCAATCACCGTAAGAACACCTTTAGTGCTGTCTTCTATTTTACACATTTCACTCCTGCCTCCCTTCTTCTAACCCATCCTGTACTCCTGTCAACAACTAACCTGTTCTCCATTTCTACAATTTTGTCATTTCAAGAATGTTATAGAATGATATCATATGCTATATCAATTTAGGGACTGACTTTTTACACTCAGCATAATTCCCTGGAGATTTATTCAAGTTATATCATGTAACCAGTAATTTGTAACTTTTTATTGCAGAGTACAGTATTGTGGTGTATGGATGTACTACATTTTGTGTAACCATTCACCCACTGAAGGACATCTGAGCTGTTTCCAGTGTGGGGCCATTACAAATAAAGCTGCTATGAATGTTCATGTATACACTGTTGTGTGAACGTAAATTTCCATTTCCAAGATAAGTGTTAAATATTGTAAAAAAAGAAAAAAAAAAGACTGCCAAATTGTTTTCCAGAGTGGGTATATCATTTTTCACTCCCACCAGCAATGCATGAATGATCCAGTTTCTATGCATTCCCACCAACATTTGGTATTGTCACTATTTGTTTTTATCTTAACTATTCTGATAGGTGTGTAAAGTGTCATGAATTTAATTTTCATTTTCCTAATGACTAATGCAGTTGAATACCTTTTCATTTGCTATCTGAATATCTTCATCTGTGAAATGTCTAGCCATGCCCTTTGCTTGTTTTCTAATTGTATCTTTTGTTTTATTTTTGAGTTTAAAGAACTCTTTTTATATTTTACACATTAAATCATTTGCTGGATATATGTCTTTTAAGTAGCTTCTCTCAGTCTGTACTTGGACTTGTCACCCTCTTCACATGGTATTTTGCAGAGCAAAAGTTTATAGTTTTGATGAGGTAGGTCTAATTTATTATTTTTCCCTTGTAAGGATTATGCTTGTGATGTCAAGTTAAGAACTCTTTGTCTATCTAGCCCAAGTTACTAAAGCTTTTCTTTGATTCTTTTATATTCTTTTATAATCAATGTTGTCTTTAAGATGGAAAATTGGACAAATTTTAAGTCCTATTATAATTTTAGGTATATTTATTTTAGTTCAAAATACTGACATTTTCTCATAGCAATGAGAAGGTATAAAAAATAAATTAATGGTGCTAGCAATTTAACTGTTCTAGATGTTAAATCTAAATTTAGAATGTTACATTTAAAGTTAGATATATGATGTATGACCAGTCCATAAAAACCTTCATATAAGGAGAAGTTGCCTCTCTTCATTCCAAACAAACCCAAAGACTGCTGTCCTTAATTGTCATAATTGTCTTTAATTCCACTTATAGGAATTATCATGCAAAATTGGACAACCATGCAAATAATCATGTGTAAGAATATTATGGCAGTTTATAATGGTGAAAAAAATTGGAAACAATCTAAATGTCCACCAGTAGAGGAATGGTTGATGAAAGTATGGTTGTGCTCTTCCCATATCCACTCTAGCTTGAACACCACACTGCAGCCTAAAGACTGCCGATTGTGTGAGATTACCTCAGGACCTACCCATGCACTATAGCTCAAAAGTGCCAGCAATTAACATCCACCACAACCATCCTCCTGTCCTGCTGCACCAGCAGCTTTCAATGTACAATGCCCTGGGTTTCTAGCCTTGAAAAAGACTAACACTGAGATATCTGTTGTACAGACTCCCAGAGTTCCCCAAATAGGATCGAGTCAATCATCCACTGGGGTCCTTGGATTAAGAGCATATCCTTATTAGTTATCTTTCCTTCCCTTTATAACTTCCTCATAACTCCACTAGAATTTTCCAGTAATCATCATCCAGATAAGATTTTGTCCTAAAACTTTGTCTCAAAGATAAGGTTCTCTTTTCTGAGAGAACAAACTAAGACAATAGTTTAGTTATGGAAGAGAGAATCAAAAATCTATTTTTTAAATGGGCTTGAACTTTAACATATAAATATATCTACTACATACTGTTAGGTTAAATATTACATGTAGTCTGATATATTTATAAAAATATGTATATCTCAAACTGCTAACATTCTCCATGTCTGGTAGATATGATTTAGCAAAGTTTCCTTTTATACCTTATTTTTTGATCCTTAATTTTTTGGGCATTAAATGTATATAAACATTGTACACTGAAGAAAAAAACTCCTTGAAGAGAAAATAAATGGCTCAGTGTAGGGAAATTTTGAGATTTTATTGTTTAAAAGTGATTTTGTCTACATTTGGGTGGCCTAGAAATTAGAGCTTTAAGCATTTTAGATGGAGGCATAAGACAGCAAGGAGAACCCTATCTGCCGATGAGTCCTCAAAGAGGTGCAGTGAAAACAGGATAATTGTCAAGGGCAAAATATCAGTTAATGTTACCCATAGTCAGAGGTAACCAGATAAAGTTGTAGAATTAAAATAAGCTCTACTTAGCAACGTAAACTTAACTCAAAGTTCAGATTGGATATAGTAATTGGAAACAGCAAAAATCCTGTTTCTAAGTTAATGAAAATAACTCATTAATGATTCTTTAATTATGAATAACAATGAAAAGTCTACTTTTCAGAAGAAATAGGCAGAATTCCTGTTTTATGATATAATGGAGATGTTCCTCAAGACTGTTTTTCCACTTTTATCTCTTCCTTCCTATACACTAATAATTTGTTGATCTCAATTGTAGTCTCTCAACTGTATTTATTTATTCTGGAAAATAGTACACAGCATATGAGAGTAATCTCCATCACAATGAATGCATTTCTTTTCATCTTTTCTGGCCTGGTTAGCTCTGTTGATTTGAGTATGTGCTAATGAGGCGGGCCCTGAAGATTCAAACTCCATCCCAATTAGCTGTTCATAGAGAAGTAAATTCCATGGACACACACTGAAAGTATCAGCCAAGCATCTGATTAAGGCTTGTTAGTGGTCAGAAATAGAACTACAATTGTGTGACAAACTTGATGGTTTTCATTATCACAATTGAAGAAAAATTTTAAAACCTGCTTTTACATTGGTGCATTAATAGCTGCTTCTCCAATATTCCTGATATCTGTAATGGCAGCAACAATCAAAATAGAAGCCAGAAACCTGAGAATCAACCTTAATGCCTCCTTCAGTCTTTGTCCCTTATGTCCAATCCATCACCATATCTTGCTGATTTTTGTCTCTTGAGTATATCTGGAAACTATGTACTTGCCACCAGCCCTTATGTGACTACCCTAGAAAAAGTTACCATGAACTCTTGCTAGGATACTGCCTTAGCTGTTCACTGCACACTTCTACTTTCAATACTGCCATCCCCATTCTCCACCTGTAGCTTATATAATTATCTTAAAAAACATATACAAATATAACCTTACTCTCCTTCTTAAAGCCTTTTAATGGCTTCTCACTGCTTGCCAAATGAAGACTGAATTCCTTAAAGTTGCATAAGAAAACCTTCATGATCTGGCTTCTCTTACCAATCCAGCCTTATCTTGCTCACAAGATAATGACACTCCCCAGTACCTATCATATTACATAATCTGTAGTTGACACTTACCAAATTATGGTGAAGAATAAACAAGTCTCCTGCCACTCTCACTCTTGCTCATGTTGTTTCAGACACAGAGATTTTCTTCAGCTTTTCCAATGCTGCCTCCATACTCAGGGCCTGGGTGTCTGCTGTTCCTTGTCTCAAATAATCTAAGCCTTCCTTTCCTGTTGCCCAGTTGATTCGTGATCTTAGCTTATGCAGATGTTCCTCTGAGAAACTTTTCATCATTTAGATCAAATCGGTGTCTTCTATTATATGTTCTCTCTAATTTCCTTGAGAACATTTATCAAATTTTTAAGTATTTACATATTTGGTTATTATAGTTTCCCTTACTGCACTGTAAGCTCTATGAAACCAGAGGAAACATACTGACTTTGCTTACCAATTTTTTTAAGTTTTTTTTTTTTAATTCTCTTTTAGTTCTCTCATTTTTAAGAGAGAGATGAACAGAGTGCAAGCAGGGGAGGGTCAGAGACAGGGACACATAGAATCTGAAGCAGGATCCAGGCTCTGAGCTGTCAGCACAGAGCCTGAGCAGGGTTCCAGCTCACGAATTGTGAGATCATGACCTGAGCCAAAGTTGGATGTATAACCGAGCCACCCAGGCGCCCCACCAGTTGTTTTTTTCTTAATTCAGAGTAATGTGTCAAATATATTGTTAAACAACAGTGAATGACTATATTCCCTCCACTTTGATCCTGTATAAGCCAATCCAAAGACTTTCCCAAAGATTCATTCTCTTCAATTTATTATTTTTCATACTATCACATTTTTTTGAAATTACCAACTCCTTGAAATTACCAACATCGGTAAATGTTACCATATTCACCGTTTTTTTCTCATTGTTTTGGATACTATCTATTACCTCACATGCCACCTATCCTTCTGTCTTTACCTTTTTCCAATAGTCTAAGTGTTTTCTTCTTAGTTCCATCCCATCCACTACAAGAACTACCCTCTCATGGATGATGTTCGAATCGACCTCATTCTCCAGGCCTGCATCTTTTATATAGATTAAAGATTTATGCTGAATATTACTCTTTACACCCCAAATCAGTAGTCAACTTGCTCTTCATCCCTAAAAACCAAATTCTTCTCCTGGATTCTTTATCTTGTTAATTTCACCACCATTATGCTACCATTTTTCTAGTGAACTATTTCAACTATGCTCAAACCTGTTGAACTATCTTTGCCTCCATTTCCCTTGTGTTCTAAATGTAATCAGTTTTGCCTCCTCATTTCTGTCATTTTTAACCTTTTTAAATTCCATTCTGCTTCACAGAAATTAATATAAATTTTCTACTGTCTACACAATGTAATAGCATCCTAACTCATGTTGTTTCTCTTATGCCCTATTCCCAAATTTGCCCCTGCCAAATTGGTCTTCCTAAATAGGGTCCTACCCTCTTACAAGAATGTGGAGCTTTAAACATATTAGTCCCCTTCTCAGGGATTGTTAGTGTCTACCTTTTGCATACTGACTGAGGTACAAATGCCTAGCTAATACCCACAACTTTTCTTAAATATGTCTAATATACCTTGCCAGATCTCTGTACATTTCAATTTTACTGGAAAGCATAACTTGCCTGGAACATACTCATGTTTCTAAATTCTTTGAGCTTTACCTTACTATTTCACTTACTAAAATGAATTATGGTCTAGGGGCAGGGGATGAGAAAGGGGGAGTCCTACCGATTCTTGAACATTCATGTCGAATGCCATCTTTTTACCTGATACGCTTCTTGAAATTCATAACACCTTTTCACACCTCTTTTATGGAACAGATATTTTGCTTTATATTATAACCATTGGGTCCTTGTCTTGTTTCCTTAATAGAGACTGTAAGCTCCTTAAGAGCAGGTATTATTTCTTATTAATTTTATGTTCCCTGCAATGCCAATTTCAGAGATTGGCATATACTAGGTGCTCAATTAATATTTGTTGAATTAAACTAAATATGTAGGAAACCAAACTAATAAAAATGTATATATAGAGAAAAATATTCAAGAAATCACTGAAATTTGTACATCAGAATGTATAGAATAAAGAATTTATTGTTTCTGCTGTATCATTCGTTTTATTATAACATTTAATAATAATAATATTTATGTTTTTAGGATTTAATTATCTTCAAATTTTCTAATAAAAAAATTAATGTGATGTTCCCAAATGCTTTGTGAGATAGAATAGTCATATACTCATTCTATACATCTGAAAACTGCTGCATAAAGATTTTATAACTAACCTGTTGAAGATTACATGACTGATAACACAACCAGAATTAAAATCAGGGTCTTTTGACCTTTGTCATCCTAACATATTGTCTTCTAATCTCAGTATTATGTTTCTGCATATATAAAGTGAATTAACATATTAATGGAAGTTAAGGTAAAAGTCCTATTTTATATAAAGTTTAAATATGTATAGAATATATTTTTCTGGATATTCTGAAAGATGATGGGAAGTTTGAAAAACTCTTTAATACAAAAAGAAGGAATGCCAATAATTTCAATGTATTCATTATTTGCAAGTATGTATACATGCACACAATTGGATGTATATGTGTACACATGGGTATATCAGCATACATACATAACCATATCTGATTGAAAATGCTAGGCACATTATTGTCTCTCCCAACCTCATGATTTTAGAATAAGGATTTTACTGACTGTCTCTCAGAGGCCACACTGATCTCTTGGCAAGGAATCATTAATATTATATCATACATTATTTCAAAAGAGACAAAATTGGGAATGATTCTCATCAAAATGTAATCATATTCATTTTTGTTGAAATTATCTCTAAGAGACCAGCATAAAATAAGGCTCATACACTGCAACCGGTTCTATTATTTTACTTGTGTGTTATTTTATTTGTGTATGGGTACCTGAACATGAATAAAGCAGGTTCAGATCCTTTGTGACACTCTGAAATTCTGGAGCCAGGCTCCACTGTCAATTGTACAGGACCACATGTTTAAACTTCAATTGTCATCTTCATTCATCCTTAGCACTAATGTGGTCTCAACAGAGGAATTGGAAATGCCATGGTAGTAACATGAAATGTTCTGATATCAAAATACACATAAAATATTTTTCTCTGACACATTCACACTGAGAACCTGGTGTGACTAAGAGGTTTAAGTGCATGCAAGTGCACTGATGTTGCAGAAGAAATGGCATGATTTAGTACAAAGAAAGTCTATTTTTGTAATTTCTCCCCAGAAAAGAGCTTGAAAGTATTTCCACTGAGCTATATCAAAAAGAGATATCTAGAATGTTAAATCTATGCTGACAGTGAACAAAAATCAATTTCCTAAAGGTGAAATTTAAATAAGTCAAAGGTTTAAGGGAGATAAATGTTTATATTTATCATTAATCTAAGAAGAATGTCTTGTGTCTTCATAAAGGGTTTTCTAATATTGCTAAACCTATCCCTTCAAATGAATGTATTTCTATCTTTAAGAAGATTAGAAAAATATTGATTTTTGCAACTCGATAGGACAAGAGCAGTACCCTATATGAAATGCAATCCCTTCCTTTAGAGAGGAAAATGTGGTTCTAATGAATGCTGACAAGGGCAACATTTCAGCCTTTTTAAGTAGTTTTAATAATAAAATTTGATTTGTTACATTTCTCAGAAAAAAAACTTTACATTTGGATTCCTTTTTTGTACATTGTGAGTTGGTTGGGTCTATTATTGAGGGGGAGGGGGAGGCAGATGGACTGCCTTTATTAACTAAAGTGTAAGCTTTACAGCTTACTCATGTTGAGCTTGTAACTATTCTTATGCTTCCTTTTCACTTGCGATTGATTCCTTCAAGCATGCATTAATTCAACAGATCTATGGAACATGCTATGATGAGCCAGGCACGGTATTAAGGACTGGGAATGCAGTGTGAACAACACGGATGACACTGCCTCTTCTCAAGTTAATATCATTAATTTAAGTGGACCTTTCTTTTTTTTTTTTTAAAGGTTATCTAGTCTCAATCATCTGAGTGGGAAAAAGCACTAAACCTGAGTAAAAGATTTATATAAATGCTTACAGTAGCTCTATTCCATTCTCAGTAAATATCTTTTAAATATATCCCAACCACCTAGTATTTCTTCATATTGATTCCACTCTTGTTTCGCACTGCAAAACTTGTAGGGATAACATTGAAATATAGGATAATACTCTATTTCCACAGACAATAGTTAGAAAAGCTCAAAGGACCTAGCTCATTAACCCAACATACCATTAGGCTATGGAGCTGTAGTGGCCAAAATGGGGTCATCACAAAAGGAAGGAAGTATGTAGCTCTGAAGAAACATGCTGGAGCCTCTGTGAAGGTCAGATACTCAAAGAGCCCTCTCTTCTCTCAGTCTTGATATTTTGCAAACTTATTAGGAAAAATTATAAAGTAAATGTATTAAAAATTCTGAAGATGTAGTGACGTAAGCAAACTATCTTTTTGTAAAGTTAGTTCTGAATTGAAACTTATAATTTTTTTTTTTTTTTAAAAGGGGGATATACGTACCAGGGACTTAATGAAATCTGCAATGCTGTGCAGTCAATTGAAAAAGAAACTACATTGAAAGCCTTTGGTTAAATATGCCAGTTTCTAAAGAAGCTATTACTAGTCTGACTTTCCTCATCCTGAAGTAAAGTAATACTTATCTGATTAGCTATTGCAAGCCAACCCTCCAGAATTGAGTTGCAAGTATAAAGAAAGAATAACCTAGAAATTAAATCATTGGATTTGTAGGACATCCTATATTTTATTTCAAGTACTTCCGTGCCAAACTCTAAAAATTGCAATCAATTTCAATGACCGTGAAGCGATAGTTTTCATAGAGACATTATAGTCAAGGCTATTTAATTTCCATTTAATCAATGATTAAATTGTAAAAAAATGTTTCTGTTCAGAAATAATATGAAAGCCTTCTTTAGGATGATGGATGCATGTATGCATTTATCCATCATTTGTTTCACAACCACAACAAAATGAGTCATTTCAATGAGTCAGGCATTCATGAACGGGACAGACAAAAAGATCTACTCTTAGGGAGCTTCTAATATAGTGGAGTAGACACACACTCATAATCCCGCCATCACAAAAAACAACATAGCAACAACAAAATAACTACATTATATGTTAAACAGGACAAGTATTACAGAAAAAGTAAATACAACAGTGGAGAAGAAAGAGTTGGAATTTTAGAATGTTGATATCATTTTTTAAATAGGTTTGACATTGATTTAAGAAATAAATTGATAATGATTCATGACAAAGCAACAAAGAGAAAAAAAAATCCATTCTCTATCAAATCACCAAACAATGAAAATTACCTGAAAATTGATTTTTTTTTCTCTTTTCCCCCACAGTGGGTGGTAAGCAAAAGAAACCAAGAACTTCACGTGCCTAAAACTGACTAGAAATTAAATAGTTCTCTCAGGGCACTTGGGTGGCTCAGTTGCTTAAGCACCTGACACTGGATTTGAGCTCAGGTCATGATCTCATGGTTAGTGAGATCGAGCCCAGCACTGGGTTCTGTGCTGATAGTGCAGAGCCTGCTTGGGATTCTCGCTCTCCTTTTCTTTCTGCCTCTCTCTCTCTCTCTCTCAAAAATAAATAGACTTAAAAAAAGAAATTAAATAGTTCTCAAATGACTTGAAAAAGCTAGAACTTATTTTTAATAGAATTTTAAAAATATAAAATCTTGATATTAAAATTCATCCCTCAGATATGAAATCTTATATGCACCTATGAGTCTTGTACACATCTCTCCCTTCTGCTGTGTCATATTTTGTTTTAGAAGATGTATAAAAAGGGGCCATTTTCAGATAAGCTCTCACTTTTCGGCCATAGAAAATTCAGAGATACATTTAAGCCATATGAAACTTCTGATGTGTTAAACCACATTTACAGAGAAGAAAGAAAGCAAAACAAAAATGAAATTACTGACTACTTACGGTAAGTAGTGTAAACATTACATTTAATGTTTAAGTCACTAGCTTACACGTAGAGTGTTTGTATCTTGATAAATCTGCATTAGTTACTTGGAAATATAGCTCAACTAGTTGTCTTAACAACATATTGCATACCGGGGTGCCTGGGTGGCTCAGTCGGCTGGCCAGCCGTCTGACTTCAGCTCAGGTAATGAACTTATAGTCAGTGAGTTGGAGTCCCACATCAGGCTCTGTTGAAAGCTCGGAGCCTGCTTCACATTCTGTTTCTCCCTCTCTCTCTGCTCCTTCCCCTCTTGTGCTCTCTCAAAAGTGAATAAATGTTAAAAGAAATTTAAAAACAAAAAAAAAACACAACATGTTGCATACCAATTTGAAACTGGGTTTCTTAATGACTTTAAACCATCCTATAATGAGCAGGACACATATTGTAATTTTTCATATTGGTAGAATGAATATACACTTAGGTACACAATTTTTTTACAATCATTATGCAAATGCATACATTTTTCTCATTTTGAATATAGTAATCATGTTTAAAATTAGATTTCATTCAGGGCACTGATTTGCACAGAGGATGACTTAACAAAATTTAAAAAAAAATTTTTTTTCAACGTTTATTTATTTTTGGGACAGAGAGAGACAGAGCATGAACGGGGGAGGGGCAGAGAGAGAGGGAGACACAGAATCGGAAACAGGCTCCAGGCTCTGAGCCATCAGCCCAGAGCCTGACGCGGGGCTCGAACTCACGGACCGCGAGATCGTGACCTGGCTGAAGTCGGACGCTTAACCGACTGCACCACCCAGGCGCCCCTTAACAAATATTTTTAATAAATGATAATAAATATTTAGGAAATAACTTGCAGGTAATGAAGATTTTACATACTTTACTTAATATGCAATTTAATAATTATTATTATTAAATAATAACTGTGAATTAGATATTATTGCTATGTCCACTTTAAAATAAATTTGTTATATATTATGTCAGGTCACATAGTCTGGGCATGAAACTCACCTCTGCTATTAGTAGCTGTCTGATCCATTTTTTTACTTCTATATGCCTTAATTTTCCCATCTGTATAGTGGGGATAATAATAGTATCTATCTCATGACTAATATGAGAATTAAATAAATTAAAAGATGTGAAATTCTCTGAACAACGTATTTGCATACTAAGCACTCACTATATGTTAACTTCTATGGTGGTGGTGGTTAGTGTCATAGGTAAGAACCTGAAGCTTAAAGAAAATAAGATGGCATAACTAGAAACCAGCTGAAGACACAAAATCAACTCTCTTACCTTCAAATCTTTTACCTTTCCAAAGTTCTGTGTGACCCATTACAATTTGGATGATTGAAAAGTTGAGTTTGTCCAGATGTAGAAAAAATGTTTATAGGTGTATGTGTGTCATTGGGAAGCTCTGTAAAATTAAAAGTCTATTTCAGGGGTACCTGGGTGGCTCAATCAGTAAAGTGTCCAACTTCAGCTCAGGTCATGATCTCATGGCTTGTGAGTTTGAGACCCGTGTCGGGCTCTGTGCTGACAGCTCAGAGGCTGGAGCGTGCTTCAGATTCTGTGTCTCCTTCCCTCTCTGCCCCTCCTCTGCTTGTGCTCTCTCTCAAAGATAAATAAACATTAAAAAAATAACAATTTAAATTTAACAGTTAATTAAAAATAAAAGTCTATTTCAAAATTTAATTTTACTTGGGGCACCTGGGTGGCTCAGTTGATTGAGTATCTGACTCTTGGTTTCAGCTCAGGTCATAGTCTTGCAATTTGTAGGTTCCAGTTCCGTGTTGGGCTCTGTGTTGACAGTGTAGGGCCTGACTGGAATTCTCTCTCCTTCTCTTTCTGTCCCTCCCCCACTTGTGCTCTCTCTCACCTCTCTCTCAAAATAAACTATAAAAAAGCATTTAAATGTAATTTTACTTGAAATTTTTCTCATCTTTTGAGAAATTATTCTTTATCAATTTAATTTGCCTGTGCCTTTATTACATCATTGTTCCATCACCTTTGGTAAATTGGATTCAAGTATGTAATATTTTAATAGAACAGAATAAACGAAGAAACATCACTATATATTAAATTAGTCTTACATATTTTCTTCATTTGGGTAAATTAGAAATGAACTCTGAGACCTAGAAGCGGCTTGACATGAGTGTAATATACACTTTCCTTTGTGTACTTCTCTTTGATTTAATTTTTGGCACTATTTTGTGATGAGATGTATCCAAACAGAAGACAATACCAAGAACTCACCATTACTGACAAGCATTCTGACCTTCAAAGGGTGTGAGTGGAGTAAAGGAACACAGGACAACACACAACTCTATTTCCACTTTCCCATCTTTCTCTTCCACAAACTGACGGCATGACAAACCAGCTCCGATTCCTTCTTTGTCAATCTTCCTGACCACTTTTATTGACCTGGGTTATACTGAGTTCTGGTTCACAAAAGTAGACGATATACAACAGTTCTAGAAAAACAGTGGTCTAAATGCACAATGCCCACCCTGGGAAGGTACATGAACTTCTGAAGACTTTACATTTCTTTTCACTAGTGATATCTGACAGATGTCTACCTGTAAGATTACGCTGCAAAGTCTCACAAATTTATTTGATAGCTAAGGCTTCTACCTGAGTCCTCTTAAATGTGTAAAGTTTTGACTCTAAGTCTCTTTATTTTGTGAGGCCAATTTTTATTATACAGAAGCAATAGTATTTTATTAAAGTGTGGAAAATCAACTATGATTTATAAAAGTCACTACTTGAGGGGCACCTGGGTGGCTCAGTGAGTTATGACTCATGATCTCCTATTTCTTGAGCCTGAACCCCATATCAGGCTCCTCACTGCCAGTGTGGGATTCTCTCTCTCCCTCTCTCTTTGCCCCTCCCTTGTGTGCTCCCTCTCTCAAAATAAACTTAAAAAAATAAAAAATAAAAGATATTACTTGAAGATTTTAGTAAAATCTTCAAATGTAAATTAGATTTTATTACTTAATTTAATCTGACCAGTGTCTTTGGTTGTTGCCCCTACTGAGGGACATGAATGTGAGAAAGAAGGATCATAATTTTAAATCTATATGACAGATAGTTAGATGATAGAGAGATAAACAGATCTTGCCTTATTCTTTAAACTTTTCTCCAATCTATATTTCTAGACAAAGCATACAAAATTTTGGATAGATTTCAACTCCTGTCTTTCTTGTCTCATTTCCTCTCTATAATCGGTCAGCAAATTTACCAATTCATTGTTCTTTGCACACTTTTGCATTACTGATTTGTATACCCTTTCTTCTTCTGACTGTATAATTTTGTTCGTGACATTTTCCTTTCTATCTTTTCTTCCTGCACAAAATGGCTTCATGCATACTTTTACTTCAACATTTGTCTCAACTATTAGTTTTTCAAGTTGTCCTTCATTAAGTGTTGCCCACTAAAATCCCTTTTTTAGTTCATGTTTCCTTGGGCATGTTCTCTCACCACTCACAAGCATGCACAGTTTATATTATGTTGTCTTGTTCTAACTTGATCTTACTTTTAATTGATTTGAAGGTTGGCAAATTCTGGGCATGTCATGGCTTACTACAGTGGGCAAACGAAGCCTTAGAATTCTTTCTACACATCCTCTGATGCGAGTGGGCAGTGGCAAGGCTGATATTCTTGCTGAAAGCCAATCTAGCAACTCAAAATTAACCACTCTGTAAAGCCCAAGTCATATTTCCCTCTCCTGTGATACATCTCCTCAGCTAAGTGTCAACTTCCTTAGGGATCCCAAACTATAATGTGTATGAATGTAAACTGTTTTATAAATATCTCTTTAGACATCTTTTTTTCCCTCTTGAATGCAGACTCCTTTTTCAAATTCAGCCCCCAAAGCTTAAACAGCATCAGGTATATGTTGTTTAACAGTTGGTTGGTTGTTGGACTATAAAGTCTGTGGAATTAAAGCACAAATAAAGATCCCTCTGGCAAGAATATTAACTTGGTGACAAGCCCCAAAATCCTCAGTCAGAGTTCCTTGAGTTCTTCTGCCCAATACCAGTCTGAGATCAGGCTGAGTTTAGAATTAGCTGTTCTCCTTTCTATGGGAAAAACACTATAGAGCAGTACTCCTAAAACATATGAGAAAAAAATGAGGAAAAAGGCTACACATTTGGGAAAATATTGAGAACAAAGGAAAGGAAAAGAAAAAGTAGTCTATAGCATCCCAGAGAGAGGAACACACATGGAGAGATGCTTAGTCACATGGATGATAAAGCCTTGCAGATGCTGCTGAACTATCCTGGAACCCCAAATGTGGTAAAAAGCTCAGGAAGCCTGGCTGCAAGGCAGTCTCTGTGTTTCCATCAGGTCTTTATTGTCCTATTACAGCTCATATCCTTACAATAAACCATCCTTTATTTTTTTTTTATTTTTTTTTAACGTTTATTTATTTTTGAGACAGAGAGAGGCAGAGCATGAACAGGGGAGGAGCAGAGAGAGAGGGAGACACAGAATCTGAAACAGGCTCCAGGCTCTGAGCTGTCAGCACAGAGCCCGATGTGGGGCTCGAACTCACGGACCGTGAGATCATGACCTGAGCTGAAGTCGGACGCTTAACTGACCAAGCCACCCAGGCGCCCAACCATCCTTTAATTAAGGTATCCTTAGAGAATTTCAACTGCTCACCAGGCTGAGAAAAGTGTTAATTTATTTAATCATTTAATAAATAGAACTACATATTGTGTTGGGTTATGTAACGGTTGCTATAATGTGCATGATGTGTTTCTAATACCTGCCAGTTAGGTCATAATTACAATTTTATTCTCCTTGTTCAAAAATATAGTATCTAATGTTATATAGGCAGAGGATTAACAAGTTCTTTTTCAGTAAATTATGAGAGAGCCATTGATTTACTATTTTTATAACCCTCTTTCTCCAAAGACAACTTGAAGACCCTCTTTCTCCAAATGTGGTTTCTGATGGCCGCAACCATTTTTATTTATTGCTGATTTCCTCATTTAAGCAATTCTCAAAGTATTATTCAAAGATACCTTCATCAGAATCACATGGAGTGCTTGAAAAGATATGTATTTTGAGACTCTGTGCTGAACGAATCAGAAATTTAGGAAAATGGAACCTAGGAATTGCATTTAACAGACTCCCCAAGTGAAACTTACGCATATCACATTTTGCAAATTCTTACCTGAAGATATTGCCCACAATACTTTAAAAAGAGACAAGCAGAGTGACGCCTGGGTGGCTCAGTCAGTTTGAGCATCTGACTCTTGATTTTGGCTCAGGTCATGGTCTGAGGGTCGCGGGATGGAGCCTCATGTCAGGCTTCATGGTGAGCATGGAGTCTGCTTAAGATTCTCTCTCTCTCTCTCTCTCTTCTCTCTCTCTCTCTCTCTCCCCCTCTGCCTGTCTCTCTCACTCTGTAAACAAACAAACAAGCAAACAAATAAAAGACGAGCAGGGAAGCACTCAGTTGCTGGGCTGTACAGTACCATTTCAAACAAGATCACTTACTAACAAACACTGAGAGACATGACTGCCTGAGACTGTCTCTCCAGTTTAGGTCACAAAAGGTAGGGAAGTTAGATATCTGCTATTTCAAAGGTACGAGATTTGGGATATAAAAAGTAGATTATATTTCCAGAGCAGATTTACCTCACTCTACTCTAATGGGTCAAAGAGTGCCCACATAGTAGAACGCGATGTAGAGCCCCCAGATAGGAGTTAGTTGAACGATGTATCCCAAGACAAAAGTAATCACCAATGGGAGACTATTTATAAATGAATGTCTTCCCAGTAAGGTTTTTGCTTTTCTTATTGACTCTGTAAACCACAAGATAGATGAGAGATGATGACCATCTTAAAAAAAGACCACGACCTCACCACCCCCAATGTGTGACCGGCTGCCCATGTTATAAGTCAAGGAATCAGCTAAATTGCCATGGACACTCAAAATCAAACAGTCTCCTTTCCCTCTTCTTTCTTGTCCCATCTTCCCCTTGGAGTAAAGACATATGAGAGAGACAGTTAAGAGAAGCAGACCAAATTCACCTATCCCATGATATGAGCTACTGGGGCCTCACTGAAACTACAAAGGTAGAAAAGCAAGAGCTCTAAGTCCACTACAGAGCCTTGTTTTATGACACTAACGCTCTGCCCACTGTGCTAACAAGGTACCTTAGATCTGTGTTTCAAAATGTGTAGAATAGATTCTCACTAACTGAATCAAACTGATTCAAACTTAATAACCCAAGGTGAAAAGGAACATCTGGAAATAGAGTAAGATATCAAACAATAATCTTGATGCCCAGTAAAAATGGTAGTAATAGAACAAAGTGGAAAGCAACTATAAATAAAACCATTTTCTGTTTATACCTTAGATGAAACTCTTTACAGAGCACAGCAAAAAATTTACAGAAGCATACCATAAATGAAATGGCTTCATTATCAGGCTTAAAAGCTGACTCATGATCCATATAGGCTACCCTTAATGACAGCAGCATGATAGACACCATATCTCTAAGGGTAACAGCAGTTTCCAAGCAGTTCTAAGTCACCAATTAAACACAGCCCTCACCTCAATTCCCCTCAGGATTATAGAGGCTGGTTTACTTCTCACTGGCTAATTAAGAAGTGAATACCAGGAAATTAGGATGCCTGAAAACACATCCTGAATTCTGCTGAGCTTTTAGAATTGGGATGTGGAGGGTGAACTGGATCTTGTGTAACATTTGCTTACGCTTGGGAAAGTGCATGTCTTAAAGATGCTTATTCTCAAGATTGTTACATTGACAAAGGCAAATCACAACTGTAGTGAGAGATAATGGGTGGCTTTAAATGAGCCATAAAGCCAGTCTATTGACTAAAACTAATTACTTGGCACCAGTGGTTGCCTATGATAACAGAGTATTCATTGAGTACAACATAGAAAATTAGAATTATGTGATTACATCTTCAAATCAGGTAAGAAACTAACCATTGTTTTTCTATTAGAAAAACTGATACCCACTTTAACACTGTGGATTGAATAATAACTTATTAACCCCTTGCCAACCAAACTGTTAAATTCTTTACTGTGCCTATGATCCAAAAGACTACATGAGGCTTTTAAAGTAGTAATTTGGTTAAACATGAGAAGGACATGAAAATACAGCAATGGAATTCTAGAGTATATGTATGTGGTTTCTCTTAATGCAGGGAAGAATAAACTTTTAATTTTGAGAAGAACCAAAATCTTTGGCAGCACCTTGTGAAATATTCATTATTTAGTATTGGATGACAAAAGGGTTTATTATAAATTTAAGAGAGCCTATATAATTCTAATGGCTAACCAGGTAATTCTTTGGGCACAAATTCTTTCTTTATAATCATTACTATGAGAATCTGAAAGCAAATGTACTACTACCTCACTGGCAATTACAAGTGCCAAATTATTAAGTGCATTAACGATTTTAGGCAATTGGAGCCCCACTTAATGCACTGGAGTAGCAATTTACTAAATGGACTTGAGTGGCCTGACAAATCTAATGCACCCCACAAGGGTAAGCACTCAATCACTTTATTTCCATTAAGATCATCTCTATATTCAAGAAGAGCAGTATTTTGGGAGTTAAAAATTATCATTGAGAAATGAAAAAGAGAAAAATATACCATAACATGAGCAATTTAGGAGTTGCATTTTCTTGAGAAGTCAGAGATTTTAAAAGGCTCTTTTTAGAATATTAAAAATTTTTAAGTCAGTTGTGACAAATTATAGTCAACAAAGCAAAGATTCAGAGTAAAAACTATCTTGAAATCTTATCTGCAAATGATAAACACTGGAATGTGAAGTTGCTCAAAGGGGGAAAACAGTCTCCTATAAGTAAATAGCTAAACATTCAAGGTCATTCAATTAACAAGCAAACAAAACATTTGACCTTATGAACCTAACACAACAGTTAACTTTTGTAAAAACATGCAAAACACAAGACTGTAAATATAGTCTATGTATTGACTATTTAAGAAAGTTTTTTTCATTAATTTGGTTGGTTTTAATTTGTATTTCAGTTCAGACTTCAAAGAGAACACTGCATACAATCTCCCCTGAGTTGCTTTTCTAAGTGAAAGTAAGTTTACTCTAAGAATTCTTGATACAGAATCTTGCAACTAGCTATGTTTATGCAAATATTTTTTGAAATGCAGTTATAATTGATGAATGCCAATGGATACATTTAATAATCAAGTCTCTTGTATGAGTATTCCTTAGTTATGGTTGTACAAGTTCACCATATATTAAGTGAGGTCCAAAATGATTTCAAAAGTAGATTTTATCAATGCTTCATTTCATAGTGTGGAAAGTTTCTTGTGTTTTTGCTACACAATGTTGATCATAGGAAATAAGGACTCACATGGGGTATTTCAGGTAGTGAAGGATAAGAATAAGGACATACATGGGTACAAGAGACCCTGAATTTCACATACATCCAAGAGGAACTTACATGTGACTGAAAACTAGAATTCTTTTTGCATCCAAGGCTTTGGCAAGCCCCTGGCCAGCAGGACTTCAAGGCGTGCATAATAATGCTCCCCACTTACAGTGGCTCAACTCTTCTGTATGTTTCTATATGAACCTATCTGTGTCTCCTTCTGTTACCAGTTGGCTCCCTTATTCGTGCAACAAATACTTATGAAGTGTCTATTATATACCAGAATCTGTTCTTGGCATGTAGAAACATCAGTATAAAAGTATAAGAACATCAGTGAACCCAACAAATAAATACCTAGAGTTTCTGGAATGTCTATGTAGTTGCAGCAACACTGAGAATAAACAATAATTTTTAAAAATTAAATTATATAGCATATTAGAAGATGATACACATTATAGAAAAAGAAGAAACATACTATACATTTGGGCAAACCATTAAGAAAGCTTGGTGCTCATTCTTTTGGCATGGACGGGTAGTTCAAGCCACATAATCCCTGGCCTACATAAAGGAATCTTCACCTTGGCTCTACCCTTTAACCCCAATAAAAGCCAAGACTAGTCACCCCTTCTTGCTAACTCAAGCAATTTTTAGACATACTTGAGAGCCTTGTTTTGTTAGCAAACTCTATGTATCCTTTTAGTGTGTGTGTGTGTGTGTGTGTGTGTGTGTGTGTTGTCATCAGTCTTGACATCCTACCAATTTTGGATGGAGTTCCATCTCTCCTCAGAGGAGTGAACATGACACCATATGATCAACCAGGGACATGCTCAAATGTCTTACATTTATGACTCACTTTCCTTTTCACTTCAGGCAAATTAGGCATTCTAGGTCCTTATAAATATCTGTGATGTTTCTTCTAGGCTAGTAAACATGATCAGGACATTGCTTTGATTATATTTATAACTTAAATATATCCTATTAGACGTTATCTTCTACTCTTAAAACCATCTCAGATTATACTCGGTAAAGTTATCAAACCAATTTATTTAGAGAAGAGTACAGAATGTGCTAAAGAATGGAATACTTGCAATGGAAACTGTGCCCAAATACACACCCTTCTCTTAATAACTGCTAACATTTCAATGCCTTGCTTCCAAAGAAATATGAAAATTACCAGATATTTGTAAAGTCATTTTCTTTCCCACTTTTTTCTCAATCCCCTGACAGAGCAGACAAAACAAGAGGGATTTCTCAGATGCCTGATTAGAATCAAAGTTTTGTTTTGTTTTGTTGTTTGCTTTCTTTTCCCAGTGGTTGAGGGATGACACAACTTCCAAGAGAACTAATGCTGTCTCTTCAACATCCACCAAGCTAGAACAATTGGTCTTAAATTATCCCATGCATTTCAACATTCCAGATTGCCAAGGAGAAAACAGAATGCATAAGAATATTATATCAATCAACATTCACAACTTTAAAACATCACAACCATATGTGCAGGTCAATACCACTCAGCACACTACTAATGGAAAAATTTCATAGCAATATACAAACATAAATTATTATGAGTAGTAATTTTTGTTATTAATAAATATGTTATTAATAATTAGCTATCTGGAGATTTAAAAAAAAGAAGCTGAAGTGTCTATTCTTCCAAAGACTCAAATGAGCAAAAATTAGTTAAATTAAGCAAGCTGAAGTCATATATTTCAAAATACCACTTTAGGGGGTGCCTGGCTGGCGACTCTTGGGGTCATGAGGTCAAGCCTTACATTGGGCAGAGAGATTACTTTAAAAAATACCACCTGAAAAAAAAATACCACTTAGCAATCATTTTAGAAGTTATCCTATTTCCAGCATATATAATATTTGACATATTTTGAGGAACTGAGTCAGCTCTGTTTTAGGAAATACTGGATTTTATTTCTTTTTTTTTCATTGCTTCCCCAAACTGATAAGTTGGATTCTTAAAGACAAGCACATTATTCAAACTGTTTCTCATTTTTGACACGATGATACAATAAAAAAAAAAATCTTCCCTATCATTTATGATAAACGATCCTAACCACTTTTTTTTTATCCATGCCTATGGTAAAATAGAAAATACACATTTGGGGGCTGCCTGGATGACTCAGTTAGTTAAGCACCCAACTCGTGATTTTGGCTGGGTCATGATCTCACAGTTCCATGAGATCAAGCCCTCTGTCAGGCTCTAAGCTAGCAACCCAGAGCCTGCTTGGGATTCTCTCTCTCCCTTTCTCTCTGCCCTTCCTCCACTTATACTCACAACAGAAAGAAAAGAAAAGAAAAGAAAAGAAAAAGAAAAGAAAAGAAAAGAAAAGAAAAGAAAAGAAGAAAAGAAACAAAAGAAGGAAGGAAGGAAAGAAGGAAGGATGGAAGGAAGGAAAGAAGGAAGAAAATACATTTGGTCTTTGTCCCTGGCACAGAGCTCCTAAAACTCCTGAAATATCCTGAGTAATAAGACTGGCTTTGGTATGCTAATGAGATAAACTTAGTTGAGGGACTATCAGTAAACTGGGAATTCCTCAACCTGATGAAGGATGTCTATAAAAAACAAAAAAAAAAACAAAACCTCTACAGCTAACATTATATATAATAATGAAAGTCTATTTCTTCTAAAATAGTGAATAAGGAAGGGATGTCCAATCTCACCACTCCTATTCAACATTGTGCTAGAGATCCTAGCCTGTGCAACAAAGCAAGAAAAAGCAATAAAAGGTATAAGTTTGGAAAGGAAGATGTAAAAACTGTTTTTATTCACAGCAATATGATTGTCTACATAGAGAACCCCCCCAAAATATACAAAAATAGTTGTTAGAAATATATAATAATTCAATTATGTTTCTATATAATAACAATGAAAAACTGGAAATGGACATTTAAGAAACAGTAAGATTTATAATAGTACCAAAATATGAAATTTAGCTATAAATTTCACAGAAGATATCTATTTGCTGAAAAGTACAAAACACTGGTGAAAAAATTCCAAAAAGCTGAAATAAATGGAAATATTTTTAAGTTCAAGGATTGGAAGACAATATTTTGTAGATTTAAAAGTCCCAAAATTGATCTGTGGATTTAATGCATCCCAATAACAATCCCATAAGGATTTTTTTTAGTTGACAAGCATTTCTATAAATTACATGAAAAATACAAAAGAACTATAATTTTCAACACAATTTGAAAAATGAAGAGTAAAATTGGATAATACAGATCTTTCTTGACTTGTGATAGGGATACAACCCAATAAACCGATCACAAATTAACGAGAGTGTAAGTCTAAAATGTATGTAATACATCTAACCTACCAAACACCGTAACTTAGCCTAGCCAAAGTTAAATCTGCTCAGACACTTAAATTAGCCCATAGTTGGGCAAAACCATCTACTACAAATTGTTTTGCAATAAAATGTTGAATATTTCATATATTTTACTGAATACTATACTGAAAGTGAAAGTCAGAATGGTTGTCTGGGTACAGAATGGTAGTAAGTATATTGCTTGTTTACCCTGTGTTCACATGGCTGACTGATGGCTGTGACTGCCACTGCCCAGCATTACCTGAGTACAGTATCACATATTGCTAGTCCGGGAAAAGATCAAAATTCAATATTCAAAGTACAGTTTCTACTAAATGCATATCACTTTCGCACCACTGTAAAGTTGAGAAATCATAAGTTGAACCATCACAGGCTGAGGACCATCTGTACACAGTATTTGATTTCAAGGCAATGTTAATTAAAAGAGTGTAGTATGGTGAAAGCATGGGTACAGAGAAAATTGTAACAGAATAGAGTATTCAGATATATACCTACACATCTAAGGTCAATTAATTTTTGACAAAAATGACAAGGTAATTTAATGAAAAAAAGACAGATCTGTTTAGCATATGGTGCTGTTGCCTGATCATAAGTTATTTATAATACTATGGCATGCAAAATATTTCTTCCCTTTCTAAGTTTGCCAAAAGTCTCATCCCATAATATAGCCAGCAAAAAAATCCATAATCTTGCTTTCTGTATCAAATCCAGATGGACAGGACTCTCTCTATAATTAAGTTACTTAGATACAGCTACTAAAGTGTAACCTAAGATATAAAGAGATGTGCTGGCTCTCTACCCACACTCAACATACAGTTGTGGGACAGTTGTAGGACAGTTGTAGGACAAGGTTGCTACTAAAAACATCGTCTATCCATACTAATTCTGAAATCCATGTAAATAAATGTTAGAAGTTCCTCAATACCCATAAGCTTCTTTAAAATTCTACAGTTTGATTCAGAAGATCCATCAGATGATCCATTAAATTCTTCAGAGGGCCTTTTGTGTGAAGCACCACAATTGATGTTTCTGAGGCCCTAAAAAAGGCATTTTGCATTTATATTCTTGGTTTCATATGTAGACAATGATTTCCTTGCAGTGCCCTACATTTTGTCTTTCCTTGGAAGCTTTTGCTTAATTTTACCATTGTTTGTCTTCTGGAAAGCCTGAGAATTCTCAAAGCTATACTCCTGATCATTCACGGGGAACAGTCCCCCCATTGTTTGTTTCTTTCACATTTTACTGTAAGCAGCAAGACACCACCTAGGCTGTATGTCCATCATGTCAGCTAGCAACTTCCTTAGCAAGACCATTCAGTGCATTAAGTATATTTTATGATGCTCTCACCCATAACAAGTATCTGCTTCCCTTTGATTTTTAATAAGATTTTCTTCACTTTCTTTTAAATCCTCACCTATAGCCTCCTCAAAAGCCATGATACTTCTACAAAGGATAATCGACTATGATAGTTTTTCAAAATGTCTACAACATTTTTGACTGTCCTGCAACAAATCTAATTACTCTTTCCTTGAATAAAAACTTTTTTTTTTTAATGAATAGGAGGCAGTACAATTGATACGGCATGGTTTCTTGGGCCAGATTTTAAAGATCAGTGCAGTTTCTGCCCAGCTCTGTCTCAGGACTATCAACATTGGAATTCACTCACTGGTGTGGGGAAGCCCAAATCCCATGGAGAAGTTTCCAGTGGGTGTTTTAGTTTCCAGTCTCTGCTAAAGCTGCACCTGATAACCAACATCAACTGCCTTGCATGTGAATGAGAAAGACTTTGAGGAGACTCCAGCCCTGGCCACCATCTGACTGCAACCTATGAGAGGCTGTGAGCAAAAAACATCCACCTGTGTCATCATCCCCTTGAACCATAGAAATAGAAATGGAGGATTTTTATTATAGCAAATCTAAGTCTAGGATGGTTTGTTATGCAACAACGGATTAGAAAATCACTTAGTTCAAAAAATCAATTACTCCTATGCATGACATTAATAGAATAAAGGACTATGTTCATTTGAGTAGACAAAATGGTTCAAGATACAAACGAACCTAAAGCCAAAGAAAGAAGCTTATTTTCATGGGTTTTTTTCAATGGTATCTGGGAGAAAGGAGGCCTTTTATCATTGATCACAAAGCTGTGAGTATGTCATCCTAGAGTTGCAAAACTGAATGCATGTAGTTTTTGAAGAAATACAGTTAAAGAGAATACAGCCAGAATACAGATGGGTACAGAAATAAGAGCTAGAGAGACAGCTCTGAATGTATTTTAATCTGAAGTTCTGATCACCAGTGCTTTTCCTTTAATTTTCTTATGTGTACCAATAAACTATCTCCTTAATGTTTTTCCACCAAAGATAGCTCAGGTTGAGTCCTTGCACTTGCAAACAAACTTCATTCTTTCTCATGATCCTTTCTAATTTCAATGTCCTATTTATATTCTATATAAGGACAGAGCAGAATATTTTAAAAAATGACAGCATTTGATTGTGATAATGTAATCTAATATTGTTGTAGAAGAAAAAGACATTATCAGAGGATTAAATAAATTTTGCACAGAAAAAAAGGAACACAAAACTGGTACACATTCTCTGTTTTGTTTTTTTTCTGATTTGAAGAAGGCAAGCCAGAGAAGGTCTGGGCCCTTGAAAACATACAATGCTTAAGATTGCTTTTCTTCAGACATTAAAAAAAAACCTATGTAAGAATTTTAGACATATTGGGGGGCCTGGCATAACCTTTTACTTCTTTTCCCCCAAAGAGAAGCAAACATAGATGAAAAGATAATTTTGTGAAAGCAACAATAGAAGGGGAGGCATGGTGAAGACAACACAGAAACAGAGGAAGAAATGGTGCCAAGGCTTTAAGAGTCTCACAAACGTGCTGTAGTAAAACTTAGTGGAAGGTTCACAAACAGGTGAAGAAGCCAGAGACTTCAAATGGACAGGATTCACACTCTAGAAGCAGGAAGACTTGACGAAGAATAGCATAAGTGTGAGGGATCTATAAAGTCTATGAAATGAATTCCTTGCATATTGAAAGATGGGCTTTCATATTTGTTCTTGCTTGTTGCAGTTTTTCTGAAATGTCACTTAAAATACACACACACACACACACACACACACACACACACACACACGTATTTATATAACAACGCCATTGATCCATTCGAAAAAAATAAAAGTTTACAATGTAATATTCACCTTCTCCCTGGACCAACCCCCTGAGTACGGATTATGGCTCTTGAGTACTGGTTCCCCTCTGTGTTCAAGGTTAACTCTTATCAATGATTTCTCCTGGAAATAAGATTTTAAAATGTGCTTTTTCACTCAGGGTAGAATAGCAATCCATCGCTGTGTCCTGTTATTGTGCCAATGTTTAAGAAGAGGCACACTATGTGGGAGCTATGAGTCCATTAGTTCTTCATAGTTAATTTATGCAACAAAAAAATGACAACACCAGCAGTAACAGGCACCACAAAGATGATGTGTGTCCAACGGCCCCTACAGTGATGCAGTCATGAGGTTGTGGGAACCAGAGACAGCTGTGTCTTATAAAATCACGAAACCCTTTAACCTAATGAACAGTTAGATCTCAGTTGAAAGCACTTCAGATTGACCTGATCTTGCCTCCTTTATGCAAGGGATTGAATGGACCCCCATGGCATGCTCGGTAGCCTATACAGCTGACTATGACAGCAGAGGGTGCCTTTCTCTGGAATCTGTTGTGCAAGTATCTGCTTCAGAATGGAGTCTAGAACCCTTGATGGGAAGGAACTCAGCTGTCTGTGCTTGAGACCCATCATTATCCTTGATGAACTTTTCTGAATACTGCCTTCCCTACTACTGTCATATCATGCTTAGTGCTTTTCTTTGGACTCACTTTTTATAACTGAAATGAATATATTTTAAAGCAATATGTTACTATATCCAAACTTAAAAAAAGATTTATTTATTTTTGGGAGAGTGCAAGCAGGAGAGGGGTAGAGAGAGGGGGACTGAGGATATGAAGTAGGCTCTGCACTGGCAGTCTGACAGCAGTGAGTCCAATGTGGGGCTCAAACTTAGGAACCGCGAGATCATGACCTGAGCCAAAGTCAGGCGCTCAACTCACTGAGCCATCCAGGTGCCCCAAATTTTTTAAAAAATTCCCTAACACCCTCCAATGTAAAGTTGAACAGCACTCCTTATATTTACTCACACTTTTATCTTTTACTTGTCATATTGCTTTGCAATTAATTTTACATTCTACTGTATCTGACTGTGAGCGGCTTATGGAACAGAATTTTGTCTCCTTTCTTTCCCTCTCTCTTTCTCTCTCTTTTAATCTTTGCGACTTCAGTGCCTGTTGGAACTTAATAGGTGCTTAATAACTATCAAAAATTACTCAGAAAATATTAATTAATAAGACTAAAGACTCAATTTATTCTGTCAAAAAATGGGTAAAGACAATAACTGGTATCCTAACAATGGAGTGTTAGCTGTTGGATTGCAGATCTTTCTGAGGAACATCTGATTGGATAAGATTATGCATCTTTCATTTTTTTTTGACTAGGCTATTTTATATCCTGAGGGATAAAGCAGCTTAGATTGTAGAAAATTGATGGCAATGGAAATGCTTCTGATATGTAACAGTCTTTTTCTTATATGTAATGTTATGTCCAATAGAGAATATATATATCCATATATGTGTTAAATTTTTATTTGAACTCATACTGGTTCTCCCAATAATTAAGGAGACAAAATTTTTGACATGCATTAATTTTACAGTACTACTTTTATCATTTTGAAAATAATACCATATCAACTCATATATATAGGGGAAATCATTCTCAATAAAGGTCCCAACTCCAAAAAGAGGCAAAGGTGAATCTCATAAAGGGAAAGCTCAAAATGCTTTTTCAACAAAAAGTAATTGCTCTGTTTAGCCAAGTTTGTGGCTGACAGGATTAGTGACTTCCGGAGAGTGCTTAGGTGGCTGCTTGCTGACTTGTCAACTCTTAAGGGATGATTTCCCCAAGTACACTTTGTAGCAAAAGCACACCAGAATAGTCAACCAAACAAAGGGGGAGTTCATTAGGGTGGTTAAATATGCATCTCTTAATTTTTTCTAATATGAGTTATCATAGTATATCTCTCCTGTCATGATAGAAAACCACTGTTAAGAGCAAAGAGTGTAGCTAGAACTGAAATTTTGAAATTTCAGCATAAACAATACAGAAAAATAAGTATATATTCTTCTGTATTAACTACAGGGAGTTTGGGAATCCAGAGGATAATCAGCCCTTATATTGTCAGGCAAGATTTTATGCAAAAGATAGTGCTTAATTGAGTCTACAAAAATGGGATAGACAAGTACAGGAGGTGGTATTTTATGGAAAGAAATATAAGTAGGATCACAGCGACAAAGGATGAGTTGGCCTAGAGTAGCAGACTGTGAAGCCAGAAGCCTGCGTATTCTTATCAGACTTTCTGGGATGAAAGAAAACCTGGGGGTAGAAAACGGATAGTTTCATCAGAAAAACAATGGAAAGTAGGTAAGTGTGTAGGCATAAGGCAAAGAAGTAAAGGAGATGTTGGGAAAAGCAGCCTGGACTGATGACTAGAAAGATAACATTTAAAAAGCGCAGGAGGTTTCTTTTTGGGAGCAGAGCGTGGAGTTTTTACACTAAAAATCTCTGCAGACAGATGAGAGTAGAAAATCAAAATGAGTTGATGCATAGTAGAGGGAAACAGTTTGCTAGGAAAACAGCAACCATAAGAATGATCTGAGAATTATTTTTTTCATATTATTTGAAATCTAGAATGAGCTTTTGAGAGTAGGAATAGTATCTAGTCAATGGGCATAGAGTTTTGAATTTCTTAATGCTTATTATTTAGATGGTAATGTCTGTGAATAAATTTTCAAATTTAAGTTAAATTAAGTCAAGTTTCTTCCAAAAATTTCAAAATGACTGTGAAGATGACTTGCTACATTTTTGTTGAAATAAGTTACTAATAATGTTGATGCAACTTTTTCTATTAAATTCTTTATTTTTGGAAGTGTGTGTATATGACTTCTTCTCATTTAAAGAATCGGTATAATATAGTATATCTTTTTGTTTTAAATATGTATACATATATAGAGAGTGACAGAATGTATTTATCTGAAACCAAAGATTCTAAACACAGGAAGGAAAGCAAAGACTTCTTAAAATAACATCTGGGTGAGAAAAATGAAAACTTCAAAGTGTTCTTTGATGTCCAAATATTATATTTGCAGCAATGAACACAAGCTAGGGCTTCCAGAAGCTGTTAGCTGAGTATCCCTGCTTGTAACTGCCTCCCTTTATCTCTCATCAAAATACCCATAAAAATGTTAGAAAACGTAAATGACAGATAAACAAATGTGGAGGCCCTTTTCTTACAGATGCCTGTTATAATTCTGAAAGCACTTGGAGAGTCAGGCCACTTGACCTGCAGGTCTGTTCTGCAGAGGGAACAACTTTCCTTTAAGTGAGTTGGTAAAAGTCACCATCAGTTCTGGAACAAAATGGATACTCTGGCAGCTATTAGTTGAATGATACAAAATTGCATTAGTGAATGGTTGCAGGTTGAAGAATACAAGCTATGGCATTGAAGACTCAGGACTTTATATTAAGGTCTTCCATTGGCTAACTAAAAGCCCAGACTGGAAAATTTAGGTAAAATATCTGATTCTCAGTTTCATCAATTGAAAGGTGAGTATAATAATACCAATTTTGTAGGGTTCTTTTAACATTGTAATAAAGTAATATAAATAGATTATTTGGCACTGGTACTCAATGGTTTACTACATCCAGTTTCTAATGAATAGCAAGATAATTGCAAGCTAACATTAGCAAAGTGAAAAAAATGTATGAACCCCAATAAAAATACCTATAGTATTTTTAAAAATAAAGAAAAGAATGCAGAAAAATTTCAGCCCTTAATAAGAACTCCCACAGGTAATGCATGAATACTGAGGAAAAAAAAACAGAAACAAACTTTTGTTTATTCATAAGCAAATATAGGAATATATGAGTCATCAGTTTAAAAGATGAATGTGTTGAATTTTGTGGCAAAACAATTAAAATAACCAATGCAACAAATAAGTAAAAGAATTGAAGCTATATACAGTTTCATTTATAAACAAGCATACTTTCTGATTGTGAAAGGCATTAGTAAAGAAGTGAAAAATCAGCTAGAACATGACACACTAAAAGCACACAAGACGAAGCATATAGATATAATAGTAAACAACAGAAGAGCTTTAAAAATATATATCTAAACAAATAAACAAACAAACAGAATGCTAAGTCAGGAAATCACTGCAGTGTCTACAGAAGCTCAGGAACTGAGACTAGAATTAGAAAGGGTTAATTGCTTTGGGGAAAATTAATTATGAGAAAACAATACTGGGACATCATCTAGATTAAAGTCAATTTGCTTTGTCAAACCTTTGTGAAGCACTAACTACATGGAAAATATTGTCAGTCTTCTGCCCAAGACATCAGAAATGGAGGCAGTTTCAAATGGGTCAGTTTCACATTTGGTCACAAATGCAGTTAGGGGTGTTTTTCTCCCAAGTTATATGCAGTTTTATAGCAATTCCAACACCTCACAGCTGCCCTTCATGACACTTCCCTATAGAAACAGGCATCATGAAAATGATCTTCACTCATTCCTGCATGTTATCAACTTTGTGAGTCCTAAAGAATATCATATCTGTTAGTCATGCCTTCAAATTCATCTGGTATAAAAGAATTCCTTAAGCAAAATAAGATGTATTATAAAAACTGTTCCTGCAAAATAGTCATAAGTCAAAGTCAACATATTTTAGGGGCTCCTGGGTGGCTCAGTTGGTTAAGTATCTGACTCTTGATTTGGCTCAGGTCCTGATGTCACAGTTCATCAGCGCTGACAACATGGGGGCTGCTTGGGGTTCTCTCTCTCTCCCTCTTTCTCTGTCCCTCCCCTGCTCATCTGCGGGCTTTGCAGTCTCTCTTTCTCAAAATTAATAAACTATAAAACATCAACATATTTTATAGGATTAACTACAAAACACCACAAGGACCATATTCTGTTATGGATTGCATTACTCCTCTAAATAGGCTTCTATTTAAAAGCCTGCATGTTGAATACTTGCTTTAACTGTTCTCATTATTCTTTTGATAAGTAATTAGAAATCAGAGTGAGTGCTAAAAAAAAGAAAAAAAATATATGCTTTATGTATGTTTTATGCATCTCTGGCCATTCTAAGAACAAGTTTTAATAATATTTGTAAAATTTGGTTTAATAATGAGATTTGTAAATATAAGACATTGATTTCAAAATAATTATAAAGCATAAAAGAAAACAATTTACTACATCAAAATCAAAACACAAAATGCACAAAAACTTAAAATTAAGCCTAAAATAATACATCGTAAAACTGTGTAACAATGTATAGGTACTCGATATTAGTATTATAAAACATTTATTGTGTACTTGTATATGTGGGAAATTATATAAAGATCATATATTCACTTACTTCTCACTAGTATTTGATGTAGGGACTAGTAGCAACTATCTACAAACTTGGGAGTACACGAACACTTTATTTGAAAAGTTTCATTTTGGAGCCGCCTGGGTGGCTCAGTCGGTTAAGCATCCGACTTCAGCTCAGGTCATGATCTCACAGTTTGTGAGTTCGAGCCCTCCGTCGGGCTCTGTGCTGACAGCTTAGAGCTAGGAACCTTCTACAGATTCTGTGTCTCCCTCTCTCTGCCCTTCTCCCACTCATGCTCTCTGTCTCTCTTTCTCAAAAGTAAATAAACATTAAAAATTAAAAAAAAATAAAACATATAAAGTTTCAATTTGAACTAATTTTAGAATTACAGAGTTGCCAAAGTAGTACAAAGATTTCCATTATATTTCTCACTCTGCTTTTTCTAATGTTAACATCTTTCAAGACAATAGTACAGTTATCAATAGAGTACCTAAAAGTGAAAGAAAAGTAAGTCCCAAACATGGATACAACAGAATTTTTTTTCACAATTTTCTCCTGAGAAGAAATTAGTAGTCCTGTTGAAATCCTTAAATATTTTGTGGATAGTTTTCACAGAAGTAAGACATGTTCGGAGGAGGAGCCAAGATGGCGGAACAGCATGGAAGTTTTTTGTGTGTCTCACATCCATGAAATGCAGCCAGACCAATAGTAAACCATCCTGCACACCTAGAAAACTGACTGGAAGATTAACACAACAATCTGCACAACCTGAACCACAGAATTCAGCAGGTACGTGGCATGGAGAGGTGATGTGGAGGGTAGGGAGATGCTTTTGTCGGTGGAGAGAGGATAGAGATGACAGGGTAGGGAGAGAATATGGGAAAAGCATCCCTACCCCCCAAAAGCAGCTGGAAAAAGTGGAAAATTGGAAACAGCTGCAGGGGCTAAACTAAAAAGGGAGAAAGGAGAAAGGAGAGGGTTTATATTCCATTAAGACTGTAAAGAAGGGAAGCACAAAGTCTGAAACTGGGCAGCTTGATACCTGGCGGTGCTCTGGTGGGAAGGGTGAATCCCCGGGAACAAAGTGGGGTCTGGAAGGTTCGTGGGCCACACGGAGAAAAGCGGTTCCACTGCTGGAAGGACATTTGGTAGAGACTGTTGAAGCCACCTGGTCCCAGCAGGCCCCAGAAGGCGGCCACATTTGCTGGTGCTGGAACAATGTCATTAAGGGTGAAGCCTGGTGCCAGATGTGTGTTGTGATTTTCCATAATCCCTGAAAAGCTGCTGCTACACTGTCTCAGGAACTTTTTCTGGGACAAGCTGGCACCTGGCTGCAGTCTCAGGGCAGCAGGGTCCAGCAAGCGTTCCTGGGTGCAGCCGGCATTCGGCCATTGCTCAGTTGAGACTCTCCTGCAGAGGGGCTGAGCGGGTCAAAGCCGCAGTCCCTCAGAAGTAAGGGGCCGCATGTGAGACAAAACTCGGGAGAGAGGTACTGCCTGGGGCCTGGTCACAGACAGTGAAAAAGCAGGGAATGCATGAAAGCTGAAGACAGAGGATGGGTTGGCAATTGCTGATCCGGGAGAACAGAGTTCCAATACTAGAGACTGGGTAGCTGTGTGGCATCATTTTCACTGCTCCTGCACATGTGAACATGCACCTAAGAGCACCACAACAATTCACCCCAGTAGACTAGCAGTGCCATCTAGTGGAGAATGGAGCTGTTACACTGAGCCCCGCCCAAATGGGCCAACCTGGCTCTTCAAGAACAGAAGTCTCACCGTCTACTTAGTTTATGGACTATAAAGTGCTACATAGTCTGACTTCTAGGGGAAAATGAAATAATTTCAGTCCTACTTCAATCTGTTAGCAGGTCCATCTATTCAATTTTCTTTCTTTTTTTTTTCTCTTTTTCTCTTTTCCAATTCTTTTCTTTTTCTTGAATACAGAAAGAGAAAAAATTCATTTTTATTTTCAATTATTATTAAACATATTTTTCTTTAACTTTTTTACTATATATTTTACTTTTGTGTATGTTTTTTCTAATTCTATTTTAACTCCATTATTTTATTTTAGTCTACTTCAGTGTATTCAATTTTTCAAATTTTCATACAATTTTCTTTTTTTCTTTTTCTCTTTTTCATTTCTTTTTCTTGAATGCAGAAAGAGAAAAACTTCATTTTTACTTTCAATTTCTATTAAAATATATTTCTTTAATTTTTTTACTATATTTTTTGCTTTTATGTAAATTTTTTCAAATTCTATTTTGTGTCCATCATTTTATTTTAGTCTACTAGTGTATTCACTTTTTCAAATTTTCAAACGATTTCCTTCATTCCTTCCATGTCTCTAATTCTGTCACCTAGACACATTTAATTTGAATCTAGAATTGGTCATTTACATTTCTTTTTTATGAATTTACTGTACACATATGTATATCCAACCTTACATTATGGTGACAGTTTTCAAACATATAAGACTGAAATTATTTAAAAGATAGTATCCATATACCCTACCTGAGTTTCTGTCATTAACACTTTACTGTATTTGGTTTCTCAAAAAATCTACCCCGTGTCTATTCATCCTTCATTTCATTAGTATACCTTCTGCTAAATACTTCAACATGCATATCAACTTTTATTCAATATTTGTTTACATATATTTCTCTTGTGAGATCACATTTACATAAATGAAAAGCACAAATCATAAGTGTACTTTTCCCTCATGCATGCATTAAAAAATTCATACACTGCTGTAATATAGAAACCCATCAACATATAGAACTTCACCATAACACTAGAAAATTCTCTGCTACCCTTCCCAATAAAACCTTGCCCTGCTTTCGATGAAATAGTCATGTTTTCATATTTTACCACTGATTGTTTCTCTTTTGTTACAAATCTTGATGTAAAGGATATTATATCAATATTTATATTTGCCACAGCTAATAGACTGATGATGATAAATATATGATAGATAAATAGATAAAGAGCTCTATCTGTGTTGTTATAGGTAGCAAGATTGTGGATGATGTGCCACAGTATGTTTTTTCATTCTCTTAATGATAGGCAACTAGTCTACTTCCAGTTTTTGCCTATTGAGAACAAGGCTGCTATAAACATTGTTTTACAAGTTTCTTAGAACATTTGTTTCCATTTCTTTTGGGTAAACACCTATAAATAGAATCCCTAGGCTAAGGGGGATGCATATGATGAAGGACATTTAGTGGTATCTCACTGTTTTACTCTACAATTTGTATAATATATACTAAAATTAAAAATTTCATAAAATGTAAGTACATAGAAAAAAGTTAACTTATATACAATAGTGATAACCACAGTTATCTTTTTGACATACGTCTTCCAGAATTTCTTCTCTAAGTATATAAACTTCTCTAAGTATATAAACTTCTCTAAATTTATAAATATATATAAATTTATACTGGGATTAACTTAATTAATTAAAATAAATTAACAATCATCCAAAAATATTATTAAGAACCAATTATATGCAGGGATACAGTAGAGAATAAGACAGGGGTGCCTGGGTGGCTCATTCAGTTAAGCATCCGACTTCAGCTCAGATCATGATCTCATGTTTCGTGGGTTCGAGCCCACCCTCAGGCTCTGTGCTGACAGCTCAGAGCTGGAGACTGCTTCGGATTCTGTCTCTCTCTCTCTCTCTCCCCCTCCCCCTTTCATGCTCTGTCTCTCTCAAAAATAAATAAACATTAAAAAAATAAAAATAAAAAGTAAAACAGAATTTGCATGGGGCTTGAATAAAAATAATAGTTAACTCTTATACATATGGGTGTCAAGCACAAAATCTGATGTGCATTTGCTTGAGTTAGTCATTTAATTGCCACATCAACTCCACCAGGTAAAAAATAGCTTGCTTAAGTTTGTACAACTCAGATGTGGAGACAAGTAATATTTCATTAGAAAAAAAATGAACCCAGGAAGTCTAGACCCAGAGCCCTTGCCCTTAACCCTGTACTACAGATGTTCACCAGGATGCCATTCACATTATATTGTATATAAATGGTGCTTCTGGATTATGCAAAGCAGTGACCCTTACTGCCTTTCATACTAAGAATAGTGAATATATGTGTAATCTGCTCCTTCCCCCAATAATACATAATAAATATAATCCTGATGACTTTTCATAATTTTAAAGAATGTCACTCTAATATAATTTATTTTAAAAATAATCTTTTAGCAAAAAAGTCCCTCTGTTAGGAATCGTGCTTACTATACCTATTAGAACACATATCTTTTTACTCATGTTCTATTGCTTTCGTAGCATAAATTTTTACGAGCAGAAATGCTGGGTGAAGGATATTCATATTGAAAGATGTCATAAATGTTTTCATTTTCTCCTCCAAAAATATGTCAGTATACATTAGTTAACAGAATGTTAGAAACCCCTTACAATATCAATATTATTAGTACCTTTAATCTTTGTGAATAAAATATTTGAAATTTAATTTTACTTAACATACATTTCTTAACTTTCTGCCAGAAGACTAATATCTTTTTCTGTAAAGCAAGTATTTGGTTCTGGGCCCATTTTGAAATATAAGTATATATACATGATTATCATTATTTAGTAAGTTACAAGCATGAAACAATGATTTTAACACTTTGTTCATAAGTACAAAATTTTTTCATTGAAAAATGAACAGATCTGAAATATTTTTATTATCTTTTTTAATGTCTATAGGATTTGTAGTAATGACTCCATTCTGTTATTACTTTTATACTGGTTATTGACATGCATATCATTTTAGTAACAGATACATTTTGTCCCCCATTGACATCAGTTACACCAAACCTATCACCTACAGTCTTGAGACTCAAGAGGCAGAAATTAGAACTTAATTTCCATGAATTACTCTAACTTCTGTTTATTGGACTCATTCAGTCACTTATATTTACTGAATGCTAATAGGGACCTGGCATTGTTCTCATTGTTTTCATTTGCTGGGCATATATCAACTAAAATATAAGAAATTAACAAATCCCTGTCCAAGGACCTTACACTTTAGTGAGAGAAGATGGAGACTGAAGATGCTAAATAAATAGATTATTTAATAGCTTATAAGGTGACAAGTGCTCCCAAAACAGGAAAGAAAGAACAGAGTAAGAAGAATAAGGATATTTGATGGGAGATGAAAAGGTGGTAGGGTTGCAATTTTAAGTAAGGAAGATCAGGAAGGGACCCACTAAGATTGGTTTTCTTTTTTTTTTTTTAAATTTTTTTTCCACGTTTTTTATTTATTTTTGGGACAGAGAGAGACAGAGCATGAACGGGGGAGGGGCAGAGAGAGAGGGAGACACAGAATCGGAAACAGGCTCCAGGCTCCGAGCCATCAGCCCAGAGCCTGACGCGGGGCTCGAACTCACGGACCGCGAGATCGTGACCTGGCTGAAGTCGGACGCTTAACCGACTGCGCCACCCAGGCGCCCCTAAGATTGGTTTTCTAACAAAATTTGAAGGAAGTACATTATGGGGAATGTTTATCCAGTAGTGGTTTGAGTTATTAAATTAAGCTAACCGTCCAAGTCTTTTTATCTCCTTGGTGTTTATGTGGGAGACAGGTATGTCTCTAAGAGATAGCTTTTTAAAATTCATTTTACAATTTATTTTTTGCAATTTGTTAAGCTTTTTATAAAACTCTGCATCTAGACCAGGTATAATACCTTTTAGATGCTCTAAGATTCACAGAGAAAATGAAAGAAATGCATATTTGTGGATAATATGCTCTAAAAATAGCATAAATTCTAGTAAAATTCCAAAACATTTCCAGTCATTTTAAGGCATAAAACTTATAGATCAAGTATTGCTTTCCTTGTTTCAATGAAAACTTTTGTTTTATGTGAAACTCTATTACAAAATTCTTGGTAGGAATCTATTTTTCACTTAAAGAGTGTTCACAGTAGCATTCTGAGGAAGCAATTTGTTATGAATTCCCCTCTCAAGCTGAACAGTAGCGCATACTACTACCAAATCTCCACTGCATACATTAAGACACTTATCAAGCTCAAGGATAATTTTAAAGGAAGTATATATTATTAGAAACATTCTACCACTTGTCCAGTATTTTAGAAACTCTATAACAATAGTGCTTTTATTTCTTTCTGTATTTCTGATTTTAGTTATCAAATGTAATTATAAATAAAACTTGAAAAGGCATTCAAATTTTTACATATTTTTAGTCCCTTGGAGTTCTGCTAATGAAAATTGGTATTAAAAATATAGTGTGAATAAAACACTAATTTCACTTGTGCATCTCTGCAAAATTGTATGGGTTCATTTATAGTACACTGAGAATTCTGGAATGAAAATATGACATAATCTCTATACACTTGTAAAGAGATATGCTGGTTGTAATTTTTCCTGAACCTACAATTTGAAATTAGTTTATGTAAGTGCAACATATTGTTTGTTTTTCTCATGCTGCTATGCTGAAACGGATGACAATCCCTCTGAATAGAGTTGGTAAGCTTTCTTAGACAATTAAACACATGGAAAATAACTTATGCCCCAACTCCCACAAGATACAGATCTTTTAAAAAACGGGTATTAATTGAAGTTTTTACCTTAATAATTAAAAAAAAATACAAATTAGATTCAACTGGACACCATGTGCTGCTTGATGGAAGAACACAACACTGCCTATGAATTAATCTTGCCAAAGTACCAATTTATAGAAAATATAGTGACAGAGAAATCTATTAAATAATACCATGGTTTTTTCATCAAATAATTTTCAACAAAAAACAAAAGAAAGAGAGGGGATAATGACAGATTAAAGAAAGGTTTACTTGGTATGAGGTCTGAGGAAATAGGTCAGGATGTGCAGTCAGCAAGCTTGGCATGAGTTGACAATTACTAAAGCAAGGTGATTTGTTTATGGGTTTTTATGTTACTATTTCTTTTTATTATACATTTAACACTTTCTATAATATTTTTAATGTAAATTAATTAATGGAATTTGATAAACTCACCCAAGAATTGTGATTCTGCTATGTTGCACATCCATTAACAAGCAAAAAAAAAAAAAAAACATTCATAAGAAAATGTATATTTATATTATATAAAGTACACTTATATTATTTAATGGATATTTATTGAACATCATTGGCCAAACAGAATTTGTCTTCAGGAGATTATCTATAGGAAACTGCATCTTAGAAACCACTATTGTTATAAAATAAACTTCCTAATGAATTCTTCATGAATATCATTTTGGATTGGTTAGAAGAAATTGCTTACAACACAATATGCTGAATGTTATAGAAAACATAACGTGTTTTGTATACCATGTGCTTATTTGGTTGTCAAATTAGAATCTAAAATAACATTCAGTTCTATGTGTGTGCAATATGAGTAAAATTACATCGAAACAAATGACTTAGTGACAGTGATATATAACATATAATCATAAGTCTTATATTTTCAACTCAGAGTTTCTATAGGTTAGGAGACTAGGCACTGTTCAGTAAGTTTATCTCTTAGGTTGAAATCAAAGGTGTCAGCTTGAACTGCATAATCATCTGATGCTTGACTAGGAAAAGATTGGTGGTTACTTTATTCATGCATTTGCTTACAGTATGTAGTTACTTGCAGACTGGCCAGACTGAGTGCTACATATACTTAAGGGGAGGGGATTACCTTAGGGCATAAATACCAGGAGGATTATATGGAAAATGTAACCAACATATTAACTAAATCACGAATATGTATAAAACATAACAACAAATCTATAATAATAAAACAAGCTTATCTCTTTTTATTTTGCTTATAAAGTTCAGTTACCCAATCTGTTTCACATGAAACTCATTTTTAAAATAATTTTATATTTTCATATATCACTCAAATATTTTGTGGAGCATTTTTTGGTCTTTTTGGCTCTTTGCGTCTATGTAATGAAAGTGGAAATGATTGTTACATAACTTATTTTTTGTCTCTCAACAAAATTATTGTATTTTTTTAAAGTCAATCATTTTCATTTAGATCTTTTATCCACTGTGATCATGACCATGAATTTTCAGTTATATTCAGGGGATACAACTCAATATTAATACTAGATCTTTATGGATAATTTTTCCAATTCTTTTTCACTATACCTAAAAATATTTAGTTGCAAAAGCTTACAGAAAATATATACATATAGTATTTAAAAATCATAACTTTTCACTCTGAAAAAATGACTTCTCACTCTGGCTGTGACTTCCAAGGGAAAAGAAAGAAAAGAATAACCAAATACAGTTAAATTTCTTTGGAGGGCCTGAAATCACCTACTCAATGCTTCATTTCATGTTGTTTACGAGATGACAAATCTCATGTTATTATGCATTCATATACAGCAACCCTCAAGTCATTTTACTATGAGAGAAATTTGGAATAAAATGGGTCTATTCTAAAAGACAATGGGCTATAGGTATTAAAATACAACAGGACCTTTGGATTGCATTTGCAATCAACAAATCCATTCTAGCTGGTTTTAACAAAAAAAGTCCATAGTTCGGAAAATTAGTTACTTGCACCATTCTTTAAAGACCTGGAGAAGGCTCTAGGCTGAGCTCCCAAGACTCTTTGAAATGAGAAGCACTTTGTCTCTGACATAGTTGAAAAAGTTTCAAAATATGATGAACGAGAAGCTAAGTGGTAGGAAAAAAAAAAGTCATTGCTATGGATTCTGGCTCCAGAACATTACAACCTAACTCAGAAACTACATGCCCTACATTTTGCCTTTCCCCTCTTCTGCCTCCTTTCTACATCAAAATCTCTCATAAATGCACATAATTGACAGGCCAGAACCTAACTGCAAAAGGGCATTGAGGAAATATAATTTTTTAGTTTACAGCTAACATGAAGTGTAATTTTTTACTTTCATGCTAGAATGGAATATTGAATAAGCCAATTTATATATGAATGTATATCAATATCTGTGTAGCTGTATATTTATGAACTAATTCAATAGTAAAGAAAATAAACCCTAGTTATGCATTGAATTCTAATTTAAAATAACATCAATGTCTTCATTGAAAAAAACCCTCAAAGAATCAATGTATGGAATTAGTTTTGTTGAAAACTTTTGGAGGTTCATTCAAAATAACAATCATTATTTTAGCCACTCTGACTGGCATGACAAATCAGGAGACTATAGATGCTGGAGAGGATGTGGAGAAATGGGAACCCTCTTGCACTGTTGGTGGGAATGCAAATTGGTGCAGCCACTCTGGAAAGCAGTGTGGAAGTTCCTCAGAAAATTAAAAATAGACCTACCCTATGACCCAGCAATAGCACTGCTAGGAATTTACCCAAGGGATACAGGAGTACTGATGCATAGGGGCACTTGTACCCCAATGTTTATAGCAGCACTCTCAACAATAGCCAAATTATGGAAAGAGCCTAAATGTCCATCAACTGATGAATGGATAAAGAAATTGTGGTTTATATACACAATGGAATACTACTTGGCAATGAGAAAGAATGAAATATGGCCTTTTTTAGCAATGTGGATGGAACTGGAGACTGTCACGCTAAGTGAAAGAAGTCATACAGAGAAAGACAGATACCATATGTTTTCACTCTTATGTGGATCCTGAGAAACTTAACAGAATACCATGGGTGAGGGGAAGGGGAAAATAAAAGTTACAGAGGGAGGGAGCCAAACAATAAGAAACTCTTAAAAACTGAGAACAAACTGAGGGTTGATGGGGGGTGGGAGGGAGGGAAGGGTGGGTGATGCGCACTGAGGAGGGCACCTGTTGGGATGAGCACTGGGTGTTGTATGGAAACCAATTTGACAATAAATTTTATATTAAAAAAAGAAAATAATAGAAAAAAACAAAATAACAATCATTAATCATGTAATAATACCTTGAATTGTATGAGCTACCTTATTTTAAAGCATCTTCCTAATTATAACCCATGTTCATCATTATTAATTTGTAACAGTTAAGAGGGAACGGTCACTGTAGAATCTATTCTATATATGGGGATAGTGAGGCATCCAAACACCCAATGTTTGCTTACTCGTTACCTAGTAGATCTTTGTCATAAATGTATTATCTTATATGGGGAAAAGCATCTTTATATACTGAAATCCTGATGTTCAAGCTGTTTTGTTTTTTCAAGTAAGATTTTAGAATATGAAGTTGGGCCTATTCAGAAAAACTAATTTGAAAAATAAAGAATGCAATAAATTTAAAAAAGCAACCATTGCTACCTATAAAAATCTTTACAGATGAAACAAATATAAGGATAATATGATTATAATTGTATACCATTACAATGAGCATGAAACTTACAATCCAAATCTGAGGAAAGCAAGTATAACTTTTTAAATTCATCTATAACCTAACATCTTTGTTATTGAAGCTCTATTTATACCAATTGAAAATTGAACTTTGGACTTTAAATAAACTCAGCAATTTGAAGTTTAAAATTTGGTCAATTTTGGTAAATATTCACTGAAAATATTCTGGCCCTTCCCCTGTCCTTGCCCAAGCATTGGGGCAGGGACATTACTCTCCACTATGGTCCTATGAGCCAAGACATTGTTTCTTACATGCTCACTGGCCTTGACTCTGGGGTAGCTCCATTTCAGCTTATTGGTTTCAACATGTGAGTTGTGAGGAAACAGCAAATAAGAGAGTCTTTTTCTGAACTGAAAGGGCAGATTCAGGTAACCATTGCCAGAAATTTGCCAAATGCTTTGATATTTTGAGAGCAGAAAAATATATTCCTTTGTAATCGTGTTGTTTTCAAATGTTGGCTCATTATTTTTTAAAAAGTAAGGATCTGTGAAGCACATATAAAAACTTACATGGAGATTGTTGTTGGTGGCCAGGATGCTTATTGACAGCATCTGACATTTTATTGTTTTTACAGATATTTGTATCTTAATTTTAAAGTTAATATGATGCTACAGTATTTTATTTTACACTGAAAAGATTGGCGTCTTTATGATGGTACTAATACTATAATTTTTCTTACAAGCTGTGATACGTGTTTCTTGAGTTTCAATCATTGGTCTCACTAGAAGTCGTCTGTTATATTTATCTACTAATTATGATTAAATAATTCAGATGACTTTCACTTCCTCCCATTTCTGGCTATCATTTTCTGGCAGCATCTGTAGGATTTTTTTTAATGTTTATTTATTTTTGAGAGAGAGAGAGAGAGAGAGAGAGAGAATGTGAGCAGGAGAGGGGCAGAGAGAGAGGAAGACACAGAATCCAAAGCAGGCTCCAGGCTCTGAGCAAGCTGTCAGCACAGATCCCAACGTGGGACTCGAACCCAAAAAGCGTGAGGTCATGACCCAGGTCAAAGTCGGATGCTCAACTGACTGAGCCACCCAGGCACCCCTGTAGGGTTTTTTAATAAGAAAAGAAGTATTATTCAGGTTTCCATTTAATCATGATAGACTCAAAGATCTCTGTTACCTCTAAAAATCGCTACAGATACAGAAAAGGTCTAATTTTTTAAGCTCATTTATTTATTTTTAGAAAGAGGGAGCAGGGGAGGGGCAGAGAGAGAGAGAGAGAGAGAGAGAATCCCAAGCAGGCTCCACACTGTTGATGTAGAGCCCCAAACAGTGCTTGAACTCACCAATCATGAAATCATGAACTGAACTGAAGTCACGAGTCCAACACTCAACTTACAAAGTCACTCAGACACCCCACAAGGGTATAATTTTTAAAGGTACTGGTCTGCAAACACAAAGAACAGAATCCTAGACAAGAGATGTCAACATATCTTCTCTTGGAACATGGAAAGCAGAGGGAAGATAGAATGATGAACACGGCAGGGCAGAGAACAGTGAAGTGTAAGCACACACAGGGTAGAAGCCACTGAATAGCCAGCTGCTTCACACTCTAGAAACTGACTCAAAAATCAGTGCATAAGATGCTAAAATAAGTGGAGAGAGAGTAGAGCTGAGAACTGGGAAGATGGTTGAAGACATTTTAAGGAACAGTGAGACTTCCAGTTTTCTCCAATTCTTTGCAGGTAGAAACCACTAATCTTCCACTTCAGGAAGAAAGGAGGCTGAGACTCAGAAGAATGAGATGTTGAGGTATTTTACTGCAAAAATGGCAGTAAACGGAAGGCAGTGTATACTAAATGTTGATCCCTTTCCTCCAGCCCTGTCTTTGGCTCAGTTCCCAGCAACCTAGCAGTTAAGTATGTAACTCTTTAGATAATATATTACAGTATTCATCTCTGGAAGAACTGAAAGATCCTGGGGAGAAAAAGACCTGTGCATAGTGAAACACTGTAATATTCCAATGAAATCTTAGCAAGATACCATCAATGTTCCTTCTCCCTCACTCCCATGCACACAGCTCTCTCTCTCACCTTCTCCCTCTCTCTGACACACACACACACACACACACACACACACACACGCACACACACACACACATCTATTTTAATATTTTTCAGATTCTCATTCTAAATGAGTGAGAAATGTGAAAATAATAGTGAAAGAGAAAGAATGACATTAAAAAATGAAAGAAAGCCAAGTAAAACCAGGGACTGAGATTGATAAACTATTTCATTCGCTGCAAACATCTACACAGGCTTGTAAAGAGCAAGAATGCTAAAAGTAAGAGTTTTCAACAAATTACTGATACATATCATATCTGATTTTTGTTTTGCAAAAAATAAGAACTAACTCCAATTGAAAGAGGAAACTCATCCACATTTAAATCAGCTGAAGGTTTCTATATGTTGCTGAGTAAACTTATTGTCTAGAATTATTTTGATAATTATTGAACTTCTTCATCCCCATGTGGCACTTGAAATAACCAAGACTCTCCAGAAGTAGTACCAATACACCCAAGTTTCCAATTCCTACCATTGATTCCAGATTGGTCATTGTTTAATGGTGCATTTTGATACTTTTAGATTGGCAGGAACAACTTGAAATATTAACAGATTGAACATTAAATGAATTAATAATCTTATTTTATATGAATACTTGTATTTGAAAAAAAAAATTCCCAAGAGACATGACACATATTCACAAGATACATTGTAATACAAAAGTAGTTATAATTGCACTGTGCCTCTTAAAGTAGTTGACTCTGGATATAAATCTTTCTCAAAAAACCTATTAGTCTTTTCTATACTGGTTAGATAAATAGTAATAAAATCCCACAGGATATAAATAATAACAGTGCTTTTGATCATCGTGGCTGATAATTTGAAAAGAAGAGCATTTTAAAATGGAAGTGGCTTATTTCCTAAAGGAATGAAAATATAATTTGGTCTGCGCTAAATAGGAATCATTTAGTAGACGCCATATAGGATGTTAGCTTGTAGTGATAAGATAAAATGTTTGTAATCCCAATGGATCATTTAAAAAAGAAAAGAAGCTTCTTCTACATGCAGACATGACACTTGTTTTATTTTGCAGCATTTACAAAGCTAATACATATGTTCAGCAGAAATACAAGCTAATTTATAGAAGTTAAAAATATATAAAATGCATTTAAGTGTGTAATTATCATTATGTGAAAGAAAAAAATAGATTTATCAGTGAGATAAACATAAAATTTTGGAAAAAAACACTTAAATGTTTTTAAGAACATGCCTTTAATTTATACCTTGATGATCTTTCTTTTTTTTATACCTTGAAGATCTTTCTTTGTTGTTGTCCAATGTAGCATAACTTTAGTATTTAGTGCATATTTAATAAATCATTACAGTTGACTCTTGAACATGATGGGTTTGAACTGTACAGTTCCACTTATATATTTTTTCAATAAATACAATATCATAAATGTATTTTCTCTCCCCTATGATTTTCTGAATGACATTTTCTTTTCTCTGGCTTATTTTATTGTAGGAATTCAGTTTCTAATGCACATAAACATACAAAATATATGTTCATTGACTGTTTGGTTTACTGGTAAGGCTTTCAGTCAACTAGTGGTTATTAGTAGTTAAGTTTTGGGGGTGGGTCAAAAGTTGTGTATGTATTTTTTAATGTTTATTTATTTTTGAAAGAGAGAGAGAGACAGAGAGAGAGCGAGAGAGTGAGAGAGCATTTGCAGTGGATGGGCAGAAAGAGAGGGGAACAGAGGTTCCAAAGCAGGCTCTCTGCTGAAAACAGGCAGCCCAATGTGGGGCTTGAACTCACAAACCACGAGATCATGACCTGAGCCGAAGTCAGGCACTTAACCAACTGAGCCACTCAGATGTCCCTGCATGTGTATTTTTGATTGAGCAGGGACTCAGCACCCCTGGCTGCTGCATTGTTCAATGGTCAATGTATAATGAAAATAAGTCAAGAAAACTTTGACAGTAAGTTATCAGAGACCATGCCCTGATACTGAAATACACTAGTATTTCGGTAGGATAACTTGTTTTTAGAATTAAAATTAAATGCCTTAGGCAGTACACATACTTTCTATCTTGCTTCATTCCCCACTATTAAGGAATAGCCTTATAACCTTTTGCTTCACTCATTGCTTCAAAAGTATATGAGTCTGTATTCTAAATTATTTTGCACTTGCAAATATGGCACAAACTTAGAGAATATCTGAATCATGTCACAAAATCAATTATTTTATTTATAAATCTGGAGTAGCATCCATACACATGGTAGTCAATTTTGTGGCAAATGAACACGATTCATTTATTTAATTTTCCTTGTGTTTGAGAAAATTTCAAAATATATGTATGATGGTAACATTTCATCATATAAGTTCTATTCACTTGTTCTGTTGAAAAGTTCTGAGGCAAACACAATCTTGTTTTATCATATTAATTAACTTGCCCTACTCATTAAACAGCCTAACAGAAATAAAAAAAAATCAAAGCGCTTTCCCCATATCAAACCTTTTCAGTGAACAGAACTAGGACTCATATGTATATGTATATGTATATTAACACATACTTCCACACCTACACACGTGCATACATATGCCAGAAATATACATTATTGTTATGGGCTGAATGCTTCCCCAAAAGCATTATGTTGAAAACCTAATCTTAGTACCTCAGAATTTAACCATATTTTAAAATGATTAAGGTAAAATGATGCCATTCTGGTGAGTCCCAATCCAGTGTGACTAGTAACCTGATAAGAAAAGGAAATCTGGACACACTGAGGGACACCAGAGACATGTGTGCACAAAGGAAGGATCCTGCGGGACACACAGACAGCCACGCGTGTTCATGTTCAAGTCAAGGAGTTAAAACTCCGGAAAAACCAAACATGCTGACACCTTAGTCTTAGACTTTTAGCCTCCAGAACTGTGAGAAAACTAATTTTTGTTCTTTAAGCTTCCCAGTTGCTGGCATTTTTAAAATGGCAGCAGTAGCAAATTAATACAGATGTAATACCACTAATTCTAACCTGGCACCACAGAGTTCATTCTTTTTTCTTTTCTCCTTTCAATATTTATAACTCCTTTTTTTTTCTGACAGTGAGAAATCAGGTTCCCATTACCTTTAACATATTTACATGTTTGACAAATCCCCCTATGAAACCAATTCTTTATATCTGCCTTTACACCTTCCACTGCATAGATGCCCTCCTTGCTCGCTTTGAACTGTAGGACATCACTCTTCTGTGCAAATGCCTTCCTCACCCTGTTTGGGTTCTGGTATCTCTTGCTAGGCCATCTCAGCCAGATCCCCCGCTCACCCTGCTCACCTCAGCTAACTCACATCATGACATTTCTCTGCTTAGGTGTCCTCTTTACACTGCCCTGGCTCTGACACCACATGGCCGGCCCACCAACATCCTTCTGCCTCCATTTATTCTGTGACACAGTGCTGGAGTCACCGTGGCTTTTCTCACCACCTCCACCGTCCAAATGGTCATGATGCCTCCATTTCACTGTCTCATTTAAAAGCTTTAGTACATAATTATTTAGTAAAGGAAAGCTACAGAAAAGAGAGGAAGAGCTAAACCCTTGTTCTGGAGTTGATAACCTTCAATTTAAAAAGTAGATATAGGGGCACCTGGGTGGCCCAATCAGTTGAGTGTACAACTTCAGCTCAGGTCATGATCTTGTGGTTTGTGGGTTCAAGCTCCGCAATGGGCTCTCCATTTTCAGCGAGGAGCCCACTTCGGATCCTCTGTCTCCTCTTCTCTCTCTCTCTCTGACCCCTACCCTGCTCTCTTGCTCTCAAAAATAAACAAACATTAAATTAAAAAAAAAAAATTTTAAAAGTAGATATAAATGTTGAAGCAGGAGGTTCATGTAATAAAAACCATCAAATCGATAATTTCACTTAATTTCTTTTTCTGGCAGTTTCTGAGAAGGTGGCAATCCTAAAACAAAGAATAAATTTATGCCATTAATAATTTGCTGAAGACTAGGCAAGACTTTTAGCTGATTCTCCACCATTAGGTTGTGTAGGGGGGTTTAGACATTTGAATGATGGAGCAAGGAAAATGATATGACCATGAGATGGCGGTAGCACACAGAAGCTTTGCTGGGTGATGATGCTTTGACAGGTTTATATTTGGGGGAAGCCAGCGGGGCAAGCCCCTCACCACAGGAGTGTCTCCAAAAGCTAGGGTACGGGTGTCTCCACTCAGAAGGGGAGAAGGACAAAGAAACTCCTGGGGATGGGGATAGGAGAGAAGGTCTGCATGTCTAGTGATGTCACTTAGCAGTATGGAGGTAGAGGGGACTCTGGGTCAGACTGCTCAGAAGGGCAGTAGCTCCAAGGGGTCTTATAACCACAGGGATGTAATTTATCGATGGCCAGCAGATGCTAGTTGATGTTTTGTAGGGTATCTAAAACGCACAGGATTTAACAGTTAAGAAAACATCTGCTTAGTCAGGCTATTCTATTTTAAAAAATAATTGGATGTTGTGCCTTAATAAGAAATACATATTTGGTCTCTACCCCTGCTTTGTGACACAGAGTTCTTAAAACCCTTATAATATCCTGAGTGGTACGGATGCTAGGAGTATCTTTTGTTCTATTATCCTTGAGTCTTTGACCCAGTTCCTGACCCTAAGTTCCTGAAAACTTTGTACTTTCCTGAGTGAGAAGAAATATAGGAGCATCTTTATATAGAGCACCTAAATCCCTTGGAATTTCCTGGGAGATAAAAGTGTCTTTTGTTTTAATTAAGCAACTCTTCATGGATAGCTGTAGCTTCAGTATGGGGGCTGGTTGCCAGAAACCCCAAACCATGAGTAGAAGCTTGGAACTTTCAGCCCCACCATCAAACTCCAGGAAAGGGAGAGGGACTAGAAATCAAGTTAATAAATGATCATGCGTACATGCTGAAGCCTCCATAAAGATTCCTAAAGTATGGGGTTTGAAGAACTTCTGGGTTGATGAAAGCATCCATGTGCCTAGGGTAGCACACCCCAACTCCATTCAAAAGCTACTGAACTTGCAACCCTTCCAGACCTTGCCTCGTGTACCTCTTACCTGGCTGCTTATTTGGATCCTTTATAATAATTTTTATAATAAACTAGTAAACAAAAGTAGTGCTTTTCTGACTTCTGTGAGCTATGATAGCAAATTATCAAATCTGAGGAGAGGGATATGAAACCTCTCAATTTACAACTGGTTGGTCAGAAGTACCAATAACACCCTGGAACTTGTGACTTGTGCCTAAAGTGGGGCAGTCTCATGGGGCTGAGCCCTTAACCTGTGAGGTCTGTGCTAACTCCAGGTAGTTATTATCAGAATTAAATTAAATTGTAGGATACCCAGTTTGTGTCTGGAGAGTTGGAGAACTGACTGCTAGTATGAAGGAAAACCACAAATGTGGTGTCAGATGTGTTTTGTGTGTAGAGAAACGGTTTTCCTCTGATGTACAAAAGTTAGAGTTTGGAGCCAGTGGGCTCTTGAGTTAGTGGATCTCAGCCTACAGTGAAGAAACAAACAAGCTAGGGGCCAATACAGAGTGGCCACATTTGGTTCATTTACAGAACAGTTTGTAAGACTTGTGAGGGCAGGTACCATTTCTACTTTTGTTCACTGTTTTCCTCCTTGTGTGTGGTACATGGTGAATACCTAATAATAATTTATTGAAGAGGTGAATGATGTACGATCACTCATTTTTTCAAAATTTTTCAATTTTTTAAAAATTTATTTCTGACAGAAAGACAGAGTATGAGCAGGGGAGGGGCAGAAAGAGAGAGAGACAAAACACAGAATCTGAAGCAGGCTCCAGGCTCTGAGCACAGAGCCCAACTCAGGGCTCAAACTTGTGAACCGTAAGATCATGACCTAAGCCAAAGTCAGACGTTCAACTGACTGAGCCACCCAGGTGCCCCATAAGATTACTCATTTTTAAGACTAGAGCTTTGCAGTTATATTATCACCTGATTTTCTATTTGTGATAATTTTGGCTGATTTGAAACATACTCTTCAGGGGCAAGATACCTCAAGGCTTGCTATGGTCTGATGCTTATGTCCCCCCAAAACTAACATGTTGAAACCTAATGACAAATACAAAATGATGGCATTAGAAGGCGGAGCCAATGGGAGGAAATTAGGTCACAGGGACAAAGTCCTTAGGAATAGGATTAATGCCTCATAAAAGAAGTCTCAGAAAGCTAGCTCACCCCTTCTACCACATGAGGATACAATCATAAATCTACAATAGGAAAGAGGATTCCCCACCTGACCATCTTGCACCCTGATCTTGGACTTCCAGTCTCCAGGCTGTAGGCTGTGAGAAACAGATTTCTGTTGTTTATAAGCCAGCCAATATGAGGTATTTTGTTGTAGCAGCAAAATGAACTAAGACAGGAAATTGGTACTAAGAAGTGGGGGTGCTATATTAAAAAATATCTAAAAATGTGGAAGTAGCTTTGGAAGTGAGGAAGGGATAGAGGCTGGAAGAGTTGGGAGGTGCATGCTAGAAAAAGACTACATTGCTGTGAATGGACCACTAAAAGCAATTCCGATGAGGGCTTAAGAGGAGAGGAGAGCTGTAGAGAAAGCTTCAGTCCTCCTAGAGAATACCAAAGTGGTCTTGAACAGAATGTTGGCAGAAACAGGGATGGCAAAGGCCCTTCTTTTGAGGTCTCATATACAAATGAAGAACATGTTGAAAACTGGAGGAAAGACAGTTCTTAATAGAAAGTGACAAAGGGCTTGGCTGAATTGTGTTCATGTCCAAATGTTTTTGGAAGATAGAACTTGTGAGCAATGAAATTGGATATTTGTGTGAGAAAATATCTAAGCAAAGTGTTAAAAGAGTGGCCTGGGTCCTCACTGACTGCTCATAGTAAGATGTAAGAAGAGAGAAAAGATTGAGAATTATTAATCAAAAAGGAAGCAGGTTTGAATCACTATGTTGCACACCTGAAAAGGAATACAACACTGTTGTCAACTAAACTTCAATAATATTTTTTTAAAAAGCAGAATTTTAAAATTTGTACAACTTTGAGCCTAGTCATATTAAAAGGAAGGTAAATCTTGCTTGGGAGAGAACAAGATGGGGTAGCCAAATTTGATAAGGATATGAGAATGGGTTGGCTATTTCAACAGAAGCTAGGAGCTATTCAGGAAGACAATGGAAGAATGACCTGAAAGGTATCTGGAGATCCTCAGGGCTACCCTTACCATCACAGGCTGAGGCTAGGGCAAAATGATTTCAAAGGAGGGGCTGCTGCTGCCTGGACCATCCGCATTCTGGTGCCATGCTCCTCCACCGTTCCGGTGGGCCATTACACAGTTTTTGCTGCACCCAGCAAACCACCCGTAGTGTGGCTGCCTCTACCTAGATTTTAAAGGATTGGGAAGCCTGAAGGCATGGGCGTGCAGCTCAGGCAGAAGGCTATTTCAGGAATGCCTGTGGCAGGGGGTCTTCACTAGGGTAATGCCAAGCACAGCCATGGCAAGGGGTTGGGGGTGGGGTGGTGCCCCCACAATCTAGGACCATCTGCAGGCACCAAAGTGCAATCCAGCTAGGGAGAGGTGCATCATGAGCTGTTCCCAGCAAATCCATGCAGGTGGGGTGCCTGGAGTATTGGGGATATGACTCTTGTCCTAGTGGGTCCAGAAGGTGAGACATGCAGCCAAGGAGGATTGGGATTTATTGCTGTTTGCTCCACTGGGTTTTAGATTTACTTTGGGCCTGTTACTCCTTTTTTCTTTTCTATTTTTTCCTTTTGGAGTGGGAATATCTATTCTATGCCTATCCTACCTTTGTGCTTTGGACATACATAACGTGTGTTATTTTAAAGGTTCACAGCTATAGTCTCTTCTATATATAATTTAGATGATATTTAGATGAGGCTTTTGCCTTAGACTTTTGAGTTCATGGCATGTGATAAGGACATGGATTTTGGAGGGTCAGGGACAGAATTCTCTGGTCTCAATGTTTGTGTGTGTGTGTGTGTCCTTCCAAAGTTCATATGTTGAAAACCTATTGTGCAAGATGCCAAGGCCTTACCTAGTCTTAGTCACCAGTAGATCAGAAATTCCTATTTGTTCTATAAGGACAAAAGGTCTTTCATTTCCCAAAGGCACTATCTTCAGGGAAAGCAGTGCTGTCAAATCCACCAGTGTAGATGAGGAAATGTCGTGGCTACTGGCCCCCTGCTCTATGCTGAACACTGAAAAGAAAGCATGTGTACCTTGGCAATTAACTTTGTACATGACTTTCTCCTTTTGAGGTATGCCAATTTAATTTTCTTAATGATACCCTATGCACTGTTTTTTTTAGTTATTTATTTACATCTATCTTTTCTCCTAGACAGTGAGATCAGGACACATGTCTTAGTCATTTCTGCTTACCTGGTATCTAGTTTCCTGATATGTTCCTGAATGAATGAATGAATGAATGAATGAGTAGATGGATGAATAAGTGAAGTCTGCCAGATGAGGCTTTAAGATTGATCCATTTCTCTTCGATAAGACAAGTGTTTATAGAATTACTTAGTGAACCTTGGCCACAGGATGATTAACATAGGCTAATATTTCGTGTAGCTCAATGGCATTGAATAAAATTTCTAGCCTGAAAGCATTATGATGTTGTATAATCCTGGCAAAAACTCTGCAATAACCAACTACATTTGCCAGAATTCCTTCACTTATCCTGCTAAGCTTCAATGCCATAGCTACTACTAATGCATAGGAGTTTCATCTAGAACAAAAATTTGTCACCCATAGTCATATAAAGGTTACTAAACTTGAATCGGATTTGAGCTTTAGTTCAGAGATCAGAACTCAAGTTTATTTCAAACTAAATCAGTAGCTTCATCAGTAAAACAGGGTGGCTCAAATGTATTGTGTATAAATTTACATTTCAGTAATTACATGATTCTAGGTAGATCTCTTTCATTAATAGAAAATCCATTTACTTGACTATGTTCCTTAGAGAATGAAACTTAGAAATTTTCTTTTTTCCAAAAAAAATTTTTAGTGTTTATTTATTTTTGGAGACAGACAGAGTGTGAGTGGGGCAGAGGCAGAGAGAGGGAGACACAGAATCCGAGGCAGACTCCAGGCTCCGAGCTGTCAGCACAGAGCCCAATGCAGGGCTCAAACTCACAAACCATGAGATCATGACCTGAGCCAAAGTCAGATGCTTAACTGATTGAGTCACCCAGGTGCCCCGAAACTTAGAAATATTCGTATCTGCAATACACTACCACAATATCATAATATATTTAAAATTTTTCTTACAACAAAACTCTACTAAAAACATGGGCATGACACCTAGAAATTCACTCAATATATGATAGATTTTGTGCCTGATCAAAAAAATCATCTGTAGTGTGAAAAAAGGTATGAAATGGTAAATTACCAGCACATTAGCACATGCAAATTAGAGGGAAAGCTAGCAGATTTTTTGATAAGACGTTGTATGTTTTTACTACTAGTTAAATTTTATCACACTTCTCATAAGACAGTGAAAAATTTATACACTAAGATACACAATTGATGAGCTACTACATTCTTAAGCAGTTTTATATTTCCAACAAAGTGATATCTACATTAAAAATTGCAGCAAATGAAAAAAGTTACAGCAAATGTTAAATCAACAGCTTATTTCAAGAAACATTTTCTTTTCATTAAAGTATTTATCATCTAATTCAAATTTAAACATCTGGGCATTGAAACATCTTTTTTTAAAAACAAAAATTATATCCTACAGTTGATAGGCACACATGATATGCAAACCAAGAATGATAACAATATGCATGGTAGCAAAATTATATAAATTTTAATTGGAAAATAAAAGAATTCCTCAGGGGCACCTGAGTGGCTCAGTTGGTTAAGCATCTCGCTCTTGATTTCAGCTCAGGTCATGATCTCATGGTTTGCAACATCAAGCCCAGCATTGGGCTCTGCACTGACAGCAGGGAGCCTGCTCGGGATTCTCTCTCTCCCTCTCACTCTCTGCCCTTCCCCCCACAGTGTTCTGTCTCTCTCTGTCTCTCTGTCTCTCTCTTAAGGTAAATAAATAAACATAAAAAAATTTAGAAAGAAAGAGTTCTTGATATCACCACAGTTCAAAAAAATATATGTCACTGAGTTTTGCAAAATCATTCTGTTTAAAATGGGTATCACCTTAAGTGAAAATGCATACAGGTAATCCTTGTCTAAAGGAGCTTATCTTCTGATCTCCTGATTTTCCCAAAGAATTTTATTTTCATCATTTTATTTTACCTCTTGACATCTAAAAGTTTGAATCAGTAGCATATTCCACCATTTGTTTAATATCAATCTAGACGATACTTGAATTCCCCCTCTCTAGGCTCTGATTAGGAAGCTATCCCTGGGACTTGTTTGCTGTTTCTTTGTCTTGATGTTCTAGGAAAATTATATCCACTAAAATGATGTCTATGAAGTCAGATATTTTGAATTCTGTTTATTGCTCTATAACTAGTACCAAGAACAGAGTCTCACACACGATAAGCATTCAATAAATAGTTGGTAAATACATTTTCTGAACAAACTCTTTTCTGATGCAAAAAGCACTCTCCATTTCAGTAACACTAGTCCAAATTAGTTTAAGCTAATAAGACATAAGAATGTAAACACATATATCATTGGGAAGCCCAAAGTTGAAACTACTTTCCAGCACAGCTAGATCCGATTGAAACGTGATTATCATGGCTTTCTTTCACACTCTGTAGTTCTTTTCCCCTGGATACATTAGCAGGTCAATCCTTACGGCCCCACAGGATATGCACTACCAAATTCTAGAAAATACAGTTCACATGGACTATGAAGTGAATGCTAACCTGTGAAATAGTGAAGTGTAAAACCTACAAATCATATAAGGTAATCTAAGATTCTGGACTCATTCTTTTCCTTCGTTTAGGCAGATTAAATGGCTGTTAATATTGGTAGTAAACAACATTAGTCAATATTAGTAGAAAACATTCTGTGTGTATGTGTGTGTGTGCATGCTTGCACACCTACATGTGTGGTTTATCTTAAGATTCTTATTATCCTTGACCACATGCCATATTGTCCTCAGAGAAATGGAATAATGAATAATGGAATAATGAAATGAGTTATTTTTCCACTGCTGTGGATGTGGTCAATAAAGTATACTTCTGAAATAAGGGGAATGGGAGAAAAGTGATAGGCAACCACGGATAATTGCTGAGTCCAGGGGAAAAGTACTATCTCCTCCCACAAAAGATATCTGCTTCTGATTCTTAGGGATTGCAATAACCAGTTAAATCCCTCCAATGCAAATCCTTATGAATGGAACTACTTACTAAATAGACTGAGTAGATTCAACAATATCCCAGGATGCTAGAAACATATGCTAAATACAAGGTCAATACAATTGGTTGTCTATAAAGAATTGATTAAAAACATATTTGCAGTGTATGTGTGTGTGAATTCATTGGACACAATTCCAGTTATCAAAAAAAAGGTATAGTAATTGTAAGTATTATTATTGACAACTTAATTACAAAAAAAAATGGTGTAGCAATTAAATTATGGATCTAAGGAGAAGAACTAACATGATACTTCTCTCTCTCTTGTCTTTTTACTATTTCCCCCAATTTATCTTTCTCCGTTTTATGCTGCTTTTGATTCCTTTTCTTCTCTAAACAATAAATATTCTCAATTCTATTTCAATTCTATTCTAGTTCTAGTTCTGTTCCCAATTCTCATAGCCTGTCATACATTCTTTCCTAGCACTACAAGCTCCTCCTTATCCTATTAATTTATGTTTATTTAACCACCCTATATACATTAAGGATCCCCAAACACATACCAGATTAACTCCAAATCCTATTTAATTCACCTCCAGTATGTTACTAAGATCCTTTTCTTACCACTGGTTGTATTCTACTTCCTCATAATTTCTTGCCTAAAATATTGAAATGGTTTTTAAATAATCATTTCTTGGGGTGCCTGGGTGGCTCAGTTAGTTAAGCCTTTGGTTCAGGCTTTGGTTCAGGTCGGGCTCTGTGCAGACAGCTCAGAGCCTGGAGCCTGCTTCAGATTCAGTGTCTCCCTCTCTCTCTGACCCTCCCCCATTCATGCTCTGTCTCTCTCTGCCTCAAAAATAAATAAACATTAAAAAAATTTAAATGTTCAGACTGAGAAAATTGATTTTATTAATACATCTTGAAGTAACTGGGTTTTGTGACAACAGACAGGCTAAATGACATCCTGAAACACTGATTTTTATTCTTAAAATGTATTAGTTTATGCTGCTAAGTATAACTGACAACTGGATAAAAACTTCACATAACATTGCCTGATCACTTGTAAGGAACTCTACAAGGGAAACAAACAAAATCAGAGACTGTTTGCTAAGCGTGTGTATAGTGAAAAATCATAACCAAGGTTGTAACAACCTTAGTCATCATAGAGTAACCTGATAAACTCTCTGGTTAAATTTGGGAAGAGGATAATGATAATGACCTTCTAAGTTGGACAAGAAATTTTCTATTCTGAATCAATGTGGAAATATTATCACCTTTTAACTAACTAGATTTTTCTTATGCAGGTTAGTGGTCCTTTGCTTTGTCAAAATAACAATTACATAATTTATGTAGCCAACAGTTCTGTTGGTTGAGGTGTTTCCAGGAATTCCCAGATTCAATAAAGATGACAAAATATTCTCATTAAGAATGGATATTGTCTCTTGGAACGTGATGATGCTGGAAATCATAAATATCTTTATGTGTTGATTTTTATGGTTTTAGAGGAAAATTTTTGCCTTGATATTTTTTGATCCTAATTGGAAGGATACATAAGAATTTTAAGGCAGGGAAACTTAAAATTCTGCTCCTCAAAGAAGAAAGAAAATGATTTACACTGTTAAGACAGGGTGGCAATATAATTAAGTATTATGGGGCAAAATGACTAAGTATATATTTAGACTAGGTAATAGAATATATTTCATCAATAAGAAATTTATTGTATCATAGAATAATTTCTCTTGGGAATTTCTGTGGAAAAAAATGAGTTTATTTGCAGTATTGATTTTCTTGCTGCCTAAGCAAGTGACTCATTGAATTCTGTATTAAGAAAGAAGTAATCCAAGAAAAAGCTGTGATAAATCTAATATTTGGTTGCATCTATTATAAGAGTAAAATGATTCACTAGAGAATAAGGTAGACTATGATAAAAATTTTTGGCCTAGTTTAGTTATACACTCCAATTTTTATCCAATAATCAACCAGACCGCCATTTCTAAACCAAGGTAGCTATTTTTATATTTGTTTTCCTAAGAATGCATTCTTTTTAATTTAAAAACAAATGTGTCAAAAGTAAAAGCATAAAGAAATGTTACCAACAGAGTTCCTTAGATGGTCGACTTTTTTTTTTTTTGATATTTTAGCACGAGTCAAGTCATCAAATTAATCGTGATATTCTTACCCAAGAGAGCTGCCATGTAATGCATGACCTCTTCTCTTCCATATAAAAATGTAGCAAGTTTTCATTCAATTAGTTTTATAATATATATGTGCTACTATACATTTTAGATTCACGTTACTTGTGAAAACTATTCTGAAAATAAAATGAGATCACTGCTGAGGTTTTAGAGAAGAAAGCTGTTTAATGTATGTTCTAAGTTAAAACTAACCATATGCCTCCAGCTAGAAAACATCTGTGGTCACAGCTAGACCTAATCCATTTGGTTATATTCCCCATATGGATAGTGAAATATCTTTTGATTTCCTCTCCATGAATTCTTTCTACTACTCTTACATTACAGATTTTTTTCTTGACACTAATTAAACATAACTTTAAAAAAAAAAAGAAGTTTCCACTGTTTTGCTTTCAATGAAATTTCAGGAGAAAAGATATTATTGAAAAACGGCAGACTGTATATGAATAAACTGTCTTGACCTTAACATCTCTTTCTCTTCTTTCCTCAATGTTTTCATTGTAAAATATCACTGTTCTTACTCCCCAGTGAAAAATAATTTCTTCCACAAATGTTGTTGTTTTCCAAAAATGTATTATTATTTCAAAGATAAAAGGGATAAAAGATGAAAGAGTCCATAATCTTGTTGGGTAAAGATATATATATGTATCTCGTAGATGTATCACCAGTGAACTTGGTTCCTTTTATTGTATTGTAAAGATTTTTAAGCCAATTTTCTCTTTCTCTTTCTCCCTAGAGTCACTATATATAAATGAAATGGCCAATAGTCACAATATTTTACTATGACTACATGGACTTTGTATTTCGTAAAAATCACATCTTCTTGAAGGTCAACAACTAATCTGTTTCAATACAATACACCACTGACATATGTGGCCAGTTAAAAAGAAAGACATCTATTCTCAAAATGTTACACCTTATTAAAACATATATCTTCTTATCTATCTCATATATGTTTCTTGTCTATGACAAAACTATTTAGTTGTCAGATTCATAGTATAGAAAAATAATTGTAAGGTACATTTTAGATTTTAAGAGATCACAGTTCATTTAGTTCGTGTTTGTATTTTTGTTCTCTTACTCTAAAAATGTTTTTTTTTCCATATGATTAGAGGTGGAAAACTTGGTTATAGACTTTTAAAATATGCAAGAAAATGTTCATTGAAGAGCATTAGGATTCTTTAGATTTCTGTTATGTTAGACAGATACTGCTGAAATTAAAACAAAACACAGACCTCAAAATGTAAAACTGATACTAAAAGTTGTTCAGTCAAGGCACATGAAAAGATGCTCAACGCCACTCCTCATCAGGGAAATACAAATCAAAACCACACTCAGATATCACCTCACACCAGTCAGAGTGGCCAAAATGAACAAATCAGGAGACTATAGATGCTGGAGAGGATGTGGAGAAACAGGAACCCTCTTGCACTATTGGTGGGAATGCAAACTGGTGCTGCCGCTCTGGAAAACAGGGTGGAGGTTCCTCAAAAAATTAAAAATAGAACTACCCTATGACCCAGCAATAGCACTGCTAGGAATTTACCCAAGGGATACAGGAGTGCTGATTCACAGGGGTACATGTACCCCAATGTTTATGGCAGCACTTTCAACAATAGCCAAATTATGGAAAGAGCCTAAATGTCCATCAACTGATGAATGGATAAAGAATTTGTGGTTTATATACACAATGGAATATCATGTGGCAATGGGAAAGAATGAAATATGGCCTTTTGTAGCAACGTGGATGGAACTGGAGAGTGTTATGCTAAGTGAAATAAGTCATACAGAGAAAGACAGATACCATATGTTTTCGCTCTTATGTGGATCCTGAGAAACTTAACAGAAACCCATGGGAGAGGGGAAGAAAAAAAAAAGAGGTTAGAGTTGGGGAGAGCCAAAGCAGAAGAGACTCTTAAAAACTGAGAACAAACTGAGGGTTGATGGGGGGTGGGAGGCAGGGGAGGGTGGGTGATGGATATCGAGGAGGGCACTTGCTGGGATGAGCACTGGGTGTTGTATGGAAACCAGTTTGACAATAAATTTCATATTTAAAAAAATAAAATAAACAGTGCAAAAAAAGTTCAGTCAATATGTAAAGATTTTAAAATAAGTTAAAGGGAGGAAAAGTTAAGGAGGACATTTGGTAATCATGAATAAGAAATAAGGCTTTTTTTTAATGTCATTTTTGAGAAAGAGACAGAGTGTGAACGGTGAGGGGCACAGAGAGAGGGAAACACAGAATCTGAAGTAGAATCCAGACTCTGAACTGTCAACACACAGCCTGACGTGGGGCTCGAACCCACGAACCATGAGAACATGACCTGAACTGAAGTCAGACATTTAACCAACTGAGCCACCCAGGCACCCCAAGAAATAAGGTTATTTGATGCAATTTTTAATAAGCATATATTTAGATCTTACGTTTATTGACATATAAGCTACATAAAGTTATCTCTGAAATTTGTTAATCATAAACTAAAATAGGTTTAGATTTAGCAACACAAAGATTGCCATTACTACTTTGATCCTAAAGCAGGTACCCTGTTTCCTACTATTTGTTCCAGTACTTGGAGAAATTTCAATACAAGAAAAATGTCACTATGATCTCATGTCTTATCTTCCAGAGAAATAATGCTATTGATAGACCATGACATTTTATTCAAACACTTAAATTTTCTTTTTTACAGTGTTTGATTGTTTCAGATAGCAATACAGAATAATGGTCATATAAAACAAATAAGTTTTATGTCTACTTGAAAATGACATTTAACTTTGTAAAATAGCTAAACTATAGATTTTGAAAGTGTTTAACTGTTAAAGGCATTTCCTAAACACAAAAAGTGGCTACCTTATTTATAGAAGTCACTCATAAGGTTTAAATGAATGAATGAATGAATACAATTTCTACCTATGCTTTTATAACATTAGCATACATTATTGTGTTTGGAGGCCCCAAGACCACCCCCAAGTTCAATGATTTACTTGGAGGACTTAAAGGACACAGCATAGATACAGTCTTATTCATGACTGTAGTTTATTACAGTGAAAGGATTCAAAACCAAATCAGCAAAGGGAAAAGATGCATGGGGTGAAGTCCAGAGGAAATCAGGCACAAGCATACAACAGTCCCCTCCCAGTGGGGTCACACCGAGTGAGCTTAATTCCGTCATCAATTAGCTGTGACAACATGTATATAGTGTTGTCTAAAAGGGAGGTTCTCTTGAACCTAGTATTCCAGGAATTTTACTGGGAGTTGGTCATGTAATTGACCATAATCAATGAAATTAATCATAATTTCATAACCATATTCACAGAAAGAAAGCATATACATAGCATAAATTGCATTGCACAGGTTAGGCACAATGAGCCACTCCTGTCATTTAGCAAAATTATAAGTCACTGTGAGAAACTTTTTCTCAGCCAAATTTCTAGACCATGGCCGAGGGCCAATCTGACAAGCGGGCCTTTCTAAGGATAGCAGTGACAGGCCTGCTATGTTGCTCTCTGTACTTGGGTGACGAAGGAAAAGCAGATGTCAGCATCTGAATTAGACATTTCATAATGAACATGGTGACTTTCCTATCAAGGAAGAAAACTGAAATCAAATATTATGTTTACAGCTCAGATAGTAGGTGTGTTGGATATCTTCCACTTTTCCAGATTCATCTTCCCCTTTGTAACTCAGAGGCATCAATGGACAGTATCAACTAGCTCTCTACCCCTTGGCTTCCACTTGGGTTTGGCAATAGGGAGGCACAGCAAAAGACTGAAAGACAGGAGGGGGGTGAGTTTGTGAAGTTGATGAATATTGTATCAAGTCCACAGGACGTCTGCCAGGGCCCTGACTGATGGCAGTGGTAGGAGGCAATAATCGCCCTAGGACAAGCTCTCAGATGGAGATTCTGGGAGCCTTCTCTGGGAAGCATATCAGCAGCTTCCTTTCTGAGAGATAATTGCATGTCTGGAAACCATGCCACCTAGTGAGACCATTATTGCTCAAATTATCGCTAGTGGTGCATAAGCTAGCATATACATGGAGGACAAAGTACTGGGAGATAAAGTAGCTATGGCAGTCAGTCACTATGGCGACAAAAATGACTATAAATATTACAGCTTCCTCTGAAAGCCCTAGAGAAGAAGCCCTAGGGAGAAGGAGACAGTTAAGGCTGTAAATATCCAACACAGAACACAAATGGAAAATCAGAAAACTTTGAAAGTAGCTTTCAAGAAGTACCCCATCTCCTACTGCAATAGGGCATCTAAAAGTGAATATTACACTCATGTCTTGATTCTAAGAGTTGCAGAGTTGCAGCACTAATTAAATGCTCAGCCATTCCAGGACTTTAAGTGAAAGGAGTGGGGGATTATGACACATGTCTGATCATGACATGATAGGAGACATAATGAGGCTGAAAACTGCACTTTCAAATCCCCTGAACTTCTGCTGGTAGAAATAGCTGCTATCCACACCCACTCTATTGAAATCACCAGCCTTCTCCTGTATAAGACTTCTAATACCTGCATGTATGTAATTTGCCACATATGGAGGTTCACACTCACCATTGTGCAATATCTTCTGTCCCTTTCTTTCAGTGGACAGACATGACTAGTGCATAGACGTAACTAATTATCTTATGATACCTTATTCCATCCTTTTAGCAGGGAATGTGCAGTCCTTTTGTCAAACTCAAATTTTAAACTAATATTTTTCCGTAACAAAAAAGGAGCCAGTAGAGATTTTTGTGGGGGATGGGAGGGGCAGAAGGATGGACATAAATACAAGGTCTTTGTTGACTACATTTCTTGAGCTTGAGTTATCTATCTTTTTAGTTTCATAGAACTCTTGGTATCTCTTTCCTCCTGGGCACTCTGAAAATGCCTTCTTCCAGTGACTTACTTCCTGGAAATGTTATCTACTAACTTAGCACTATGGTATTCTGTTCTCTGTCTCTCTTAGACATATTTGTGCCCCTGGCCAGATTCTTGGGTGTTCTGATGGATTTGTATTATATCTCAATTCCTTTGACAGAAAGATTAAGTTCCATATTGGTTTTAACCTCTTACAAATCCTATGATACAGAGACATGAATGCCATGTGACTTTCTGTGTAACACCATTAAAAACTCTCTTGCACTGTAGCAAACCGAGATTTGACCCTGTAATCACCGTCTTATTGACTTATTTTCCCCTACATTGGGTGCATTTTTCCTTTTTAGACTTCATAATCCCTTGAAAGTATCAAGGACACAAATGAATATTCACTGGACTCTTTTTCCTTACTCTGACATGGGTTGGATTTCATTTATTCTAGGTACCAGGAGACCATCTTCCCTTAAGGACAGTGCTCATAAAAGTTTAACATATACCAGAATTACTAGGGGACTTATAAAAACATAGATTTCTGGGCCACACTCTCAGAGATTTTGTCCCAATAAGTGCGTGTTTAGGTTTAAGAATTTCGGCCTCTAGCAAGTTCTCTGATGATGCCAATGGTTTTGGTTGGGGATCTCTCTTGGAGAATTGCTGCTCTAGAATGATGCCTCACTTCAGCCTGAATAACCTTATTAGAATCCATCCTGCCAGGTAAAAGTGAGTTTCAAACTTAAAATAGGGTCCTACTATCTTTTTAAAAAATGTTTATTTATTTTTGAGAGAGAGACAGAGGACAAACAGGGGAGGTACAGAGAGAGAGGGAGACACAGAATCCAAAGCAGGCTCCAGGCTCTGAGTTGTCAGCACAGAGCCCGAGGTGGGGCTCAGACCCATGAACCATGAGATCATAACCTGCCAAAGTTGGATGCTCAACAGACTGAGCCACCCAGGTGCCCCAAGAACATATTGTTTTTTACAAGGCCAGATTTGGAGAGACTCTTTTCAAATAGACATAATACTAAATGCTACAGGAATTAGGAAAGCATTTTAACAGAATGAGGTGTAAATACCTTAATTCCTACCTGGGTAATGAAGAGTTCGTAAATCTCAAGTCCTTTATCAAATCCTTGTAGTAACACCTCCTGACCTCATCTCCAGCTGTACCAGACAGGTGGATTGGAACTGGCAACACACCAGAGGAATACCGTTCTCTCATAGTAAAATTGTTCTTTACTTAAAGAGATCATGGCCCAAGCTTAAGTTGGACGCTCAACCGACTGAGCCACCCAGGTGCCCCAAAACAAGGTCCTGCCATTGACACAAAGGTATAGTTTACCTTGTGTTAAATATTGTTCAAATCTGAAAATTGGTCCTGGGGGTGCTATCATGCCATCAGTGGTCTCCTGAGGCGCACCAAAGGATGAAATGTCCTGGATATGTTGGAGAATTTGTATTCTCTGTAATCATTCAGGGACTCCTATTTCTCAGTGAGACAAGCCCACAGTGCTTAAAGTGCTTTTTCAAATAAAAGGGGCCAAGGTCAATGTCCCCCACCCAAATGTGCCATGTTGGCTTGTTGACTATTTTAAATAAAAGTTACTTAAGACATAGCCTGTGCAAGAAGGACACTGAGACCCTCCTCTGTCCCCTCCCCTGTGAAGGGAACCTTTCAGGTACCAGGAGGTAAAGAGATTTTCTTATTTCCAGAGATAAGGTGTGTAAAGTATCAGAAGGCTATATAAACAAACTTTGTTACTTTTCATGAATCAAATTGTGATAATCACGATTTGTAGCTAATCAAAGCTACCAAACACAGGTTTTCTTTGTCTTGTCAAATTCCTCACAGGTTTATTATCTTTTTGCTTCAAAAGTATAAAAACTGCCTGCGTGGTCATTTCTTTGGGTTGCAATTTCAGTATTAGGCTTCCATGCGCATATAAACTTTGGTTAAACAAAGTCAAACTTTGTTATTTTTCTCCTATTAATCTGACTCATGTCAATTTAATTCTTAGAACAGCTAGAAGAAATTTGAAGGGTAGAGTAAAAATTTGCCTCTTCAACAAATTCAATAGAAGCTCGTAAAAAGCATATTTGAGGTGAGATATGGTGACGATTGTGACACAAGCTGTGGAAAGTTCAGCAATGTAATGTTTAGAGCAAGCGAGAAGTAACATTTGCTTTTTGTTGATGTGGGTGTTTTGCATAGGAAAAGAATGATAACATATCTGAGCAAAGGCTATAGACATATTACGGATACAGAACCAAGGGTATTTGAAAATGGCAGGATGAAAAGATCTTGGTCTCTCAAGAGGTGGAAAGAAATGGGATAGTCAAGAAAATATAAACAGAATCAGACACTGCTAACTTTAGGTTTAAAACAATCTTTTCCTGGACCATTCTTGCTGTTAAACTATGTATCTTCTATTGCATGCAATCTGCAGCAAAGAAAGCATCTTTTGTTTTCACCTGCAAGTGAGAAAAGATAAGATATACCGGGATATTTATGGAATTTTGAGAATCATGGACGAGAACAGTTTTTTTTTTTTTAAATTGACTGCACACTCAAATAAACTGAAACAGTTATCAAGAGAAAATTCCCATGCCCAGGATGCACCTCAGATCAATCCAATCTGAATCTGCATGAATGGGAACCAGACATTTTTTTTTTCTTAATGTCCCAGATGATTCTACTATAAAGCCAAGGCTAAGAACAAAACTGACTAAATTTGCAGAAATTAGTCCTTGCCAAAGTGAGCAACAGTACTTGCATTGTCCTCTGTATTTTCATGAAATTTCATTTCAACCATTTGGCATATTTGTAGTAAAATAAAGAATTTAAAAGGCAAAGATACTTACATTACAACCAATTTGTAAGTAGGAACGTTAAGGATAAAGCTAAAGTGATGATCTGGGACTTCTATTCAAGTGTCTCTTCCCTTGTTTTTCTTGAAGTATTTGCTTGGATAAAGTGATTGATCTCTATCAGCCTAGAGTTGATACATTTATTTTGGTTGAAATTGGCTTTTCAAGACATTGAAATCTGACCCATTTGAAAACACTTAACTAGCCAATTAATCTCAAGAATCAGATTCCTGTATAATTCTTAAAATCAGTTTCTAGAATCACACTTGTTTCCCATAATGTGTTTTTTACAATAAAAATTAACTGCTCAAGAACTGGAAAAATGTATGTATTTTCAGCAAATGATATCTGTACAATCTTTTTTTTCAACCATTTGTAAATGTGACTTTGTTCTACTTTGTACTAATGATGAGAAAGTTACAACCATGATAAGTGCTTTTGGAAATAATCAAAGCTTATTATCTAAACCCCAAATATTTTTCTGCTATTGCAAACCATGAGTGGGTCATTTATTTTATATATTTTGTAACAAATATCTACTGGATATTTACTCTGTGCAAGGCACCATGCCAAGCATTACAGAATATTAAAAATGATCCAGACACATTCTTATCTGTTCATTTAGAGAAAAAATATACAGGAAAATGGTTTAAATTTTTTTAATGTTTATTTATTTTTGAGACAGAGAGAGAGACAGAGCACGAACAGGGGACAGGCAGAGAGAGACAGAGACACAGATTCTGAAGCAGTCTCCAGGCTCTGAGCTGTCAGCACAGAGCCCAACGCTGGGCTTGAACCCATGGACTGTGAGATCATGACCTGAGCCATAGTCAGATGCTTAACCAACTGAAACACAACTGAAACCAACTGACACCACAGGAAAATTGTTTTTAACTGCAAAATTCTATAGAATTGAAAGAAATTATTTTCTTTCTGTCTCTGAGCAGTCATTTGCCAGTAATATTACAGATTGTTTTTATCACCCATTTATTGGAAATAAGACTGGGATTCTGAATGCATATTTAAAAATAATTATAATTTGAATATTGTCTTGTATAAAATATTGATGTTAAGCTACCTAAGGCAAAATAATCTGACTAAATAACCCACTTTTACAAAGGTTTAATTTAAGGGTCACAACCTAAAATGCCTTTAAGATTGTACTGGTAAACTGAATGGAAATAGGGCAACAGGGATTACTGGGGACTATGGCAAACTAAAGCTACAGGTTGTTATATGAGAATATATATACCATGTGTCTTCTAATTTTTATGAATAAGTAATAAGATAGACATCTATAGAAAATATACTAATTTTAAAAACACTGTATAGATCAAAGAACTAATTTTAAAAACACTGTATAGATCAATGGCAACATTCAGTGAGTCCAGTTTATAATTTTTGGCTAAAACCAATAAGAAACCTAGTAAGTTGATGCAGGCATCTTAGATGACTATAGTTTTAAAACCAATCCATGAATAGCTAACATTTGCTCAGTCCTTGAAGCATCATAGGCACTAAGTACTAAGAGTTATATTCATTAATTGGTTGATTCAACAAATATGTGTTTTCCTCTAATGAAGGAAAAAATAAATTCCACTTTGGAAGCTCTGTGAATCAGAGGTCAACATGCTGGCGGTACTCTGGTTGCCTCCCTCATTGACAGCATCCCTGACCTACTATCCTTCCACTTTTTCCTTCCTCTACTTTGGAAGGATAGGAAGACATTTTCATAGAAAGGACTATATCAACTTTCATAGTAACCTCAAATACCTATAATAAGCAGTAAGTACATTGGTTCAAACTGTCAGTATTTAGAAAAAACTATGTGTAAACTAAGAAGACAAAAAAAACGGTTTTAGCGTAATAAAGTTATGTCAAGCAAGGAGCCATCTTTAAACTTTATGTTGAAACTTTAGAGTCATATCTGTAAAAATTAAAACAACAGAAATAATGTCCACCAATTATATTTAATATTGTTCTGGAAATATTAGCCTATAAATAATGCAAAAAGAAATCAGATTATTCAAAATCAGAAAAACTATATAAATGTAAAAAATCTACTTAATCTATGTACCTGGAAACCTCATGAAAATAAAATACAAAACTGTTCAAATTAGTAAGAATTCATTATACCAGCAATAACCAGTTGAGAAATATAACAGGAAAGTATTTAATTCATAAAATAATGAGTACTACATGATAAACTACAGAGGAGACATGTAGGATCTATATAAAGAAAAATGCTAAATTTTATAAGAAACTTAAAAGAAATCTAAAAAATTGCATTCTATCACTAGGAATAGAAAGTCATAAATTCAATATTGAAGCCACATTGAAAGTTACATATTGTATTCTCTAATGAGTTCATGTATTATATCCAACAAAATTGCAATGGGTTTGTGGGAGAGTTGCTTAACAAAATAATTCTGAAGTTTGAGGGAAAAAAAGCAAAATACCTTAAAATATTTTGAAAGGGAGACTTCAAGGTTCTTTCCTTGTCAGATATTAACATTTGGTGAGTACATTTTTATAAGTAATCTACTTTAGGCACTGGCAGAGTGCACACTACAAAGTCCCTGCCCCCTTGGAACTTAAAGTCTAAAGTAGATATAAGAGAACAGAAGAATACCAAGTTACAAAGTTACAACACATGGGGTTAGGTGATAAGATAGGACAAAAAGTGCTATATGAAACTACATTAGAGAAAACAATATTGGATCTGATAGAGAAACAAACCAAGGAGACAGAAAGCTCAGAATCAATAATTATGAACAATTGAACCCAAGTATGGAGTTTCCTTAAAAATAGAACTACCATATGATCCAGCAGTACTACCACTGGGTATATATCCAAAGGAAATGAAATCAGTATCTCTAAGAGATACCTGCACCCTTTTGTTCTTTTTCTTTTTTTCACCCTCATGTTCATTCTAACATTATTCACGTTGGCAAAAGTATGGAAACAATATAAGTGTCTGATGGGTGAATAAATAAAGAAAATATCCTATCTATCTATCTATCTATCTATCTATCTATCTATCTAATATTTTAGAACTTTTTTTCTAAGAACATTTTCATGAAAGAACAAATCATAAAATAAGTATGCTAAATCATGAGAATAGAATCATCAATTAAGAGGTAGTATGATTTAAAAGATGAAAATGAAGAAATGAAACTGCCATTTGCAATGACATGGATGGAGTTAGAATGAATTACGTTAAGCGAAATAAATCAGTCAGAGAAAAACAAATACCATATGATTTCACTTGTATGTGGAATTTAAGAAACAAAACAGATGAACATATGGGAAGGGGGTAGGGAAAAGAACAGAGGGAAGCAAACCACAAGAGACTCTTAATGATAGAGAACAAGCTGAGGTGTGATGAAGGGAGGCAGGTGGGAGACAGACTAGATGGGTGACGGGTACTAAGGAGGGCACTTGCTGTGATAAGCACTGAGTGTTGTATGTAAGTGATGAATCACCAAATTCTACTCCTAAAACTAATATTGCACTGTATGTTAACTAAAATTTAAATATAAAAAATGTTCATAGATTAAAAAAAAGAAAATGAAGAAGTGGTAATACTGATGCTGTTTATAACCATAAATAATCTGAAATTTATATTTTTAAGTGCTTAATACTTGTCTTCAAGGATCACTGGCATACAGTTGGCATGTACTATTCAATGGTTTTCTTTTAATGAGATTATAACTTTTTCAATGTGCCTTTTCGTTCACTTCACAAGAAACCAATGTTTTATTGCCACAGAAGTCATTGAAAAATTAACTGTATACCAAACCATCTTATGCCTAATTTAAATAAAATTATTTTTATAAATGTTTTCCCCTTTTCTGTTTCTCTTGTTAGTATGAACTAACTACACAGATCATATAATTTTGAGATCTTAAATTTAGGAACTGATTAGTTCTCAATTGTTTTTCTCTTGTATCACTCAAGAATATACACAAATTGTACGTTTATATAATATCTCAGATATTAATGATACATTAACTGTTTTTAAGTCTTTCAGACAGTTGTATCCTGTGTGTGTGTGTGTGTGTGTGTGTGTGTGTGTGTGTAAACTACAAATAATATTAGCAGTTATTCTAGGAAGTAGAACTTTGTCTGTGTCTCATCGTAGACATCCATGTTGAGGAATCCTTCATATTCCATGACTGGTCACATAGTAATAGAGTAAAAATTTTGGCTGTTGGTGTTTGAGGCAGTAAGTTATTTTGCTTAGATTCCTTTGCTTAGTTTGAATGAATTATTCTCCATATCATTTACAAAAGTATTAATCATAAGTAAAAGGCCAAATATGATATTTCCAATTTTAATCTCCTCTTCAGCCAGTGCTATTGCTAAACGATACTTTGATTATACTCAGTCTATAGCCCACTCAGCCTGTTTTCACAAGATCTTTTTGTCCATTGTGACTTTGATCTCTAAAAAATGTGTTTTTTTCCCCCAATGCAGAAATTGAGTTTTACATTCGTGGCTGTGCTTATACAAGATACATACAATAGTTATCTAACATTAGTTAAAAAAAAATCCCACATGTTTCAGTGTGTTTAATATTCCTTCAGTTACAATAAACTATTCATTTAACAAATAGCTATATTTTATTATATACACATTTGGAATATAAAATCATGTTCAGGAAACTCATTAATAAAATATTACAAACTGATCTCAGGGACACTAAAATTCCCCACGTGTTATTTAGAAAACTACTATAGCTTCTTGCTTATAAAAAATTATTTTAAAGAGTAATTGGAGGGTGCCTGGGTAGCTCAGTTGTTAACTGCCCCATTCTTGATTTCAGCTCAGGTCATGATCCCCCTGTTTGAGCCCCGAACCAGGCTCTGGGCTTCCAGTGCAGGGCCTGTTTAGGATTTCTCTTTTTCCCTCTCTGCCCCTCCCCTGCACAAGTGTGCTCTCTCTCTCTTTCAAAATAAATAATTAAACTTAAAAAAAAAGAATAATTGAATATCATTTTATGTATTTTTAGCTAGATGATCTCATGATTTATAGCTAATTTAGTAAAAATATATTTCACATTGTAAATAATATATATTTTTAAAAATATATAAGTGCTCTTAAATGTGAGTTTTTAAAATATCAGTTTGCATGTCTACACAGAAATATGTATAATATTATGCTTTGTCATTAAATAATAGAAGTCATAATTGCTATGGGAAATATAAGATTAGGTAATATTCCATAATTTTAATTTATAAAGTACTATAAATCTCATTAGTTCTTTGCAAACTACTCTGTTGCCTCAACAGCATTTTAGCATAAAATAAACTACCAGAATAATGAATATGTGGGGATTCCCGAAGAACTTCAAATAGGAATATAATACATTCATATAAATACTTAACCTGTTTTCATTTTATTTCTTTTTTACGGGCTTTTGACAAGCTTTACTAACTTTTCTCCACTGTTCACACTTTTAACGCCATGTAATTTAGTATCAAAGGAGGGGAAAACTTTCTATACTTAAGGTAAAAATATTAAGCAATTAGTGAAATGTTGCTGAGGAATACAAGCTATATGCAGAAGACAAGAAAAATGGGTTGCCCTGGGTGCAGGTCAGGAAATATAATTATGTATATGATTCAAAGGTATTTCAGATCCAGATTTTGCCATCTTTAAAGATCCTTCAAGGAGGCCCAATGAAGACCTCCTGCTTAGTTAGCCTATAAGGGTTGAGTTGAAAACAGTATGTTTGTATGTGTGCATGTGTACATGTACATGTGTGTGAGTATTAAGATGATAGCGGTATGATCAAAAACCATACTATGGATACAATGTAGAAACTTGATTAGACCGGTGTATAGGGAGGTGTAGTTAACAGTGGCATAAGAAATAGAGACATTATTGGTGTGCCTGGGTGGTCAGCAGTTAAGCATCTGACTTTGGCTCAAGTCATGATCTCACAGTCTGTGGGCTCTGTGCTGACAGCTCAGAGCCTAGAGCCTGCTTCTGATTCTGTGTCTCCCTCTCTCTCTCTTCCCCTCCCCTGTCTCTGTCTCTGTCTCTCTCAGATATAAATAAACATTAAAAAAAAAGAAGCAAGGACATTATTGAAGGAGTTTTAATGTGCAGTGAAGTTTGTGAGCTGAAATGGATATCAGATGTTTTAAGGAGGAATGACAGAGAGGGGCGCCTGGGTGACTGTTTGTTGGGCCTTTAACTTCTGCTCATGTCAGGATCTCACAGCTCGTGAGTTGGAGCCCTATGTTGGGCTCTATGCTGACAGCTCAGAGCCTGAAGCCTGCTTCAGATCTATGTCTCCCTCTCTCACTGCCTCTCCCCAACTCACGCTTTGTCTCTCAAAAATAAGCATTAAAAATTTTTAAAAAAAGATGCAACAACAGAGAGACATAACAAAATGAAGACTTGAGAGAATTCAGTGAAAAATTCATATGAGGAATTAAAAAGGAAGACTTGAAATGTTTGACATGTACAAAGTAAAATTTTCAAAATTAATTAAATGACTGAATAAAATAATAGATGTCACAAGTGAGGGGAGGAGATATTTTTAAAAAATATATTTTTATTTTGAACAAAAGAACTCTTTTAATTTTTTTTGTTCTGTCAAAACTACATTTAACTTTTGACTTTGAACAATTTTAGAGATACAGAAAAGTTACAAAGATAGTACAATGTCATATGTAACCTTCTTCCAGCTATGTTAACATCTTATGTAACTATCGTGTATCAAATTTCAGGAATAAATATTGTTATGATATTACTTTTCAAGTTTATTTATGTACTTTGAGAGAGAGAGAGAGAGAGCAAGCACAAGCAGGGAGGGAATGAGACAGAAGGAGACAAAGAACCATGAACTGTGAGATCATGACCGGAGCCAAAATCAAGAGTTGGGCGTTTAACCAACTGAGCCACCCAGGCACCTCTTGTTATGATATAATTAACTAAATTTTCTTTATTTAGATTTCAGCTATTTTCCCCACTAATGTCCTTTATTTATTTCAAGATCCAGTCTAGGATACCACATTGCATTTAGCAGTTAGGTCTCCTTAGGTAACTCCACAAACTATTACTGTTTCTATTACCATCTTTTCTTGTTATTTTTTATGAACTTGTCATTTTGAATTGTGTTGGTCAGATAATTTGTAGAATATCTCTCAGTTTGGGTTTGTCAAATATGTTTTAATGATCAGAACTAAATTATGGATGTTAGGGAGTACCACAGAGAAGAAGATACCTTCACAGAACATCATACCAGGGGTAAAATACAAATATAACTAATTAATGATGATGTCAATCTTGCTCACTTTGGTAAGGTCGTGTCTGCCAGGTTTCTCCACTGTACAGTTACCATTTTTACCTTTCTTTAAATCTTGGTTAGAACTGAGTCTAACCCAAAATCAAAGGGAGACGGATTAAGCTCTTCTTTGTTATAGGGATAGTATCTACACATATTATTTGGAATTTGCTTATAAAAGCGATTTATCCTTTCTCTCTCATTTATTGGATTTGTCCAATCATTTATTTATGCCTGCATGGACTCATGCATATTTATTTTATATTTGGGGTTATAATTCAACACTACGATTATTTATTTTGTTCCACATTTGACCACTAGGAGCTCTTATTTTTGATACTTTTTTAAAATCGTATTTTAAAATAAAACAAAATTAGAAAAACACACACAGCAAACACATGGCATCACTAATTAGTATATGGTAACCATCCTTGCAAACACCACTGAGAATAAAAAATAGAATTTTGCTAGCTACTCCCTTCTTGAACCCTGTCCCATCACAGCCCCTATGATCTCTCTGAAATAACCACTATCCTAACAGTAATCCCTTTCCTGCATTTCCTAATAATTCTGTAATCAAATGATATATTTCTAGACCCTATACCTTAGTCTTTCCCATGTTTTTTTTTAACTTGGTAATTGTTTTTAATCTTTTTGTAGGCTCCAATGAATTTTTCTTTTCATTTAATTTTATACCTATTAAGGAACTCAGGAGATTAACTATACGTAGATAACTCAGCAGATATTACCTATAGAAATTCTCAAAATCTGTACTTTGCTGATGACATACTCATAATATAGCTCTGCATGTTTATAGGACAATGGATAAAGGACCTGTATTTCCAATAAAGTGGCAGCTGGATTCAGACTTCATTAGGCTTGTATTAATTTCCTTTGGCAAGACTATAAACTGTTAACATTTTTTCATTCTCAGGCACATAGTCTGATTTTTCTCCTTTTGTAATGTTGGCACTTTTAAATGTTCATTGCCCAGATGCATTAATTCATTGGAACTGGCAAAATTTTTATATTCTAATTCTGTCATGTTATTTTAAAATTTTTTTAACGTTTATTTATTTTTGAGACAGAGAGAGACAGAGCATGAATGGGGGAGGGGCAGAGAGAGAGAGGGAGACACAGAATCGGAAGCAGGCTCCAGGCTCTGAGCCATCAGCCCAGAGCCTGATGTGGGGCTCGAACTCACGGACCGTGAGATCGTGACCTGAGCTGAAGTCGGATGCCCAACTGACCGAGCGACCCAGGCGCCCCTAATTCTGTCATGTTATTATCTGGAATAATTTTATGTGAAAAGATAGAAAAAGTGACTGATATTTTTTTTCATTTTATTTACAGTTTCCAAGATAGTAACATTCATTTTTTGTTGTCATACAGTAGTTAACCTATTTTGTTTTTTTGAATATCAAACTGAACTGAAGATTATAACCATATGTGATGGGCATCTATACATTTTAATTCATATACCAATTGAATTGCAATTTGTCCTATCTTTGGCCAGTAGGATACTCTTTAGTTTGGCTCTTGAGTTCTATTAATATGACCATAGTGATCTTCTATAACTTCCTTGAGATCTTATTGTCAGATCTTGTACAATTCCTACCTCCTTTTATATATTTTCTGCTCCAGACCAGATATAAAAATATTCCAAGAAGGCTTTGTTTCTTTTAAAGGAACCGATATTTTAAGACTACAGTTTGGGTGTTTAGAATATTGGGTTGGTCATGTTGGTAAATATTTAAGTTATATATATAAACATATGCATGAAATATATATGTATATATATACACACACATATGTATATACACATATATATACATATATATTACATATATATGTATATGTGTAAAGATAAAATATGTGTGACTTATACTAATAATTCCAACTCAAATTCAAGACTACAGGTTTTTACCTAACTTCTTCATCTTATTAGTATCTCCTTTATTCCACACCAAGAATTCTGATTCCTAAGGACACAGGTAATGACAGAGTTAGAATAGCTTATATTTAAGCATTGTCTTATTATATATGTATATATATATTTTTAGTTTTACCATGTAGATGCTGTTTTTTGTTTATTTTTTAACATGGAAACCTGAGAAGTTTCAAGATCTATATTGTAATTGCTGCTATCTTTCTAGAATCTTCCCACTCATTTGTTTAAAAAGTGCAAACTTATTTTGAGACAATATTAGTGAATGATTAAGATCTTACAAACAGGCGTGATCTTAGTGTTGAAGAGATGCTTTTCACTTATCACCCATATGATCTTGTGGAATTTCCTTGGCCTCCATTATGTCTCATTTCCCTATCTATAATGTGGGAATGTTCGTATCTACATCAGATCAAAATCGGCAAAGATGAAGTCAAACTTTCACTTTTTACAGACGACATGATATCATACATGGAAAATCCGATAGATTCCACCAAAAGTCTGCTAGAACTGATACATGAATTCAGCAAAGTCGCAGGATATAAAATTAATGTACAGAAATTAGTTGTATTTTTATACACCAATAATGAAGCAACAGAAAGAGAAATAAAGAAACTGATCCCATTCACAGTTGCACCAAGACTCATAAAATACCTAGGAATAAACCTAACCAAAGATGTAAAAGATCTGTATGCTGAAAACTATGGAAAGTTTATGAAGGAAATTGAAGAAGATACAAAGAAATGAAAAACATTCCATGCTCATGGATTCAAAGAATAAATGTTGTTAAAATGTCAATACTGCACAAAGCAATCTACACATTCAATGCAATCCCAAACAAAATTGCACCAGCATTCTACTCAAAGCTAGAGCAAATAATCCTAAAATTTGTATGGAACCACAAAAGACCCTGAATAGCCAAAGTAATATGGAAGAAGAAGACCAAAGAGGGAGGCATCTCAATTCCAGACTTTAGCCTCTACTACAAAGCTGTAATCACCAACACAGCATGGTATTGGCACAAAAACAGACACATAGACCAATGGAATAGTAAAGAGACTCCAGAATTGGACCCACAAAAGTATGGCCAACTAATCTTTGATAAAGCAGTTAAGAATATCCAATAGAAAAAAAGACTGTCTCTTTAACAAATGGTGCTGGGAGAACTGGACAGCAACATGCAGAAGGAAAATGAAACTAGACCACTTTCTTACACCATTCACAAAAATAAACTCAAAATGGATAAAGGACCTGAATGTGAGACAGGAAAACATCAAAACCCTGGAGGAGAAAGCAGGAAAAAAACCTCTCTGACCTCAGCCACAGAAATCTCTTACTTGACACATCTCCAAAGGCAAGGGAATTAAAGGCAAAAATGAACTATTGGGACCTCATGAAGATAAAAAGCTTTTGCACTGCAAAGGAAACAATCAACAAAACTAAAAGGCAACTGACGGAATGGGAAAAGATATTTGCAAATGACATATCAGACAAAGGGCTGGTATCCAAAATCTTTGAAGAACCCACCAAACCCCACACCCGAAAAACAAATAATCCAGTGAAGAAATGGGCAGAGGACATGAATAGACACTTCTTTAAAGAAGACATCCAGATGGCCAGCAGGCACATGAAAAGATGCTCAACGTCGCTCCTCATCAGGGAACTACAGGTCAAAACCGCACTCAGATACCACCTCACTCCAGTCAGAGTGGCTAAAATGAATAAATCAGGAGACTATAGATGCTGGCGAGGATGTGGAGAAAAGGGAACCCTCTTGCACTGTTGGTGTGAATGCAAACTGGTGCAACCACTCTGGAAACAGTGTGGAGGTTCCTCAAAAAATTAAAAATAGGTCTACCCTATGACCCAGCAATAGCACTGCTAGGAATTTGCCCAAGGGATACAGGAGTGCTGATGCATAGGGGCACTTGTACCCCAATGTTTATAGCAGCACTTTCAACAATAGCCAAATTATGGAAAGAGCCTAGATGTCCACCAACTGATGAATGGATAAAGAATTTGTGGTTTATATACACAATGGAATATCATGTGGCAATGAGAAAGAATGAAATATGGCCTTTTTGTAGCAATGTGGATGGAACTGGAGACTGTTATGCTAAGTGAAATAAGTCATACAGAGAAAGACAGATACCATATGTTTTCACTCTTATGTGGATCCTGAGAAACTTAACAGAAGACCATGAGGGAGGGGAAGGAAAAAAAAAGAGAGGGAGGGAGGCAAACCATAAGAGACTCTTAAAAACTGAGAACAAACTGAGGGTTGATGGGAGGTGGGAGAGAGGGGAAAGTGGGTGATGGGCACTGAGGAGGGCACTTGTTGGGATGAGCACTGGGTGTTGTATGGAAACCAATTTGACAATAAATTACATATTAAAAAAATAATAAAAGAGGGGAGAATACCTAGAAAAAAAAGGAATAAAGCTCATAGAATTCTAAGTAAAAGTGGGTGATGATGATGATGTGCACTGCACTAAGCCCTGGGAAATTACAAAGAAAAAGAGAAAAGGACAGACATAGTTTCTGTTTCTTTCACATACTTCACTGTTAGGAAAACAAAACAAAACAAAACAAAACAAAACAAAAAACGTAGGAAATTACAAATCAGTTGTATGCTAAGTCTTGTATATTATAGAGAAAGTGCATAATATTAAAGACAAAATGCACCAGATAAATAAGGAGATGATGTTGAGGCTATTACAGTGAGGAAAGTGTTCATGAATGAGATACAACTCAAAGGAAAGGAAGAGGAGCTGAGATTTTAGAGAAGTAGGTAAAAAAGGGAATCATTGAAGAAGGGCCACAGGAGGTGTTATCTGGGAATACGCCAGAGCATCATGGGTCTTTTCAGATAGCTATTTCTCAGGATGTCAAGAGTGAGGGTACCTTTCAAGCATCTCTCCTCTCTGAAATTGTAGAGTTCAGATAAATATCAACATTGTCCATAATGTAACAAATACAAATTCAGTGAATGGTTTAATCTAGATTTAGAAGGTCAGCAAAAACTCCTCAGAGGACATGAAATCTTATGTAAAATTTTAAGAGTTAGTGGAGATTAACTAGATGAGGGAGATGGAGTGAGAAAATATTTGAAATTCTGAGGGCTAGAGACCATGGACAGTTGGACAAATTAAGGTTTAGTATAGCTAGAAAGTGTATGAGATTGTGGAAGTGGGAAGGATGGGGTAGATGATTCTGGAAATGTAAGTAGGAATGAGAATGTCCAGGACTTCATTGAGCAGTTTAAGGTGAACAAAAATTTATTCATAGGGCAATAAGTTGCTTCTGAAAATTTTAGAAAAATTAGGAGTGCCTGGGTGGCTCATTCGGTTAAGTGTCTGACTCTTGATTTCAGCTCAGGTCATGATCTCATAGTTCTTGAGATTAAGCCCCACATCTGGCTCTGCACTGACAGGGTGGAACCTGCTTGAGATTCTTTCTCTCTCTCTCTCTCTCTCTCTCACCCCTTCTAAAAAATAAATGAACTTAAGGGACGCCTGGGTGGCTCAGTCAGTTAAGTGTCCGACTGTGGCTCAGGTCATGATCTCACAGTTCGTGAGTTCAAGCCCCATGTCAGGCTCTGGGCTGACAGCTCAGAGCCTGGAGCCTCCTTCAGATTCTGTGTCTCCCTCTCTCTCTGCCCTTCCCCTGCTCACACTTTGTCTCTCTCTGTCTCAAAAATAAATAAACATTAATTTTTTAAATAAACTTAAAAAAGAAAAAAGAGGCATTGGGAAAAATCCCCCTATAGCTTCTTTCTAATATGGAGTCCACATTCTAAAGACATAAAAACTAGTATAATTTGTCTCTTTGCCATAAGGATTTATTGATATTGATGATAATATAAATTAGTATAGCCAGATGCATATGCCACATTAACAAGTAATTGAAACTATGTGTAAGAAGAAGAAAACATATTGTAGAATTTATTATCTCTACTTTTCCCAGTTATCCACTAGCTACTGAGATTTTTGTGTTCCTCTCATGCAATAGAGAATGAGTCTTATGTGCTTATAAATTCATTTTCTTAGGGCACCTGGGTGGCTCAGTTGGTTAAGTGTCCGACTTGGGCTCAGGGCATGATCTCACTGTTTGTGGGTTCCAGCTCCACACTGAGCTCTGTGCTGACAGCTCAGAGCCTGGAGCCTGCTTCGGATTCTGTGTCTCTCTCTGTCCCTGCCCTGCTCACGCTCTCTGTGTCTCAAAAATAAATAAGCCTTAATTTTTTTTTTAAATTCATTTTCTCTTTTTCTCACAGAGTCAAAAGAAATGCATGCAGAATAAAGCAAGAAAGAATAGAAAAGGAGAGGGAAAAGTGGGTAAAGAAATAAAACTAAAAGCATTAAGACATTCATGTTCCTACTCCTCACTGTATACTGCTATTACAAAGGAAGAGAGAGGGTTTACTGGAAGACTAGGTAGAGGATTGTGGAGGTGAACTTATCTTCCTTATAAAGGAAAAGTGAAAGTTATAATTCCCAATAGTTATAGCTGAATAATAGCCTGGTAGAATTTAAGGAGGATCAAAGTTAAGTGAAGGACAGAACAAATAGATGGATCTCAATTGCAAGGCAAGAGCACCAAAAGAAGACATGCTTTCATGTAACTTCCACTTGGCCAAGAAATAAAACATTGAAAAAACCCCAGATTCCTCCCATGTGCCCCTTCTCAGCAGAAATATCTTCATTTGCCTCTAGAATTATCATTCTAAATTTTGTGGTAATAATTTCCTTGGTTTTTATTTATCATTTTAATATCTACATATACACTTGTAGGATGCATAGCTTGGTTTTGCTTATTTTTGATATATACTTTTTTGTAAATTGAAACATACTGTATTTACTCTCAGTGTCTTACTTCCTTATCTTAACATTATATTTTTGATATTCATCCAGGTTATTTGAATGTAACTAAGGTTTATTCACTTCTACTGCTATTTAACATTCCACACTTGTATACATTTGAGTTGTTTACTGGATTAACTTTTCGTAAAATGTTCTGCATACATTTTTATGGGTAGGCTTTAAAAGTACTTTAAAAAATCAATAATTCCAAAACAACGTCAAGGGAGGCACCAAATACTATTTTTTGTTTGTTTTCAGATAAGAACAAAAGGAGAAAGATAATCTGAGCAATGTTACTAGTACCTTCCAAGTTGGCCAAAACATTAAATTAACAGTCACATATCAATATTTCTCTGACTTGAATCACTATTGACATTTGAAGGGACTTGATAAATAGTTCCTCTTTCCTTGCTCTTAAATTCTGAAGCAATTGACCAGATGGAAGTAAGACAGAATGGTAGCTCAAAATATATTTTTAGTACAGATGAAGCTGAAACTGAAGAAACTGGCTCTTAGACATACAGAAACAAGAACCTTGGTAGTGTATTGGACCTCAGAATTGGGAAGGACTACTCAGCCTGACACCAGCCATGCCAGCAGACCACAGGCCTCCTCATATGGGAACGTGTCTTTGTAAAACATTCAGTGTAGGGAACAGAACTGAAAGTCTGACTCCTGAGGGAGAAGGATGACAAGGAGAAGATGATAGAAGAGACTAGGCTCCCTTTCTTTGTTACATTCCTCATACAATTCACCAATGGAATTTACTCTTCTCTCCTCTCCACCCCTCACCCCTAAGCAGAATGATGAGAGAGATGGAAAAAAAGGCAAAAAATGAAAGGAGGAGAAAGGAAATTTCTCCTCCTCAAGCCTTTATAAAACTTTATAAAAACACTAGAGCCCTTTAGACTGTTGTGACACAAATCCAAGAAGGGGAGCTGAAGGAATAATTCATATATATTTCTTAATTAACTTGGTTACCTCTGATTATCCATGTTTTTATTCCCTCCCCAGGAGATTTCTTGGTCTCTCAGATGAATGAGCAATAGTCATTCAACCGACTTAGCCCAAGGAATTCTTCAGACATTCTCAGACATGTCTTGAATACTACAGTGTGCATACCTTCTCCTCAGATGGGGTGCTCTGACAGGAGAATTTATAGATTAAACTCAGCCTCCTGGCTCTGTTCTGGCTCATGCTTTTCATGCAACTTGATGTACCCTTTCCTAAGTTAAAAAATGTCTACATCCTTCTTGTTTTTCCATATGAATCCCCATGCAACTTCCTCTAAAATTTCCCTGAATCACATAACTGGAGGTCTTAGAAAAGAAAAACTCAAAGTCATATGGTTCAAACACATGTTTGATGTTCAAATCTTCTCTATGTTAAATGCCACCAAATAGTTGTCCTGTTTCATTTCAAAATAATTTCCTTTGTCCAGAAGTCTATTCTTCTTTTGGATGGCTTTCAAAGATATGTTTCCTTTTTAAATTTTTTTTATCCTATTTTAGAGAGAGAGAGAGAGAGAGAGAGAGAGAGAGAGAATGCAAGTAGGGGAGAGAGAGAGAGAGAGAAAGAGAGACAGACGGACAGAGAGAGAACCTTAAGCAGACGCCACGCTTGTAGTGCAGAGCCCAATGCTGGGCTCCATCTCATGAACCATGAGATCATGTCCTGAGCTGAAATCAAGAGTCAGATGCTCAACCAACTGAGCCACCCAGGTGCCCCTCAAAGATATGTTTCTTTGTTTAAGTTAAATTATATGCTGTGACCGGAATGTTTGTGTCTTTTCGAAAGTCGTATGTTGAAATCCTAATTCTCAATGTGATGTTTTTAGAAGGTGAGGCCTTCTGGAGGTGTTTAGATCATGAAGGAGGAGCCCTCATGAATGGGATTAATGTTCTTATACACAAAACTCCATAGAGCCCCCTTCCTCTCCACCATGTGAAATTACAATGAGAGGTCCTCCGCCTGGAAAAGGGTCCTCACCAGACCATGCTGGCACCCTGATCTTCGACTTCTACTCTCCAAAGCCAAAATAAATAAATTTCTGTTGTTTATAAGCTATCCAGTCTATGGTATTTTGTTATAGCAACCCAAATGAACTTCCTGCAATTTACAGGAAGTATGACTTCCTGCAATTTACATGTATTGTCTTAGCTGTAACAGACAACAAATTTACTGTCACTTTCAAATGACACATCCTCAAATGTTTAACTATAGTTGCCATAGTCCCCTTTGTGAATTAAATATTCCCAGTTCTTTTAATTTTGTATTATTTGATTTTTTCAATTTCTCTAGCCATTCTAATTTCTTTTATCTGAATATACTACTCTTTATACCTTAATGTGTTTCCTAGAACTAAGGTGTAAACTCTGTGATTATACAAGGTATAACCAATGCAAGGTAATTATTTGGAACTTCTAAACATTTCTCTGGGGGGTGCCTAGGTGGCTCAGTTGGTTAAGAATCTGACTCTTGATTTCTGCCCAGGTCATGATCTCACAGTACATGAAATCAAGCCCTACTTCGGGTTCTGTACTGACAACATGGAGCCTGTTTGGGATTCTCCCTCTCCCTCTCTCTCTAACCCTCTCTCTCTCTTTCTCTCTTTCTCAAAATAAATAAGCATTAAAAAATATATATTGAAAAAAATAAACATTTCTCATGTATCTGTGTTAATACTTAATGATGTCTGAATTCTCTCCTTTCTATTCTTTAAGCTACTTAATACAAAATTCAGGTCCTTTTAAAGTATGTATTACCTAAAAACATCAGTGCATTTAAAAAATTAGTGCTTAGTAAAGATCAGAAAACAAATTTGAGGTAGGCTCTGTAATACTTCCAAAAGATATTCATCCATGTCCTGATCCCTGGAACCTCTGAATTATTACCTTACATTGCAAAAGGGACTTTACAGATGAGATTAGGTTAAGCATTCTGAAATGAGAATATTATTCTGAATTATCTAGGTTTTCCCAGTGTAATGCAAAAGAGAGAATGTGCTATTAAAGTAGAAGAGGCCAGTTATTCAAAGCCACAAGCCAAGGAGTGCAGGCAGCCTCCAGAAAGTAGAATAGACAAGGAAATGTTTTCTCCACCCTGAAAAAAATGTGGCCCATTTTGGACTTCTGACCTCCAAAACTATAAAATGACAAATTTATGTTGTTTTAAGCCACTAAAGCAGGGGCAATTTGTTACAACAACAATATAGGAAACTAATATAGAATGGAATGATAACTTTAAATCTTCCAAGTTGAATATTGTTCCAAAATAATCCTTTTAGGAAACAGATATTTTTTTGTGGGTTAACAAGTATACATTAATTAAGATGCCCTCTAGAGTAAACACATTACATTTGTATGTGTAATTTGCTTCTGTAATATTGAACAGTTTTAAAGTACCAAAGATTATTTAAATGCCCTTTTAGGTGACCTTCTCTTTTTTCATTGCAGAGGACCATTTTATTGAGAATATTTTCATTTTGTGGTAAGAAATATAATGAGTAATGCTGAAACTCTAGGGTTCATCATTCTCAACTGTTAATTGAAAAATAATTGCAACCAAACGGAAACTAAAATCACCAAGGTTTTATTTTAAGAATAACTACACTAACAGATTATTACAATTCCAGCAACCTTTTCACTAATTACTTTCTCTGGAGATACAGACAGAAAGTGGTGTGCAATGTTCTCTAAGCTCATCAAATTGCTCCTGGAGCAGTAATTTCTCATTTGTAGTCTGAGTGCTTCATTCAGTACAACATTTGTCAAATCTGACACAAGGGTATGAATTCTAACAGCTTCCCACAAGGAGCTGAAAGGCAAGAGGAAACTTCATTCACCAACAGTATGATGTGGTGCCAAAGTCTATAAAATTCCTTTAAATTGTTCATATTCACACTGAATTACAATGGAAAATCGATTAAGATTTTATTTTCTAATTTATAGTTAGCATTTTTATCATATGTTATTCAACCAGTTCTATATTGTATGAGACAATGTTCACCAAAGATTTTATAGAAATACCTAGAATCAATTTCAAAGTATGTAATCTTTCAACAGTGAAAGGCGAGAATCTACTGGTGATTATCAATGTATGTGTGTATTATGCCTGGTAATGCTTCAACTTAGCAGTCAGTTTCAAACTTTCATCATATACTAAGCAGAAAGGGAAAATTAAGAAATTATCTGGATAATTCATACTTATCAAAGTTTCCCTCAAGTGCTGGGATAAATTATACAAAATTGTGTTGGTGATTCGTAAGTTAAAACATATTCTCAACCCTTAAAAGATTTCTGTGGCCTGCATTAGACTTTGTGACTTAAAAGGATCACATACCAAATATTACAATGCAGTAAATACTGGACTTGTATGATGGTCCATATGATTACATGCAAATAATAAGTGAGGCAAGTTTTAGACAAGTAAAAACAACATTTAATTTGAAATGTTCAGATATCTGAAATTACTGAAAGCTTCAGAATCAAAGAGATGTGGATTTAACAATTTTCTAATTTTGTGAGTTTGAACAAATTATTCAACGTCATGACTATCATTAATTTGTAACACAGAGTAACAACACCTACTTCATCTTACACTGATGTAAAGATTAATATAAACAGTCTAAGAGCAGACTTTGTCCGTGTTACTCACTTTCTACCTGCAGTGGCTAGCATAGCGCTAGTAATCCATATTTTAACAACGTTGAATAAATCAGTGACTAGAATATATGCCACTCAATAAATGTAGCTGTTAACATTAGGTTTATAACTTCAATTCTTCATTTTGTTAAGTTTCATTCTGTCTTCAGAAATATCAGATACCAGATTAAAAGCACTTAAATCACCATGATATTTGCCTCTATTTTCTATATTGCTTTGCCTGTGAATTTAAAGAATGTTCATGGGTTAATGTGTATTAAAGTAACACTAGGTGCTGCAATGTGTTATCCCCCAAATCTCAGAGACTTAACACAATAGAAATTCAACTCATTCTCTTCTAAAATCTAATTAGTGTGTGTGTGTGTGTGTGTGTGTGCGCGCGCGGGTTGGTCTGGGGGGGTAGTTTGGGTGGTGGTTAAAGAATGTCCTGCTTCACAGTCATCAAAGACCCAGGCTCCCTCTCTTGTGAGTCAGTGTTCCATACACCCTTATAGTACTCTCCACTTAACAAGTGGTATATATTAATCTCATCCTCTTTCCATGTTCATGATTTTGTTTATAGAGACACCAAACTCCAAGAGAAGATAGGAAAAAGAGAATGCCTCTGAGCCAGAAGGATGGGGATCCAGGTTTGGTAAACAAGTAGGTGGTTCTCTCTCATAACCTGCCCTTGTGGTCACCAATAATCAGTTCATTTCTCCTGTACATATGACAGAAAACTTTCTTCTTCTCCAAGTAAAACAACTCAAAGCCCCATCCAGTCACTCTATTAATCAAAACTCCAGGATCTCTGGATGATACTCCATTCTTTCTATCAGGCCATGAGGTCTGGATGTACTTCTTTAAGGTTGTAAGGGCTAACGACAGGCTGCCCTAAGATGGGCCACATTGGCATAAAGATCATTTTAAGTTAAGAAGCAACCAAAACCCAGCAGATTCAGGAAAAGCACTTTACCTACCCTACAACTGCCTAATTTAGAATTAGAATTTAGATAGACGAGTTGCTCCAGGAAAAATTACCACCATATATAACTATATTCTATTATAAACTAAGTATGATAGACAGGAAGGAACCTAGCAAAGCCTCTTTGATCAAAGCCCTCTATGTCCCATTGTTTCTGAGAAACATTTGCTTACCAAACATTTACTCTTTTTCATCTTCCTGTGAATTGCATTCTTTCCCTTTGAAATCCTTATCCCCTTCTGCTTAGTTCAGAATGACATAAATACCTCATTTTGTGTGACTATCTTTGGGATTTCCATATCTATGTGGAATCTCCATATTTACAAAATTAAATTTGATTTTCTCCTGTTAATCTGTCTCATGTGAACTTGATTTTTGGTCTGGGAAAGTCTAATGACTTATTAACTAAAAGATAATTTATCTCTCTCCTCAACATCTGATATGGGATGGTGAAATAGGAATAGGAATATTGTAATAAAATCTTGTACTTGGAAAGGAGATGAAGAGGAAAACCAAAGCAATTACTGGTCCCTATCAGTTCTGATATTTTGCTGGGCAGACATTGGTAGGTCCTCTTCACAGGGACTAGAAGATGTCCCTTGATTATACTCCAGATCTGATCTCTGAGATTCCTTTTTTTGCCCATTATCTTCCATAGACATATAAGAAGTCTGTGTTGGAGAATATGCCTTCCTAATGTATCCCAGGATTCACAGCTGATTTCCTATTTAAACAAGTTTGGGGGATTGAACGTAATTTTGAATTTCAAACAATCTAAGATGTTTTATCTCAGTTTGTATGTGTGTATGTATCCGTGTATGCTATGGTCCGCATATTTGCGCCCCCCAAATTCATATGTGGAAATCCCCAATGTGGGCATGTGTAATGCCCAATGTGATGATATTAGGAAGTGGATCATTTGGGAGGTGTTTAGATTATGAAGATAAAAGTCCACATGAATAAGGATAGTGCTCTTATAAAAAGAAACCCCACAGAATCCCTCAGCACCTTCTACCATGTTACAGTACAACAAGAGTCTGTGACTCAGAAGATGGCCATCATCCAAATAAATGTTGGCACCCTGATCTCAGACTTTCAGCTGCCAGAACTATGACAAATAAACTTCTTTGTTTATAAGCCACTCAGTTGTGGTATTTTGTAATAGAGGTAGAATGGCCTCTGTGTGTGTGTGTGTGTACTTGTACACACTTTGCATTAAGTTTCCATGTGCCAGTAACTGCCCCCAGTTTTTTTCCTTGACATAATTGTCCTTGTTTTATTTCTTTAATTCCTTACTTGGATCTTTTCTCTCTCAACTTAAAAGGAGTTAATTTGAGGTCATCTGGAATAGTACTTGAGGGGAATGTAATACCTCTAAGCTGATCTTTGCTTTATTGAAGTCTCTTTGTTCAGTTGGGAAGTCTTACTGTGACATTATGGCTCAAACCTTTTTTCATCTTATATTCTTACTACTTAAGTTCCAGTAGCAGCTGGATTTTTAAACCTGCAAGACCCATCTACTCTCAATTCTTACTAATGTCTTTGTTCTCTGAAAACAAGGCAATTTTTACCTATGCTTATTCCTTTCATGAAATATATTCTAAAAGTAGAAAGTAAAAGCCACACACCACACCCTTTGACTATTTCCAACCATTCTCCCTAGTGCTGAAGGGTCAGTAAGCTAGGTGTGGCTAACTAAATGATTTGCACTGGCTAATGTAGGTCTCCTTTACAATTTACATCAGTGTCTTTATGGCTTGAATTTATAAATCTGTATTAGTCAAGGTAGGACTGTATAAGACAACTCCAAAATCTCAGTGACTCTTAGTTCTTAATCATATAAAGTTTAATTAGTGGAAAGGAGTATGAGCAGTGCTCCATTCGGAGAATGGCAGCTTTCCTATAGTGAGGCTGCTCCCCTCCATATTTTTGGAGTTCTCACAATCAACAAAATAGGGTAGGAGGAGGGAGAAGGGAGAATCATGAAGAGAATTATCATGGGCCAACCTGAATACTTACATTACCTACTCTCACATTCCAATGGTCAAAGACCACCAGATACATCTTACTACAAGGTAAGCTATGGAATTTGGTCTAGATGTGTGCTCAGAAGAAAATGGAAGCTAGACTGATGAACAACTAGCTATTCTCTGCCCCCATGGTGTAGCATACATTTTTTTTTTTTTTTTTACTGTTTAAGCTCTTTAAAGTCTGACAAGACAGAGCACTGTGATAAGTTGTGACCATCTGGCTCTCAGTCTAATAACAATTTTTTTCTAAGTCTGTGGAATCAAAACACAGCCATTACCAGAGTGAAGAAAAAAATGTTGTGATAAAATTTCAATTCTAAATTCTAATTAGCAAAGGGAGTAGAAAAAAATCATACTATCCTGTGTTTTAAATTTTACTGTGAAGTAATTTATTACTTTTAGGAAAGTAATTGAGTGTTTACCTATCTATTATAGCAAAGAAGAAGAAAAGTACCAACTGTACTGTTGGCTTGATCTGTGCTAATTTGATCCAGATACTTCTTTAAGAAACATCTGGTAGCTTTGGCTAATTTTGGCAAGAAAGAATACCTTAGCTTCATTGACACTAACATTTCCCAATGTCAAATAGAAAGTATACCGTTTAATAAATCAATTCATTCTGCAGTATCACAATGTGCTTATTCATTTCCAATTCACCCTGGAAGCTTTTTAATATCATTTCTATTGAAAGTCAAACACCCTACAGAGTCTTAGAGATTTTTCTTTTTTTCTTTTTTTTTGACAGATACATACTTTGGTAAAATCTAACCTTAAAATTTCTTAAGCACCAATGCATAAGTTTTACAATGTGGGGCCCAAACAATTGTTTTCTTATACTTGTTCATGTATTTGAAATAATGATTTATGTTTTTTGAATTTTTGTTCATGTATTTTTTTAACTTTTTAAAATTTATTTTTGAGACACAGAGAGATACAGAGTGTGAGCAGGGGAAGGCAGAGAGAGAAGAAGACATAGAATCTGAAGCAGGCTCCTGGCTGTGAGCTGTCAGCACAGAGCTCAACACGGGGCTCGAACTCACGGACCATGAGATCATGACATGAGCCGAAGTTGGACGCTTAACTGACTGAGACACCCAGGTGCCCCTAAAATTTAAATTTTTTTATAATTAATAATAAAAATTGTTTTCTGCTTTCAATTCTTAAGGAATAAGTGTGACCAGACTTTTTTTTTCTTTCCTCACTGTAAACAACAATAAAAAGTAGAAAACCTACGCAATCTTCAGATGTTGGACAACAGTCATTGCACAACTATGATCCATGAGAGAAGGGAGAACACATAAGAGGAACCTTATAAATGCCAACTTTCTACTGAGATAAAAATTCTATTCTGCTAGGAAAGGAGAATATTCTTAAGAACCTGGAAGTCTTGAAGAGGTGAAGAGACATATCAGAGCTTGAGGCGGGCTAAGGAAGCTGGAATTTGCACATAAAAGTATCGGAAATAAGGAAACTATGTTGAAAAAAAGTTTCAGAAATTCACATCATATCTCTTTTGAGTCTTATACTAAATATTAATCTGTATACAAATAGGATAAAACTCCAATGAGGCCAAGAAAATATCAATTTCCAGGGAATTATAAACTAAACAATTGTCTTAGTTACACAGGTGTAAGAGCTGTTCAGATTTCCACCAGTCCGAGGAGAGATATGCTGAATACTTGGAACAAGCAGTAAACACCCAAGATCATGCTGTAGGAGGAAGCATAAATTAGCCCTAAAGTAAAAGCTATTCTCACAGATCCAAAAAAACTCACCTATAAGTAACTACCTGTAAAACAAATTTCAAAACTCTTTAAAAGAAACAGATAATGTGACACATAGCCAGCCAATAAAAAAAGACATAGACATGACAGAGATGATAGCTGGGAAACTTGGTCAGGGAGTCACAGCTAAGTTTAGGGATTATTTCTACTGACTCGTTCACTGAAAATGTTTTATTTATCTTTCTTATTTCGTTTTTATTTGGTGACTGCCTCTTATAAAATTTATTATTGTATGTGTTATAATAAGCCAAATCAAATCAGTTTTTTCTCAGACAAGAATTAAGTGGTAAAGAATGGTTTTATAAGATCTTTTATCTTATCAATAGGGCTAGGCTCTGGGGCAGGGATAGGTTTCATCTTGTATCATCACCAACTTAAGACTGATGAGAAAACATACATTAACATTAATTTTCTCTGAGAAAAAGGCCTAAAGTTTTTAAAGTCATGTGAAAAAATTCTCATACTAAAACAACAGAGGATTCTTCCTACAATCATTTTTTAAGAAATATTGACTTTTAAGTTCTGAACGTTTTAAAATCAATTTCAGTTGATTAATAAGCATACGTGTTAATGAAGATAATTTTCCACTATTGAAAATGAGTTCTGTGGGTAGCTAAACATGTTTAATTTTGGTAACTACTGAGTCTTGCTACTTAATTTATCATTTGAGTAAATGGGTACAAATTAGCTAATAATCCATACAAATCCTACCATCTACAATAAAGTACTAGATATCAGGGAATTTATTGAATGCATTAGTTTCTTAATATTAGCATTTCTAGCAGCGTTCAGAAGGATCTTTCAGAAAGTGAGCTATAATTTGCATATGCAGTCTCATATCAGTGTAATTACTTATTAATGCCATTTTGGCATTTGGCTCATGTCCATGCATTAATATTACCAAGTTGTTTCATTTTTATAAGTATAAATTTAGGAATGATTGCTCCCAAATAATTATTGCTCCTGATAAATTCATAAACAACCTACTGATATATTTGTTATGATTAATAATGACTACATTCAGGTTTATTTATCAACTCATGATAAATTAAAAATATGATACTGAAAGCAACAGGATCATTTGAAAAATGATGATAATAATTCTATGTAAAGTTTTCACTTATCAAAATACTACAGAATACGGGAACATTGATAAACTTGCACACAGTGGATGCAATTCATACATGCATACACTCCTTTAGATACTAGAAAGGATACAAGAAAAATTCCAACTCTAAAATTGGATTTCACTTTCATTCAAGTATCACTTATCACTGTCCAGATGAAGTCAGGCACTTTTAAGCAGCATGTGATAATAATGGTCTGAATTGGTATATAATTTTATTCAAGGGTCCATTTTCAAGACCTTTATTAGCACATTTTCTTAACAACATTTTCAAGTATTATAGGTCAAAATCAATTTGAAAATGTAATACTCTACCAAAAATTTCTAGGTGGAAAAAATTTTAAAACTTAATAATGGTCTACTTTCCAAGGAACATAATAACAATCAGGAGAGAGGAAAAAAAAATAAATTTGTTGCAGTAGGATTTAATTTTTATTATTTGTTGCTGATAAACACAGTTTCCATTTTAATTTTCATTTCTAGTCCTAGAGGAGTGTAAAAATAAACATCACTAAAAAAAGTCTTGGGAAAGACTAGACTTTTTTTTTCAGAGGTGAGTTGTTTCCCAATTTTTGGTGTTGTTATTTATTGACCTAACCACGATAATAGATGGTAATTTTTTTAAGTTTATTAATTTTTTTTTTGAGAGAGACAGAGAGAGAACAAGAGGGGAAGGGGTAGAGAGAAAGGGAGAAAGAGAATCCCAAGCAGGATCCGCACTGTCAGCATGGAGCCTGATGTGGGGCTTGAACTCACGAACCGTGAGACCATGACTTGAACCGAAACCAAGAGTCAGACACTTAACTGACAGAGCCATCCGTGTACCCCAATAGTAATTTTTTTAATAACCTTATTTAGGAAAGTATAAACTTTAATCCTGTAACAACTCCCTCAACCCTATTAAGACATCTTATTGATTCACAGTATCACAGAGATCCAATATCCAATGAAGGTAGAATATATGAATTGAAATAGGGAGAATAAAGTCAAGAAGATAATTTAGGCAAAGACTTAAAAAGGCCAAATCTAAGGTAGGGATGGTAAAATTGTAGAGGAAGAGAGATATTTGTGAGTCATAGAAATTTCAACTTGGAGGAAAATCCAAAATATGAAGAGCATGACTGATTAATCATAGAACTGATTCATTTTGGAACCAGATGATATCATAGAGTTCACTTGTCCAAACTCTCACAGAGTCACAGGTGAGAAAGGTGAGGAATGACTTAGAGAATCCTGCACAATCTAATTTAGCTACTTAGAATCAGAACTGAAGTACCAATGAAGTCAAGTGTCTGGTAAGAGTTCTAGACCTAGCCTACTTAGAACTCTCTATGTCAAACTTAATTTTTTATATACTTGAAAATTTACTCACTTAAACACATATTTTTTAGTTTAACTCATCACTTTTTTAGACAGTATACAGCATTACAGAAAAAATGCAGCTCTAATAGGAATTTTTGGTTCATACTCAGCCATTAGCCAGTAGAGTGACCCTTATATGACCTAGTAACAGTCCATATTTTTTTCATGTGAAAAATGAATTTAATGAACTTATAAGGCCATGAATTACATGGAAGTCTAAGATTCAATGCATAGATTTTATAAAATTATATAAGTAAAAGCCTCTGTTATATAAATGCCCATTGCACACCTTCCTCACAAGAATATAATGTTCTAGACACAGAGTGTATTTCTAGTAACCAATGCCTTCTTAGGTGTCACCACCAATAAATGATACCTCTGCGATAACAGACATTAATTATACCATCATAAAAATAATCCACGATAGGAAAATCATTATTTGTATCATAATCCTAACATATGAGCAAATATTGTAGAAGTACTTCTTTTTTTTAAAGGAAATAGATTGTTTTGCAAAAATAAGCAAATTGGCTTCTAAAGACTAAATAAAAACAGAAGAATCTTTCATCGGATAAATGGTAAAATGGCATGGGCAATGGGGAAATAAACCACATTTTTATAGTTTTTGTTTCCTCAAGGTAATGGAAAGAGATAATCTCAACGGCATTATTTTGAAAGCATCGGCCTGGCAGGCACTTTCCCAATATTTAGATTTCATGACTTGACTACTCCTTGAAGGATTAATAGGCAACTGTTACATGATTTTTTTTCAAAACAAAGACTACAGCCACTTAGACTAAAAAAGGAGGGAAACATAAAAAGGAACCTTTTCCTTTCTCCTGTAGTGTATGGTTCAGTCACAAGGGATACACCCCCATAGATGAGGCATTTTCTGAGCAAGAATATTTCTATAAAATAGGTGAAAACCGCCTATGGATATAATGGAATTACTTATTCAAAAGTGCTAATGATAAAATCTAAACTATGGTGTCCTTTATAACCGGAAGAAAAATGCCATTTTCCGCATGCAATTTTATCCCTAACATTTTAACAATATTGAGGAAAACAAAACAAATCAAAAAGGTGAAAAAAATAAAGCGACACATCATCATGTTGACAACTACTGCAGGTTCTTTAAATTTTTTTTAGTAGAGAAGCTAAATGTTTCTACATTCTCTCTAAAATAATAAGAGGAATAAAAAGTACCTTCCATTTTAAGAGCTGGAAGCCATAAGGCCTAGTGAAAGGCAGTGACATAGGATCAGAGATCACTGTTTAGAGCTCAGGCTCTGGTATCAGATGGTTCTAGATTCGAAAACAGTTCTTCCCATTTATTATTGTGCAACTTTGGAGAAATAATTTATCTATAAATGTCCTCATCTACAAAATGAGAACACTGCTACAGAGAAGATTAGATGAGATAAGGTAGAGAGACTTGGACAGCACATGCACTTAATAAGTGTTTGATATGATAATGATGATGATGATGATGATGACAAAGGACAGTAATATTGATATAGGTTACCCATCCAGTAAGGAAAATCATCTTGAGGTTAAGAAGGCAGCTGCAAAAAGGCTAAAATTTATGCTCTATAATAAGGAGTACCATTTTTCCTCTGTCTACTCAGATACACATTTCACAGGAGAAACCTAACATTAGGGTGAAAGAATAAAATGACACATGCTGTCATTTTTACATGCATGACCTATCTAGCATTATTAGAATTTGTGTGCGATGGAGGGGATGTGATGGGGAAATAGAATCCCCTTCAATCAGTGCACCATCATTTGAATGTAACCTTCATACCTCCAAATACTTTTTACACGTAATTTCAGAGGCACTGGATTTGTGGAGAAACTATAGGCTGTAGCTACAACTGGGTTACATGCAGACTGGCTGCAATGTTTAAAACTATAGTCACAAATGGAACTGGTGCTAAAGAGGAGAGGGCAGGCCAATTGTATGCCAAAGTTAAAGGTTCTGTGACACAGAGGGGAACCGATAACCTGGGAATGTGGGTGGCTGGTAATTTGAGGTGGGAAGAAATATGAACAAGAAGAAGAAGGATACCTAAGGGACATAAAATTTCTAAGATTTCTCTCCTCAATAAGTGAATCTTAGTTTCCTTAACTTGACCTGTGTTCAAGGTTCCCTGTAATCCTGGTCTTTTATATCCTTCCAATGTTTGTTTGGTCTACTTTACTTATATTCCAGACAAATGAACTAATTTTATTCCCTAAAAATGCATCTTTTCTCATGCCCTCTCTGCCACCAGAAACTGTCTTCTCTCAATGTTGTGTGCTCAAATCCTATCCAAGACTGAAGATTTAAATCAACTATTACCTTTTCTATGATCTTTTCTTTTTAAAGTTTATTTATTTATTTTTGAGAGAGAGAGAGTGCTTGCGTGCAAGTGGGGGAGGGGCAGAGAGAGAGAGAGAGAGGGAAAGAAAGAATCCCTCTGCGCTAACAACGCAGAGCCCCACTTGGGACTTGATCTCATGAACCATGAGATCATGACCTGAGCCAAAATCCAGAGTCTGATGCTTAACTGACTGAGATACTGATGAGCCCTGATCTTTTCTTTTCTATGATCACTTCCCACTGTCTTCTTTTTCCTTGTCCCCACGGTGACCAAAAAGTTAGCCAGCAGGACCAATTTATGCCTTTGTTAAATCCATGGCATTCCACTTAACTTTTCTTAAGATACTTAACATCTTTTACCTGTTCTGTCCTTGAAGACCATTTTTTATGTAAATTGATAAGTTAGTAAGTTGATAGATAAGAAAAATAAGAAATGATTTGGGAGGATCAAAAAAGCTCCATAGAAGAGTTGTATCTTGACCTAGGCCTTGAAAAATGAAAATGATCTGGACTAATAAAAACGAGAGAGAAGGTTGGTCCAGGTGAAGAGAACAGAATGAACAAAGCAAATAGGAAAGACCAAGTGGTTGCCAGATAATAGTTAAAATAACCTAGAGTATTGGCTGGAGAGCCATGAGATACATTAAAATAAGAATTTAGGGTTAGATCTTGCTCTTTAATAACAGAACTGTATATTTTGTTCAATCTTGCTTGCCCAGTGCTTTGCAGACTGTTGTCTCACGTCTCTTATTTGCTGTCTCAGCATCCATTTTCCTTTAGATCTTCCTTTTTTTTTTTGGTCCAGCCATGATCCACTGAGAATGAGTGATTATCTAAAACACAAATCTGATCATACCATTCTCCTGTATAAAACTGTTTATTCTTTGTTGAAAATTTCACTGTATCAATTTAAACCCAAGTTCCTAAATGGTACACACATTAAAATATTAGGTCATGCATTATTTTCCAGCTTACTGATTAGCATTTCCCAAACTACTGGTTTTAGATACTTTGCTTTTGAGCAGTCTCCTTCTGTGTCACAGAAATCACATTGATTATTCAAAAGTCAATTCTTGCCTTTTTCTCTTTGTGAAGAAATTCCTGATACTTTTACCCAATTAATCCAAGAGCCATTAGGTGCTCCCACTTCTGTCCCTAAAACCCTGCATATGCATCTGCTGTTCAACACATTTTAGTACTTATTTACTAACGTTTTCTTCTTTTACGTTCTTCTTCACAAACATAACAGTTGTTTGTATTTATTTTTGATGTTCCAGCGCTTAGCACAGAGCAAAGCCTCAATACAGTAATAAATGTTTGTAAGAATTTCTTTTAATTTCATAAAATCACCCTTAAAAATTTGTCATATAATTGACACATTAAATACTGAGGTTGAGGGAGATTTTCCTGGCAGGTGAAAACAGAAGCCGCTAGCCCAGTTATAGCAGTGGAGAGTCTGGGAGAATCACACTGACTAGCTATTCTGTTGCTACTTCGGTGGGAATGTAAATTGGTGCAGCCACTATGGAAAACAGCACAGAGGTTCCTCACAAAATCAAAAATAGAACTACATATGATCCAGCAATCCTACTTCTTTGTATATATACATAGGAAATGAAATCAGGATTTTGAAGACTTATCTGCACTCTCATATTCACCGTAACATTACCCTAAACAACCAACATATGGAAACAATCCAAGTATCAATCGACAGATGAATGAATAATATACAATGGAATATTAGCCTTAAAAAAGAAGGAAATCCTTTCACTTACAACCACATGGATTGACCTCAAGGGCACCATTCTAAGAGAAATAAATCAGAGAAAGACAAATACTGTATGATATTACTTATATGTGAAATCTAAAAAAAAAACAAAAAACGTTTAATTCATAAACAGAGAGTGATGGTTATTCAAAGTGGTTGTTGAGGGCTACAGGAGGCGGGTGAGGAAAATGTTGGCCAGAGGGCACAAGCTCTCATTTATAAGATGAGAAGTGTTTGGAGATCTAATGTGGTTGTATGGTTATTATAGTTAACAATATTGTGTTATATACTTGAAAATTTCTAGGAGAATAAACCTGAAATGTTCTTACCAAAGAATGGAAATGATAATTATATGAGGTGATGGAAGTATTAGTTAACAGTATGGTATAATCATTTTGCAATCTATAAGTGTATCAAATCAATGCATTGTATACCTGTAATTTATACAATACTATACCTAAATAAAAAAGAATTTAAAACATTTGAAAGAGAACATTTGTTTTCACTTAGATATAGATGAGTATAAAAAATTAACATCTATAATGGCATTATAAAATGGAAACCTTTTTGAAGTTCATCAGTCCAACAGAGTACACGTTTAGGTCCAACTACATTTATTAAACTTAATAATTTAAATGACATTTACTGTTAGTGCATTTGGGCATATACCCACAGGGATGATATGCAAAACTCCTTTTAATTACCTGAAAGAAACTTATTCAAAAAATGAATATTGAATGATTTTGACTTTTTCTGATAGCTTGCTTTTACATAGTGTCCCCCCACTACAAATCAAGAAATAGTCTAGACAGAACACAATTTTTGTCACACAGATCACAGTTTTTGACACTTTTGGTCACTAAATATGTGGAGATTTTCCCCATGCAAAACAGTTTGCCAGTTGAGTATCCTACAATTCAAATTAATTCTGACACTCTCTACCCAGATATAGCATCAGATCCCACAGGTAAACACTCTGTCTAGAAGACTGCCCACTGCCAACCTTCAAACATTAGTCACTTGCTTAGGTTCTTACCTGTGCTTCTGACCAACCTGCTATAAACCGAGGTTCCCATGAACCCTCTCCTTTGTTTTGATTAATTTACTAGAATGGCTCACAGAACTCAGAGAAATATTTATTTACTAGTGTCAGAGAGAAAGAATCCCTGTTCCCTCAAAGGTCCTTCAAGCTTATCTAAGAATCAAATTAACATGAAAAAAAAAAAAGAATTAGATTGACATGAAACAGATTAATAGGAGAAAATAAAATATTTTAGGCATATGTACATGGAATCTACAAAAGGCATGGAAATTTCAAAAACAGGCAAAATGAGGTATATATGTTATTCTGAACTAAGCAGAAGTGGGTAGGGGTCTGCAATTTCAGAGGAAGGAAATAAATCTTACAGGGCGATAAGAAGAGTAGATGTTTGGTAATTAGACATTTGCCCTACCATACAGATGGGTCATTCAGATAAAATTTATCTGTTAATACCTTTTATTCTGAGAAAGAGCCCCAATTTAGATTCTTCTGTGCAGTTAAGGGAAGGACAAAAGTTTCTCTTGAGTGCACACGGTCTCAAGTTCCTTCAACTCAGAATACTCTATGTGTCAAAGTGGCGCATTCTGCGGGGGGGGGGAGGGGGGCGGCGGGGGGGCAGGCGTCTGTCCTGAACCCCTTCACTAGATCACCAGTTTGTTATAAAAGGATCTAATTCAGAAACAGCCAGATGGAAGAGGTTATAAGGTTGGGAAAATATCTCTTTCTTCCCTTATAGGTTCTTTGGCTGGTCTAATAATTAAATTGATATAAGCTAGATTAACAGGAAAAAAGAAATGTCATACATAAAGGAGCCCTATGAAAATATGAGACCCAAAGGGCAGTCAGATAATTGATTGAGGCTTATCTAACATCCTGAGCTAAGGAAAGCAGTAGTGGTCTGAGAATACCAAAGGAAGGAAGGCCCTTCATAGAAAGGCAGAGGAGATGTTTGTCAAACAAAGGTTGCTTTGAACAAAGTTTCAGCAGGTAAGTTTTTTAGGTAAAAAGGTATCTCTGGTAATAGCTCTCTTTTGGGTACAGGTCCAATTTCCAATATAAATGTACTCAGTTGAAAGCAAAGTAAAGAGCTTTCCCGGATGATTTTTTATTTTTTTATTTTTTTATTTTTTCTGGTTCTGATTGCCTTTAGCTCAAATAATCTTTATGCCAAAGAGACATATTTTGGGGAAGCAAAATCTGTTACCTATTAAGATGCATAGGGGAAAGTATATGGGAATGGGCATGGAGCTTTTTTGCCCCCTCCAGGTACACCATTCTTCTAGCACCTTCCAGGTTGTGTTCACCAACCTGGAAGCTCTCTGAACACTATCCTTGTGGGTTTTCAGTGGAGGTGTTATTACACAGGCACGACTGATTAAATCATTAGCCATTGGCAACTGGACTTAATCTTTAGCCCCTTTCCCTTCCCCAAAGGTTGGGGGTGGGCAGGGACTGAAAGTTCCAAGCCTTTAAGCATAGCTGATTCACTCTGGCAACCAGTCCCTTTACCACCCTCTCCCCTTCCTTAGGCTACCTAAGGGCTTTCCAAAATTTACCTCATTAATGTATCAAAAGACATCTTTATTGTTCTTATCACAGGTTTTTAGGAATTGTGAGCCAGGAACACTGGACAAAAACAAGATAGGTATGAGAAATACATTTTGGTCATCTGAATGACCAGATATGTATTTCTTACAAATCTCAGTATTATAGTCCGGTGCCTGGTCTTCAAACACAGATCTTTCACAGTAAAATAATCACGGAAGTGAAGAGATACTGGTACATTACTAGAATCTCAGTCGTTAATAATTATCCAGTCCATCATCATATCTTACAAAAATATCTCCCAGGGCAAGGCCACTCAGATTTGCAAGTTTGATCTGCTCAGTTTCCAAAAACAGGAATGGTCTCAGCAATATACAGCTTCGTGCCTTCAGGCATTTGGTATCACACTCCAGCTAAAAGACAATTTCATCTCTTGTTCTGAGTCTTTTTGGAAGTATAAATGGAATATTCGATTTCTCTCTTGACATAACGTGGAACTGTAAAAAATTTCTAGACATAAGAGATTCCATTGTGAGAAAAGCTCCATTTTCCTTCCTAAAGCAAATGGCTAATGAATTCTTGAAGTGGGCTAAAAGGCCCTTGGATGGGTCAGAAGCAACAATTGTTTATAAGAAACCAGGCAACGGGCATTTTGATCATACAACTGTTGGTTGTGGACTTTCTGAAGACAAAATAGTTAACTAATGCATACCAGGAATAGTTTCTTTAGTTAACACCAATAGAATAGTCGATCAACATGTAATCAGAGCAGGTCAGCCTCTTAGTACCAAATGACAATATTTTTTTCTTTTCTATTCAAGTCACATAATTGCCCCTTTCCTTTTTCTCATAAAAATCCCTTGCTTTCACCCCACAAGTGGGACACTCTTCTGGTTAAGTTTCCGCTGACAGTTGTGCTCCCTGAACTGCAAACAAATGCCTAGGTAAACACCTTTGTTCTTTTTTCAGTTTTGCTTTGTCCTTTCTTGGTTGACAATAACGGAGGGGCCAAGGGCAGGCCGCCCCAAGTTGGGCCTCTATGGCACAAAGATTATTTTGAATTTGAAGGGATTCAGGTCAGGGCCCCTCAAAATATGCCACTTTGGTATGTGGACTATTCTGAGCTGAAGGCAACTGCAACTCTGCAGGCTGAAAAGAAATTTTTGCTCCCCCTTTAACTACATAGAAGAAATTGGAGGTCTCTCACTGAATAGGGTTATTCCCAGAGATAAATTTTATCTGAGTGACCTCACCTGTATGGCAGGGCAAATATCTAATTACCAAACATCTGCTCTTCTTCTTAGTGCCCTGTGAATTGCATTCCTTCTCTTTAAAGTCCCAGACCTCTGCCCCCTTTCTCCTTAATTCAGACTGACATATATACCTCATTTTGGCTGTCTGTGGAATTTCCATGTCTGGGTGGATTCCCTGTATGTACAAAATTAAATTTGATTTTCTCTTATTAATCTGTCTCATGTCAATTTGATTCTTAGTCCAGCTAGAAGGACCTCGAAGGGGAAAGGAAACTCTTGCTACCCAAAAATAACATAACCCAGTTATTCATTCCCTTCCCTTGGCTACTATTTTTCTTTCTCTCCATTTATACCCAAACTTTTCCACCTTTGGGAGGGACATTCAGTTCAGCTACTATGCTGGTCTAGGTTACAGGCAGCAATTAAAAGCAAGTGCCTTGCCCTCTGTTCAGTCCTATTCATACAGAATAAGATTACCTAGATACAATTAGTGGGCTATTTTTACCTCCAGGCAATATAGCTGAATTCACTGTTAATTCCAATTTGACATGGGGTGAAGGCACATCCTGTCCTATAAAGCCCTTAGGAATTGTGACATTAATGTTAAAAGTATAGTTAGTGTTTCTTGCTTAGGAAACATCTTTGCTTCTAAACCCTTATAGCTGCGACTCTGGTCCAATAACCACTGCATCAATTAGGAAAAAAAGAAGTTGAGATGATGTAGGAAAGAAAGTATGAAAGTATACCAGCACATTCCCCACCCCTTCTTCCTCAGGAAAAACAAACAAACAAAACAACAAAAAACCAGAAATCTATCCAATGGGGAAACTCTTTACTCCTCTCATGTTTGTGTTGGGTGTGAGCATACACTCATGAAGGTGTGTTAGGCCTTTAAGCTTTTATCTTCCCCTGTTTCAGACAACCAATGTTTTAATTGCCCATTTCAATTTTCTGTCAACCTATCTAACTAGTCTGAGGAAGACATTTCTCTGCCAAGTGTTGGATATTTATCCACTGTAAAGTGAGTTCCTCAACCTGAAGAAATGACAGTGGTCCATCCCAATCATTATGGTATCTTCTATTCCACTTCTTTCATAATATTTTGAGTATTTGCATTATCACCAGGTAAGCAAAGCCAGTCTAGAGTCAGCATCTATTTTAGTCAAGGTCTATTTGTAGTACCCTTTCCCCACCCCAGGGTTACCAGCATCAGTCTGACTTGCCAGCCATGGTCAGACCCTTCCCACCAGCTATCTGCAGTTTGTCTCTTTTGCTCGAAGATGGAACTGTTCTTACTGGTATTTTGTGCCTTGAGAATGCAAGAGGACTGTCTAGACTTAGCCCATCTCTGCATTGCTGCAGCACACCCATGCCAACTCATGTCATGAAGCAAGGTGGCCAACTCAAAGGAGCACAGGGGAATAATTACTTGTTAATTCCAGTCACCTTCCAAGCCTGGAAGGGAGTTCTTCTGATGGGCATTGACATGTTCTATTTTAATGTTCTATTTTAATATCCACAGTGATTTCCATAGGACAATGCCCCATATGGGCATCCCTTTAACAGGTCAGGTTTCATTGCCCTCTTGCCTTCACTGACTGACCATATGGCCAGGTCATTGGTCACTACACATGAACAAGTAAAAACCCAAACATATGGGCTTTTACCACTGTTCATCTTTCTACTGCCGCTAGGAACACAGCATGAGATTCAGCACACCAGACTGATTTGTTTTTACCTTCTTTGATCAGAGTGGTGGCCTTCCAAACAGTATGTCATCTGTTCACTTTAGAACCGCCATCCGTAAACCAAGCAGCTCTTTGTTGCTCACTTGCAGCTGTTTATAGGGCACTGTCTATGTGGCAGTCAGTTCTGGCAGCTCCTCGTGTAGCTCCAAAGTCAGTCTGAGGGGAAAGAGTCTCCCTGCTTCTGAGTATCTATCTGCCCCTTACATTCTCCAGGCAGCATGATCCTATATAAACCATTTCCATTATGGAACTCCTCCGGGTACTGTCAATCCCATTAGAGCCAGTTTCTGACATCCCTCAATACATCATGGGTATTTCAGGTTTCGAGATCATTTTATGCCCTTCAGTCATTGGGGTAGCTTCAACTGAAATCCAATAGAAAAGTAGTAAATATCCTTCAAATGAAAATTGTCTAGTCCAAAGTACCAGTATTTGTTGTAGGAGGAATTCGCATGCTCTTGCCACAAATTCCAATCTATGCTCTACACAGGGTTATGGTACAGAGAATTTGCCCCCACAAACACTCCAGCTTCTACTGTATACTCTGTGGGTTCAAGCAATCTTACTGGTTCCTATATTCAATTAATATTGCTGGAAGGGCAAATTTATATGCCTTCTATTTTACAATACTAGGTAGGGGAAACTTTCCCCAGGCAGGGAGAGTGTCCATCCCCAAAATACAATCAGGTAAAAGAGACACAATTTCTTTACATAATATCTGCTTAAACATTCCAACTATCATAATCTTACCAAACATTACATTTGTACATTCTCTCAATCTAATTATAGCACCAGTGAGGGCTTCACCAATGGGCTTACTTCAGTTCACGGAAGTCCCATATCAACAAGTTCTGGAAACTTTTCTCATCCAATTCTTGACCATTTTACCCAATCTTGTGCAAAAAGCTTTGTGTGCCCAGTAAGATGTGGAGCCAAGGGACTTTGGCCCTGTTGTTAAGCGTTATCTTGATTGGCCTTCCTAACCAGTGCCCCAGACGATTGCTGGTCAGTTTACTCATTGTAGTTCTTGCCTTCCTGCTTTTTAAATTTCTCTAAACTGAGGTAAATAGAGCTGACTTGTTTGGGGCCTTTTAGTGGGAGGGGACCAGCAGGAGGTCCGTCTGGCCCACGCAGCCTTTGGTAATAGTGTTTTAAAACTTTTACTTTAACCCCATCAATATCTGTTTTATTTATCACCTTTCTTAATAACCATTTAAAGATTTCCATTCTACTAGGATGAGTCTTGTGACTTTTCCCCTTCTGTTTCCTCTTTATATTACCCCATCAATATTTGCTTTATTCATCTTATTTCTTAATAACTTTAAAAATTTTTCCACCTTTTTTTTGGAACAGTACCTTGACTTTCTCCTGGACCTCTCATGATTCTCTTGTTAACTAACCTAGTATTTTTATTTTATTATTTTTAACCTAGTATTTTTATTAGCACCTGCAAAACTCTTGAGGGGAAGCTGAGACACTAAATATGACCCGTTTTCAGTTTTGCAGCAATAAGGTTAAATGGGGATGCGCATGTGAAAGAAGCTCCTTTAAACCACAGTATTTACCTTGACCTGGGTAATGGATATTTTCAATGGATGAATATCCTGGTCATCATAAACAAATCCTGCTTGGCTTGCATAGGAAGCATATCAGCTGCTTCATCTGGGATATTCCATTTGACATATATAGAGGGAGTTGGGCAGTCCCCCTTTCTCAGGAGAAACATAATCTACATGCATTTTATCCAGCCTACCAGGCTGGGTGTTCCCTTGGGAACTATCCCCCAAATTATTAGCCCCAAATTAGTGCTGGTAAATTAAGTATCTGATGATCAAGTGATAGAAAAGCTTGATGGCAGGTATAAAACCTGGCTTTTGAATTGCGTATAACCAGGGTAGCAATTGATAACCTTACTACGGTCTATTCACTGAGTCAATACAGAATATTTGAAAACACATCATTGCTATTTTCCCAGACATTTGAGAGGATTTTCTAAGTGTGAACTAGATGGATATTCTACAATGTGCTATTTGCTCTCACTAAAATGGGGTTGAATTGGTCAAACATGTTCCCATTGAGATTTAGGAATAGCTACTACCAGAAAATGGTGCATTACTGTTTTTTATAGCTCACTTTTATTCAATAAATTATTTACTATCTACTAAAATCAATTATAGGAATAAAACAATAAATAAAACTCACTCTGTTCCATGGGAGTTTACATTTGAGTGAACATAATGTTGATACAATACAGTAAACAAAAAATGCAGCTGATTTTCTGGTTTAATCAACTAAAACATAAAATGGATTTCCATCAAAAGTATTAAAATAAGGCTTTTTCTATTATGCTTCCATTTTACATAAAACAATGGACCATTGAAGGTGATAAACAAATGACTTATCTTTAGAAATATCAGGAGAGGGGCACCTGGGTGGCTCAGTCAGGTAAGTGTCTGACTTCAGCTCAGGTCATGATCTCATGGTTCGTGAATTCGAGCCCCACATGGGGCTCTGTGCTGACAGAGCCTGGAGCCTGCTTTGAGTTCTGTGTCTCCCTCTCTCTCTGCCCCTCCCCCACTCATGCTCTGTCTCTATCTCTCAAAAATAAACATAAAAAAATAAAAAAAATATATTAGAAATATCAGGAGAAAATAAAAAATAAGTAGACATTTAATGTGTGCTTTTCCAAGACTTGTGGCATTATATTTGACTACATATAGGATTGTAATAATCATTATCATCGGGGTAATAGAAAAAGGAAAGAAAAAAAGAAAATGAAAACCTTTGGCTGAGTTTCACAATTGAACCCTACAATATGATAATCCCTGATTCTGAGTAGAGAGTCCACAATACTTTCTTTTTTCTCCTAGTAACACAGGACAATTATAAATCTCAGAGGAAATGCATGAAGAAAAAAATGCATCATTATTATTTTTGTTCTTATGGTTATCCCCTGAATCCTGCACTTCTCGGATTCCTTTCAAATTAGAGCAGATACTCTACCTGTGCCCATTCCTTCACTGCTTCTTCCTCACCCTCCGTGAGCTCAGAGAAGGAACTCTGCTTCAGCCGTAGAGAATGAGCTTTGATTAATAGCAATTAATCATGGTTGTCTCACTCCTGTAGTGAAATTGTTGGTTTGGACATGTTATGTCACATAATTCTGACCAATGAGCTATGAAGGTAGGTCTGTTAGAAGGCTTGTTGTAGGTTATCCTTGTACTTAAAAAGTATTCAATATGAGACAATCTCTAAGTCTGGACATTATGATAAGGTGATGGTTGCAATTATTGAAACCATCTATAAAGGGGCTAATTGAAGAGGAAACGTCAATTCATTGTGGTCGGCGGGATGTAAAAACAGGAATCACCTGATTTCTTGACAAAATTTTTGTGCCATTGAATGTGTGACTGCCCTTCTTTCAGATCTCTTGTTTTGAAAAATAATAAATTCCTTGTGTCTAAGCAGCTTTTAATCAGAGTCTCTTATTTGCACCTGAATGAATCCTATGTCATTTTTCAAGCATGGATAAACTTTTCCAAATATCTAAGTCTCTCCTCTTCCCTAGTTTTGAAATTAGTTCTGTATGAACCTTTTTTCTACATTACCCTTTTTTTTCCCCCTGGTCATGCACATTATATTTGGGAAATCTTAACTCGATACCGAAAACTAAATTATTTTTATACAGTACAGAAATTCTACCATGGATATCATCATTACTATTCACTTATAACATCTGATTCATTGCAGAATTATTGATTTTAGATGAGATCTATATTTAAATAATCCACATCTTATCTATAAAGCTTTTTGCAGTAACTTAAATTTAGACATGGCAGGTTAAAATCTGATAATCTACTCTTATCCTCAATGATACTTGATGTAAAAAAACACACACACACTTTTTTTTAATTAATATATGTGACAGAAATCCTTTAGGTTTATCATGAAGTTATTTTTTTCTTATAATTTCAGAGAAGGAGCACATCTGACCATGATATTACAGATAGATTTGCATACTAAAAACCATAATTTAATTATTTAATTATTTTTGTTTAAATTACTTTTGTTTAAATTAATGAAGCATGAACTGATACAAAACTATTGCTATGATTCCCTATGTATGATTGGTGCTTTCAAAAATTAATTATGCTCTATGGGCGTCTGGTTAAGCTTCCGACTTCGGGTTAGGTCATGATCTCACGGTTTGTGGTTTTGAGCCAGCATCAGGATCTGTGCTGAAGTCTCAGAGGGTGGATCCTGCTTTGGATTCTGTCTCTACCCTTCTCATGCTTGCACTCTGTTTCCCTCTCTCTCAAAAATAAACATTAAAAAAATATAAAAATAAAGAATTTTAAAATTAATTATGCTCTAAGTATGTACAGAATATGTCAAAATCCCTGTAGAATCAAAAGGCAGGAAATCACCCTCTTGCACACCTATTTATCCTCAACACAAGTTACAAAGATGACATCACCTTTACTTTATTGAAGAATTTACACAAGAAGGGGGGAAATCCTCTTAATTTGGGATTTTTTGCTATGAAATTTCTGACAATGAATATTTACAAATTTACTACAATTTGCATTGCTTTGTATTTTATTCCTATATTAAAAATTCATCACACAAGATACTCTTCAACAAATGAAAAATATTTCTAAGAAAAAATTCTAACATCAGTAGGCCATTGGTATCTTTTTTGTTGTTGTTGTTATTACATTTACTGTAAGGAAGCAATTATACTGGTCATTATAAAACAAACCAAAAAAAAATCATTGTCTCACAATTAGTTGCATTAAAGATCCTATGGGAAAATGCAATTTTAATTCAGACTGTAATACTCACATACAGAATATTTTCCCTAGTCATCTCTTAGAAATACATTCAATTGAAAATTATGTCTGTGTGCATAAACCTTACTTGCTCAGTGACCTCCTGGCTCCATGTTAAACAACTCTCTTTGCAATGCTTATACTATTTTACTCTCTCCAATGTCACAAACAATGACAAGATATGTTTTGCCTTGAGAAAAAAAGGAAAAGCAGTCAAGGCAGATAAAATAATACATGCAAATATACCAAATAATCAAAGAGCATGGAGTATTTTGTTTTGTTTGGCCATGCATGCACTATTTTAATGTGAATTATATTTTATATCAAATGTGTGCAATAAAACTCCATATTTCTATTCTTGAATACTCAATCATGTATCAAACTGTAACTTTTTTGATTTGATATATTACATTCCCATCCAATATGAATATCTAAAATTATAGCAGTCATAACAATTGTCCTCTTCTTAAAGCACAGAATGACATACTGAGTCTTAGGAAATAGCTACACTCAAAACTGCCATACCTACATATTTAAAATTCTTAGAAAGCACTTTCAAGAGCAAATTCGATGCACTTAGAAATGTGAGGCATATGTGTTAACTCTAGAAGTCATAGCTGCACGCAGATGATAAAAGCAAACATGAGAAAAAGCATTCAAAGTATAACAACATACATAACTTTTCTAGCCATTTTGAAATGGTAATGAGCCACGACTCACTAGCAACTTGGAAATTCCCTTTTTTTTTGTTTTATTTCCTTCTTTCTTTCTTTCTTCCTTCCCTCTGGCCCTTCCTCCCTCCATTCCTTTCTTTCTTCCCTCCTTCTTTCTTTCATTTTTTAAAATTCATTCTCTTTCCCTTTCATTCTTTCTCTTATTGTTTCTCCTATTTCATCTTATTTCAAGATGCACTGAAGGTAGATCTCAAACATTCAATGAACATATAAAAATACTTCAAACAAAGTAATTCAACATTGATTTATACACACAATGAATATTTACTTGGAGACTGTCTTGTCCCAGATAGTTTGTCAGTCACTGGTGCTAACATAGCGATCAAATACAGGTGGCATCCCTTATGAAAATTTCAAGCTAGAGGGGACAGATGTTTGTTAACCTTCTAATTAATGTCTAGTATCACATTGATATAATGGTTCTTAAGGCAAGGGACTTTGTGAAAGTATATAAAAAAGAAATCTGACCAGACTCATGGGTTTTTGGCTTTACTGAGGAAGAAATACTTCAACTACAAACAGTAGGCTTTAAGTAAAGAGACATGATGGAAAGTATCCAATCAGTGGTATAGTACGTCCCAAGCCCTGTGCTTCTGTAGGAGATGAGTGGGCATTTGAGAAAGCAGTTGCAAGAGAGAAACAAGATAACACTTGAGGAATCTTGCAGGCAGATTGGAGAAGGTATACTATTCTATGAGATAATTCTAAACTGGCTAGCACCAAATATACCTTTTGGGGTTCTTGCTGATTTTCTCATCATACCCCTTCATTCAAAAATGCTAAAGCAATTGAGAAACATGCACATAAGTATGATAGGGATAAAATATTAACTCCAATAACCAATTGGAGAACACAACTGGAAACTCCTTCTAACTCCTTGCTATAATGTGGAATTGTGCCATTCAAAAAGAAATGCAGAAGTCTTAACCCAACACCTCAAATATGAATTTATTTGAAAATACGATCATTGCAGATGTAGTTAAAATGATGTCTTATTGGAGTAGAATCGGTCCTTAATCCAATATAATTGATGTCTTTATTAAAAAGAGAGACAGAGAGAAGAAAATGCCATATGAAGACACAGAGACACACAGAGAAACCATCATGGGATGACAGAGGTAGAGATTTAGAGTGATACAGCTGTAAACCCAAAACTCCAAGAATCAATGGCCACCCCCAGAAGTTAGGAAGAAGGAAGGAAGAATTCTCCCCTGCAGATTTCAGAAGGAACATGGACCTGCCAGCACCTTGATTTCAGACTTCCAGCCTCCAGAATGGCGAGGCAGTAAATTTCTGCTGTTTGAAGAAACCTGCTTTGTGGTAATTTGTTACAATGGCCCTAGGAATCTAATTTACTACTCTTGTCTGTCAGGTCTCCACCTCTCACATCCCCTTGAGGGCAACTTGCATTTATTTGTTTGTGGGAGAACTAAAGAAAGTGTACAGATGGTGTGCAATATGTGTACTCAGTTTTATTTCCAGTCTTCTCAAACAGATAAATACATCATCCTTGGTAAAGCAAGGGAAAGAGAATGAAGGGAGGGTAGAAACCACCCTCTTGTCTTCCAAGAGGATGGAAGTTTCCCTTTGATGGCCTCGGCTAGTAATGAAGAAAGGATGGGAATGGTTTCCCTTTGGCGTTACAGTCTTCAAGGATTTTGTGGTTTTACCTAAGGTAATTAGAAGAGTTTGAAGATTTTTTATGTATGTTTTGTTTTGTTTTGGGAGAATTACAGTGTACAAGCACACAATTAAATTTTCATTTTGAAAATGGTTATTTGCCTGCAGTGAGCATAATGGATTAGAGCACCCAGAGGGAATGTGGATAACTCAGTTTTAAAAGAGAGATACTGGGAAACTGTCCTAAGATCATTTTATTGGAAATGAAACCGTTTAAGAGAGATTTAAATGCAAAAATCTTCACAATTTGATGACAGATTGAATATGACAGTGAGTCGGAGGTATTAGGTATGATAAATTAGGGAGGAAATTTCAGCCCCTCCCCCCAAAAGTGGTAAAAACAACAAGAAGAGCAAAACAACAAAAATAGGAAACAGAGGGTGAGATTAATTACACACAGATTGCATGGTCCATGACTCACTCTTTCTTTCTTTCTTTCTTTCTTTCTTTCTTTCTTTCTTTCTTTCTTTCTTTCTTTCTTTCCTTCTTTCTTTTCTTTTCTTTTCTTTTCTTTCTTTCTTTCAATTGTTTAATATTTATTTATTTTTGAGAGAGAGAGAGAGAGAGAGGCGCGAGTGCATGAGCAGGGGAGGGGCAGAGAGAGGGAGACACAGAATCTGAAGCAGGCTCCAGGCTCTGAGCTGTCATCACAGAACCTGACGTAGGGCTCAAACTCACAAGCCATGAGATCATGACCTGAGCTGAAGTCAGATGCCTAACCGACTGAGCCACCCAGGTGCCCCCATGACTTTTTCTAGATGTGGGCCATATTACCTCTGAGGTTTCTAGGAAATTACACAGAGAAGGAACCACGTAATTTCTTATAGGTTGAAAGTGAATCATTTGTTTGAGAAGCCTAAGAATTCCCAATATTGAGACCTAAATGACAGTTTCTCCATAGTTCTCCATAAAAAGAACATTTTGTAACTCAGCAAATAACATCCTAGCCAAAATCTCAGTAATAACTATATCAGCAAGAAGCCTATGCTCAGTTCAATCCAATGGTATAATTTTAAACAATCTTAATGTATGAATTTTTTTGCAATGTTTTGTCAATCCTGCATTAGCATTTATTCTCTCAGTGAAGTGTTAAGTTGCAGTGGGGTTGGAGGTGACGGCCTTGACAAGGGAATTGAATCTAACTCTCCTGTGTGATTAAGTGACTCACCAGACAGTTGAGCTGGATGTAATGCTGGCCATTTGCTTGTGAAAGATGAGAAGTTTAATAAGAACATGCATTGAGATGCATAACAAGAACAGTTTCTAGGTAGAAGAATGTCATACCACTGTTCAGAAGATTTTTAAGATAACATCTTTGTCTGGGGAAGAGATTCTTAAAAAATAATAATGAAAAAAGAAAGAATGAAAGAAAAGGTCATTCTTCAGAACACAGATTAAACAAAATGGAGGCCCTAATGTTCTCTGAATGGTAAAAAATTGTACCTCCAAAGTAAATAAGTAAATAAATAAATAAGGCAACTTTTGTATAAAAGAAAAAAACAAATAATTACCAGGGAAGGCAGGTGACAATGAGGCTTAGATAAATGGGACAAATATTTTTGGTAGTTTGAATACTTAACTGGATATGTAAATATTTCCAAAGAATAAAATAATCTGATTTTCTAAAATAGGGGCCCAGGGTAGCCTACCCCAAAATGTTACACTTTGGAAAATTGATTTTATTTTTATTTATTTATTTATTTAATGTTTATTTATTTATTTTGAGAGAAAGAAAGAGCATGAGTGGGGGAGGGGCAGAGAGCGAGGAAGAGATAGAATTCCAAGCAGGCTCTGCACTGACAGTGTGGAGTCTGACTTGGGACCCGATTTCACAAAATGTAAAATCATGATCTGAGCTGAAATTAAGAGTCAGATGCTTAACCAACTGAGCCTCTCAGGCACACTCCCTTATTACTTTTCATGAATTTATTACCCCAGCCAGAATTGTGTTTAAAATTCCTTATTAACTGACACTCCCAAAGTTAAGCTTCCTTTGTCCTACTAATTCCTTACAGATTTATTGTCTGTCTAAAAATTATTTAAAAATCCCTGCCTCAGTCATTTCTTTAGGTCTTAATTTCAATATTGGGCCTCCAAAGACATGTAATAAAATTTGTTTATATTTCCTGTTAGTCTGTCTTATGTAATTTTAATTCTTAGTCCAGCTGGAAAACCTTGAAGGGTAAAGGAAGAATTTTTCCTTCCCTTATAAAGGTAAGGAAAATGAGACACTGTTTTACATATCAGATAACTTGATTTCATACAGTAACATCCCCAGTGCTTGAATGAATTTGGTTTGTTTATTTTTAATGTTTATTATAAATTAATATTCTAATGGTCATTATGAGTAGACAAATACATTTTCAAAACCATCTATTTAAGACAGTTGGATACGTTGGATAGATTTCTTTTAGTTATAACTAAATACCCAAGTAAAAGTAGGTTAAATAATAGGTCTTTGCTTTCTTATATAATGAAGTCTGGAGGAAAGTCATTGCAGGGTGAGTTAATTCAGGGCTCAATGGCGTCCCAGTGTTTTCCAACTTTCTTCTCTGCCATACTCAGGATGCCAGTGGTGTCTCACTGACAATGCACTATGACTTCCCTGGCAATTCCAGGCATCACATGCAGATGTAACACCACCCAGTGGAGTGTTGGGCATTTTCCCCCTCATCTGTTTCTTTTATCTAGCAAGAAAACCCTTCCCAAGAAGATTTCAATCTCATCTCATTGGTAAGGATCGTGACACCCATCCATGCATAAACCAATCAATGGCTAGACTATAAGAACTTTATGACTGACTTAGATAATTCATTATTCACTCCAAGGCCCCAGGGTAGGTGAGGGCTGCATATGTCTCCTGAGACACTGATTGCATATCAGAAGACTACTCACATAAAATTAATGTGTTTCCAATGAGGAAGAATAGAAGTAGAGGATATACCCACTGGGTGGGCAACCAGAAGTGGCTGCCACAGTGTGTGAAGGCATTCATTATAAGAAGTAAGGTAGAATGCAAATTGAAGATTTCATACATGTTTTATTTTTTTCTGTTGCAGGGGAAAAAATTCAACCATACTTGCTGGTTTGAGGAAATAGAGAAAGAGAATGAATCCAAAGGAGAGAAAATGGATTAACTATTATTCTAGGAGAGTAGCCAGGACTTAAAAAAAAAAAAAAAAAAAAAAAAACTAAAAAGCTCTTTGGTGATTGCTATTATGTTGCTGTTGTTTTGCAGTACACAGGGGCCTCTTGCTGATGGGAGGTCAAACTCAACCAAGAAGGGGCAGAATGTATTCTTTGTGTTTCTAGGAGTTGTTAGAAAATTGCCAAAACTCTAAAATGAATCCAGAAAGATTAGGAAAAAGGACGATGATAGGAAATCTCATTAAAAGTTGATTACTGAGCCTTTTAAATTAAGCTTCTCTAGGATGTAAAAACCTTAAAGACAAGTTATCCTAGTCTAACCTATTTTATATTAAATTATTTATTTTTAAAGAAATCCATTCAAAATTAGAGTTATTGCATGACACAGTTTCTCTGGATATGTCTTGACTTATATGGGCTGGCCTGGTATAATTACTAATAGCTCATATTTTCTTTCTCTTAATTTTGTCCTAATTGGATGATAAATTTTATGCTTACCTTATCAAACCAAGGAAAATGTTCAGATGCCTATTAACTAAAAACATGACAAATGTCCACTATGCTGTCAGTGAAAATGTTACTATAAGTCAAATCAAGTTTCATATCCTGACAAGGGATTAAACAAGAGTCAAGAGTCATGCGGGCTGCCCCACTGGGCAGGAAGGAAATTCAGTGCAAACCATCATGTCTTTTTTTCTATAATGGATGTCACTTGCTAATGGGTTACTTTGGTATACCGACCATTACTGCCTCTTATCAATACCATAACATCCTTCTTTTTGTTTCTGATATGTGGAATGTTCTCAGAAATCATTCATATTCCAATCTCATGAGATTTTCATCAAACTTTTAATCTATAGTAATCTGATTTGTGTATTAAACTAAATTTCTCTGTTGAGCTGCAACCTAAAGAAACCAAAGGCTATGTAATCTAAATATATCCAACTTACTCTTGCATATCTCAACATGGATGTCTTTTATTCATTCACTGTTTAGAAAAATTCCATTCCTTACAATTGTAAAAGTGGTTCAAGATTTTCTTGCCGCCACCACTAGAATACAGAAATGGTTGTATTTTTCTCCTTCTTCAGAAAGATTATTCTGGTGGCAATGTGGAATTTAGACTACTAGGTATTTCCAATCTGAGAGAATCTGTCTTCTCTGAAGAAGAAAAGTTGTCTGCCAATGGGTAAATAAAGTAGAAGTTGGTTAGAAGGCACAAAGAAAACATGCATCTAGAAAAACTAGTAACAAGAGTGGAGGAGGGAATTAACCAAGAATAAATTTAAAAACTTTCAGAGGATAACTGGTAATATCATAAATTTGTGGTGGCAATAAACTACTTTTTTGGGGGCATATGATTGTGTATGTGTATGTGTATATATGTGTATATATGTGTCTATATATACACACACACACACACACATATATACACATACACATACATACACACACACACCCAACCTGGAATAAAAGTGATCCAGACAGATCCTGAGATAGATTTAGAGTGAATTGTTTTCAGAGTGGATGTGATGAACTTTCAGAGGATAACTGGTAATATCATAAATTTGTGGTGGCAATAAACTACTTTTTGGGGGGCATATGATTGTGTATGTGTATGTGTATATATACACACACACATATATACACATACACATACATACACACACACACCCAACCTGGAATAAAAGTGATCCAGACAGATCCTGAGATAGATTTAGAGTGAATTGTTTTCAGAGTGGATGTGATGAAATCAGGAAGAAAGGAATTTGAGAGAGATCATTTAAGTGGTTGATAATAGTATTGGGCTCTAGAGAAGGTAGTTTGCTCAAAGGTGGCTAATCACAAAAATGTGTAGAGATCAAAGGACTCGGGTCCTGCAGAACAAGGTGAAAGGGATGAGAAAATTGGACTTGGAGGAGATTATTGTTGGTTGTTGGACATGGAAAAAATTTAGAAGAGCAATACTTCTAAGAAAATCTCAGTTCATCTCAAGAATGGTGTGGGCGTGTACTGCTGAAGTTAAAGGAATAAGTTTACTGTTATTTGATGTGTTAACAGAACTAAGATTATTCTTAACCTTGGGTTCTGCTTTGGATAGACTTTGGGATGTGTACTTTCTGGGGAGAGTCCATAGCTATCATCAGCTTTTCAAAGGTTTTTGTAAGCACCAAAATGTTGAGACTGAATCAGATTTTTAAATGAGGCTACATTTAATGAAAAATGTTATTTCCAAAATATTTGTGGTTTTTCTACACACGGGCTGTAAGTATCTTATTTCTTGCCTGTGACATATTACCTGCTCTAGCTTTATTAGTTACTCCTAACAGGTTTCTGGAAGTAATTTTGAGCACAGTCTAAGGCATAATTTGTTTTGCTCTTTTTTTCTTCAACACTCAATTTTATTTTTCCAGAAATATGGCATTAGACTTGTGAGAGAAAAACAATCACCTTTTTTGAAACATTAAATTTTAGTGAGATATGCAATAAGTTTATTTATGTGAATATACTTAATCAGAAACTATCCAAAAGTATCTTATTGAACATGGATCTGAATCAAAGAATTTATGTTCTCCTCTATTTAAATTAATTGCCTAAAGAGTTAATTCTGAAATAAATTAGATGTTTATAAGATGATATAGGAACAAATATATTAATTAGAAATTTCCTAGAGATATATCCTCTTCATCTGATTCTAGAACTTTTAAAGACTTTCCTTCAAGTTTCAAAACTTGGTTTTCTGTTATTGTAATTCACTAATAGATGAAAATGGAAACCTAGATGAATATGGAATATTACTTGAAAATATCTAAGACATTTCTTATTGTCTACCTTTGTGGAAGAAGAAATTTAGGATGAATTTGGATTTTATAAGCTGTTTTATAATGGGAATAAAATGATTCTCATAAAAGGGAATGAAGTGATCATTTGTAAGCTTGAAATGAAACATTTAGAAAGCTTACCTTTTGCAACGAAAATGTAATCCTAAAATTGACAGTTGATTGATTTTACAAATACCTCAGTGTATGGAAATCCATCAGGAAAATGACAAAATGATAAAAGAGAATGTTGCACAGGAATATTAGTGAAGATTGAAACTCCTGCTAAAAAAGCCATCCTACCGCTGAGAACATCATTAGAGCTATTAACCAACCAGTATGCAATGCCAAACCCACATACTTGCAGTGATTGATTAGAAAGTAACTGAATTTACACTTTGTGCACTGGACCAAAAGAACAGAAGTAATATAAACTTGCTACAAAGTACCAAGTTCCTTATATAAAATATATATCAAGGAAGCTTGTATATTTAATGCAATGGAAAAATGAAATCCTTCCAAAACAAAAAAGTCACCAAGATTTTTAAAGAAGAGGAAATAAAGTAAGACATAAACAGGAATAGGGACCAGTGATGGGGGAAGGACATGAGCAACTTATATATTTTATTACTTATTATTACTTTGATTATAATACCTAAAATTAATTGAGCACTTTCTACTTGTCACCGTTCTAAATATTGTGTATATGTTCATCACCACAATTCCACAAAGTGTTAATGTTGGCTCATTCTACAAATAAGGAATCAAAGGCAAAGAGCAGATAATTAACTTTCCCAGTGGCATATGGTCAGTAAATGGCAGAACAAGGATGTGATGCCAATCTAATTGCAGGACAGATGTTTTTCACCACTCTACAATGATGGGCCTGATCACTGTCTACCCATAATATAACCTTATGTTTCAAATATATACTGTCTCCTAATCTAAGAAATTTAGGAAAGAAGAATGACTATAAATTGTACATTACTGGTATGTTTCTAGATGGTGTTCTTGTTCTTTCCAAGGATACAGAAAAAAAAGTGTATAGTATAAATAATAAATTCATTATAAAATATCAAATTCTTGTAAAGAGTTATGCATCTATGAGTAAGGCAAACTGTGCGGTATTTACTAAGAAGCAATACAAGAATTTCCTACTTACATTAAATAGTCCAAACCCAGGTCCTGATTTAAACCCACTAATCTCAACTTTGCCACTTAAAAGTTGTGGGAACTTAGATGAACCACTTAACCTCAATGAGCTCGTGTGTTAAATGAGAACAGTAAATTAATTTATGTAACAGGGTTGCATTGACAATTCCATGAGTTAATCTATGTTGAAAGCTTAGCAAAATGCCTTACAAATAGTAAGCAATTAACACAACCACCATAATTACAAACAATAAAATTAGTCGTTATTTTATTTTTCTGTTGTAGTTAAATATGCATATGCAAATAATTAGGTTCCTTCATGAGGTAAAGGATGTCTTTTAAAATAATATATCAAATTCACTAATTTTTATCATTTGTATCTTTTAACATTAAAATTAAGAGTAGTATAATAAAATGGTCAAAAGAAAAGAGCTCTAGACTATTAACATATTGCTAACATGCACAAAACGTACACAATTAGATTATTATCATAGACTTGAGGAATTTTTGTACCAAAAAAGAAAAATATTTTGTGCCAAATAAGAAAATTTGATATTTAACTTTTAATGAAATGCGTATCTCAGTTTACAACATAGATAAATATCTTGCCAAGTCATTCTACAAATTGTTCTACAATACAGACTCAATTAAATAAACAGACTTGACTGGAAGTTAATGTTTCCCCAAGCTGAGCTTCATCTTTATGCTTTTTAGGCTTATTTTAAGAGTATTTCAATAAAAAAAGAATATTTTAATCTGTACATAACGACAAAAACTGACATCAAGTAGATCAATTTAGTTGCATTTCTTTTACTTTGCTCTAAACATTTCAGCCTTTGAGTTCTACTAAAATTAAATATTAAAAATATTCACTTTATTTATTTATTTTGAAAGAGAGAGAGAGAGAGAGAGTGTGTGTGTGTGTGTGTGTGTGTGTGCGCGCGCGCACGCGCACCAGTGGGGGAAGGGCAGAGAGAGAGGGAGAGAGAGAGAATCGCAAGCAGGCTCCACACTGACAGCATGGTGCTTGAACCCATCAACCATGAGATCACGACCTGAGCCAAAGTCAGACACTTAACCAACTGAGCCACCCAGGTGCCTTGAAATATTTAAAATGTTATCGAACATTAGCTTGAAAGAACTTTGTATAAAAAATGCCTATACAGGATATGTCCTCTAGCCTATATTTTAATATATTTATTTCAGGCTTTTTGCCTTTTACTTTCACTAGTGGAACACCAGACCAAGTTTTGCAAATATACAAGTAAACAAAATACCATGTTCACACTATAATAATTTATTCTTAATCCTAAACCCTGCTTAATCTCTATTGTACCCAAAGCCATCCATGAACTGTATTTTATATTTTCAGTTTCTTAAAACCTGAAATGCTTCAATGCAGTTTATGCCTAATATCAGTTTATGTTTGGTGCTAAGTTTAGACTAAATCTGAGAATATGACTCAGTTTTAGCAAATAATGTCAATCTACACATCACAGAGAATTACAAAGCATTTTTATGACTCATGTTTCTAAAACATAATTTTGTCCCATAAAATTATTTAGTAGTCACATAGATACAACTTTAAACTTCCCTTGACCAAACAGAATGGTGTGAGTAGCACAATGACAAAGGTGATAAAATTTGATCCAGCAGGTAATCTATTTTTTTCTATTTCATAATCAAAATACCAAAATATATATTGTTATACTTTTCTACAAAAATGTTCAAACACTGTCTAGTTGACCTAATGTGTACATGGTGGACAGAAAACACACTAGGAAGTGTGGCTCATCATTAACTTACGTTTTCCTGTCATTTCCTAGTTTTAGAGTAGCCAAAGATAAACATTAGGATTATGTATAGTTTTAGTTAACAAAAAATCCTGTCAAATTTTTATTCAATTTAGAGTTAAATGGAATGAACAGCACATTAATGCTTAATAAGATAAAATCACCCACCAATGACATTAATGAAGGTTACAATTGAAATGTATGGTTTTTATTTATCTTGTAGTTCATTAATTTAATAAGTGAAAATCAAGTTTTGAGCAGATGTCTAATTTTTATAACAAAAACTACCCCTAATTATTAAGAAGTAAGTAGAGAGTTAGACAAACAACTAATATGCATAGAGATATGGTAATAAATCACTCTTCCAAAATAAAAAAAGGAAGTTGTCTAAATAATCTGTAATTCTATTCCTTAACATTTGTGTTCTTTTTGTAATATATATTTAATGCTGACATTCCTTCCTAAGAACTTATGCTGCACTAATGAATATGCCCTCACCATGGTATAAAGACATTGATATGCATATTCTTTTACATTATTTTAATAGACATCAGTTATTTTAAATGGGGTAGGCCTTTTTAGAAGCAATTATGAAAAACAGCAGTCAAGATGACAGAAAAGGTCTGCTAGCCAGGAATAAAATGAGTAAATCATTCTTACTGTGGGCTAAATTTGTATGCTGTACGAAAGTCAGGAGGCTTGGATTTCTCTTCTTTTTATGATGGATCCACCTCATTTCCTTTACATTTGCAGGTTTCAGTTCCTCCCTGGGGGCCCACTGAAGGGCTCCCACTCAGCCTGCTAAGTCCCAGAACTGAAAGGGGATTCCTACTGGAGGAAGGCAGTATATGAATGAGCTGCAAACATCCTCCTCTCCCCATCTCAGGTACTTTGCTCCTCAGCCAAGGAGTCAGTACACCCAGGAGGCACAGTCTACCGCCGTTCCAGGCCACAAATCTTCCTTCCATTAAATAACACATTGTCTTGGGGACGCCTGGGTGGCTCAGTCATTTGAGCATCCAACTTCAGCTCAGGTCATGATCTCTTGTTTTGTGAGTTCAAGCCCCACATTGGGCTTTCTGCTGTCAGTGCAGAGCTCTCTTTGGATCCTCTATTCACCAGCCCCCTCACCCCCACTTCTCTGCCCCTTCCACTCTCATGCTCTCTCTCAAAAATTAATAAACATTTATTTAAAAAAATAACACACTGTCCTCAAAAATAAATTATGTAACAGAGAAGTATAAATATTACTTCTAATGCTACCGCGCGGAGAAACACTTCCTATTTTGGTGTATATTCCAATTGACTTATACTACACACACGTGCATGCGCACGCACACACACACACACACATGCCACATAATACACCCCAAAATATTGCTTTAGGTTGGATTATCCTATAAGCAGACCCTGAGTGAGATTGGGAGAATAAATTGTTTTATTTTGAAGGTGAAGCCAGGAGCACCCACAGAGGAAAAGAGACATGCAGACCGGAAAAAAGCCCATGGTGGGGAATTCATGGATAAGTTACCACTGTGGGAGACCAAGGCTCACTCCTGCTAGGAACCAGGTCCTGGAAACTATAGTAAATGTAGCTTAGGGTTGAGCCACCCAGTGTGCGAGGAACCCATTGTTGGCTGTGGGCTACCCTCCATGGTGTGAGCTTCCTGCACTTCAGACCTGCTCTGCATTTTCTAGAGGCCAGAGAAGGCCCTCAGGGAATTGGAAAAATCAGTTGGACAGTGTCCATGGATGGTGTGGAGGGTGAATCCACTATTCCGATAGAATAATCCAAATTGTTCTTACCTTGCTTTATTTTATGAGCCTTCATCTCAATGTAGTCTTATCTTTTTTAACATAGCTTTAATATTCTTATCAATAGAAGAACTTTATATCAGGCTATTACTATTTATTTCCTAGTTCCTACTACAGGAGATATAAATCTTCCAAACATTTACTATTTTAATTAACAATACACCAACTTGTTTATCGTTTCTTTAGAATAAAACCTTAGTAGTAGAATAGTGGAGTCAGAGTTTGCACATTATAAATTTTGATCAATTTTTCCATCCCAAAGGTTGTACTGTTTTATGTTCCCACAAATAGAATTAAATGCATGTTTCCCCAAATATTTTCCAGTTTTGTGTTTTATCAACCTAAGTTTTGCATTCTTTTTTCTTTTAAATCTGTACTACTCATCTGATGAAAGACCAATTGTTCACTTATTCCTTTACCACATTATCTATCAGGATGCTAGGTCTGCCTTTTTTACAAACTCTGAAGAAATTTCTGTGCCTTCCCTGATAAAATCCTATAAAATTTGAGTAACTTAATACCACAGTTCTGATATTCAGTGTCTTCAGCTATAAGATGAAAAGGTGCCACCACACTTTCTCCAACTAGACTTTTCCAAGGCAAATACTAGTGACTGATCTTGCTGGTTGGGCTCTTTTGCTGAACCCAGAAGTGCCTTCAAAACTTTTAACTCAAGGTGTCCAGGCTTCCCCATGTTGCTGAGGCTGACTCTACAGATAAAGCTTAGATGTCACCCTCATATAGATAACACCCAAAGCACATGTGTTGTTTTCAGTCTTACACCTTTTATAATTGTACACATTTTTTAAACAAAAAGTACCTTTTATAATTGCATATGTTTAAAAATCCAATGCAAAATGTGTCTTCCTAGGCATTAACCAAAATTCTGCTTTAAGATTTTATTCATGAGTATTATGCAGAAACATTTCTAAGCTGCTGGTGTGAATATATGCCACTTTCACTGGGATGTTTGTAAATAGCATCTAAGCAACAGTTACTCGCTTTAACATTTTTAAACTCTAACATACCCCTAAGCTTTAAGAACATGCAGATGTTTTGAAAAGAATCTGTTTTATTGTTTCTGGGTAGAAACCTATCTGGGGATAGGTGTTAACAGTTATTTTATTAACCCTAGGAATTATTTTATTAATTTAAGTTGCATGATCCAAAATATCCTGTGACAGTAAGGAAGTTTCTGTCAAAATGTTTGTTTACTATTCATTTAAAAAGCCATAAATTCTACTAAACTGGTGTTACTTTTGATGACATTAATATAAATAGACTTAGTTAGGTGCACTAAGAGACAGATTAGGTTTTACTTGTGGATCTTCTCTGCCTTTTGTACCTGGGTTAAGTACAAGAGCAAGGCAATTAGCATAAAGCATTTATCTGAGTTAATTAATACATAGCTCAAAACTTTTACAATCCAACAACATAATGTACGACCATTCAGATAGATAGATAGATAGATAGATAGATAGATAGATAGATAGATCCTCCATTTCATTAAGCTAACACATTCTCTCCACAAAATAAGCTCTAAATTCAAAAGTCAGAGTACACTCTCATTATAAAACTTAAATAGGTGAATTTCTTATCTCTTCATTTTTTTTTCTTTTTAGTTCTCTAAGGTTCAGTATCTGAAGCCTCTCCAGTATCAGTTAAAATTTTAAATTGATTTCTCTTTCTCCTGAGTAAGAGCTCTTTGAAGCCACTATAAAACAGCCAAATGACAGAATAAATACTGTCCACTCCTGAGCAGAAGTACTTGACTTTATCAGAAATAGATAACTATAACCAATAAGAAAAAGTCTCACTCTCCCTGGTAGTGAGGTCTGAATAATCCGCAGAGTCCTTTCCCGGCCCTGCTCTTGGTTCTACCTAAAACGGAAACTTTCTCAAATATGTCACTCCACCTGTCACTCTTTCTTCCTTTAACAAGGATGACCTAACACCCATCTGCTGTATGCCAGAAATGCCATGTTATTCTTCCACTGCCAGCATTCCTTTGGAGAAAAAAAAAAATGTCTTTTCTTAAAATTCTGTTTGTGATTATCTAAGCTCGGTTGAAATAAAAGACATCAATTTGACAGAAGGGTCAACCTGTATATGGAAGATTTTTCCTGTATTAAATATATTATTGTGTTATTCCCTTTGTAAAATAGCTCAGATAATTATGTTTTAAATAGAAAGATGTACAGATAATAAATACTCAGTACTAATTAATACAATCTAACCAGAATAATGTTTTGATATTGTTCTGTTTTGTTTTAGCTACTACAAACTTGTCCCTCTACATCGCACTCCCCCCCCCCCCACACACACATACACTGTGAGGCATTGGTTCATGTGATTATGGAGGCTGAGAAGCCCTAATATCAGCAGTTGGCAAGCTGGAGACCCAGGACAGCTAACGGGTAGTTTCACTCTGAGTCCAAAGACTTGAGAACCAGGAGAACCCATGATACATGCTCTGGTCTGAAAGCTGGAAGGCTTGAGAAACCAGAAGAGCCAGTGTTTCAGGTATAGTCTGAAGGCAGGAAAAGATTGATGTACTAGCTCAGCAGTCGGAGAGGAAAAGTTCCTCTTTTTTCTATTCTTGGGAGGATTAGCCCTTTTTTGTTGTGTTTTGTTTTTCTGTCCAGCCATCAACAAATTGCGTGAGGGTCACCTACATAGGGAGAGCAATCTGCTTTACTCAGTCTACCAATTGGAATGTTAATCTCATCCAAAAACACCCTCATAGACACACCCAGAGTAATGTTTCACAAATATCTTAGCACCTTGTATCCCAGTCAAGCTGACACATGAAATGAATCATTGTACCATATCTCATCTGACCTGAATGAATAATCCAGTGGAAAATAAGGACCTCGCTTTTTTTTTCCTGATGTGAAGAAAGTTTTATTTGTTATTGTTGCTTTTGTTTTTTGGTAGTTTCAAGTTTTTGTGTAAATTCCAGTTAGTTAACATACAGTGTAAGATTGGTTTCTGGAGTAGAATTTAGTGATCTATCATTTACATGTAACACCAGTGCTCATCCCAAGTGCCCTCCTTAAGGCCCATCATCCATTTAGCCCATTCCCCTGCCCACCTCCACTCCAGTAGCCCTCAGTTTGTTCTCTGTGGTTAAGAGTCTGTTTTATGGTTTGCATCTCTCTCTCTTTTTACCTTCTATGTTCATTGTTTTGTTTCTTAAATTCCACATATGAGTGAAATCAAATGGTATTTTTCTTTCTCTGACTGACTTATTTTGCTTAGCATAATACTCTCTAGCTCCATCCGCATTATTGCAAATGGCAAGACTTCATTCTTTTTTTATGGCTGAGTAATATTCCATTGTATATCTATACCACATCTTTATGCATTCATTAGTTGATAGACATTTGGGCTCTTTCCATAATTTGGCTACTATTGATAATGCTTCTATAAACATTGGTGTGCATGTGCCCCTTCAAATAAGTATTTTTGTATCCTGTGGGTAAATACCTAGTAGTATAATTATTGGGTTGTAGGGTAGTTCTATTATTTACTTTTTGAGGAACCTCCATATTGTTTTCCAGAGGAGCTGCACCAGTTTGCATTCCCACATACAGTGTAAGAGGGTTCCCCTTTCTCCATATCCTGGCCAACATGTTATTTCCTGGGTTGTTAATTTTAGCAATTCTCACAAGTGTGAGGTGATATGTCATTGGAGTTTTGATGCAATAGCACTTGTAAGACAAGGTCAAAGAGAGCTTCAATGTAATATAAAGGGCAGGAGCTGGGCAGGGTGGAGGCGGGGGAGATGGTGGGGTGGAGGGGCGGGGAACAAAAAAGAAGCACAAAGCTCAGATCCTGGTTACAGAATGCAGCTGCTTAGACTCACCTTAACTTCACAGGGTGCCCATGATTAAAAACAACTACACCCACAAAACAATCTAGATGCAAATTACAGTCACTCTCTGACCAATCTGAGGTTTCAAATATGTACTGCAAGGCAGATCTCCTTTGATAAGGATGACCCAGTATTTAAAGATATCCTTGTTTGGTACCATGAGTGAAAAAAGCATCAATGTCATCACTGTAGTTAATTTATCCACCCAAGCCCCAACACACAATGGTGAAGCTTTCTCCACATTAGTGTTTAATCACGTACCAAGAATGCTGACATAGCTAACAGTATGAAGCATGGAGAAGGGCTGGGGAGAACTGAGAGAGGCTCTCTGTGAGCTAGTCTGCTAGTATGGAAGCTGTTTTCCTGCACTGGCTCACCCTGCAGGGCTTGAGAGCTACCTACAAAGCCATTCACTTAAAGTAGATGCACTGCTAAAGTGACTTTCCTTTCAAATCTACAGATTTCTTACTGTTAGAAACACTTTATTAAGTACAATATTCACATTAAAAAGTGCACACCTAGTAAATATAAATATGAATTTTTCACCACCTGCGCACATCCCTGCAAGTGCATTCAGATCAAGAAATAGAACACTACCACCCTGCACAACTCCTTATGCTTCCCAGTCACTAACCGCCCCTGACAAGGGGGTAACCATTATTCTGACTTCTAAACAGATAGGTTAGTTTTACCAATTTTTGTATTTAACTTAAATGGAAAATATGCTAAATAATTAAAAATGTTTAAAAACTTTTTTAAATATTTATTTTTGAGAGAGTCAGAGACAGAGCACAAGCAGAGGAGGGGCAGAAAGAAGGAAACACAGAATCTGAAGCAGGCTCCAGGCTCTGAGCTATCAGCACAGAGCCCAAAGGAGGGCTCAAACTCACAAATGGTGAGATCATGACCTGAGCCGAAGCCAGACACTTAACTCACTGAACCACCCAGGTGCCCCTAAAAATGTTAATAGTGTATTAAGAAATGAAATACTGTATTTTGAACCTGCACCCTATCACAGTCCTTCAACAAGCTTCTCAGCCCAGATTATTTCCCTTGCTCTTACATAGTGTTCTCTTCCTGCAGACTCAACACAGCATCCTAACTCTGGTGTTTCTTTCCTTTGTCACTTGCCTATTGCAGTTCCTGTTTCCTAAAGGGCCAACTGGATCTCCCCAGTTGGTGAAAGTATCCCACTAACATTAAAATTGATCTTTGTCCTGATTTGACTTTAAGTCTACTGATAATATTTCTTAGTTGGCTTAGTTGTAAGTCCAGACAACCCTTTCCCCTCACTCATTTTATCCAACCTGAGGGACATGAGCCTGAATGAAATGTAAGGAGTCTTGTTCATCTGAGACTGAACATGAATCACTCCTTCCACACCTGATTAGGGTATATGGGATATATTTAGTAGTTATTAATAATGATAATTAAAATCACCGTGAGTTGTTAATGGCACATTGATGTGATAAAATAGCAAATGATAATTTAGGGTGATATTTATCCAATCCATCCTCTTCAGAAAGACTTGCCTATAACGCCAAAGTTCTTAAAAGCATAAGGTATGTTAGGCAAGACCAAGGGCAAGTAGTAGTAGTTTACAATCCTTCATTAAGAAGTGATGTGCTGAAATGAAAAAAAAAAATTACCATGAGCTACAGACCTTCATGCCTGTCAAACAAAGAAAGTACTATTTATCTAGATGAGGTAGTTCCAGAAATGATAGAAAAGATTCATAAAAGACCTATATTTGCTCTCTGGGAGCAAATAAAGTATAAGAAAAGCTGACTTTCACTTTTCTTCCTATTAGAGTTACGCCTTGCTAAGTGTCTCCAATCTAAGCTTCCAGGAATAAATGGATCAAAATGTGTATATGTGTGTGCCTGAACAATCGTTTATTATTAAAATGCTGAAAATCTAATTTTTGTGTTTCACTGGTGACTAATAGCAAGACTTGTCTAGGAACTTCTATTGTAAAAGAGGCTCTCATTCATTCCAGCAGATAGTAGGAAACTGCGACATGTAGGGAAGAAAAAGGAAAAAAAGATTCAAAATACAGAAAATTAAAAAAAACTTTCCTGTTAGGTATCACTCAGACATGGTATCTTTGAGAAAGCAAAAGGAGACTATGCTTGGATTCATGATGGGAAACTTCTCCACAATTTTCACCATCTAAACTTATGGAACTGCTACTTTCATTTGATTTTTGTAGATTAGTTGTGCATACCAACTATTTGGCAATTATCCTACTGTGTCTTAAGTTTTTAGTAATCATTTCATGTGCACACATCTTGCCTCTCAAATTTTATTTCCCCACATCTATTTTCATTATATCTTCCCATACATCTGGCACAGAGAGCAGAGTTGAGTATTTGGTGAATTGACTGGATCACTTTAATTCTATAGAAAAATGTTTACTGATTTTTAATCTGATCCAGATAAAGTCAACTGAAACCTAGAAAACATATTTTCAAACAGAAGGTTGTGAAAACACTTCTGTTGTGAGGACTTCTCTACAGTATTAATTTAGTAATGTCAGTCCTCTGCTCGTTCAAAAATTTCAAAACTATTTTGCCTGCTGCCTGTTGGCTAACTAAATTAGGTAAAAAACATGGAAGCCACAGCCTAGGTTTTACTTGAGTTTAAATCTAAATTAAAACTGAAGATGGTGCTTAAGAACTAGAGAAAAAAATCACCATTCAGAACAGTGAGATTTAACAAGTTTGGGGCTGACAGATCCATGCAGTTGTACTCAGGAGATAGTGCCTGATTCTCTCTGGGCCGCTGATTGGATGAAAAATGGCCACTGTTATACTTAGGAAAGAATGTGTGAATCTTGATGTACCAGATAGTAGGATCCTTTCCATGAACCATTTTCTTTTTTTTTTTAATTTTTTTTCAATGTTTATTTACTTTTGGGACAGAGAGAGACAGAGCATGAACGGGGGAGGGGCAGAGAGAGAGGGAGACACAGAATCAGAAACAGGCTCCAGGCTCTGAGCCATCAGCCCAGAGCCGGATGCGGGGCTCAAACTCAGGGACCGTGAGATCGTGACCTGAGCTGAAGTCGGGCGCTTAACCGACTGCGCCACCCAGGCGCCCCTCCATGAGCCATGAGTTCTTCAAAATACGATTTTTTTGTTAAATATTTATATATTATTTGTATTAAATATGTCAAAGCAGAAAGGAGAGGCAAAGTATCTAGGCCAGCTCCTACTATAAAATACTAGTCATGAAGACTCTTTGTATATCTTCTACATTGTTTTAAAACCTGCATATAAGCAATTTTTAGAATTCCAATGTACATTTAGACACATTTCCAATATGCTAACATTTGGTTTAGTTCATTTAAAGATTTTTTTCAGGGCACATTAAATTGTTAAACCTATCATAAAATTAGCCAGAATATGCTGATTAGTGTGGATGGATATTTATGTAAGAAATATTTTTCTCCTATTCTATAGATTATCTTTTCACTGTCATGAAGATGTCTTTTGAAACACATTGTTTTTTGTTTGTTTGTTTGTTTGTTTGTTTTAACTGATGGAGTCTAATTTATCTAGTTTTCCTTTTATCACTTGTGTTTTGGTACTGTATAAAAGAAACCATAAAGCTTTACTCCAATATTTTCTTTTCTAAGAGTCTTATTTTTAGTTCTTATACTTAGATATATAATCTATTTGGAGTTCATTTTTTATATGGTTTGAGGTAGGGCTCCAACTTTATTCTTTCATATGTATATAGCTATTGTCCCAGAACCACTTTACCAAAAAATCTGTCCTTTATTTCTAATGAATACTCTTGACACTTTTATCAAAACCCAGTTACCCAAAAATAAAAGAGCTTATTTTGGAGTTCTGTTATATGCCATTGATCTATATGTTATGCCAGTTCCATATTGTTTTGGTTACTGTAGCTTTATCAGAAGTTATGAATCAGAAAGTGTGAGCCTTCCAACTTTATCTTCTTTCAAGGTTATAAATGGCTATTCTGAATCCCTTGCATTTCTATATGCATTTTAGGATAAAAGCTTAAGAATACATGAACAAAAAAATAGCCATGATTTTGATAAGCAGTAGCATCAGATTTTTAGATTAACTTGGGGAGTATGTTATCTTAACGACTTTAAGTCTTCCGTTTCATGAACATTTGTGTCTTTCTCTTTATTTATACCTTTAATTTCTTTCAACATATTTTGCAATTTTCAGTGGATAAACCTTAAATTTTTTGGTTAATTCTATTCCTTACTATTTATTATTTTTTAATACTATGGGATATTCCTCTTAATTTTTTAAAATTATTAATTGCTAGTGTAAAGAACCACACTGATTTTTACAAATTGATCTTGTATGTTGCAACTTTACTGATATCCTGTATTGTTCTACTATTTTTTTTTTTATTCCTTAGACTAGTTAGGATTTTCTATATAGAAGGTAACATCTGCAAATTAACATAGTTTTACTTCTCTCTTTCAGCTGTGGATGCCTTCTATTCTTTTCTTTTCTATTCTGTTCTGTTCTATTCCATTTTGCCTATTGTTCTGGCCAGGATTTCCACTGCAGTGTTGAGGACAAGTGTGAGAAAAAGCATTCTTATTTTGTTCTGATCTTAGGGGAAAATAATTTATTCTTTCACTGTTAGTATGATGTTAGCTATAGGTTTTCATCGATACCCTTAATCAGATTCAGGAAGTCCCCCTTTGATTTCTAGTTGGTTTAATCTTTTGATATAAAAGTATATTGGATTTTATCAATTTTTTCCTGTGTCTATTGGAATAATCAAGTAGTTTTTGTCCTTCATTCTATTAATATCATATGCTGTATTGAATTAAACCAATCTTGCATTTTAGGGTCAAATCCCATTTGGTTATAGTATACAATAATTATTATATGTCCCTGGATTTGGGTTGTTAAGATTTTGTTGAGAATGTTTACATTCATATTGATAAGGGATATTGATCTGTAGTTTTTATTTCTTGTGATTTATATGTCTGATTTTGGTATCAAGGTTAATACTGGCCTCAGAATGAAATGGTGAATGTTTCCACTCTTCCACTTTTTGTAACAGTTTGAAAGGGACTGGCATTAAGTCTTCTTTGAATGTTTGGTAAAATTCACTATTTGAGCCTATATGTTCTTTGTGAGAAGTTCAGAGATTACTAATTCAACTTATTTACTAATTATATCTCTTAACTGATTACAGGTACTTTTAGATTCTTTCTTACTTCATGGGGTCATTTTTGTAGCTTGCGTCTTTCTAATAATGTATCGCTTTCTCTCCTTCCACTTCTAAGATCAGCACCCATAAGTCGGTGTGCTTAATGATGTCCTATAGGTCTCTCAGAGTCTGTTCAGTTTACTCTACCTTTTTTTTCTTTCGTTATTCAGGCTTAACACTCCCAACTGACCTAATTTCAAGTTGCTGATTCTTTTTTCTGTCAAGTAAAATATATTGTTGAGACTTCTAGTGATTTTTTTCATTTCAGTTATTACATTTTGAACTCTAGGAATTCCATTTGGAATTCCATCCATTCCATTTTATAATTTCTGTATCTTTATCGATATTCTCTATTCAATGAGAAATGTTTCTCATACCTTAGTTTGTTAGATATGGTTTCCTTTGATCATATGTGTAGTAGATGATTTGAAGCCTTTTTCTAGTAAAATCAGTACCTGGACTTCCTCAAGGACAGTTTCTATTAATTTTTTCCCACCTATAAACAGTATTTAACCTGATTCTTTGATCATCCATAGTTTGTTGCTAAAGTTTGGACATTTTCAATACTATCATGAGGAAACTCTGGAAATCAAATTGCTGCCTTCCTATTTGTCGTTACTGTTTATTTTTGTTGCTGCTGTTTCTATTTAATAGCTTTTCTGAAATAATTCTTTCACATCTTTCTTCTCTGTTGTGTGTGCCCTTTGAAAACTCTGCTCAGTTGGCTTAGAGGTCTGCTAATGATTGGACAGAAATTTTAATTGTTTTGAATCAATATGCTGTCCACTCTTGACTAAGGGGTTCCATGTGTATCCTAGGGCATTTCTTTAGTGTCCCAGCAGTTTGTAACTCTGTATGTGGCTTTTCTTCCACTTGCACAGGGTCTCAGGGCCAGTTGATGGCAAGAAATTAGGGCCTTCTTAGGAATTCCCTGGACAGGTGCATAGTCCTATAGATGGATGTTCTCTTCTATATCCCCAGGATTGTGTTAGAGCTTTTCAAAGCTCCCTAAGGATAACTAATTCCCAAGATCTTCCTTTTAAGTTTTTGGCCAGGCTTGGGTTTTTCACAATGGGTATTTCTGCCTAGGACGGCTGCAATGTTAAACAATTGCTGTTGGTTACTTCCAACAACTTAATGGTAGGGCTTTTCCCGTTGAGCTAACTCTGAATTAGGTCAAATAACAACAGCCCTGTAAATAAGGTTTTTTTTTTCCAGGGAGCTATCAGACAAGTCAAATAGCGGCAAATCTCTGGAGATGGAACTTCTGGAAGAACCCTTAATCCAGTCCTCTCTTTCCAGCAGCTTCTTGGCTACTGCTTTTTACAGATATTATGGTTGCAAGGATGCTGATTTTCAAAACATGCATGGATCTGAAGAAAGGGGAGTGGAAACACAGCAAGTTAAAATGCAACAAATTTCATATATCTTAATGAGATACAGACATCTTTCTAGAATAAATCCTCGTTGGAGTCCTGAAAATCTTAGGTCACTTTCCAGAGTTCTGAAAAAGATTATTTTGACATTTTTTGGGTCATTGTGCCACTTTTATGGAGGAGTAGAGTTTCATAGATTCCATCTTTCCAGAAGTCTCCTCAGTGACTTTTAACTAACCAAACAGGGCAGCAGTTGTGCTGCATGCTTTCTCAAGCAGGTCACAGAAGGATCTGCCTGATGCTCTCTTGGATGCCATCCTTTGGAACCAAGAAACAATGTTGTGAGAAAGCCCAGAACCCATAGAGAGATCAAGTATAGAAAATCTGGCCAATGGCTTTAAGTGAGACTCCAGCTGGCAGCCAGCAGCAGCTACAATTATGTGTGTGAAAAGCCTTTAAGTTGTTTTCAGCCACCATATCACTACATTTGCGTGAAAAACCCCAAGCAAAGACCTCTTATGAGCCTAGTCAACTCTCAGAAACTTTAGTCATAATGATAATAGTAAAGAATTATTGTTTTATGCCACTGAATTTGAAGTTACATAGTTACAGATTATCAGAACAGAGTTGGATACTAGGAGTAAAGCTATGAAACCAAACTTTAAGTATGTATCACTGGCTTTGAGACCTGGTGGCAGAAAATGCTGGTACGTATTGAAACTGTTGGTAGAATAATCCTAAAGTACTTGACAAGGCTTTTGATGGGTACCTAACAAAAAGTGAGAAAAATTGCTATTGGAATTGCAATGGAAGAGTCCATTGTTATGTCCTGGCAGAAAGTTCAGCAACACTGTTGCCTGTGGTAACACAGAAAATATACTTAATGAACTGGACATCTAGCTAAAATAGATTTCCAGGCAAAGTGTTGAATGTGCCACTTGGCTTCTTCTATTTGAGAATAATAAATTAATTAAGAAGGAAAGAGATTATTTGATGAACAAATGGTTAGATATAAAGGAGCTGAAATTCACTGGTTTTGAAATAAAACTGTTTCTCATTCCAAGAATCTCCAGATGGCAAACAATTTTCAAATTCAGAAATAGCTTCCTGGCAAAGATCAAATCCAGGACACTGCCAGGAAAACATAATCTATAGGCAAAGCCAAGATAGTGTGACTGTGAAATCCTTTGTTAAGATCTAAGAAAGACTTAAATTGGTGCCTGAGACTCAACCAAAGGACAAAATGCCCTCTACGGATTTTGAGGGTTTCCTTGCAGATCCCCTCAAAAAATAGGGCCTCTAAGAATCTTAAGACTATTGTCCTTTACAGCCTTTCAGGGAGTCCAAGGTAGAATAGGGTTTATTTCAAAGAGATTTGTGAATGGGGTTTTCACCAATGACATGAACACCAACCAATACAATTCACAGAACCCTACAAAGTATTTAAGGCAATTGTGTCACTGGAAACACTACCATATTGGACTAAAGGAGACAGAAATGGTACAAAATGAAAATAGGCCTTTAGATACCTTAACTTCAGTGGACATGAAGCATATTTACAATAATACTCAGCTGCAAGCACAAGAGTCTTTTGGTGGGAAATGAAACAAAATTCTAAAAGCTGTTAATATTAAGACCCCATAGAGTGCAGCCAAGACATGTAGAAAATTTTTATCAAGAAGTAGGGCTGAGCCATAATCTAGGAACTGGAAACATGTGTTTGAATTCTTTTCAGCATAATTCCATTTTCTGTGGACCACTGGTCTCCAATTTTCATCCTTTATGAATGCCAATGTCTTCAGTAGTTGTGTTATGCCTGCTCCAACATTGTATTTTGGATATTTGGGGGACAGATTAGTTCTCTCTTAGTTCATGAATCTTCATATGGAGAGGAATAAAGTTATCTACACTTCGACATGATTGAGATTTAAAAAGCCTGGACCTCAGGGGTGCCTGTGCCGCACAGTTGGTTAAGCATCTGACTCTTGATTTTGGCTCAGGTCATGACCTCATGGTGTGTGAGATCAAGCCCACATGGGGCTTTGTGCTAACAGTGAACAGCCTGCTTCCCCACTCATTCTCTCTGTCTCTCTCTCTCTTTCTCTCTCTCTCTCTCAAAATAAATAAATAAACATTAAAAAAAAACAACAACAACCCATGGACCTCAAATCTGAACCTAATGCCACCATAGATGCATATTTAGGGGGCTATAGTAAGGTAAATTTTGCTTACAGGAGAATATGAATTATTTGTGGCCAGAAGGAAGATTATGGTGGATCGAAGGTATGTCTATCAAATTTTAACACTCTTTCTTTCACAAAAAGGAGTCTAAGTACTCCTCCCTTGAAAGTGAGGTGTCATTAGTGACTTAATTCTGATGAAAAGCATGCAACGAAATTGTTATATAATTTCTGAGACTAGGTGATAGATTTTTTCCACCTAGATTTCTCCCTTAGGATGTGTGCTGTAGGAACCCAGTCATTACACAGTGATGAAGTCCAGGCCACATGGGCAGGCATATGTCATTGTCTGGCTGGTAGTATCAGTTGAAATCCCACCCAGCAGCATTAATTATCAAACATGGAAGTGATGTAGACTTCAAGATGACTCTAGTCACAGTAACCATCTGACTGCAATGTCATGAACAGACCTCAAAAAAGAACTTGGGGTGCCTGGGTGGCTTAGTCAGTTAAGCTTCTGACTCTTGTTTTTGGCTTAGGTCATAATTTCACAGTTCATAGGTTCAAGCCCTGCATCGGGCTCTGTACTGACAGCTTAGAGCCTGGATAAACTTGATAAAACTAGTGAACACTCAGAAGTGTGACAGACAAATAAATGACTTTGTAAATTTAACATCACTAAATTTGGGGTGGTCTGGATGCATTAACAGATACCCAGAACTCTTTTAACATTACCTTTTCTATGGAACCTTTTCACAACGCATATCCCCTCTCAATTTCTCCATACATTAATGTAGTGTATGTGCATGTGTGTGTATGTCTATACAGATACATACATATACACTTATATACTTATTTATTTTAATCTTACAAAAGTTTAAATTTTTTATGAAGTAACAAGTTTTCCTTTACAGGTTCTATCTTTGTGTCTTGCTTTTAACAAGTCTGTATCATTTCAAGACTGTAAATAAAGTTACGTGTCCTCTCTTCTAGTATTTTATTTTATCCTAATGTTTAAATCATTGATACATCTGGAATTTATTTTGTTAAAAGACATTTGGTAAGGATCCAGATTTTTAAGAATGACAAGGCAACATGTACGAATAGTTTTATTCCTGCCAGTAATAAGAATGTAAGCCATAAATTTAGAGGCACCTGTATAATCCCATGCACTAAAATATTCTTCCCAATTCTTTATTGCTTCAAATTGTATTATTATTACTCAATTCTTTTCCTATAAGGTTTTGCTCTTGGAAACCTGTGAGAGAAAAATGTAAGTTGGAAGCTATAATCTACATGTTAGTGTGAATAAAGGATGTGAGCATAGTTATGGTATAAATATTGTTAAAAAATTTTGAAGCCTTGGGACTGTAAAAAGTAAATGGGAGAGGGAAACCACTTGGGGAATAAAAGTGAAAACAAGTATTAAGAAACAGAAAGTGGGGGGTGCCTGGGTGGCTCAGTTGGTTAAGCATCAGGCTCTTGATTTCAGGTCACATCTCAAGGTTTGTGGGTTTAAGCCCCATGCTGGGCTCTGTGCTGGTGGCACGGAGCCTGCTTGGGATTCTCTCTGTCTCTCTGTGCCCCTCCCCTGCTCATGGGAACATATGTTTCCTTTCTCTCTCTGTTCCTCTCTCATAATACATAAATTAATTAAAAAAACACATTAAAAATTAATAAAACTTAAAAATGTTTTTAAAGAAAGAAAGTAGTATCACCTGCTCAGAAATGAAAAGGCGTCTAATAAAATTAATGAAGCTTCAGATTCACAGACATTCACTTATACAGGCGGCATCCAAGTCTCAATGACAGGGCCTAGCAATGAGTTCACACATTGTTTTTATACAATTTGCAGTCTCTTTTGCATTTCTACTTCCCACCTTTCACACTTTCCCTGAGGTCACACTTTCCCTAAGGTTAACTTGTTGATTCTTTTGATGAATCAAGTGATGTATGGGAAAATATTTTTAAAGATTAAAGAGATAGATGTCATCCTTGAGCATAGCCTTTCTCTTAGTTTATATATACAGGATGTGTTGTGGTATCATGGTGAACTTCCACACGGTGATCTTGAAAACTTACTAAATTTTCTAGAAATAACTTGGTAATACCACTTAATTACATTAAAATGACCTATTCAAATGAATTTTTTTAAGACACTAGCTTTTTTTTATTAAAATGCACGCAAAATAATTTACTTCATTCCATAAAGGATATAGGTAGCTTTCAAGTAAGACGGTGAGGAAAGTAACGTATGCTCTGCTCCTGAACACCTTTAAATTGTCCTTAGAACTATTTTAAAATAAGAGTTTATGCCATTTCAAGGAGAAATAAAAAAACAAGCATCTTTTAGAGTTAGTCAGAATTTTACAAACCCCCTTACTGTCCTGTAAATAGTTAAAAATTCTTATTTCTTTGAAATTAATACTTACCAAAAATTGGAAGGTCATGGGTTTATTTAAGCTATCTTAATTCATGTTGCTTCAGGCATCATACATTTTTTTTAATGCTGGTCACTGGCACTATTTGTGGCTAATTCACATTTTGCTGCTTGAGTGACTGATGGGAAGTCTTATTGTAAAAATATTACTTTGTCAAAAGTAGCAAGCCTTTATGACCAATTAGCTCCTGGATGTTGATCTCCAGTTAAACCAATAAGTAAGTTTGCAGCTGCTTTTGCTATAGCTCTATAGTAGTAGTTCATGAATATACAAAATAGAATAATAAAATGGACAACCAGGAAGTAAATCTATCTGTCCATATTAGGATATAATGTGTTTTTCATTATTAAAATAATATGAGGTATATTTATTCTTATGGCAAATGCTTAATACAAAAATCAGAACATAAAAATGGTACATATAAAATTATTATTAAGAAAACAAATCCAAAACTAAATAGACTATATCTCTATAATTTTGTCACACCTATATGCTAATTCAATAAATATGCATTATATATATATATAAATTTATAAATTATATATATATATAAATTTAGCACCCTAACAAAATTTTTAAGTTTATTTGTTTATTTTGAGAGAGACAGAGACAGTGCAAGTGGGGGAGGGGGCAGAGAGAGAAGTAGAGAGAGAGAATCCCAAGGAGGCTCTGGGCTAACAGCACAGAGCCTGACATGGGGCTTGAACTCACAAAGCTGTGAGATCATGACCAGAGCTAAAACCAAGAATCAGACACTTAAATGACTGAGCCACCCAGGTGCCCCAGGCATTCTATTTTGTAAGCAAGAAAAAACAATGACTTTTTGAGACAATCTTTAGTTCTTGTTAACCTATTATGTTTCAAATCTACTAGGCACTACAAACTAGATTTCCATTCTGTTTTATGTTTCAGTGCCCTACTATATACACATGGTTTATTAGGTCAGTGAGGGTGAAGAATGGAAATTCCAGAGAGTTTGTGATAACTACAAAGTTAGAAGGCACAGTCCCCAAGATTTTCCTTATTTCTGACATCAACTCTGAGTTTGGGGGATTCCTGCAACCAACTTCACATTTGATATTTCACTATAAGTACTCACAGAACTCATTGAAGGCAATTATGTTCGTGGTTACGGTTTATTACAGGGAAAATGGTTATTGTTTATTACAGATTAAAATCAGCCAAGGAAAGAAGTATATTGGATAGAGTCACGGAGAATTACCAGACCATGGAACTTCCACTGTCCTCTCATTACTGAGTTAGGATACATTACTCTTCTAGTATTAATTTGTGACAATAGGTATAGGAATCAACCAGGAGAACTTGTCCAAGCCCCAGTGTTCAGAAGTTTTCTGAGACTCCATTATGTAGCCATGATTGATTGACTGTGCATATGCTTAGCGAAGTCTCCAGGTCAACTAATACCACTTACTCAAAGACCTACGTCACATTGTTATTCTTTCTAGCATTGTCAGCCCTCAACCTAAATCACATTGCTAGACCATCTACTATCACCAAATTCCCCAGGCAAAGAGAAGACACAAGAGATTACTTCCAAGAAGCTTTGACCAAGACCAAATTCTTTACACAGGGACTAAGGTGATCAATCATATAGTGATTTACTATGTATTCCAAATAATAGGGCATTTTATTTCGGATCTAGTCTTCAATATTCACTGATATAGAGTAAGGCCAAAATATGAATGGGTTAAAATGTTTGACATCTGAGGCAAAGCTTTTTAAAAAGCCTTCCAAAGCAGTGCTTTATCAATTAGAATACTTAATTCATAATTAAATAACCCCTACAGCTAATTCCTAAGGTTGACTGTTCATTTTATTTACGAAAAAAAATCTGTTCAAGGGATAAAGAAGTTGTCCATTAAACATACAAGATTCGAAATTCATTTAACGTGAAATACAATGGGGTGTTATGATATAAATTATTAATAATACCAACATTTAACTAAATCTTTGCTTCATGCATGTCTGTAAACCTAGTAAACCACATAAGCTACGTGCTATTGGCAAGCAACTTGGTCAGTAGGGGAGATAATAACATTGCTTCCAATAATTATGTCTTTTAAATAAATGGACAGGGACTTGAAACTAAAGTACAGGAAGCCCATGTACTCAGTACGTGGGAAGATAAAACTAACACATGCACCCCAACCTCAGATCAGCGTTCCTAAAATTTTCAGATTGGACTAAGCCCTTTTAAGACAGAAGGGCTTTTAAATACATATATAGATTGTTTGTATTGATTCATCTTTAGTATAGCATTTTTATTAGTATGTTTTATTATAGCATCTTTATTATTTATTATAAATTATATTTTTTATAAAATTACTTAAATATTTATTATTATAAAATTACACATCAATTACTATATCAAACTGATTAATGGCTTGTAAATTTTGCACAAGTATGAATCCTAACCATGTAAACAAGTAAAAAGTTACTAATTAAAGTCAATCAAATTATAATGCACATATTTATGTGTTATTTCTCCCTGATTTAATCCTCACCCATTTTTTCCAATTTTCTGGAACAATGTAAAAATATCAGTCATTTGCAGGGAACTCATCCTATGCTACCCACGCATGAAGGTAAGTGTACATACTTAGTTCCTATATCCAAAAATAAACACATACATACATACATACATACATACATACATACATACACACACACAATCAGCCAAAAAAAGTAAATGCATTAGATACCTGGGACTAAACATTTAAAATCACCTGACTATATTTGTATTCAGAAAATGTGCATTTGTCAAATATATAAAGGCACCATTGTGAAACAGGTGCATGAGAGACAGGCAGCATGACCACTTATTAGCCATGACAATAGACACAATCAGCTGACTTTGAAGACAAGGCCAGCCATAACCATGACTCTTACATTCACTACTCAAGTCTAGGAAAATATCAAGTTGTTCATCTAGGCTATCAAAAATTTTGAGCTTACAGCTCCCAATGTGAAGTTACTAAGAAACACAGATGAAAATGACTGTTCATCATCAGTGGATGCTTCACACCTCATTGAAAGCCCAAGAGGGAACATGATTTCTGAATCACAATATACTGTCAAATACAAAGTGATGAGACACTACATAATGACTCAGTGATCAACAATGCAGACAGTTTCAGCAGCAGGAGAGGACATCGAGGGTGCATGTCATTATTAGTATATTAGACTCCAGTGCATAGTCCTCTTTGAGAACAAAGTCCAGGAGTAGCTCTTTGTGTAATGTATGTATTATGATACTAAAGAAGGAAAGAAAGTGCTGCACTGAACTGATACATAGGACTGTTCTTTTCCAGTCTTTACATGAAGGCAGAAGATACTGTAATTTGATTGTCTAATGTTAATTCTAATTACTGCTTTGATAGATATCTAATTAACAAGTACAGGGGTATATTGTTTTATTGTGCTTCATTTTATTGTGCTTCACAGTCAGTGCATTTTTTTTTACAAATTAGAGGTCTGTGGCAACTTCGTGTTAAGCAAGTTTATTGGTGTCATTTATCCAACAGCATTTTTTCACTTTCTGTCTCTGTGTCACATTTGGGTAATTTTCACATATTGAAAACTTTTTAATTATTATTATATTTGTTATGGTTATCTTTGATCAGTGATTATAATTCGCTGAAAGCTCAGATTATGGTTAGCAATTTTTAGCAGTATTTTTAAATAAGGTTTGTACTTTTTAAGACCAAATGGCATTGCACACTTAATAGTATAGTGGACACATAGTATGCTATAGTATAGTATAATATAGTGTAAACATAACTTTTATATGTACTGGGAAGCTAAAACATTCATTTGACTCACTTTATTACAATATTCACTTTGTGGTAGTGGTCTGGACCTGATCTCCCAATATCTCTGAAGTATGCCAGTATAGTATATTGCAGACCTCTTACATAGAGGTTGTGGGATAAGAAAAAGAAACCATGGAGGAAAGAATTCTTCACAGTCAAAGATGAATCATCAACTCTAAACATATTTACCTGCCTCCTTTCTAAGAGCTGTCTAAAATTCTCTCCCACCCATCCCCAAATTTATTCTTCCAGATTGTGCATTATTAGCTTTAGCCAAGTTTGTCACTTCCATTTTTCCTGGGTATGCACAGCTAAATGGTAGCAGACTGGAGTCAATTAATACTGGCTCATGAGAGCTGATTATGTGCATCTGTCTCCATCTTCATGTTCACTGATGCTACATTGGTGACTGGAATTAATGGTGGAGCAGGAAGGTAGGGGGATACTCAAACGTTTGGAATTGATGGAGGGGAATGCTTTTAACATTTAAATAGAATATTGTGGCTCATGCATTTTTCACAGGGTCTCCTCTAATATTCAAAAGGCTAGGGAAATGGAAAATCTCAATCCGGCTCCCACCTTCTCTTCCCACCCTCTGATTCTGTCCTGCAACTGTGAGGGGCCCCACATATAAGTGTGGTAGGGTGACCAACATTTCCACTTTGGCTGGGACTAAGGGTTTTGGAGGATATAGAACTTCAGTGCTATAATTGGTACAATTCCAGAAAACCATGATTGGTCGGTCACCTTTTGGATGAAGGAAAAAGGATTATGCAAGCAGGCCCTGAAAACAACACAACTTCTGTTGGTCAGAGAGTTCTAGGGTTTTGAAAACCCAAAGCATGACCTAGACAAGTGTGAGTGACTGTGTGATGGCACATGAACTCTGTTTGGCTCTATTCCTTTTACTTCACAGACTCGTTTTTCCCAGAATTATGATAGATTTGAGGCATGTCACAGTAGAAACAGATACAAAGATGTTTATAAAGTAACAGATATTGAAAGTATGTTCAAGCCCTCCTTATTTCTTTTCTTCAGCCTTCCAAAGCCTTCCTTCCTGACCTGTGTCCATTTTTTGTCCTTTCCAGTCTGTGGACCATATTACATATAACACGATTGATAAAACCTGTGTAAAGCTCTTTAATGGTCTTGAGCAAAAGAGGAGAATCCCTAATTTGGTAAAATGAGCCCGGCACAATATACTAGGCACCCCTCACACACACACTACATTCACTTTATGCCACCCACCCCATCACTCATAGTCATACAGGCCTTACTTTTGTTCCTTAAATGGTTCAGATTCTTCCTTGCTTCAGAGCCTTTGCACATGCCAAGCCCCATGTGCCACAGTCACTATATTAAGTCACTTTCCTGATAAAGTTGTCCCTATCCATTCTTCAGTCTAGTTCATGGCCTCATCCCAGGCTGTCAGGGCTCACTCTGCTTTTCCTTTTGGGCGCATTTTGTACTTAGATATGATGATATATCATTTGAAGAGCATCCAAATCCTCTCCTGCACCTATAAACTCAGTGAGGGCAATATAACCTTTTTTGCTGCTTCTTTTCCATATTCAGGCTTAGATAATAAATAGTAACTATTTGAGGAAAATGGGAAGGTAGAAATAAAGGAAGAAAGTGGAAGTAAGCAAGCTTTAACATAATGTGGGAAAGTTCTCTAAACTGGGAGTTTAAAATTTTTTTAAGTTTATTTATTTTGAGAGAGACAGAGCATGAGCTGGTGAGGGGCAGAAGGAAAGAGGGAGAATCCGGAAGAAGGCTCTGTGCAATGACTGCAGTGGTACGAGAACTCATGAAACCATGAGATCATGATCTGAGCTGAAATCAAGAGGTGGACCTTTAACTAATTGAACCACCTAAATGCCCCTAAATTGGGAGTTTTAATAGTTCTATCTGATACGGACATTTTGTAAGACCTCAGTCATTTTGAGGATAGGAGTTATTTTGTCACAACATATTTGATTCCCTTTTAAGAAGAAAGCATTAGCAGATTAGTATATTTACACTGGAAAGACTTTGTTTCATGATGTCCTGGATTTATGAAATAGCACTGAGGAATCATAACAAAACTATGGAAATTTAAATAGAAATTATAGAGTATTTGAAAATTCTCTTCCTTTCATTTTCCTCCTTCCCACATTTTGATCCTGATCATAATACTTTTATAAAATCCCATACCAGAAGGTAAAAAAGTATTACACTCACCCTCAGTAAGATGTAAAAGATTAATAAAGCATAGTTACTCTTCCATATAGTTTCTAGCAGCTGTAATATTTGAAAATGCAAATTGCCTTAAGTTTAAAATTTCAGTTGGTATTTCAATTTTGTGGATACCATTTTGATAATAAGATCATTCCATATGGCCAAATAAAACTGCCCAAGTTTTGTGTTCCAAGGCAATTATCAAGCAATATATACAATAGCTACCTCTTCTAATGAGAATTACTCGACTCTCATCTCTGAACCTTATCAGTTTATGCCAAGAAACCATTTTACCTAGAGAAGGAAACCACATACCCTTCGAGAAATAACAGTTCATCTTTAAATGCTGGTGAGAAATAAGAGCTGTAAAATCATTTAGACAAACTAGACAACAAATATATTGTATAGCGGGAGACGCCTTTCTTATATAAACTCTAGAAAATATGTCTTTTATACCTACGACAAAGCCTAGGGCAAAAGATCTATGCCTAAGATGGGCAGCGGGGAAAGAAAAGGGCCTCTAGGCCCAAGTGGCAAACACAATTCATTTCCAGGTAGCCCACAGGAGAATATACCTAACCCTCTGCTCTGCGCATGTGCCAAGTTGTGCCCACAAAGGCGTACACTGTTGCTGTATCTATGGTGGGGACGTCCTGAAAGAGCGTCTTCCTGCTGCCAACGCGCCTCTATGGTTCCATGCGGGAAGATGGACAATATTACGAAGGCGCATGCGCAGGCGTGAGAACGTGCGCTTCCTTCTCTTCAAGGCTCTCCGAGTTCCTGCTGTTGCCATGGGCCGCAGACCAGCTCGATGTTACCGGTACTGCAAAAACAAGCCGTATCCAAAGTCTCGTTTCTGCCGTGGTGTTCCTGATGCCAAGATCCGCATCTTTGACCTGGGTCGGAAGAAGGCAAAAGTGGATGAGTTCCCACTCTGTGGTCACATGGTGTCTGATGAATATGAGCAGCTCTCCTCTGAAGCCCTGGAGGCCGCTCGAATTTGTGCCAACAAGTATATGGTGAAGAGTTGTGGCAAAGACGGCTTTCATATTCGAGTGCGGCTTCATCCCTTCCATGTCATCCGCATCAACAAGATGTTGTCCTGTGCTGGGGCTGACAGGCTCCAGACAGGTATGCGAGGTGCCTTTGGAAAGCCCCAGGGCACAGTGGCCAGAGTCCATATTGGTCAAGTCATCATGTCCATCCGCACCAAACTTCAGAATAAGGAACACGTGATTGAAGCCTTACGCAGGGCCAAGTTCAAGTTCCCTGGCCGCCAGAAGATCCACATCTCCAAGAAGTGGGGCTTTACCAAGTTTAATGCTAATGAATTTGAAGACAAAGTGGCTAAGAAGCGTCTCATCCAGGATGGTTGTGGAGTCAAATATGTTCCCAATCGTGGCCCTCTGGACAGGTGGCGAGCTCTGCACTCCTGAGGTCTTTGACAGCACTGATTCCTTTGGCCATGCTGGCCTCACATGCTCACCAATAAATTTTATTTGCTGACAAAAAATAAGTATTTTTTAGTATTTTAAATATTTTTAAATGTTTGTCCAACTTTTAGAATATAGACCATGAGAGAAATAGTTTTATATTAAAGGAGAGTTTTAATAGCAAATGATGCTTTTCCTCAAGTATGAATGAAATAATTTGTATGCAATTTACAGAGAAAGTTACTGCAATTCTAATCCAAACACTTTTAATTTGGGAGAATGTAAGGAAATATGTCAAAAGTTTTGTTTGTAGTGACATCATAAGTTATGCTGCTATCCTTACCTGGAATAAAAAAATAGCTAGAAAACATCCAAGATTTGTAGAGAAAAAATTGTTATTGTTTATGGAAAATAAACAATAGGGATGACAATAATGATATTTATTAGTGATATTTCAACTGCAATCTCTTTGAAACTAAAAAAAGCCTATTCTTAAACTTGTTGTTTATGTTTTCCTTATAAATTTCTGCACATTGATTTTAGAATTTCGTATCACCTCCAATTATCAGCATTTGGACAGTTGGTTGTGACTGCAAAAGGTTTCCTCAGACAAGCCTTACAATATTTCACACTCAGGAGACAACAGTCCAATCTTTTCTTCATTACAGAAAGGTCATAGGTTGACAACAGAGTTCACATTGCTTGTATCGAAGTCCCAGTAGAACCACCAGAAAAGAGAAAATGACACCAAATCAACTATCTGTGCTTTAAAAGGACCCTAGAGAGACTTTACAATCTGTAGGTGCTTGCTCTACATTAGAGTTACATTGATCATACAGGTGGTTTTTGTTGTTTGTTTCGTTTTATTTTTGAAACTACATAAGCTAAAATTACTGGGTCTGTGTTATATTTTAAAATTCTGGTTCCTTATTTAGTCTTCTGTATCTCAATCTTGCCAACAGTGACCTCACCTTTTTGAAACTAATCACTCGTTTTCAGGGTCAACATACTGAATGAAAGCAGCAAAGGGAATACTGAACGGTATTGAGATATGCACTTATTAATGTATTTCCATTTACTTAAAAACTTCCTTTGTCAATCCTAAAATTTTGCATATAGCAATATTTTTTTCAGGGTCCTGCCGTAAGATATGTCCTACTTGTATATTTTAAAGCAAGGTTGCTGTATTAAGCTATAATATTTTCCATATTATATATAAGTGAGGAAGATAAATAGTAAATAATATGAATATACATACAGTGTTCTTTCACCTAAGAAGCACTTTCCTTGATGTGTTTTACTTGATACTTTAAAATTCCTCAAGGTTTCTAGGAAATAAAGTACTGTGCAGATCTTCTGACTCCTATCCAGTCTCGTTTACTTTTTGCCACACAGTCTTTCAAAACGAAAACTTGTATTGAAATGTGAAACACAACACAACGAAACAGTCCCTTAGTTACTTGTTTTTTTTTTTTAAATTAAGTTTATTTATTTTGAGATAGAGGGAGAGAGAAAAAGCACATGTGTGAAAGTGAGTTGGGGGGAGGGGCAGAAAAAGGAGAATAATTCCAAGGAGGCTCTGCATGTTCTCAGTGCAAAGCCAGATGAGGGGCTTGAACTCAGGAAATGTGAGATCATGACCTCAGCCGAAATCAAGAGTCAGACGCTCAACCAACTGAGCCACCCAGATGCCCCAGTTATTATGTTAATATAACAATGATGCAGCTTTTAAAATATTTTCCAGCTTCATTATTCACCCTTCTCTTTGACCTCAAACTTCTCAAATGTCTTGACCTTCAAACTTGGAACTCTGTACTTACTAAATACAGGGAGGGAGCTAAGGAAAAGCCAATAAACATCTTCAGAGTCTGGTAGCTATGATTATTTATGCATATAGATAGGTAGATAAGAAGAAAGTGAAAGATTAAAAATTTTATACTAAAACCTGGTAGGTAGGTGTCATTAAGACTTATTATTTGATTTCTCCTACAGTTTTCTATGATAAGCTATTATATATATTTTATTTCCTTTAATGTTGATAGAAGAACACTTTCACTTTTTTAAGCAACAATGCTATTATGTCTCTAAGTCATGATTTTATTTTTTCAGTATTTTTCTGTTTTCTGGTCATTGTAGTTATTGACAGATTGATAAGAAGACAGTTGAGGTGAAGGATGATTTGATTATATTTTTTGCAGAGCTCATCATTATTTCTAAATTTCTATTCACAATGTAAATTTTAATTTGGGAACATATTATGTATTCATATATTCATGCACCACTTCAATGAAACAGAACTATCTGCTTTTTTCAAAAAAAAATACAAGTACAGTTAACTAAATTCAAGTAAATGTTGCTCTCTAAAACTCTCATTTGGTTAATGGAGTTTCCAGGTTTTATGGAAAATAGTGACTGTATCAGAAGATGATGAAAACTTCAATTGGACCATGCATCATTACCAACTCAGTTTTGAAAATGACCATTATATAATCTACCATTTCTCCCCCTGCTTCAAAATATCCAGTTCTACGAAGCATACATAGCCTGAAGTCCTTAATTTTTATAAAAATAAACACTAACTGTGGCGTGAATTGGATGTCACTAACACTGGCATTTAATTTCCATTTTAGCAGCTTGCCTATCCTGACAAAATTCGAGTAAGGCTTTCTGATTCTTAGAGTGTCACCATGGACCTAAGGATTAAGTTGGGAGATCATTAAGCCCCAATCACCTCTTGCTTTATATAAATGACATAGGTTTGGGGTATTTCTTAGAGTAGTGACTTTGGTGTTTTCATAAAAATACCTACTTGTTTTTAATAAGGAATGCAGAAAATAATGAATAAAGTCAAAGTGAATTAAATTACACCATCAATAATAATTCAAAGTGAAGCCATTGTCATGCTTAACAGTGGATAATAAGGGAAGCTCTGACTGGATTTGAATCTCAGTTTCTCCACATACTTGGGCAAATTACTTAGTATCACCATTACTTAATTTTCTCAACTGTAAAATGAAGTTAAGACACTATAGATTATAAGGTTGTTTTAGGAATGAATTAGATAATTCACTGAGAAAGTGAGTAAGATTATGTCTTGCACATATTAAGTATACAAAATTAGTGTCAATTTATAAGTTAATATTCATGTTATCATTACTTCATTTGCTCCTGCATCACTGCTTCTCAGCCTCTGATTTTTGCTGCTTGTAGTGTTATTATTTTTTCATAATTTACAATACCAATACTATTTGGCAACCATTATTCCCTCTAGTTGTCTAATCTGAGTTCTTGATTTAATTGGATTCAATATTCTGATTTTAGTTTTTGTTAATTTTTATCTTTAGTTTTGTAATTTCCACTTTCATATTCTATTTGGGTGTCTATTCTTGGGCTCCTTTTGAAGAATGTAATTGGGCTCTACCCATTATCCTTTACTATTTATTACTCACTTATGGAGATTTGCTTTATTTCCTTTTTCTTTCCCACAGATTGTATTTTTTATCTAGCTTACCCACATTTTCCATTCAATATTTCTTTCTTCCTTCTTCCTCCTTCTTCTTTTTCTCATTTTTTCAAAAGAATGCTTATATGGCTTATCGTGCCATTATTTTCATACTGCTTACGTGTGATAATAGACTGTTCTACCAGACCTCCTATTTAATCTGACAGATTGTTAAGTAAATTTCTCTAGTCACGCTTTCACAAAGCTTTTGTTACTTCTTTCTTCATTTAGTCTTCTTTTTGGGTGCCGTAGTTTGAAAACTGGATATTGCTACCTACTTTTCCATGGCTTCAGGGTGAGAAGCTAGGGGAAGGAAGGAACTAGAAGAGTTAGCCAATGATGGATGCTGGACTCTGATTCAGCCTCTGAGATCCGATTAAATATTCTGCACCCAAGCTGACTCCTTGAAGTCAGGTGTGTAGCCCACCTTTCCCGCTGTGGTGTATTTCTTATACTCGCCCCTGCTGCTGTTCAGTGCTGAACATTGGAAAATGGTGAGCCCAAGTGTGAGCATCTTTGGTGTTGGTTGGGGTTCCACGTGTCAATAGATTTTCATATAACTTTCTCTTGTGTATTACTTATAACCTTAGTACATTTCTCTCCATATTAGGGCATTAGTGAGACATTTTTAAATTTCATGTTTCTTTAGAAATGTTTCTAAGAGTTTTGAGACTTTTGAAGAGGTGAATTTCATTAATGGTCATTAAATAATTCACTATTTCTCTTCACTCCTCAAAATATGAAATTATACATAATTATTTAGCTAGAGTTCTTTAATTTAAAAAATACAGCTCTGGGATATTAGATGAGAATACCATCTCCATTTTATGTCATCTTTTCTCCTAAATTTATGATATGCATATGACATGACCTTTTTATCGGTAGCTTTTGACTGTATTTCTTCTCTCCTGCTCTAAGAAGCTGAAACTACTAGTCTAGGATACACTAAAGGAATATACAGGAGATTTGAGTAGGATAGGTGACAATTTTAATAATTATAAGTGAGAAGTTATGGATGAGCCTTATCTATCATTAAGGAAATGCACTACTAAAAAAAAGCAACAGGGTTACAAGGGAGCGCAGGAGGTAGTTTTTCTTGGAAGACAAAAATTTTTATGTTCACTTCAATGTTTCTCCCATCAAACCAGGAGAAACCATCTTGATGAAAAACTCCACAAACCATTCTAGTAAATGCCTGAATTACTGAAACGTAAAAGACATTGAAATTGCACCAAAATAACAACATAAAGAATCTTCTATACCACTTTCAAAAAACTTCTTTACCACTTAACTGTGATCCATCTACTTTTCTACCCCATATAAGCACCTTAAATATGAACATACTTTAAATTTCCATTACACACACACACACACACACACACACACACACACACACACACACAATACACATTCTCCAGTTGGTAGGAATTTGATTTATACATACAATGGACTGGTTCAATTTATAATAGTACTCTGCAATTGCATGCCAATTTTTGAGACAAAACTGGATTATTGATAAAATTGTAATTTTCTCAGTTTCATATGTTTTTCAATACATTATAAAATAATTGAAAGTTATCAAAATAAAATAGTCTAGAAAGTACAAGCCTACTTTATCTCAAAGCAAAGTTGAGATTTTGGAAATCTGATTCTTAACTACAGATAATGACATTTTATCTGGCAAATACCACCAGTACTTACTTACTGACTTAGTGAATTTGAGTTATATGGACTCTAACTTCAGAAAATCATTTGAAATTACATAACAGGTTTGAAGAGGCTTTTTTCCCTAAGACCCAGTATTACTACTTTTATTATTTTTTATTTTTAATGTTTATTCATTTTTGAGAGAGAGTGGGAGTAGGGGAGAGAGAGAGAGAGAGAGAGAGAGAGAGAAGGAGACACAGAATCCAATGCAGGCTCTGAGCTGTCAGTGCAGATCCCCACGCGGGGCTCGAACTCACAAACCATGAGATCATGACCTGAGCCAAAGTCAGATGCCTAATTGACTGAGCCACCCAGGCGCCCCCAGTATTACAACTTTTAGAAATCTATGTTAGAAAACTATGATGATGCATATGCAAGAGCCTTCATATCACTGTTAAAAATAAGAAAAAGAAGAAAAACCAAAACTAATTTCCATAAAGAGGACAATGAATGTATCTATTGGGGTATATTTACAATGGGAAACACTATAAAGATTGAAAATAAATAACCTACCACACAGCCAACAACAGAGATAAATCTCAAATAAAATGTTGAGTGAAAACAAGAAAATAAGACTCTAAACAGTGTAATGTCTTTTTTAAAAGCTCAAAACAAATATAACTAGAGGAAATATTGTGTGTATATGAAGAAATATGTGATAAATCTGGTTTTCTAAGGAAATACTAACTCACAGAAATAAAGGCTAGTGTTTCCATGGGTGGAACATCGCACGACACAGAAGGATTTAGGATGGTCTGTAAAGGATACTCAGATTAGATGAGATTCAGTAATACTAGTGTTGTTCTCGTTCACATTTAGGAGTATGAGTTCGAGGATACTTTACTTGCTTCTAACTAATAAAATATGGCAAAAGTGATGGGCTGCCACTCTCAGGACGATGTTACAAAGCAAGTTCTTGCAGCTCATTATCTTCAGTATGTCAGGGCTAATCTAGGAACTTTCCTCTTCCGTATATATTTGATAAACAATTTGTCAAATCACCACATTCAACTGCTCTTAAAAAATTCATAATGTGATTTTTATTGAATTTATATTAACTCTACAGAGCAATCTGATGAGAAAAAAACATCTTTATGAAAAGGAGTCTTCCTGTTCATGAAGTAAATCTGTAACTTTATTAAGTCTCCTTTAATGTTTTTCAATACATTTTTATAATTTTCTCCATTATTGTCCTGTACATCTTTTATTAGATTTACTTTTAGATGCTTTATGTTTTTTTTGTTGACATTGAAAAGATCATCTTTCTTACATTTTAATTGTGCTCTTTTATTAACTCTAACTTTCTGCTAATTCACTTGCATATTTCTTACAGACATATCATCTCCTAATATTAATGATTTTGTCTCTTAGTCTCCAATATTTATATTTTAATACGGTTCTTATTCTTTTTGTACTAAAATCCTCAATATAATGTGAATAGAATGGTAGGAGCAAACAATGTTCTTACATTAATCCTGAATTTAAAGGAATTGCCTCTAATATCTCATCTTTAAAGATGATATCCCCAGGGTGCCTGAGTGGCTCAGTCAGTTAAGTGTCTGATTTTGGCTCAGGTCGTGAACTAGTGGCTCATGGGTTCAAGCCTAATGTTGGGCTCTTTGCTGACAGCTCAGAGCCTGGAGCCTGCTTCAGATTCTGTGTCTCTCACTCCCTCTGTCCCTTTCCTGCTCATGTTCTGTCTCTCTCTCTCTCCTTCAAAAATAAGTAAACATTAAAAAAATTAAAAGATGATATTCCCTCTGTTTTTAAGAGATACTCTTTATGGAGTAATGGAAGCTTCACCAACGTTCTTTTTGGCAAGAGTTAGTTTCTTCCACTTGTTTTCTTCTTTTTCTCTTTCAAATCTAGAAGTTGAATATATTGAATGGTTTTGCATATCTGGTGACATTCAGTTTTCTACAGTAATAAATAAATATTTATTACACTACTTTTTTGTCATGATTAACCACCTTGCATTCCTGGAATAAACCTAATTCTGTTGTGTAATTTTTTATATGCTGCTGAAGTAAGTTTGTCATTTTACTATTATTATATTGGTTTCAAGTATAGTCTTGCCTCATACATAGAGCTAATATGTATTGTTCTCTCTTTTCTATCTTAGAAGAGACTTATGATACTGAAATAATTTTCCTGGAAGGTTTATTAGAATCCCCCTTTAACCATTTGAGCCTGGTGTTTTTTTGTTTTGTGTGCATGTGTTGGGAGATGATTTTAACTATTGATTTAGTTTATTTAGTGATTTCAGAAATATTCTGACTTTTCATATTTTTGTGGTGCTACATATTTTGTAGTATTTTTATTTTTAACCATTTGGCTACTCTTCAGAGAACTGAAAATACCGAGTAGCAACATGACATAGACAACAGAGGCACCAGCTCTCTTGTCACAATAGAGCAAAGTAATGCACTATTTGACAGAAAAGACCGCAGAAGTAAATCACTGGAAGAAAAAGTATCTAAGGAAATACAAGTTGAAAAATTTCCATTTACCAATAACCAAAGGAAAGTGGTACTCAATGTGATATAACAATCCCCAAAAATACCTTTCTATTGAGTCCCGTTTCTGAGCATGGAATCATAACACAGATGGGGCTGTCTACCATAGACTGCCCAGGCTGATCCTGGGCCACTCTCACTGACTTTAGAATGATAAATGTTCTCATCATTATGGAGCAAAGATGAAACGCGGAGCCTGCTGTTTGGCCGCTGTGACATATGGATGCCACAAATCCACCATGAAAAGCACTCATGGTCCATCCTCTACTGAATCTCCATGGAATGCAGGATGCCAGAAAGAATCATCAGAGAAGAGGCAGCCTCCTTCTTCCCAACATTGGGACTCATTTCTCACCACCAGCTTACAGCCTCCTGGAGTTTTCAGATCTAAAGGGACATCAGATACAGATGTCAGTGGGTTCCTTGTCTTCTGTTATCACAGTCTCAGGGCTCTGTCTATATATCACTTTTAAACTTCCTCTGTGTTATATAATCTTGGTTGCTGTAACCTTTTACTTGTACATTTTTGATTGTAGAGATTCTGCTCTTTTGTCAAAGCTGGAAAATTCTCATCTATTATTTCTGCAGACATTGCTGTTCTAATTTCACTATTCTCTTTTTCTGGAACTCAGATTAAACATATGTTAGATCTTGTATCCCCCATATCTCTTAATCTTTGTTTCATGTTTCTGTATCTTTGTTTCTTTGCATGGTATTTGAATAATTTCTGCATATATATTTTCCTGTTCATTATTGTTTCTTTTGCTGACTTCAGTCTGTTGTTGAACCCACCCATGGAGATTTTAATTTCTGCAATTGCATTTTTTATTTTCAGAAGCTATATTTAGTTTCTTCTTAAAAGAACATTGCTCTTTTTCTTTACATTGTTCTTTTTCTTTATTTCATATTTATTTCTTCATGATTATGTATTATTACTTTATATTTTAAAATTAATAATTTCATAAAACAAAATCATAGGTGGATCTAAATTTATTATTTGTGGTTTTGTTTTCATTCATTCCTATTTCATAATGGCTTGTTTTCTTTTCATTTTTTCTTTTAACAATTCTTTTTATTGTTGGATTATATTTTGCTTAAATTATTCTGTGGTATACTAAAGCATATGTTGGATATTTTTTCTACCAGAGAAGATTTATGGTAGATTTTGCCTATTCATTGGGATGTTACCATCCTAAAACCAATTTCTTTCATCATGAGGAGTCAAGAACACGAAGTTCTCAGGTTAAGCTTTCTGTCTTTTATATGCAGTAGGCTCTGTAAGGATTATATATTGTTTTATGTTATAGTCCCTTTGCATGTGACAACCATTCACAGTTCCCTGCTCCAATTTCAACTTGATCTTGTTTGTTTCTGTTTTTGTTCTTTTGAGATTTCTTTATTTTCTAGTGAACTTAGGAATGTAACTAAAGGTAAGAATACAGACAGAATCTAGTTATATTTCAGTGGGAGGGTCACTTAAAGTACATAGTCTTCCTTAAATGAAAGTCTCGTGATATTTTTTGATCTGGGGTATGTCCCTCGAAAAATACAATTGTTGGGGTGCTTGGGGTGGCTCAGTCAGTTGGGCGGCTGACTCTTGATTTCAACTCAGGTCATGATCTCACAGTCATGAGATGGAGCCCTGAGTCAAGGTCCTCACTGAGCATGGAACCTGCTTGAGATTCTCCCTCTCTGTGCCTCCCCTGCTCGCGTGTGTGCTCTCTCTCTCTCAAAATAAATAAATAATCTTAAAACAAAAAAGTAAAAAACAAAAAAGATAACTATCATGGTAACTTGACCTATAATCATATTAATACATACAGGCCTCATAAAATATTATAGTCTTTCTAATTTCATCACCTACTTACAAAATTATATCTAAAATACTGTGTACAACATGATGGGTTTCTATTGCATTGTCGTACATAAGCAGAAAATGTTGTCCAGAATTCCCGCCTTCATTGGGTCTTGATAATAGGGAAATTTGCATAGGATTTGAAAGGCAGAAGTGAAGCAACAACAATTATACTCACAAAGTTGGTGCAGAGCCCCAGGCGTCACTGAAGTCCATTAATGTGACTGATCTGCTGACTCACCTCACTAAAGGATGTCAACAATCTAACATCAGTTCTTCCAGCCTCTATAGATCTTGCCTTTTACTTTCTCTGGTACCAGACCAGGCATGTGTACAGCTGTGCTGAAAGGGCAGTGTCCTCTGTTCAGTTACACTGTTGGAGTTTGATGCACTGACAGACCTGGATTCTAGATTGTTCTTGTAGGATTCAGTTGTCCTCGTGGGTTCCATTTGTCCTGCGGGATCAAGTATATCTGTACTTCTCTTTTGCCTCTAGGTTGTCCAATATGTTGGCATATACTTTTTTGTAGCATTCTCTTATAAACCTTTATATTTCTGTGGTATCAGTTGTTACCTCTTCCCTTTCATTTCTGATTTTTTTTTTTTTGGTCCTCTCTCTTTTCTCTTGATGAGTCTGGCTAAAGGTTTACCAATTTTGTTTGTCTTTTTGAAGAACCAGTTCTTGGTTTCACCGAACTTTTCCACGAAAAGTTTCTAGTCTCTTTTTTATTTATTTACAGACTGATATATATTATTTCCTTTCTTCTACTAACTACCCATACTTCTCTTCACTATGCATTTAGATTTTTTTCTGCAACTGCCTGACTTTCTGACTCATTGTGACTTTAGGCCCACACAAGGACAGAGACAACAGCTTTCAGTAAATATCCTCATTGTCCCTGGTCAGTGACTTTGGTGAGTTTTATCTAATCACCCACCAACTCCCTCAGAACTATTTTTCCAGCCATTCCTATTAATATAATTTTTATAATACATTTCTTATTCTATATTACTCTTAGTGCTTCTGCTTCCCTGAGCAAACTCTAGCTAATACAAAAATGATCATTAAAATCAAGAAAATATTGAAAATTATTTTGGCGTAGTTGTTGAAAAAATAAAGTGTTTTCGAATATATATTCTTGTTTGGATCCTGGTTCTGCCCTACTCTTTCACCTAGAGCAGGTGATTGAAACTTTCAGAGACTTAGTTGCCTAAACATCAAAACAATTCCAACTGTAAAATCATTATTATAACAATTATGAGAACATGCACTGAGCACAGTTTCTGGGGCACAGTACGCTCCAAATGAATGTTATTTATTATTATCATTTATTATTAACGCATTAGAACTTGAAAGGAGTTCACTGTATTATTAGCTATGCTCATTAATATAATCACTCTGGCTATGAAGTGAAATATAAATTGTACCTACTTTTAATTGCATAATCCCTGAATCTCTTGATGTGATCTTTAAAATTTATGTTTAAAGTATACATTGTACTTACTTTTTCTATGTATGTCCAACCATGATGAAGTATTTGATTTCCACGTATGAAAATGTTTAATGATCATCATACTATGATAGGTTAATTATGATTTTCTATATGCTAAGACACATATAATTTCTGTGAAATAATTATTGCAGCTTGTGCCATTGGGCCATATTTTAACTTTTTACTATCTGTTAATCTATTGCCTAAAATATTTAGATATAATTTTAATTATATAAGTGATTATTTGTATGTATTAGAAAAGGAGCATTAAAAAGTATTTATTTTTATAGCAGTATAAAAGATAAAATAATTTACTATCCCCAACTTATAAGTTGCAGAAGCATATTGCTATATATTATTTTAAATTCAATAAATCACAAACAGTTGTGATTAAGCTAGAGGAAGCATTTTTACTGGTGATTAGGTATTTTAAAGAGATACATTAAAATGTAAGAATGAGCTGCATAAATTAAAGCCATAAAAAAGCATAGAGTCCGTTCACAAGATCGTTGTCTTTCATTCTGGACTTTAAGCCTACCAATGCAACTAACTTATTTGTAAACATCTTCTCCCTATCCTTCACACAAACATTTGAGGTTGTCAGCAAGTCAACAGTTTTGCAAATTTAGTAGTTTCATATTGCATCCAATCTAATCACTTGCCAATCAACTTCTGGAACAAAACTTTTTACATATGAACCATTTTTCCAAAAATCTTTGATATTTGACAAATCAAGCATTATGTTTTGAACTTTGAGGACAAGAATTACTATACTGCTAAAATGTTACCATATAACAAGAAGGAATTAGAATTTATTTATAGAAGACCTGGTTAAGCTTACTCCTAGCTGATTATAATGCCTCTGAGGAGTCTTATAACAAAATGCAGTTTGAATTATATAAAGAGGCTCATTTTTACCCAAGAAAAACTAATGCATGTTAAAACTTCATGCAAATATGAAGTAGGTATGTGGAAGCTAAATTGTATTATGTCTTAAGATAGATGTGCTATTAGATCAAATATGTTCAATTTATAGGTAAAATCTGCAGTTTGAATACCTGCAGTGGGATGTGGCAGACTGACACAGAATGAAATCTGAAAATAGAATCACTTAAATGGGGTTCCAGTTCCATCAAAAAAGTAGAACACTATAGAGAATATGGAGACAGGTAATACTTGGGAAGCAGGCATTATAATTGATACAATTTTAAGAAAGTTTAAGCAACATTATAGGCTGATGGAGAGAGGCTATGGAAATTTCAAGACCAGTAAGATTTAGTAATCTCGGTGCAAGAAACATTGATCAAAAGACATCAGGACACAAATCCTGAGTACTGGAGTTAACCACAGGATTTCAACTCCTGAAAGTATTATCAAGACTAAGAACAGACCCTCAGGTCTAAAAAAAGTAATAGACTAGGTATCAATATGGAGATTGATCAACTTGTCAGAAATGGTATAAACGATTAAAATGGTGTTCATGATCATGGAATGTATTCTTGCTCGTAAACTTGGATAAATAGAGGTCCTTGCTCCAGTCCACATATTGCACAGATTTCCTGGTTATACAAATGCAAGAATCTCTTTAGTGAAATTACCTCAGAATAGAATGGTAGGGAATGGACTTCTGGGGAAGATGAGAGTAGAAAGATTCTAAATTCACCTTGTCCCATGGATACACCTAGATTACACCCACATTAGCATAAATAACCCAGAAAATTACCCAGAGACTGGCAGAACACTCTCCACAACTAAATGTAGAGAAGAGGTCACACTGAAAAGGGTATGAAGGGTGGACACAAGAGATAAACTAACCCATATGACTGTGGGAGGGAAGGACACCACAAGCACTGGGAAGATGAATCCCCATAACATTTGCCTGCACTGGTAAGATGAATCCCCATAACATTTGCCTTTGAAAAGCAGAGGGGCTTAACTTCTTCAGTTTTTATAATCAGCGGGGCTTAACACCTGGAACTTTAAAAGTCAGCAGGCTCAGCTATGGGAGAGCCAGAGGATGATGGGAAATGGATTCTTTGCCCTTATGAGACAACATAATAAACAGCCTTGCTGAGATGCAGTAGAAAAGCAGCAGTTTGAAAAATGCCCGGGGTACATGGGAGGGAGATTTGTTTATTAATCTCAGGGCTGTGCTGGAGGAGATGTGATCTTTAGGAGACTTCTCTAAGAACAAAAGAGCTGGTGAGCACCATTTCCCTCCCCTGCCTAACTGCCCAGACTAGAAACATGGACACATGTGGGAACCAGTGCAAACTCTCTCCACCTAGCTTGTTAACAGCACACTCAGTCTTGTGCTCTTCTGCTGACACACCCCCTCCAACATGCCCTCAGCATGAGTCCTTCCAAAGTGGTGCCACAAGTGTGGCAGTTTGCAAGCAGCACCATTCCAAAGTGACTCCTGCCCTGGACGGAGGGGAAGATAACCACAGTTCCACTGTGGCTCCAACAGTGGGCTGGGGTTGGCCATCTGTTCTGACACTGGAACCCCCTACTAATGAAAGCTTCTCAGGAAACAACATAGGGAGAGCACTGTCAGTTCCATGTGACCAAAACCCTGGCAAATGCCTATTCTGACCCACCTCAAGACAAAGGAGATTCTGAATGGCCCATTAACAACACAGGGACCAAACTCTGCCCATATAAGGCAAAGAGAGCCATTGTAGATAAATGAACTAAAGGCAAATCCAGTTTAGCCACAACAGTAGGGCACCTACAACAGCACAGGAGACACCTTGAAGCTCCAGTTTCTGGTGAACAGTGGACACTGTACTCCAGAGCACTACAGAACTTCTCCATAAGGCCAATACTTTCAAGAGGAGAAGGCATGGCTGACTTTCCTAACACAGAAACAGACACAGATAGTTACACAAAATGAGGACACAGAGGAGTATGTCACAAATTAAAGCAAAGACAAAATACAGCAAGAGAGCTAAACAAAATGGAGATAGGTAATATGCCTGATAAATAATTTAAAGTAATGGTTTTAAAGATACTCACTTACTTGAGAAGGGTGGAAGATCTCAGTGAGACCCTCAAAATAGATAGAAAACAGAAAAAACATCAATGAGAGTTGAAGAACTTAATAACTGAAATTAAAAATACACTAGACAGAGGGGCGCCTGGGTGGCTCAGTCACTTGACCATCCAACTCTTGATTTGGGCTCAGGTCATGATCCCAGGATTGTGGGATCGAGCCCCACATTGGGCTCTACACTGAGCAAGAAGCCTGCTTGGGATTCTCTCTCTCCCTTTGCCCCTCTCCCTTGCTCTCTCTCTCATTCTCTCTCTCAAAAGGTAAAAAAAAAAAAAAAAATACACTAGACAGAATCAGTAGCAGATTAGAGGAAACAGAAGAATGGATTAGTGACCTGGGGGACAGAGTAATGAAAATCAATCAAGCTGGACAGGAGGAAGTAAAAAGACTAATAAAAAAAGGAGACAGATGCATGGGCGGTTCAGCTGGTTAAGTGCCCTACTCTTGATTTCAGCTCAGGTAATGATCTCCTGGTTCATGATACCAAGCTCTGCATCAGGCTCTGTGCTGACAGCAGAGGGAGAGAGGACTCTCTCTTTCCCTCTCTCTCTGCCCACTAGTGCTCTCTCTCTTTCCCTCTCAAAATAAATAAATAAGCATTCTTAAAAAATGAGAATAAATTAAGGGAACTCAGTGACACCATAAGCATAGTAACATTTGCATTATAGGGATCTCAGAAGGAGGGGAGAGAAAAGGGAGCAGAAAATCTATTTGAAAAATTAGTAGCTGAAAACTCCTCAAATCTTGGGAAGGAGACAGAAATCCATATCCAGGAAGCAGATAGCTCCAACAAAATCAACCCAAGGACATCCACAACAAGACTGATAGTAATTAAAATGGCAGAAAGTAGAGATAAAGAGAAAATTTTAGGGGCGCCTAGGTGGCTCAGTTGGTTAAGCGTCCGACTTCAGCTCAGGTCATGATCTCATGGTCTGTGAGTTCGAGCCCCGCATCAGGCTCTGTGCTGACAGCTCAGAGCCTGGAGCCTGTTTCAGATTCTGTGTCTCCCTCTCTCTCTTTGACCCTCCCCCATTCATGCTCTGTGTCTCTCTGTCTCAAAAATAAATAAATGTTAAAAAAATAAGAGAAAAATTTAAAAGCAGCAAGAGGAAAGGAAACAGTTACATACAAGAGAAATCCCATAAGGCTATTAGTAGATTTTCAGGAGAAACTTTGGCATGAGATATTCAAGGGCTGAAAGAAAAAATTCTGCAAGTGAGAATAATCTATATGTCAAGGCTAGCATTCAGAATAGGTGGAGAGATAAAGAGTTTCTTTCCCAGACAAACAAAAGTTAAAGGAATTCATCACCATTATATGAGTCCTACAAGAAATGTTAAAGGAGATTCTCTGAGTACAAAGACGATAAACAGGAAAAAGAAAAGTAGGAAGCATAAAAGCAATAAAATTAGGTATATCTCTAAGACTCAGTCAAGGGACTTACAAAAAAAAAAAAAAAAGAACATAAAGTATGACGACATCTACCCAAAATGTAGGAGGGTGGGAGAGAAGTAAAAACTTAGTGCTTCTAAAATGGGTTCAAACATAAGTGCATATCATCTTAAGATAGACTATTATATGCTTAAGATGTCATATATGAACCTAATGATAACTACAAATCAAAAGTCAGAAACAGACATGCAAAAAAACAAAGAAATCCAAGTGTACCATTAAAGAAACACAGACAGCAAACATGAGAGAAGAGAGCAGGAGAAGGAAGGGAAGAACTATAAAACAACCATAAAACAAAAACCAAAATGTCAATAAGTACATATCTATCAATAATTGCTTTGAATCTAAATGGAGTAAATGATGAAGCAAAAGATATAGGGTAATGGAATGGATAAAAAACCAAGATCCATCAATATGCTGCTTACAAGAGACTCATTTCAGAGCAAATACACATGCAGATTGAAAGTGAAGAGAAGGAAAAGCATTTATCATGCAAATGGAGGTGAAAAGAAAGCACTAGAGTAGCAGTACCTATATTGAACAATATAGACTTTAAAACAAAGCCTGTACTAAGAGACAAAGAAAAACAATACATAATTTTAATGGAACAATCCACCAGGAAGACATAACAATTGTAAATATTTATGTATCCAACATAAGAGCACCCAAATACCTAAAGCAGCTATTAACAAACTTAAAGGAAGTAATTGATAAAAAAACAATAACAGTAGGCGACTTTAGCAGCCAACTTACATCAACAGATAGATCATCCAAAAAGAAAATCAACAGGGAGAGTGGCTTTGAATGACACAATGGGCCAGATAAATTTAAAAGATATTTCAGAACATTCTATCCCCAAACAGTGGAATACACATATGTTCCAAGTGCACAGTGAACATTCTCCAAAATAGATCACGTTAGACCAAAACACAAGTGTCAACAAATTAAAAACTTTGAAGTCATACCATGCACCTTTTCCAACAACAATGCTATAAAACTAGAAATCAACTATAAGAAAAGATCTAGAAAGAACAGAAATACATGAAAGTTAAACAACATGCTACTATATAATGAATGAATCAACCAAAAAATCAAGGAGGAAATCAAAAATTACATGGAGACAAGTGAAAACGAACACAGTGATCCAAAATCTTTGGGATTCAGCAAAAGCTATTTTAAGAGGAAAGTTTATAGCAATAAGACCTACGTCAAGAAGCAAGAAAAATCTCAAATAAACAAGATAACTTCACACCTAAAGGAGGTAGAAAAGGAATAACAAAGAAAACCCCAAACCAGTAGAAGGAAGGGGATAGTAAATATTTCAGCAGAAATAAATAAAATAGATGAAATAAATGAAATAAATGAAATAAATGAAATAGAAACTAAAAAACCAATAGAATAGATGAATGCAAACAGGAGCTAGCTCTTTGAAAGGATGAACTTAATTGATAAACTTTTAGTCAGATTCATCGAGAGAGAGACAGAGAGAGCTCAAATAGATAAAATCAGAAATGAAAAAGGAGAATTAACAACTAGCATCACAGAAATACAAAGGATTATAAGAGAATATTATGAAAAATTATATGTCAACAAACTGGACTACTTAGAAGAAGTGAATAAATTCCTAGAAACATATAATCTCCCAAAACTGAATCAAGGAGAAATAGAAAACTTGAGCAGACATATAACCAGTAAAGAATTTGACTCAGTAATAATAAAAAAAAAACCTCCCAAACAACAGAAGTCCAGGGCAAGAAGTTTTCACAGGTGAATTCTAACAAATACTTAAAGAGGTAATAACTATTCTTGAACTATTCCAAAAAATAGAAGAGAAATAATAGCTTCAAAATTCATTCCATGAGGCCAGCATTATCCTGATACCAAAACCAGAGAAAGACACTACAAAAAAGAACTACAGGCCAATATCTCTGATGAAACTGAATGCAAAAATCCTTAACAAAAGTATTAGCAAGTCAAATAAAATATACATTAAAAAATAATTTACCACGATCAAGTGGGATTTATTCCTAGGAATCAAGGGTGGTTCAAAATTCACAAATCAATCAATGTGATATGATACATGAACAAGAGAAAGGGTAAAGAACATATCATCATTTAACAGAAGCAGAAAAACAATTTGGCAAAGTACAACATCCATTCATGATAAAAGCTCTCAACAAAGTAGGTTTAGAGGGAACTTACCTCAACCATAGTAAAGGCTATATATGAAAAAGCCCACTGCTGACATCATCCTCAATGGGGAAAAACAGAGAATTTCCCCTAAAGTGAGGAAGAAGACAAAGATGTCCACTCTCACCATTTTATTCAACAGAGTACTAGAAGTACTAGCCACATCACTGGAACAAGAAAAGAAATAATAGGCATCCAAACTGGTAAGGAAGTGGGGCGCCTGGGTGGCTCAGTCGGTTAAGCGTCCGACTCCGGCTCAGGTCATGATCTCACAGTCTGGGTTCGAGCCCCGCGTTGGGCTCTGTGCTGACGGCTGAAAGCCTGGAGCCTGTTTCAGATTCTGTGTCTCCCTCTTTCTCTGACCCTCCCCTGTTCATGCTCTCTCTCTGTCTCAAAAATAAATAAACTTTAAAAAGAAATTAAAAAACAAAGTGGTAAGGAAGAATTAAAACTTTCACTATTTATAGATGAAATGACACTATAAATAGAAAACCCTAAAGACTCCATCAAAAAACTACTAGAACTGATAAATTCACTAAAATAGCAGGATACAAAATCAATATACACAAATATGTTGCATTGCTATACACCAATAATGAAGTAGGAGAAATTAATAAAACAATCCCATTTATAATTTCCCCTTAAATAATAAAATACCAAGAAATAAACTTAACCAAGGAGGTGAAAGACCTATATTCTGAAAACTATAAAACATTGATGAAAGAAACATAAGAGGACACAAGCAAATAGAAAGATATGCCATGCTTATAGACTGGAAGAACAAATATTTCTAAATGTCCATATTACCAAAGCAATCTACAGAATTAATGCAATCCCTATCAAAATGTCAAGAGCATTTTTCACATATGTAGAATAAATAATCCAAAAATTTGTATGGAACCACAAAAGACCCCAAACAGTCAAAGCAATCTTGAAAAAGAAGAGTGAAACTGGAGACATCATAATCCCAGATTTTAAAATGGACTACAAATCTGTAGTGATCAAAACAGTATGGTACTGACACATAAACAGACACATAGATCAATGGAATACAAGAATCCAGAAATAAACCCATAATTATATGGGCAATTAATGTATGAAAAAGGAGGCAAGAATATGCGATGGGAAAAAGTCTTTTCAACAAATGGTGTTGTGACAACTGGACAATAATATCCAAAAGATTAAACTGGATCATATTCTTATACCAAACACAAAAATAAACTCAAACTGCATTTAAGATCTCAATGTGAGACCTGAAACCATGAAAATCCTAGAAGACAGGACAGGACATAATTTCTCTGACATTTCTCTAGAAATGTCTCCTAAGGCAAGGGAAACAAGAATAATAAGAAACTATTGGGACTACTTCAAAATAAAAAGCTTCTACACAGCAAAAGAAACAACCAACAAAACTAAAAGACAACTAATAAATGGGAGAAGATATTTGCAAATGACATATCCAATAAAGGGTTAGTATTTAAAATTTATAAAGAACTTATACAACTCAATACCAAAAAAACCCCACAAACAATCCAATTAAAAATGGGCAGAAGACATAAGCAGAAATTTCCCCAAAGAAGACGTACAGATGGCCAACAGACACATGAAAAGGTGCTCAACATGACTCACCATCAGGAAAATGCAAACCGAAACCACAATGAGATATTACCTCACATCTGTCAGAATGACTAAAATCAAAAACACAAGAAACACCGAGTCTTGGTAAGGAAGTGGAGAAAAAGGAACCGTCATACACTGTTGGTGAGAGTACAAATTGATTCAGCTACTGTGAAGGGTATAGAGGTTCCTAAAAAAATTAAAGACAGAATTACATTAGAGTAAGTAATTAAGCTATTGGGTATTTACCCAAAGGATGTGAAAACAGTAATTTGAAGATATATGCACCGCTGTATTTATTGCAGCAGTACTTACAATATCCAAAATATGGAAGTAATCCAAGTGTCCATTTATAGATGAATAAAGAAGAGGTAGTATATGCACAGTGGAGTACTATTCCACCATAAAAAAGAATGAAATCTTGCCATTTGCAACAACATGGATGGATATGGAGGGTATAATTGTAAGTGAAATAAGTCAGTCAGAGAAAGAGAAACACCATATGATTTCACTCATATGTGTAATTTAAGAAACAAAATAAATGAACAACAACAACAAAAGGGACAAACCAAGAAACAGACTCTTAACTACAGAGAAAAACTGGTGGTTACCAGAGGGGAGGGTCGGGGGATGGGCAAAATAGGTGAAGGGGATTAAGAGTACACTTACATGAACAGTGCTGAGTAATATATACAACTGTTGAATTACTGTATTGTACACCTGAAACTAATATAACACTGTATGTTAATTATACTGGAATTAAAAACCAAAAGGATTGTAGGGAATGGATTGGTTCAACTTTCCTAGATAAAGCTAAATTCTTTTTTTCAACAAGACTTCAATGTGCACTTCCACCAGCAAAGAATAAGTTCCCATCCTCAAGTGTTCATCATTTCTTGACTTTTCAAAATTTTGGACCATCTAACAAATTTTGAAATAGTACAGAATTGTAATTTTAATTTGCATTTCTCTGAGAAGCTTTTTATATCTTTTTTTATTTAACTATTTTATTACCATAATTATTTTAAAAATTCAAATTAGTTAATACACAGTGTAGTCTTGCCTTCAGGAGTAGAACCCACTGATTAATCTCTTACATATGACACCCAGTGTTCATCCCCAAATGTGCCCTTCTTATTTAGGGCACATTTAACCCTATTTAACCCATACCCCCATCCACCTCTCCTACAGTGACCCTCAATTTGTTATCTGTATGTAAGAGTCTCTTATGGTTTGCCTACATATCTCTTTTTACGTTATTTTTCCTTAGTTACTCCTATGTTCATCTGTTTTAAATGCTTTTTGGCCATTCATTTTTCTTCGGTGAAATGCCATATTCTCCTTTTGCCAGTGTTCTGCAATGCTGTTTGTATTTTCCCTTTAAATTTCGATTTTTTCTAAATACAAGACTTTTATTTAAACGTTGCTTTTGTCTCCTGCTTTTTTGTGGATAATCTGTTCCATCACTTCATGAAATTTTTTGATGAAATAAAGTTTAGTGTATTTAGATTTATGAATCATTTCCTTTATTGTTTTTACTCTTTATATTTTCTTAAGAAGTGTTTTTTTTATTTCTTGATTCTAAACATATCTATATTTTTCTTCTAATAGTTTCATAAGTTTGCCTTCATTATTAAAGTATGCAATAATCAGTCAGTGGACATTTGGGTTCTTTCCATAATTTGGCTTTTGTTGATAATGTTGCTATAAACAGAAGGGTACATGTGCCTCTCTGAATCAGTATTTTTGTATCCTTTGGATAGATATCTAGCAGTGCAACTTCTGGATCATAAGGTAGTTCTATTTTTAACTTTGTGAGGAACCTAGAGCACATCATGGTAAGTGAAATAAGTCAGAGAAAGAGAAATACCACATGATTTCACTCATATGTGGAATTTTAAAAACAAAATAGATGAACATAGGGGAAAGGAAAAGAGAGAGAGAGAGAGAGAGAGAGAGAGAGAGGCAGGCAAACCATTAGACTCTCTTAACTATAGAGACCACACTGAGGGTTGCTGGAGGGGAGAAGCAGGATGACATATGTTAAACAGGTGATGGATATTAAGAAGGGTGCTTGTGATGAGCACTGAGTGACACATGTAAGTGATGAATCACCGGATTCTACTCTTGAAACCAATATTACACTGTATGTTAACTAACTAAAATTTAAAAACTTGAAACATTAAAAAAATAAAGGATGCAATCTGAAGTTAACTATTGTATGTGACATGAGAGGAATCTAATTTTGATTTTTAAAATATGAATTATCAGTTGTCCTCTATCATTTACCAAATAGTCTATCATTTGCCATTACTTTATGTACCTAATTCTGGGTTCCTTATTCTCATCCATCAAACTATCTTTCTTATTGTGACTTTATAATAAATCTTGGCAACGCAGGTCTCTTCACGTTTTTACTTCTCCTAAATACCCCTGCACTTCCATATTAAATGAAAAATCATGTAGTCAATTGTGACGAGAACAGGTTGGGATTTTGATTAGAACTGCATTTACTCTATAAACCAAGATAGATAAACATGTGTGTTATAAGTCTTTATTCCATGCTATATATCTCTACTTATTTTGATTTCTTAAGTCATTCAATGAAGGTTTATGATTTTTCTATTAAGAAAATTTATATTTATTTCAAGAAAACATACTTGTATTGCTATTATACACTATATCTTTTAGTTTGCATTTTCTAATCTTTTATTACTTACATGGAGAAATACAACTGAATTTCATATATTGACCTTTTAATAAGTGACCTTGTCTTCTGTTTATTCTAATGATTTAAACGTTGGTTCTTTTGTATTTTGTATTTCATACATAGGCAGTTCTATCTTCTGCAAATTATGATGGCTTTTTAAACAATCCAGTCTTTATATATTTTCCTATTCTTAGCGTGCTTACTAAAGTTTCCAATGTGATGTTAAATAAAAGTGGAGAGACGGGATGCTTTAGCTCAGATCCTGCAGAAAGTAGAGCTTGGGAGGGTACTCCTTATGTAAGGTGAAAGCTCACAATGGAAGAGTGACAAATAAAAGGAAATGAAGCAAGTAAGATGATAACCAACAATAAAACAAAACAAACAAAAAACCAAAATAATGTGTTACAGTGACCCAAGAAGAGACCTAGTAGATTAGTCATTAGATGTGTTAGCTTGATAAGTGGGGTTATCCCAGAAAAGGAAAACTACATGTCAGAATCTTGTCCAGAAGAGAGAGAGAGAGAGGGAGAGAGAAAGAGAGAGAGAGAGAGAGAGGAGAATTTAGCTCCTTTATGTTCTTCAATTTTCACTGGCCAAGGTCCATTAATGACTGAACTTCTGATGTGTATTATCTGGTGGCTGCACTGGAAGCCAGATCCCATGTCTTATGCTATGTGGTATTTTGCCTAAGTCTGAAAATGGAGAAGTATTAACCAAGAGGGAAGAAAAGGGTCAAGGGACTCTGAGAAACCCCACAGGCTTGTAACTTAGTAGAGCAAACATCTTTATTCTGTCCTTGATTTTATGGTCTGATTTTAACATTTACCTTTGCCTTTATATTTGCTGCATGATTCAACAGATACATCATAACAGATTAAAGAAGTCCTTTCTAGACAAGGCCGCCTGGGGCAGAGGTGCCATCTATGGTGCTGGCTGCTGCTTTTTATTTACTAGTAAACACTGTTTCCCCACAGGACAGTCTGGGAGCGCGCAGCCCCACCCCCCGGCCCCCCCCCCCCACACTCAATCACTGACACACGCGCTCACGCACACACATATACATACACGCTAGTGCTCTTGTCTTCACAACTGCATCCCCAAATCGACAGCGCGAAGCTACTGCGGTTTCTCTTAACCTCAGCATCGTGGAGAGAAGCAGAACCATTGTGCATCAGGGCGCGCCTGGTGCCTGTGCTGCTGCCTTGGGTACATACATAACGCAGCAGACCACTCACTCCATCTGATATTAAAGTGTGTCATACAGAGTAGCAATGTGAGGAACAAGGAAGCCAGTACCAGCTGAAGATATCATGAAAGGGCAGTAATATCTCCATTAGAAAATGAAAAAGAGGGGAGGAGCCAAGATGGCAGAACAGCATGGAAGCTTTCTGTGCGTCTCGCGTCCATGAAATACAGCCAGACCAACACTAAACCATCCTACACACCTAGAAAAGTGATTGAAGGATTAACACAACAATCTGCACAACCTGAACCACAGAATAAATCAGGTATGTGGCACGGAGAGGTGAACTTGGGGAAAGAGAAGCCAGCAGTGGGCAGGGAGCCACTTTTGAAGGTGGAGAGAGGATGGAGACTGGGGCTGAGGAGAATACGGGAAAGCACCCCTCCCCAAAAGCAGCTGGAGAGAAAGTGGAAAATTGGAAACAGCCGCAGGGACTAACCTAAAAAGGGAGAAAGGAGAAAGGACAGGGTTTAAATTCCATTACAGGAATTTAATTTAATTTCCCAATTAAATTTACAATTTAAACTGTAAACAAGGGGAGCACAAAGGCTGTAACTCCGCAGCTCCATAACTGGCGATGCTCCGGTGGGAAGAGCGAATCCTGAGGAGCAGAGTGGGTTCCGGGATGTTCTCAGACCACACGAGGAAAAGCGGTTCCACTACTGGAAGGACACTTTTGTTGAAGCCACCTGGTCCCAGCAGACCCCAGAAAACGGCCACATTCACTGGTGCTGGAACAAGGTCATTAAAAGTGAAGCCTGATGCCAGATGTGTGTTGTCATTTTCCATAATCCCTGAAAAGCTGCTGCTACACTCTCACGAACGTTTTCTGGGGCAGGCTGGCACATGGCCGCAGTCTTTGCGCACCGGCAGCAGCAGGGTCCAGCAAACGTTCCTGGGTGCAGCTGACATTCGGCCATTGCTCATTCAGCCACTGATTGGTGAGACTCTCCTCCAGAGGGACGGAGTGGGTCAAAGCTGCAGTCCTTCAGAAGTACGGGGCCAGGGAAAACAGTCGCATCTGAGACAAAACGTGGGAGAGAGGTACTGCCTAGGGCTTGGTCAGGGACAGAGAAGAAGCAGGGATTGGACAAAAGCTGAAGACAGAGGACGGGTGTCCAATTGCTGGTCAGGGAGAACAGACTGGGTAGCTGGGTGGCGCCATTTGCACCATTCCCGCACATGCACATACTCACCTAGAATGCTGCAACACTCCACCCCAGTTGGCTCACAGCGCCATCTAGTGGAGAATGGAGCCGTTACACTGAGCCCCACCCAACTAGGCCAACCTGGCTTTTCAAGAACATAAGTCTCACTGCCTACTTAGTTTATGGACTATAAAGCACTACATAGTCTGACTTGTAGGGAAAATGAGGTAATTTCAGTCCTATTTCAATCTGTTAGCAGGTCCACCTATTCAATTTTCTTTCCTTTTTTTTGGTCTCTTTTACACTATGTCTCTTTTTCTTGAAACAGAAAGAAATAATTCATTTTTATTTTCAATTTTTATTAAAAATATTTTTCTTTAATTTTTTTTTACTATATTTTTCACTTTTGTGTAAGTTTTTTCAAATTCTATCTTGCTTCCATCATTTTGTTTTAGTCTACTTCACTGTATTCATGTTTTCAAATTTTGAAATGATTTCCTTTTTTTTCCTCTTTTTTGTTTCTTTTCTTTTTCTTGAATACAGAAAGAGAAAACTCATTTTTACTCTCAATTTCTATTAAAATATTTTTCTTTAATTTTTACTATATTTTTTGCCTTTATCTAAATTTTTTCAAATTCTATTTTACCTCCATCATTTTATTTTAGTCTACTACAGTATATTCACTTTTTAAATTTTCAACCGATTTCTTTTCTTTCTTTTTTCCTTTTTGTTTCTTTTCTTTTTCTTGAATACAGAAAGAGAAAAATTTATTTTTATTTTTAATTTTTATCAAAAAATCTTTTAATTTTTTTCTACTATTTTTTTTACTTTTGTGTAAATTTTTTCAAATTCTATTTTACTCCCATCATCTGATTTTAGTCTACTTCAGTGTATTCATTTTTCCAAATTCTCCAATGATTTCCTTTTTTTCCCCACTTTTTTTTCTCTAATCTATCAAATCACTTTCAACACTGAGACCAAAACACACCTAGGATCTAGCATCATTTATTTGATTTTTTATGGGTGTGTGTTTTTAATTTTTTAATTTTAATATTTTTAATTTTTAAAAAATTTTTCTACCTCATTAATTCCTTTTTCTCCCTTCAAAATGACAAAATGAAGGAACCCAAAATAAAGAGCATGAAGAAACGACAGCCAGGGACTTCACCAACACAGACACAAGCAAGATGACTGAACCAGAATTTAGAATCACGATAATAAGAATATTAGCTGGAGTCGAAAACAGATTAGAATCCCTCTCTGCAGAGACAAAAGAAGTAAAAAATAGAAAGAAATTAAAAATGCTATAACTAAGCTGCAATCATGGATGGGTGCCACAGCGGCAAGGATGGATGAGGCAGAACACAGAATCAGCGATATAGAGGACAAATTTATATAGAATAATGAAACAGAAAAAAAGAGGGAGATTAAGGCAAAAGAGCATGATTTAAGAATTAGAGAAATCAGTGACTCATTAAAAAGGAACAATATCAGAATCATAGGGGTCCCAGAAGAGGAAGAGAGAAAGATAAGGGTAGAAGGGTTATGTGAGCAAATCATAGCAGAAAACTTTCCTGACCTGGGGAAAGACACACATCAAAACCCAGGAAGCACAGAGGACCCCCATTAAATTCAACAAAAACCGACCATCAACAAGGCATATCACAGTCAAATTCACAAAATACTCAGGCAAGGAGAGAATCATGAAAGCAACAAGGGAAAAAAAGTCCCTAACCTACAAGGGAAGACAGATCAGGTTTGCAGCAGACTTATCCACAGAAACTTGGCAGGCCAGAAAGGAGTGGTGGGATATATTCAATATGCTGAATCAGAAAAATATGCAGCCAAGAATTCTTTATCCAGCAAGGCTGTCATTCAAAATAGAAGGAGACATAAAAAGTATCCCAGACAAACAAAAATTAAAGGAGTTTGTGACCACTAAAGCAGCCCTGCAAGAAATTTTAAGGGGGACTTTCTGAGGGGAGAAGAGATGAAAATATGTGTGTGTGTATGTGTGTGTCTGTGTGTGTGTGTGTATATATATATATATATATATATATATACACATGCATATATGTATACACATACATATGTATGTATATATATATATATACACATACATATGTATATATATATATATATATACACACATATATGTACGTATGTGTATACACACACATACATATATATCAAAAGCAACAAGATTAGGTAGGACCAGAGAACACCACCAGAAACTCCAACTCTAAAAGCATCATAATGGCAATAAATTCATATCTTTCAGTACTCACTCTAAACGTCCATGGACTCAATGCTCCAATCAAAAGACATAGGGTAACAGAATGGATAAGAAAACAAGATCCATCGATATGCTGTTTACAAGAGACCCACTTTAGCCCTAAGGACACCTTCAGATTGAAAATAAGGGGATGGAGAACCATCTATCGTGCTAATGGTCAACAAAAGAAAGCCAGAACAGCCATACTTATATCAGACAATCTATATTTTAAAATAAAGACTGTATCAAGAGATGCAGAAGGGCATTATATCCTAATCAAGGGGTCTATCCACCAAGACCTAACAATTGCAACCTTTTATGCACCAAATGTGCAAGGACCCAAATATATAAATCAATCACAAACATAAAGAAACTCATCGATAATAATACCATAATAGTAGGAGACTTCAACGTCCCACTCACAGCAATGGACAGATCATCTAATCAAAAATTCAACAAGGAAACAATGGCTTTGAATGACACACTGGACCAGATGGACTTAACAGATATATTCAGAACATTTCATCCTAAAGCAGAGTATACATTCTTCTCCACTGCACGTGGAATGTTCTCCAGAATACACCATTACTAGGACACAAGTCAGCCCTAAGTAAGTAAAAAAAATCAAGATCATACTGCTCATATTTTCAGACCACAATGTTATGAAACTCGACATCAACCACAAGAAAATATTTGGAAAGGTAACAAATACTTGGAGACTGAAGAACATCCTACTAAAGAATGAATGGACTAACCAAGAAGTTAAAGAGGAAATTAAAAAGTATATGGAAGTCAATGAAGATGATAATACCACAACCCAAAGCCTCTGGGATGCAGCAAAGGCTGTCATAAGAAGAAAGTATATACCAATCCAGGCCTTCCTGAAGAAGGAAGAAAGATCTCAGATACACAACCTAACCTTATGCCCTAAGGAGGTGGTAAAGGAAGAGCAAATAAAACCCCAAACCAGCAGAAGACAGGAAATAATAAAGACTAGAGCAGAAATTAATGCTATAGAACCAAAAACACAGCACAGATTAATGAAACTAGAAGCTGGATATTTGAAAGAATTAACAAAATTGATAAACCACTAGCCAGTTTGATCACAAAGAAAAAGGAAAGGACCCAAATAAATAAAATCAAGAATGAAAGAGGAGAGATCACAACCAACAAAGCAGAAATACAAACAATAATAAGAGAATATTATGAGGAATTATATGCCAATAAAATGGGCAATCTGGAAGAAATGGACAAATTCCTAGAAACATATACACTACCAAAACTGAAACGGGAAGAAATAGAAAATTTGAACAGACCCGTAACCAGTAAGGAAGTCAAATTAGTAATAAAAAACCTGCCAAAAAACAAGAGTCCAGGGACAGATGGCTTTCCAGGGGAATTCTACCAAACATTTAAGGAAGAGTTAACACCTATTGTCTTGAAACTGTTCCAAAAAATAGAAATGGAAGGAAAACTTCCAAACTCTTTCTCAGAAGCCAGGATTACCTTGATTCCAAAACCAGACAGAGACTCCACTAAAAAGGAGAACTATAGACCAATTTCCCTGATGGATGCCAAAATCCTCAACAAGATATTAGCCAACTGGATCCAACAATACATTAACAAAATTATTCACCACGACGAAGTGGGATTTATACCTGTGATGCAGGCCTGGTTCAATATCCGCAAAACAATTAATGTGATTCATCACATCAATAAAAGACAGGACAAGAACCATATGATCCTCTCAGTAGATGCAGAGAAAGCATTTGACAAAATACAGCATCCTTTCTTGATAATAACCCTCAAGAAAGTAGGGATAAGAAGGAGCATATCTCGAGATCATAGAAACCACATATAAAAACCTAACGCTGATGTCATCCTCAACGGGGAAAAACTGAGAGCTTTCCCCCTAAGGTCAGGCACAAGAAAGGGATGTCCACTTTCTCCACTGTTATTCAACATAGTATTGGAAGTCTTAGCCTCTGCAATCAGACAACACAAGGAAATAAACGGCATCCAAATTGGCCAGGAGGAGGTCAAACTTTCACTCTTCGTAGATGACATGATACTCTATATGGAAAACCCAAAAGATTCCACCAAAAAACTGCTAGAACTGATTCATGAATTCAGCAAAGTTGTAGGATATAGAACCAACACACAGCAATCGGTTGCATTCCTATACACCAACAATGAAGCAACAGAAAGAGAAATCAAGGAATCAATCCCATTTACAGTTGCACCAAAAACCATAAAATACCTAGGAATAAATCTAACCAAAGAAGTGAAAAATCTATATGCTGAAAACTGCAGAAAGCTTGTGAAAGAAATTGAAGAAGACACAAAAATATGGAAAATGATTCCATACTCCTGGATAGGAAGAACAAATATTGTTAAAATGTCAATACTACCCAAAGCAATCTACAAATTCAATGCAATCCCTATCAAAATAACACCAGCATTCTTCACAGAGCTAGAACAAAAAATCCTAAAATTTGTAGGAAACAGAAAAGACCCCGAATAGCCAAAATGATTTTGAAAAAGAAAACCAAAGCAGGAGGCATCACAATCCCAGACTTTACGCTATACTACAAAGCTGTAATCATCAAGACAGTATGGTACTGGCACAAGAACAGACACTCAGATCAATGGAACAGAACAGAGAACCCAGAAATGGACCCACAAACGTATGGCCAACTAATCTTTGACAAAGCAGGAAAGAATATCCAATGCAATAAAGGCAGTCTCTTCAGCAAGTGGTGCTGGGAAAACTGGACAGCGACATGCAGAAGAATGAACCTGGACCACTTTCTTACACCACACACAAAAGTAAACTCAAAATGGATGAAAGACCTCAATGTAAGACAGGAAGCCATCAAAATCTTCGAGGAGAAAGCGTGCAAAAACCTCTTTGATCTTGCTTACTCAACTTCTTACTCAACATGTCTCCAGAGGCAAGGGAAACAAAAGCAAAAATGAACTACTGGGACCTCATCAAAATAAAAAGCTTCTGCACAGCGAAGGAAACAATCAGCAAAACTAAAAGGCAACCGACAGAATGGGAGAAGATATTTGCAAATGACATATGAGCTAAAGTGTTAGTATCCAAAATCTATAAAGAACTGATCAAACTCAATACCCAAAAAACAAACAATCCAGTGAAGAAATGGGCAAAAGACATGAATAGACACTTCTCCAAAGAAGACATCCAGATGGCCGACACATAAGAAATGCTCAACATCACACAACATCAGGGAAATACATATCAAAACCACAATGAGATATCACCTTACACCTGTCAGAATGGCTAACATTAACAACTCAGGCAACAACAGATGTTGGCGAGGATATGGAGAAAGAGGATCTCTTTTGCATTGTTGTTGGGAATGCCAGCTGGTGCAGCCACTCTGGAAAACAGGATGGAGGTTCCTCAAAAAACTAAAAATAGAACTACCCTATGATCCAGAAACTGCACTACTAGGCATTTATCCCAGGGATACAGATGTGCTGTTTCGAAGGGACACATGTACCCCCATGTTTATAGCAGCACTATCAACAATAGCCAAAGTATGGAAGCACCCCAAATGTCCACTGATGGATGAATAAAGAAAATGTGGTATATTTATACAATGGAGTATTACTTGGCAATCAAAAAGAATGAAATCTTGCCTTTTGCAACTATGTGGATGGAACTGGAAGGTATTATGCTAAGTGAGATTAGTCAGTCAGAGAAAGACAAAAATCATATGACTTCACTCATATGAGGACTTTAAGAGACAAAACAGATGAACATAAGGGAAGGGAAACAAAAATAATATAAAAACAGGGAAGGGGACAAAACAGAAGAGATTCATAAATATGGAGAACAAACAGGGTTACTGGAGGGGTTGTGGGAGGGGGGATGGGCTAAATGGGTAAGGGGCACTAAGGAATCTACTCCTGAAATCATTGTGGCACTTTATGCTAACTAATTTGTATGTAAATTTTAAAAAATAAAAAATAAAACAAGTTATTAAAAAAAGAAAAAAGAAAAAAAAAGAAAATAAAAAAGAACCCCAACATTATGTGATCCTAGCTCTTGTGCATTGGGGAAACAAGGATTGATAAAGGAAGACTTCTACTTCATTCATTGTAAAATATCAAACATGAGGGATTTGATAGTCTTTTTCCCCTCTACCTCCCCCACAGTATTCTGAGATTCATCCTCCTACTTCTTGAGCTCACCCAAGCCTATTGACTGAGCCAAGAAAACAGACTCTACTCTCCTCCTCTTCTGACTCATGCCAAGAAGTCATGTAGAAATTCAAAACATGTCTCATATCACAAAACTTAAAATGGAAAACTTTCTTGTCCCTGACTTTGAAATATTCTTTAGTATCCTGACATTTGTGTAATCAAGTGAATACTGTTTAAAACAAAAACAGGGGCGCCTGGGTGGCTCAGTCGGTTGGGCGTCCGACTTTGGCTCAGGTCATGATCTCTCGGTCCGTGAGTTAGAGTCCCGCGTCGGGCTCTGTGCTAACAGCTCAGAGCCTGGAGCCTGTTTCAGATTCTGTGTCTCCCTCTCTCTCTGACCCTCCCCCGTTCATGCTCTGTCTCTCTCTGTCTCAAAAATAAATAAACACACACAAAAAAATTTTAATAAAAAAAAAAACAAAACAAAAATAAAGAAGTCCTTTCTATTCCAAGGCAGAGTTTTTATCAAGAATAAATGTTACAGAATATATAAAGATGCTAATTAAGCATATAAAAAGATTCTCCATATCATATGTCACCAGGGGAATGCAAATTAAAACAATGAGATACTACTACACAGCTATTAGAATGGCCAAAATTTAGAACACTGACACCAAACACTGGTGAAAATGTGTAGCAACAGAAACTGTCAGTGGTTGCTGGTGGCAATGCTAAGTCATATGTGACTTTGGAAGACAGTTTGGTGGTTTCTTATAAAACTAACCATACTCTTATCATAAGATCTAGCAATTATTATTATTATTATTATTATTATTATTATTAACAACAGAACAATTATTAAAAACTTATGTTCACACAAAAATTTGCACATGATGTTTATAGAAGCTTCATTCATAATTACCAAACTTTGAAGCATCCAAGATGTCCTTCAGTAGGTAAATGGATAAATAAAACTGTAGTACATCCAGACATTAAAATATTATTCAACATTAAAAAGAAATGAGCTTTCGAGCCATGAAAAGACATGGAATAAACTTGAATGCTTAATACTAAATGAAAGAAACCAGTATGGAAAGTCAACACAGTGTATAATTCCAACTATATGACATCCTGGAAAAGGAAAAAAGATGCAGGCAGTAAAAAGATCATTGTTTGCCTGGGGTTGGGTTTGGGAGTTGGGGTGAGGGGGAATAGGTGGAGCACAGAGGATTTTTAGGGCAGTGAATATACTCTGTATGATATTATAATGATGGAATCATGTCATTTTATATTTGTCAAAACTCACAGAATGTATAATAACAAGAGTGAAACATAATTTAAGCTAAGAACTTTGGGTTATTATGATGTGTCAATGCAGATTCATCAATTGAGACAAATATTCTACTATGGTGGTTCTGTTGAGGAGTGTATGTATGTGGCAGCAGAAAGTTTGGGGAAATCTCTGTAGTTTCTGCTCAGTTTTTCAGTGAACCTAAAACTGCTCTAAAGAAGCAGTATTTTAAGAAATGAATGTTGGGTTTTATCAGATTAAGTTTACATTATATGCATATTATTTGGGGGCACTGATTTTTCTTCCTCTGTGAAATGAGCATTTCTGTCTTTTGTCATTTTTCTGTTGAGCTAATTGTGAAAGGTTTACTGATTTGGATTAATTCTACATGTATACCAGATATGAATCCACTATCAAGTTGCCAGTTGAATTTAGCATCTTTCAATTACATAAATACTAGCTATATTACAAAAGTGGCATCACTCAGTAAATGATGGATTGTTCAATACATGGCGCTAGAACAATTAATAGCATATAGTCTAAAAAATTAATTAACTTTTCTTAACTGGGATTTATTCATAGAAGGTTACAAAAACACATACAGAATTTGAAGACTAATTACAAGAGAAAACATCACCCAGATTAAGTCATAAACACTGCATACCAAATTCAACTCCTGAAACCAGTACTACACTATGTGTTAACTAACTAGAATTTAAATAAAAATTTGAATAAAAAAAAAGGAAGAAAGAAACATCATCAGTGTCTTAGAAATAACCTGTTCATCATTAACAGATCCCATCTCTTCCTTTCTTCCTAAAGGGACCCCATCTGGATTTTTTGTAATAATTTATTTCAATTTTTCTATCAATATTTGTATCTATAATCATTAAACTACATAGACTTGCCAATTCTTATTTCTGTAAACAAAATGTTGATGCTTCCATTGTTTACTTTCATCCATCAAACCTCAGGTCCCCTTTCTTTTCCTTGAATTGTTTCTCATGAAAGAACACTCTCCCGACTATAACAGCCTGAATAAAATTATCTCCTTAATGCATTTTGCCTTTCAACACACACACACGTCACCTTAAAGGATGACAGGGGAGGAAATGTTTTAGGCAAGAAAAAAAAAGTAGATTTAGTTATACCAATAATGCCTTTGGGTGGTTAATTGTGTGTGACATTGGTGTTAAGAGATAGTTTGCAAAAATAGGTAAAAGTATGATTCCCATCAGATATAAATATGAATGTATGCTAGATATATTATTTAATTCTTAATGAAGAAACCAAGAAATGTTATAATGGGTTCAACATAGAATCTAAGGAACAGACACATTTCCAGATCAGGAGTATTAAAATGAATGTATAAATGGAGGTAAAATGAACTTCTGCGGCGGGAAAGGGAAATCAACTGAACTACTGCTTGACAAAGCCGAGTTTCCATGGGATGTTTTTCCTTGCTCATGGTTATCTACAAATCATGGATTTGTAAAATAGCTCCCATAAAAGTAAATCCCATAAAGCTGAATATTGTCCTATAGACAATGCATAATTTTTTCATTGAACCAGTTATTTTTCCTACAGTGACATCAGTCCTTTTGTCCTGTTCACTTACAGGATCAATATTGTCACATTTAACACAACAGATGACTACTGTGATGAACACTGAAATGTTATTTTTCTTCCTTTTTGTTATTATGTCTCCTTTCAAATCACTGGAATGCCTATATTAGTCTTTTTCTATTACATTTTATGTTCCACTCCCTGTGCAGCATGTCCAACTGCATTTTTTCTTTTTTTCTCATAAACCTATTCGGACTTGAAGTTTCCTCACACAAATGAAGACTTTGTAGTGGTTCAGTAGCTCAAAGAAGCAGAGAGAGCCCCTCTTTGCTTGACAAATGATGTATTTAAAGAACAGACATGATATCCATTATTGTCTGATTGCTACGTGAATTTGTGACTTGGGCATTTAGAGGTGGTATTTTTTTTTAAATAATGACATACCCTTGTGCTGCATTGTAGGGCTTCTGTTTCAAGACTTCTCTTGTTTATCATTATTTGAAAGCCCTGTTTAGAGCTGAAGACATTCAAGGAAAGGTTTTTGTATAAGTAATTAAAGCCCGCTTCTGAATTTTATTGTAAGTCATCATTAACTGAAAATATCAGTTTTACTAATTTGAGAACTGTGTAGGAACAGATTCCACTTCCTATTCACCATACATCTGATACCCTTCCGAGTCAATTTCCTCATATTTTAGTTGTTTTTATTTGTTTGTTGTTTTAAATATTCAAAATCCGTTTTTTTCCCTGTGTGGCAATGCACAGTCATATGCACAGAGCTCATGAATTTCTAGGTGCAGTTGGATAATGCAGGGATTGAGAGACAGCATGGATAGCATGGATTTTATTTCCCACGTCTACCACCTAGTAGTTATACAAATTCTTGAAGTGTTATTTTCTTCTTATATAAAACTAGAAACAAAGCTCAATGAGATAGTTCCTGTAAAGTGCTTCATACAGTGGGCATTTAATAATAAATACTAAATAATTATTAGCTATTATTATATCATAATTCCCTGCTTTCCCCTTTCCCTTGCTCTTGGGTCCTTGTATATGCTTGAAAACAAACTTAGAGGGTGATACTACTGGAGAAAATAATAATAATAGTTGATATTTACTGAAAATTAACTAAACACAATTCAACATACAAATTATTTTTATGTCTCTAAGTGGAAAATTTTCCCTGAGTAAAAACAAATCTTTTTCATAATATTTTAAAAATAACAACTTGAAAAATAACTCACATACCGTACAATACACACATTTGAAATACAATTCAGTGGCGTTTCAAATACTGAGTGAGTTATGCTGCCATTACCACAATCAACTCTACAACATTTTCATCACCTCCCTGAAAACCTCATACTTACATTTCTTCCCAACCCTCAGCCCTGGGCAACCAGTAATCTACTCTCTCTTTCTCTGTGTATATAGATTTACCTATATTGGACGTTTCATATACATGAAATCATACAATATGGGGCCCTTTATGCTCAGTTCCTTTCACAAAGCATAATATTTTCAAAGTTCATGCATGTTGTAGTATGTATCATTACTTCATTTTTTATTAATGGATATTATTTCATGATAGGGATATCCTACATTTTGCTTATTTACTTATTAGTTGATAGACATTTATGTTGTTTCGAGTTCTGGCTGTTATGAATAAAAATGCTGCAATGAATATTTGTGTACAAGGTTTTGTGTGGTCATATGTTTTCATTTCTCTCAGGTATATGCCTAGGAGTATAACTTCCAGATCATAAAATAAATCTATGTATAACCTTTTATGTTTTATTAAAAATATCTGACATACAAAAAACTGTAAATAACTAATGTATACAACTTAATTAATTTGGAGATAAATGTATACCCATGAAACTATGATCACAATCTATGCCACAAAACTGTCCATTACCTCCAGAAAGTTTCCTCCCACCCTTTTATTTATTATTATTGTAATAATTATTATCATTATTTGGGGATCAGAGCCCTAAACATAAGATCTACCTTGTTACCAAGTTTTTAAGTATACAACACATAGTTGATGTTAAATAGGAAGAAGAAGATAAAATAAAGTTCAGTTAGATTAAGATTGCTAATATTTGAATTTAAAATTGGGAGTTTATCCTGAATTTTTCAGGATTCTTATATGGTTCATAAATGAAGAAGAAGGAGGCAGGAAAGTCAGAACCGGAGAGATGGCTTTTCCATGAGAAAGATTAACTGGCCATTGCTAGCTTTGACGAAATGTGGAGGGGGGGACTCTAAAAGGTGGAAAGGTCTAGAAAATGGGTTATCTAATAGACTTCTGGGGGAAAAAAAAAACTAAAACAAAAAACAACAACAAACAAACCGGTTCCAGCACCTTGATTTTACCTTGGTCAGATCCAGTTGAATTTCTGACCTTCAGAATGATATAGGATGATAAGTTGGTATTGTTTTAGGCCACTAAATGTGTACTAGTTTAGTATAGCAGCAATAGGAAACTGATGCATATGGCTTGAATTAGAATAGGGCTAGGTGTATAAAAAGGAGTGAAGAGTATGGGGAGATTTTTTGGAGCTAGGTTCTATAAAGCATGGTGATGGATTAGATTGGGTGGAGGTTGGTGAACAAGATATAAATAAAAACTTTCTTCAGGATTGGGCTTTTAAAAAATCCAAATGTTTAGCATAACCAGATGTTGGCAAACTTTTTTTTAAGTTTTGTTTATTTATTTGAGAGAGACAGTATGTGTGTGAACAAGGGGAAGGGGCAGAAGAAGACAGGGAGAGGGAGAGAATCCCAAGCAGGTGCCACACTGTGAGTACGAAGTCTGATGTGGACCTCAAACTCAGCAACCATGAGATCATGACCTGTGCCAAAATCAAGAGTCATACACTTAACCAACTGAGTTACCCAGGCACCCTGACAAACTTTTCTGTAAAGGGCCAGACAGTAAATATTTCATGTTTTATGGGCCAAATGGTCTCCAGCTACTCAATACTATCATTGCAGGTGGAAAGCAGTCATAGATAATATGAAAACAAATGGGCATGGCTAAGTCAGAATGAAAGTTGATTCACAAAACCAGGCTGCAAGTCAGATTTAGCCCACGCTGTGTAGTTTTTCAACCTTTGATGTAGACTATCAGAGCATTATGTGAAATTTTCCATTTTCTTAAAAAATAAATGTATGCCACTTCATAGAGATGGCACCACCATCACAAAAGGAGAACAAACCCTTCATTATGAAAGACATTGCGAGGTAAACCAATGGATTGTAAGTGTGATTTATTACTATTATTGGTAGTAGCAGTAGTTCTAGTTAACATTTCTTGCACATTTAGCCCTAAGAATTTTTTATGTACTATGTTGTTTAAGCTTCTCAAAACCCAATGAGCTACTTGTTATCATTATCCCTGGTTTTACAAATGAGGTAAGTGAGGATTAGGGTATTAGTGAATAACCAAGGTTGAGGAAGAATATCTATTTCTTGTTAAACAACACTAATAAGCAGAGTTGTGATTCCAATCCAAATGTGCCAAACTGAAGTCCAACCAATCCCTTCAACATTGCACTGCAGTTTGTGTCAATATTACAAGGCCTCTTGGTCAATCATCGCTGAGAATTGTGTCAATGTTGATTATAAAATATGTAAATTTTTGAATGCTCAAAGGATGTTTCGATAAGGACCTAATAAGATTTCCTTTTAAAATCACCAAACCTGGACTTGTGAAAGCCTCACATCTGACTCAGGTATATTTTTAAATAGACCTAATTAGGATATAATTACTTCTGGTCTGTGTAAAGGATGAAAACACATTTACTTCCACTGTGTATAAAAGACATACCCATGGGGCACCTGGATGGCTCAGTTGGTTAAGCATCTGACTCTTGATCTTAGCTAAGGTCTTGATTTCAGTGTTCTGAGTTCAAGCCCTGCACTGGGCTCCATGATGGGTGTGGGGCCTACTTAAAAACAACAACAAAAACAACAACAACAACACAACAACAACACACACACACACAAAAGACACCCCACACACGTCTGGGAAGTATATTATAATTCTAGATACTGTTTAACTGTCAGGAAAAAAGGGAACATAACTTAGCCTGTATTACCATTTAGTGCCCTCAGAATCATTTCATCTATTTTAAGAACTATTCTGCTTTAAAACATTTCCCTGAAGAGAACCAAAGCATAAGAGACTCTTAAAAACTGAGAACAAACTGAGGGTTGATGGGGGGTGGGAGGGAGGGAAGGGTGGGTGATGGGTATTGAGGAGGGCACCTTTTGAAATGAGCACTGGGTGTTGTATGGAAACCAATTTGACAATAAACTTCATATATTGAAAAAATAAATAAATAAAAAGAGAAAAAAAAACACATTTCCCTGCTTACCTCTTTTGTTTAAAAGAAGACATTCATGTATTTCTCAACTAAATGTTTCAAAAGCCTCTCTGAGAAATCAATCTATTACCCAAGTGAAACTTACAATTAATATGGCTGATTTTAGATTAAAGGATATTAACCCTAACTGTCCAAGTGTATTTACTTTTAAGAAAAATTTATCAGTGGAATTGATTCTTCTCTACTCATCTCTTAGAATAATACTGAAAGAATAAGGCAATGTGCCTGGGTGGCTCAGTCCGTTAAGCGTCTGATTTCGGCTCGGGTCATGGTCTCACAGCTCATTAGTTTGAGCCCTGTGTTGGGCTCTGCGCTGACAGTGCAGAGCCTGGAGCCTGCTAGGGATTCTGTGTCTCCTTCTCTCTCTGCACCTCCCCGCCCCCCTCTCTCAAAAATAAACATTATTTTTTTTAATTGAAAGAATAAGGCAATATAATCATACATAATTTTTAGGTGAGCAGGATTATGACTTCTAATATTAAATGAAGTAGCAACATGAGAGGCTGCTGACTAGTCAGGGCTATAGCAGTTTATAGAAATCTGGTATACAGATTTTACCTACGACAGCAACACAAAATGCTTTCCCAAGAATTTTTTATGAGGAAACAAACCTGTGAAAGAGAACATCTAAAGCTCAGTATATTGTGATTAGTGACGTTAAAACAATTACATAGTTGCCTTCAGTGGAGTTTTCCTATTTGTAAACTCTTAGACCCAAAAGCTTTAGCATCTTATTCATTTCATTGAACATAGAAATCCTGCATCTGTCTCTTTTGCCAGAACAAATTCCATTGTTTTTAATAAATATGAGTAAGTGCCAGAAATTTCTGTGCACAAAGTTTTGGGTTTTTTCTGTTAATATCAAAGTGGTTTTTTTTTTTTTTTTTTTTTTTTTTTTTTTTTAGAGAGAGAGAGTGAGCATGAACAGGGGAGCAGCAGAGAGAAAGGGAGAAAGAGAATCCCAAGCAGGCTCCATGCTGTCAGCACAGAACCCAATGCAGAGCTTGAACTCATGAACTGTGAGATCATGACCTGAGCTGAAATCAAGAGTCAGATGCTTAACTGACTGGGCCACCCAGGCGCCCAATACCAAAGCTCTTATACGCAAGTTTTTGACATCATTAGCATAGTACAGGAAAGAACTTTTGATAGAATAAAATCAAAGAGTTTTCTTTCAAAGCGGTATTACTATTTTATTTTAAAGAATACCTTTGCTTTGAGGTCAACTGTAGCTTCTGTCTATAATATCTTTAGCTAAAACCTTTAAATCATTTTTTTTCAGTTTAAAGTGTATGTTTGCTTGTGCAAGTCTTTTATAAGAACAAGGGAATTGGAGTGGAAAAAGTAAAAAAGTGAAGATAGGTGACAATACTTCACTCTGTAGTTAATCTGAGGGTTAAAAACAAAAACGTAAAGCAGCCTGTATTCCTACAACCTAAAGACTGGGTGGCCCAGAAGGATGAAATATGGTGAAGTGGTCTGCAGTGAAGGTGGGTTTGAGGGGTAAGTTAGATTTTAGTTCTAAAAAGATCTAGGTCAGGGTTATTGTGAAAGTAACTAAGTGAGAAATATCAATCAGACAAAGAGTATTTGATAGCTAATATGGAAACAGCAAAACCGCTAGATAAGCAGAGGAGGAAAAAACATTGTTCTTGTGCACAGTAATGGCTCAGCAGCTTTCTAGTACGCTAAAACTAGCTGTAATCACACATTTTCGTTTGCTACTCTCTATCACCCTGATGGCCAATTTATCCACAGTAGCATATTTACAGGCCTGTTTACTGAATTGAAATTCTTCACCAGAGCCGATGCTACATTGCCTTAGAGCACTATAGGATTTAATTGAACCAGCACGAAAGAACTGATGAATGGCTTTGCTTTGCAATGAAGAAAGTGGTGCAGGGCAGAATTTCAATGGAAGATTCTAGCCAATACTTAGTAGCTGGGATACAAAATTGCCGACTATTGAAGTGTTATCTTTTCTCTTTCTCTCCAAGCTTACATGTGCTTAATTATTATTTTCTTTGCCACATCCTCTTGTTTTTCTTTCCGTTACGTTTGCATTGGCCCTCAGTTCAAGTCTATGTGGCAGGGCCAAATCAGAGATAATTGCAGACCTCAGTCTTTTTACTTTACTATGCCTCATTAAAATATCCCCAAAGAATAGTATTTTCAGATGGCTGCCGCTCATGGAGTTACTGAAAAGGAACACTGTAACACAGCTGTAACCAAATTATGCATACCTTATACATACCTTATCATTGGACTGCACAAACGGTACACAATTCATTTGTATCCTCTTAGGTTCCTTTTTTATGCCTGTTTCTTTTGGCCATTTGTTTATTTAAATCTTTTGTTCTCCTCTTCAGGTTGTTTTCTGTATTAAATATTTACTATTTCATTGCACTTTTCCCTCCTTACCCATGCTCATAGGCACAATCCCCCCCTTCTTATCCCTGATATTGTTATTTTGTCTTGCTTCTCTGTAGTGATAAAAATTTATTTATTTGATTTTTATTTAAATTTTAGTTAACATACAGTGCATAATTGGTATTGGGAGTAGAATTCAGAGATTCATCACTTACATACAACACCCAGTACACATCACAAGTGCCCTCCTTAATTCCCATCATCCATCCAGCCCATTCCCCATCCACATCCCTCCATCAGTCCTGTTTGTTCTCTATTAAGAGTCTCTTATGATTTGTTTCCTTTCCTCCCCTTTTCCCCCTTCCCATATGTTCATCTGTTTTGTTTCTTAAATTCCACATGCGAGTGAAATCATATGGTATTTTTTTTTATCTAATTGACTGACTTTGCTTAGCATGATACTCTCTAGCTCCCTGCACGTCATGGAAAAGGCAAGATTTAATTCTTTTTGATGGTTGAGTCATATTCCCTTGTATAGATACACCACCTCTTCTGTATCCATTCATCAGTCAATGGACATTTGGGCTCTCTCCATAGTTTGGCTATTTTTGATAATGCTGCTGTAAACATCGTGTGCATACACTCCTTCAAATCTGTATTTTTGTATCCTTTGGGTAAATACCTAATAGTGCAATTGCCGGCTGTTAGGGAGTTCTATTTTTAGTTTTAAGGAACCTCTATACTGTTCTCCAGAGTGGCTGCATCAGTTTGTATTCCCACTAACACTGTAAGAGGGTTCCCCTTTCTCCACATCCTCACCAACATCTGTTGTTTCTTGTGTTGTTAATTTTAGCCATTCTGACCTGAGGTGGTATCTCATCATGCTTTTGATTTGTAATTTCCCTGGTGATGATGAGTGATGTTAAGCATCTTTTCAAGGATCTGCTAGCCATTTGGAAGTCTTCTTTGGAAAATTGTCAGTGTCTTCTGCCCATTTCTTAACTGAGTTATTCGGTCTTTATACATTTGTCTTTTGGTAAGGTCTTTATGGATTTTGGATATTAACCCTTTATAAGATATGTCATTTGCAAATATCTTCCCATTCCATAGGCTGCCTTTTAGTTTTGTTATGGTGATATTTATTAAAAATCTCATAAAATGCATATTTGTGCAAAGTATCTCCTGAAAATCAACCATTTCCCAAAAATTTGTTTCTAGTCTAGGGGATTCAAATTTTGATCATCTTCCTTTTCTTCCATTATACTTTTCTCTTTCTCTTATTCAATAGAATTGTTTTCATTTTATTTCACTTGTTACCATGTAATAAAAACTAACTAGGACTTATATTTTCTTTTTTTAAAAATGTTCTAATACTCACTTGTTGCTTTTATTTATTTTTTTAAAAAAATTTAGAGTTTATTTTTGAGAGAGAGAGAGAGAGCGAGCGTGAGCATGAGTGGGGGAGGGGAGAGAGAGGGAGGGAACACAGAATTTGAAGCAGGCTCCAGGCTCTGAGCTGTCAGCACAGAGCCTGACGCAGGGCTCGAAGTGGGGAATGGCAAGATTGTGAACTAGGCCGAAGTCAGATGCTTAACCAACTGAACCACCCAGGCGCCACCTCACTTGTTGCTTTTAATCTTGCCTCCTCAGATTTTACTGAATGACTTAAAAAGTGATTAACAGAAATGATATTCCTCAGTTTGGTGATTACATAATTGATTCATACGTATTTGTTTTCTCACCATCTCACTGATCTTTCTCTCTCTCTCTCCCACTCTCACTCTAACTTCCCTCTGCCTAATTTTCTTCTCTTAATATTTCTTGGTAAATTATGATTTTCTTCCACCCCTTTACTTTTATACTTGTCTCCTACCAGTTATATCTTGATTTCTCTGCCTTTTCATTTACCTGCCTACATTAGACTTCACAAATTACTACCATGATTTTATCATGCAGTTTTTATGTATGTGTTGTTCACATCACACTTTCTGTTTTTAGCACACAAATATTCAATCAAGACATAGTTACTACTCAACATGTCCCCTAGTCATTTATATGACTCAATGGAGCCTCGTGGACATTTCCTCTTTCATATTTATAAAGACATCCATCTAATAATCTGGTCAACTTTAGGAGTAGAGGTAAGCATGATCAAAATGACATGTAATGCAAAATGCCCTTTCTCTTTAACTTGGAGATTATAAAAATTACTTTTGAAGATTGTTTGATCTAATGTTAAGAAACTCACTTTGTATGTAACCTTGGGAATTTCCTCCTAAACTAGCCTATTTTTTTTTTCATGTGGCCCTTGATTTATATCTTCCCTCCAACTTCCTTTACTTCTTCCTCTATTTTTTTTTTTTCTAGGAATGAACCAGAATATGATGGATGCAAAGCATCAGCTTAGGGAGAGCTGGCATCCTTCAAAGTTAGGTGTTTTGTTTTGTTTTTCATTTTTGTCTTGTTTTAAGAAACATATACATCTGAAAAGAAAGAGAACAAGTGAAAAAGTGAAGTCAAGCAAGGAAATATTTAAGATCACAGAGGCAAAATAGATAAGAACTCCAACATGTTAGAAATTGGGGAAAAAGCAATGCATGATGATTGGATGTGGAATAATACTTTCTCTTGATTACCTCTTTCCTACTCAAACTTGCTTGTTTTTCTTGGAATGCATTTTTATTTCTTACTTTACTTCTATGTAAAATTAAAAATCGATACATGTTCCTCCTGAATCTTGCTGCTTGTAGTAATAAGATTTTTAGTCAGGATATTTCTTGGCTAAAATATCCAGCCAGGAAAATAGGATAGTCAGTACCTGTGAGATAACAGAAAATATAAATATTGGTCTCTGCCCCTGGTTCCTGGCACAGAGCTACTAAAACCCTTATAAATTGCTAAGTGGTAAGAACTCTAAAAGCATCTCTTATTTTGATATTAGGTATTTGGCCCTGTCCCTGAGTCAGGGCTCCTAAACCCTTGTAACTCCAAAGTGATAAAAACACTAGGAGCATTTGGTTCTAATGACTTGACTCTGGGTGGGCTGTGGGATGGCTCCCAGATGAAGGATGGTCACCAGAAAGACCAAGCCATGATTAGAAGCTTAGCATTTTCAGCCCTAACCCCCATCCCCTAGAAAGGGAAGAGGGGCTGGAGATGAAGTTAATAATTGGGAGGGGGAGGCACCTGGGTGTCTCAATTGGTTAAGTGTCCGACTCTTGATGTCTGCTCAGGTCATGATCTCGTGGTTTGTGAGTTCAAGCTCCACATCGGGCTCTGTGTTGACAGCACAGAGCCTGCTTGGGATTCTCTCTCTCCCTCTCTCGCTGCCCACTCACCCCACCCCCACTCAAAATATAAATAAATAAATAAATAAATAAATAAATAAATAAATAAATAAGACTTCAAACAAAGAATTGATCATGCCTACATGAGGAAGCCTCCATAAAATCCCAACAGTATGGGGTTCAGAGAGCTTCCAGCTTGGTGAACCCATCCACCTTGGGTGGGTGATCCACCTTAATTCCACAGGGACAGAAGCGCCTGTGCTTGAGACCCTCCTGGACCTCTCCCTCTGTATCTCTTAATCTGGCTATTCATCTGCATCCTTTATTATATCTTCTTAATAAACTAGTAAACATAAGTGCTTCTCTGGGCTGGATTAGCCACTCTAACAAATTCATTGAACCGGGAAGAAGGTGGAGGGAGCCTTTGATTTATAACCAGTTGGTCAGAAGAAGATAACCTAGGCTTGAGACTGGTGTCTGAAGTTTGTGTGTATGGTGGGGTTGGGAAGGGGGCAGTTTAGTGATGGGAATGAACCCTCTGCTTGTGGGATCTGCTGTTATTTCTGCATAGCAAGTATCAGAATGGAGTTAAATTGTAGGACACCCAGCTGACAACTGCCGACAACGCTTGTTGATGCAGGAAAAAACATCCGTGTACTTAGTGTCAGAAGTGAAGTGTTCTCTGTGAAGGTAAATGTGACACACAAGATGAAGAAACACATAGTAAGAAAGAGCTGCATTTTCCCTAGGAGGAAAAAAACCGATAGTTTTTACTTTGTAGTACCACAATAACAAAAGTAACAAAATGAGCCAAACTTAACTTCTGATCCCACAGCAGTGTGTGTGTGTGTGTGTGTGTGTGTGTGTGTGTGCGTGCGTGCGTGCATGTGTAAAGGGATGAGAAAGGGATGGCACAGATGAACCAAAGACAGCTTTCGGAATGAAGGATGAAGCTCCAATGGAAACTTCGTGAATGAATGGAAAACAAAGCAACAAGCTCAAAGTGATTTGAAGGGGTGTGGTGGTACCTTTAATACAGGATATGAAGCAGATTTCAGTTGGATACAGTGAGTGAGTTCATGGCGGACAGCATGGAAAGCCAAGAGATTCCCCAAGGTATGGAGAGAGAGCAAATCACCTTTAATTAAGGGGAGTTAACACATGTAAGAAGAAACTGTTACAGGCACTATGCTACTTTGTATATTTTATATGTCATTAAATAACTCAGTGAAACAAACATCCCATGAGTGCCTATTAAGAACTGTGCTGGGTAAGGGCACAAGGATAAATGAAGCAGCGTTCCTACACTTGAGGACTTTGTAGCTTCCTACAGGGAGTTAGACATACATGCAGATAGTGAATACATGACAAAATTTGATAAATTCTACATTTCAGATAAAGTGCACAGAATAATTTGGTTTGTTTCTTTTGTTTATGCTGAGATAAAGATGGAAAGCTTAAAGCATGAGGTTGAACATGAGTTAGATCTTCAAGGATGGGTTTCATTTTGGTGATGGAGATGAAAAAAAACAGTACCCTAAGTTAAAGGTATATAGCACTAAGACATAAATGGTCAGGATCTAACTGGAAAAATGGAAGTAATTACCAGTGTGTTAGTGAAGAGTTTGTTTCAATTTTGTAGAAGGAGGTGACTGGGACTAGATTATTATGTTGCATACTTTATTTGGATTTAGAGTATGACTTTGATCATAGTTATGTTTTAAGAAAGTTACATATGGGGGCGCCTAGGTGGCTCAGTTGGTTAAGCGTCCACTTTCAGCTCAGGTCATGATTTCATGGTTCATGAGTTCAAGCCCCACATTAGGCTCTCTACTGTGCACACAAAGCCCATTTCAGATCCTCTGTCCCCCTCTCTCTCTGCCCCTCCCCCCGTTTGTGTGCGAACTCTCACACACTCTTTCTCCCTCTCAAAAATAAATAAATTAAAACTTAAAAAAAACTTTAAAAAAAGAAACTTTTATATATGGAGTAAAAGAAAGTGACTCAGTGTGTCCAAACTTAAACGGATCAGAGATGTAGTCTCAGGCTTAGCTATTGATTGCTTCAAATTACTCTTTTATTTAGATGTATATATAAATATGCCTGTGTGGTTCCCAGTAATAATGTATTTTCCAATTCCTGTGGGAGAATACTCTGCATAATATTTTAATATCGTCTTGTGTATACTTTACAAAGACTTTATGCAAGATAGTAAGTACAAGGAATTTTCTTTCCTTGAAAGGAAATGGATATATTTTAAACTTTAATAGAGGTTTACTTAGAAAATCACAGATGTGTTGGGACTCCCTTTGAATTATGAAATTATATGAGACATAAAATTATTTTCTCTTAAAGATCAGAAGAAAATCTGAAAATCCTTTGAGCATTTCTCAACCCAAATGTACATACCAAGCAATATGGCAAATTGAAATACTTAATTAAAGTTTTCATATATACTTGCTTGGGATGTATGTGATTGAGAAGAAATATGTGCAATAGTTTGGGGTTGAATTTTCTCACAGTTTTATTTCATGGCTGTTATGCACCCCTCCACCTGAATAAAATACTTTCTTGTGGTTAAGCAATATAGGGCAGTTTGCAGGATAAGTATCTCATCAAGATCCCGGCATGAAAAGAAGACCAAAAGGGGGCAATGCCTTGAATAGAATAACTCCCAACAGATAGATATTGATTACCAGAGAGCCAATGAACAACATACCAAGCAGCAAAAATAATTCTCCTACAGCTGTGTCACACACAAGGCTGAAATACAAAATCCAGAACAGAAGTTGCTTTAAACCATAGAGCCTGAATGTAAGCAGAAGGCATTTTTACTGAAGTGCTATCATTGGCCTGTTAGAACTAGAAAGGGCAGACCAGGCTTTGGCTTATGAACCTAGATATGAGAGGGACTAAGACAAAATCTCTCTCACGTGTGTGAACAACTATAATGATAAGCAGGCTGGACCTGAGAGAAGTGACAGCTGTGCTCTGAAGTCCTGGAGGTCGTGTGAGGTACAGAAATGACTCCAGGAGGCACAGGCAAGAGGGTGAAACTCTACTAAACCCTTTCCCCTTCCAAGAAATGCCACTCAATGCCTTCTTTGCATTTGGTTTCTCTAAAGATTTTGTTTGAAGAAAGGCTTCAGAGGCTAATTGTTGTTTCTTGGAGAGCACTAGTTTAGACGGGACAATGCCCAATGCGGGAAACCTAATTCAAAATATTATAATGTAAAGAGGTGACGTTTTCTCACCTCTTAGGTTTACACCACTGGCACTATGAATTCTTTGGAGAGACAAATGAAGGACACTTGAAGAGAAAGTCATTCCTGATCTCCTTACGCTATATTGCACTTTTTAAATATTTACAATTTTGTACAAAAGAAGAATAAAAGTTATTAACTTGTAGAGCTTTTTTCCCCCACTCAAAGTAAAAAATAATATCCAGAATTATAGAAATAAAGCTAAGGCACTTGTATTTGTTTCTTTATTCAAAAGTAAGCAATAGAATCTTGTCAGTTTTTATCCCATGAAAATGTTCGGGATCCTCTTTGTCAATTACAATTTTTTATAGACACACACACAAACACACACACACACCCTGCACACCTGCACACAAGCACAGACACGGACAGAGGGGGAATAGCTGAAGTTAAAGGCCATAGTCTTGTAAAAAAAATTACAATTTCTTTCCTTCTCAAAAGAGCACTTTTCAGGCATGCAGCAGGGTACTAGGGACATAGGGAAATAATGACAGAAAAATATTTGGTCCCATGAAAAATAATTTAAGACAGATTTGTAAATATAAAGCATGTGAAGCATAAAATATTCCACACTATTCATTTTATTGATTGAGCAAAGCTACTCTCATGGTTTGATGTTAAATGTAGGGGAAAGGGCAGGAACCTAGAAGGAGTCATAGGGAAGACATGCATTTGCTCTAAGGGCATGAGCAAGGTGGGTGTGGCAGGAGGACAGGAACAGCTCTTGAGGGAAATGGAAACGGGAAGTAGATGAGGTCTGTGCTTCAATCCCATGACTCCAGTCCCTCAGCTGCTGCCTTCCAGACCTAGTTTTCTGCGACAGCTTTTCAGGTCTGATAAAATTATTACTATTATTCAGATATACATGGAGGAAACCATGGGCCTTTTCCCCAAAAATGTATTTGTTGAATGCATATTCAAACATTGGTGAGAAAAGGAACAGGAAACCTATCTCCTCCGCACCTACTCTGTGCCAGATACTTCTCAAGAGCCATTTCATCTTATCTTCAGAGTTCCATGAGATATGTGTTCTTGTCGTGATGTTACAGATTAAGACTTTGAATTTCAGAGAAGTCTCTTGCCCAGTACCACACAGTTCATAAGAAGCAGAACCTGGATTTGAGCCAGATAGAAGGTTCCTGTTTTATGACACAGGGCCAGTCAAAACCAAATACAATTAAAAACAAGAATAATTCTATTAACAGGTGATCCAGGCACTGTTGGTGGCTGGTTGTAAGGACATTTGGTGACAGAGCTATCCCTCTAATCATGTTAAATACATTTTCATCTCTCCGCCTCATATACTGTATTGCTCTGAGGAAGAGATGTGTTCACAGAACAACTGGTAGTGGGGTACACTTCTAGAAACCATCCACTGCAATTTTTCAAAGTCTCAGTACAGGAGAAAATTAAAATGGCATGTTGTTCATATTGCTATTTTATTCTTAAATTAAGTTTATACATAACTGGTGGGTTGAAAAATTAATAATAATAATAATAATAATAATAATAATAAATAGTAATAATAATTAAGGAAACAATGGATTAGGCTTCTGTCAGGACAGGATTCTTGAATGCTTGGTGGTTCTCTCTCTGGTACAAAATTGAGCTGACATACTTTCATTAAATATAATAATTTCCTTAAATTAAAAAAAAATTTATGCAGTTTCAAATTACTTTCCTGGGTGTTTTCATCTTGAGAACAGCAGGTGAATACGAACAAGTTCAAGCCTATTTTTATTTTCCAGTAAATCCCAAATGCCTTAGCTTTGCAAGCTAATAGAATCCAAAAAACATGCTGATCTTGGCAGGAAGGAGAGTCCTGAGAGAGACCAGGCTGAGTGAAAGAACACAGCTCTGGGTTTTTACGAGAAAAAAAATAAAAGCAATCAATGTAAATATGAAAACTTTAAGGCTCTTATATTCCTAACTCCAAAATTTGAAAGATTATGTTCTAAATAAATTAACCTGAATTTCTTTTTAACCTGGATCAAGATGCATGCCAGAGTAAAACCAGTTGAAATGATATAACAATAAACACCAGGGACACACAGTACAATGAAGAAATAAATAAAATATGGTCATGGAAATCAATATGTATATTTAAATCAAAGCCATGACTAATTGTGACACCATAGGAATAATGCAAAACCATTCTTTATTATGACACTGACAGTCCAATTTCTGGAATGATGCCACTTTGTTGAGAATGGTTGAGAATGTGTTGCTTTGATTCTGCAACACCGAGAAAACAATCTTCCAAAAAATTATTTATTTATTTTATGCTCCTTTGGTTTTACGTTCCTAAAGGTAATTTTCATTGTGAATAACCCTTTTACCTCATTTTGATATTTGCTTGTTCAATTATTTGAGTGCAAGGAAATTTCTTGTAATTACAATATAAATAATAGATTTTTAGAATGAACTTAATTTCCCACTGGACTATTGAATGAATGATTGATATTGTGGGTTTTTGCCTCATATGTAGCTTGGAGCCCTGAAATTCTATGTTCTTGCTATACTAGGAATAATTCATCTATTAAAAACAACATTACTTTTAAATGGCAAGGGAAGTCTACCCATTACTTATTTGTAAATGCATAGCAGGGAACCATTCAAAAGAAACTCCTTTATCTTTTGACAAAGATGACAATGATGATAATAAAAATGAGATTTCTCTTTGGAAGAGTCTTGTGGGCTCTTATAAATAGATATGTCTTTAATAAAATATTTGTAGACTAAGTAATATTATAAGTGTCCATAAGAGTCACGATAAAGCAAATTCTACACCAATAGCCAAATGCAACATGGAGATATTTCAAGTGAGACAATGCATCTCGTCTCTTCAACCTGTATTTGGGGCATATTTCAGGTTGTAAAGAAAAGTGGGGAGCTCAGCTCATAGCTCATGTTTCAAAAGCTGAAGTCTCAGCTCAACTTGGGGCTGATCCTTACCTTTCAGACAGATGACAGGGGAATAAGCAGAGAACACAACAGAATGGCCTCTGAAGCCAGGGAGGTACAAGGGTTCATAGTGCTTCTCCAAATAGAAGTTACACTTTTATTATTATCATATGTTTTTCAAAAACAAATGAACCAGCGAATCTCTTTTTATAGAGTTCCATGGTACACATTCAGAAATTTGCTAAATATATACTATCCCTGCCATCTAGAAGTAAAACATTAACATTTACAAAGGGATTTTCACAGCACAGCAAAGTAAAAATTTTTCAATGCACCAAGCTACATATGAAGTAAAAGTCAGTAACAGCAATCATTCATTCAATAGTCCAATGGGAAATTAGGTTTACTCTAAAATTTTTATTTATTATTATTTAGGCTTACCTTCAAGAGAATTTCTTGGAGAAGTTGCAAAGAAAATTTATTGCACCCAAATAATTTCACAAGCAGTAAGTCCATGAGAGCTTACAGAGATAAAAAAAAGGGATATAATGTTTGATTTCTGGATTTATGCTTTTTTAGGCTTTTGGGACATTCATATTGATATTTGAAAATGGTTATAGATGTTCAGTTATAGAACTCAAGATTTGGTTCAACAATCAGTTAACAAACATAACTGAATGTCAGAAATGTGCCTGGCATGCTGAAGGACACTGATACGCTGGTGAGTTGAATAGACTTGGAACTCTATATAGTTTACAGGCGAGTGGTGAAGGCGGGACAGTGAACACCGAACTTGAGCAAAGTCCTTAAAGTTTTAAAATAATTATACATTGTAAAATTTCTGACAGATTGTGAGGCCTACTTCATCTAGGAATTATGAAAAGGCATCTCTGAGACTCTAACATTTATGGTGGGACCACAAAGAGACAGACGTGGATTAGTAGTGTTCATATGTACGTTACATGATGAGTCCCCAAGCAGAGATGGGATCATCCAGTGATAATGTTCAGTGTGAAGGAAAATAAAGGGCTAATAACAGATTCCTTGACTAATACCAGTATTGCATGTTGGAGAAACAGTAAGTACAGAATTAGTGGTATCACCAAATTTAACAAAACAAAACAAAACAAACACTACTGAAAAGAGACAATGGGGTTTTACAAATAGAGAATGGAAAATAATCCTAACAACACTCAACAGATAAGTATGGAAGGGGGGGCGGATGCTAAAGTTGGATAGCAGTGAGTTGAAGTGATGAGAAAGATAAGATGGTGAGTACAACTGTTCTTTCCACAAAATTGATTCTGATGATGGCGACATTGCTGTTGGTAGGAGTAGTAGTAGTAGAAAAAAGATTGACTGGGCGCCTGGGTGGCTCAGTCGGTTGAGCGTCCGACTTCAGCTCAGGTCATGATCTCACGGTTCGTGAGTTCGAGCCCCACGTCGGGCTCTGTGCTGACAGCTCAGAGCCTGGAGCCTGCTTCAGATTCTGTGTCTCCCTCTCTCTCTGACCCTCCCCCATTCATGCTCTGTTTCTCTCTGTCTCAAAAATAAATAAAAATTAAAAAAAAGAAAAAAGATTGACAAAATCTTATTGTAGTCCTTAATAGAGAACAAACTCTTTAACTTACATGCATTAATTTAATTCTCAAAGATGCACTTTGTTCCCACATGAGGAAATTAAGACATAAAGAGTTTAAGCAATTTGCTGAAAGGTCATAAAGTTAGTAAATGGAGGGCCAGGAATTTTATCCAGGCAGTCAGAATCCATAGTCTATGTTCATAACCTTCTATGCCAGTATAGAAAGAAATGTATGAAATAACAGTAAGTTGAATTCACAATATGCTATGCATTTTACACACAGTATCTTAATTGATATTCAAAACAATACTACATTGAGGGTAAAACTGATATTCCCACTTTAGAGTCAAGGAAACTAAAGTTTAGGAAGGCTAGATAAGTTAAATAAGAATGGAAGTCATATTAAGGTCCATCTAATTTCTTATCCATTCCTATTTACTGTGTCTTCAGACTGTCTCTTAACCCCAACTTGTTTTTGACATGTGAACACGTTCAAGTATGGCTCATATTTAACCCCCCCCCCACACACACAGACACTCACTCCCATAATGTTTATTTTCTTTAGCAAGATATTTAGTGTTTGTCTTTCCTAAGCTTTGGTTTATCTAACTGAATTGCTGTACAAGTATAAATTATGATTCTCTGAATGGACATTAAGTCTCCGCATACCATCATGTGTCAATTACTCTTAGACACTGCAAGGCCATTACAGATGTGTAGTAGTTACCATATTATCAAACATGCAAAAGCAAACCAACATAAATGAGGCAATGGCTATGATGAGTGACTATGTAACACATTTCTGAGCATACAACCATGACGTATTACTTAGTGCAGTATTTTCACATTGGATGTTAATAAAATCTTAGAGAATTCTACTCCTTCCTTGTAATTTTGAAATGAAACCTAATAATCAGGGAAATTGACCATAAATTTCTAAATGGAATTTACTTTGTTCTTTGAAACCCAACCATCAGTGATAAAATGTAAGAAAAGAAACTGATATATACGGAATTTCAATAGATGAACCTTTGGCCATTGAAAAAATCCCCTGAAAAACTGATCAAAGCCCTAAATTCAGTGTTAGCATTGAAATAATTTGCTTTGACATGAAATTATTACTTGACTTTTTAAACAACGTATAAATAAGTCTGTATTTCTACCCAGACAACAAACAAGAGAGACAATACAGCATATCTGTCAAACATAAATATGCTAGTGATAATTAAACTGCCAAATGCACAGTTTAACAAGGTCATTGATTTCAGGTTCGTTAAAATGGCATTCTTTATGAGAACATTTGGACAAATACTTAAGCACAGAAATTATAGTACTGATCATACGGTATATATTTGTCCTAGAGGTTTTATATATTTATAGGTATGGGAAAGGAAAGTCTACAAATACAGATTCCAAGAACTCCTGAGGTCCCACATTTGTTAAGCAACTGTTCATTGTTGGTTCATTCCCACTATTAATTTGAAAGTCAAGTATAACATAGAGTCATTACAAGGAACAGGGTGGATATTGTGGAATCTTTAACTTCTGTTTTTCAGATGAACACAGTGAAACAGTGTAGAGTCACATTCGAAAACATCACTGAGTGGTGAGCTAGACAACCTAACCTCTTCAATCAAAACATAACTAAAATTTCATTAGACCCAGCAGTTTACAGTAGAAATGGCATGGGTTTTAACTTTGATATTTTGCAGCTGTATACTCTCAGCTAGAAAAGCTTTTTGAGCTTCAGTACTCCTATCAGTGAAATGGGGTAGCAATAGCCACCAGAATTGTTATAAGATTTACAATTTTGATAAAAACCTAGCACTGAGGTTTGATATTAAATGTTCAAGGGTAGCTACTATTGTATTTTAACCTAGTAGTTTAATAATTTCAATGTTACAATTTTTCAGTTACACATACATATTTAAATGTACTCTCATACTGAGATAGAACATTAGAACCCATTTTTAGCTGCTGTTTAGGATTTTGAATTGACTTTTTAAAAATAACCTTTACATTTTGAAATAGTTTAAGACTTAGAAGTAACTGCAAAAATAATACAGAGTTCCCATGTACCCTTCAATCAGCTTCCCCAATGTAATGTCTTCCATAGTCAGAGTACACTGTTATGACCAGGAAATTGGATGTTGTTACAATATCATTAAGTCAGGTAGCTTTGAATTTACTTTTAACGTGTATCAGTTTCTGAATTATTCTGCAAAATATAATATATTCCAAATGCATGAGCTATTGTATAAATCAAGTTATCAGCCAGATTAATATATGTAAAGCAACTATAACCAAGCTGCAGCAAAATATTAAGCCTACTTTGTAAGAATCATCTAACCAGATCAAATCACGAGTCAAGAACATTATTTTGGTGTTTCCATTTCAATAAATGATGCTTGGTATCAAATCTCAGCATTGTACTTACCAGCTGTATAACTTGAGTAGTTGTCTTAACTTCCCTTTGCCTTATTTTCCTTATCTGTGAAAAGAAGATCATAATAGCATACTAAAACATATTGTTCTGTTTGTAAAATTAGTCAGCATATGAATGCTGATAATTTACCTATTGTCTTTACACTCCATACTATTATCTCCTCTGCTCTGTGATGCTGAGACAAGAAATCTACAAGATACACGTCCTGGACTTTCATGCCAAAGAAGGCCAAACACACCCGTGCCTATTGTTTCACCAATGAGCATATGGTATATACTTCTCCTGGAGATTTTATGTATTTATGGGTATGGGAAATGACAATCAGGTAATCTCCCCTAAGAGATTAAAAAGTGGAAATGTGGCACTGCTAAGGAAAATACTCCCTTCTTGTTTTTAAGTCCTCCTCAGTATCACTTCACCAGCCAGCTGATAGCAGTATTATCTTTCATTGTATCCCTTTGTTAATCAGAGTGAGATCTTACTCCTGCCTCCTCTCCCAGGGTGTAATGCAGCCTCACAGTAAACATCTGATAGATCACATCTCTTTCTCTAATGTCTGAACTCCTTGCCAATGAAAAATAGGATTCTAGTAATCTCCAAACCTCAAGTAGTTGCCTTGCATGGGGATGATTATTCTGCCCAAATATATCCCCATCATCTCTCACTGCCTTTAGATGTATAACTAGTGTTGGATCCCATCATGTTCTAGGAAGGACAAGTGCAAAATTTGACTTAGAAGGAAACATCTTATACCCCAGAAGAACTGTACAACTTTATAATCTTTTATATGCAGAATCCTGAAAAATATATGTGGGAATGTTAGGTAGAACAGGAACAAATATACCTTTGATTTATCCAATTTATAGATTTACAGACACGTGAACAGAGATTTTGGATTTAATGTATTAGTCTGAATAGGTCGCTTAAACGTTTGACTGAAACTGTGGGTCAAAGGGGCCTAATATTAATAAGGCTAAGATGCCAACACTTCCTTGGCATACTATAGAGGGAATAATCTTAAGGCTCATTTTTTAATGAGACTGCAGAAGTGGATTTTATCATGTGCATTCTGTATATTTACTCCAAATCATATCCCCTGAGGGAAAGAAGAAACTTTCCCTTCCATAAGTCAGTAGGAATTAAGGAGGCACCAGTATCCTTGAAAAGCTCTGTGGATGTTTTAAGTTCCTCAACTTAGATATGGTGAGAGTTGTTACCATTGAGATGAGCTTCTAGGTTTCAATGAGGATAATGAGACCTCAACTGATAAAATATGCAAAATGTCTAGTAGAATATCTGTCATAAAGCAAGTGATCTATAAATGTTAACTAACTTTAATCTTATATTCTTTGCTCCCTGATTGAAGAATATCACCTTCCATTATTTTTGCAGGAATGCTATTATGGTCCAGTAGTATGACCAATAATAAAGATATTACATTGGATGTATAATGTACTTTATACAAATTAAATTATACATCCATATATTAACATTTCCAGTTGAAAAATGAAAAATGTTTTTGCCAAGTTCAGGTAAAAGAACTGAGTATTCAACTATATGTTTTCTTTTCTATGTTTTGTCAAAGTAATAGATACTTAAATAACAATCACTTATATGACTAGTTGAATTTCCTCCCTTGATCTATGGACAAAAGACCTCTTTGTTTTCACCTATATGAATTGTTACAATGGGGGCATCTTGAAAATGTGTGAGGGCATCTTAGTGGATACAGTGACAGAGGTGAGGTACTACTGGAATTCAGTGAGCAAGAGCTAGGAATGTTATACCTCCTCCACAGCAGAGAACTGTCTTATTTTCAAATATCTTCCCATAACTATAAATCAGTAACGCTTACTTTTTAAATAAGTTTTATAAAAATTCCAGGATTATAGGGGGAATTTGTTATAAAGAGGAACATTTAAATGGAATAAAGGATAAAATAGATTGAAGACATTTTCTCAAAATTATTGGACAATTTATCCACTTGGAGCATACTATTTATTTTATGTATGGTAGCATTAGCAACTATAAAAATTGAAAAGATTTCAGCCTAGTAACTGTTACTGCAAAAACAATAAATCCTACTGAAAATATATTTAACAGAGAAATGTAACTTTGCTGTAACACACTTAAAACCAAGTATTTTTAAATTGGCAGGGACACATAAAACCTAGAGATATCTTTGAGTTTAATCAGTTAATTTTATTGTAAAACATCTTATATTATTTATAGCCTATTTACTTATCACTGTGACTATGATGAGAAGATTATTTATTGAGATGATCCTTTAAAGTATACGCACTGGAGCTTTATGTTTTTAATCATAGAGGCAGATTATATTATTCATAAATTTCATTTAGAGTAGTGAAAGATGGCATTTGTGTGATTGTACATATACAGATGTACATGTAATATTATATTAATGTTTATAAGGCCTTAATTATGTATTATGCAGAGGGTTAATAACTTTTCATTTATAATCTTTGTTGATTCTCATAACCAACATTTTGAAATTGATACTTCTATTGCTCATTTAGTTGTGGGTCCTCAGGTATTGGTAATCAAATAGATATTTTAACATAATATCAAAACTGAACTCCTATACATTCTCCTCAAATTGACCAGCCCAGTTAAGGAAACTCAATGATTCAAGGATGAATGTACAAAAATAAAACACCAAAACCAACAAACCAAACACACACACACAAAATGTAACAACACTTCAACCTATCTTGACATCGGTCTTACTCTTATAACCCATAATGCTATTGACTATTGACTCTGCCTTCAAAATATATGCAAAATACATCCAGAGTCCAATTCTTTTCATCACCTCCAGTCTACTCTGGCTTAAGAGTGTCTGTCTTTTCTGTCTGTCTCTCTCCTAAATTATTGCCATAACCTTTTAACTGTTACCCTTGCTTCTAATCTTTTCTCTGAATGTCTATTTTCAATATAGCAGTGACCCTTTTAAACACAAGTTTTAAAGTGCCTGGGTTGCTCAGTCAGTTAAGCATCCAGCTCTTGATTTTGGCTCAGGTCATGATCTCATGATTTGTGAGTTCGAGCCCCACATCAGGCTCTGGGCTGGCAGTGTGGAGTCTGCTTGGGATTCTCTCTACCTCTCTTGGCCCCTCCCCACTCACTCTGTCTCTAAATAAATAAACAAATAAACAAGCTATTAAAAATTGTTTTCAATGTTTCTTTATTTTTTGAGAGACAGACCATGAGTGGGGGAGGGGCAGAGACAGAGGGAGACACAGAATCCGAAGCAGGCTCCAGGCTCTTAGTTGTCAGTACAGAGATCAACATGGGGCTTGAACCCACAAACCATGAGATCATGACCCAGGCTGAAGTCAGACACTTAAATGACGGAGCCACCCAGGCACCCCAATAAATAAATAATTTAAAACACAAGTCAGATCATCACCTGTTCTTGATCAAAATCCTCCAGTGGCTTCCCATTCTCTTTATCTTGGGATAAATGCAGAAGTCTTAATAAAGTTTACAAGACCCTATATCATTAGCGATGTGGCCTCTGTGATTTCATATTGGATTCCTCTTCCTTGTCCTTTTGCCATTTCACTATGACCACACTGCACTTCACTATGACCACATACTATAGTTCCTCATCCATATTTTAGAGCCTTTGAATTGACTATTTCATCTATCTAGAACTCTCCTCCCACAAGGATTGTTCCTCACTATCAAGTCTTTGTCAAGAGTTTGCTCAAATGTTCTCTTTTCCTTGGAGGGCCTGGGTGGCTCTGTTGGTTAAGCATTCAATTTCAGCTCAGGTCATGATCTCACGGTTCATGAGTTTGAGCCCCATGTCAGGCTCTGAGCTGTCAGCAGCTTGCCCTGCTTGCCCTCTGTCTCTGTCTCTCTCTCTCAAAAATAAACATTAAACATTTTTTTTATATGTTCTCTTTCCTTGAGTCTTATATCGACTATTCTACTTACAAATGTAAAGGCATACTCTTCCCCGCAGCATTTCTCACAATACTACTACCCTAGATCCTGTTTCATGTTTTTCCACCCCATAGTATATACTTAGGCTTGTCAGAGCAAAACTTGTACTGGACAAAGTTAAATAGGTATGAAAGACTTTATTCAAGGCTATTACAATAGGAGAGAGGGACCAGGATGCTATCTGAAATTCTATTGAAATAAAGGGCTTGAGAGTCTTGAAGAACTGGGTTGGAAAGGATCATAGGCCATTTGTGTTTGCTAATTGACTTTACATTAGAGATAAGTAAAATTTCTTATATCTTCATGACAGGAGGTAGTTTTACAACTTAGAGCAAAGTACCCACTAAATATAGGCTCCTGCCCTATCAGGACACTAGGAAATAAAGGCATTATCTTCCTTGATTATTATGTTGATAGTTCCCAGGTCTTTAAAAAAGACAGTCCTCTTCAGGTGTAAAACTCCTCGGCTCTTAAAAATACTTACATATCAAATGGGAAGAGAAAGAATTTACTATGAGAAATTTTCTAAAGCGAATGCCCTAAGGAAAAAAGGAGTGGGACCTTAGTGTTTAGTCCATCTGGATTCTGCAAGCGCCTGAGTAAGAAGTAAGTCAGGGTCCTAGAGACAGAAAGATGCCTATCTAAAGTTTAGCCAAGCTGAAGGAAGCATTAAGGTCATCTTGATAGGGTTTACATTGTTGGTTTTTGTTTTTGTTTTTGTTTTTTCTCCACCTAGAATGTATATTCTCTAAGTGCCATGTTTTGTGGTATTCACCTCTGTTTACAAAAAAAAAAAAAAAGTCCTGGAGAAAATTACTCCTGCTGGATGGGCCTAAGGCAATGATATAATTTGTCCACTTTAATATGTCACAACAGTTAAAGCAAAGAAAAAAAATTGATTATGAAAAGATATTTAGGTAATAGACTAATGTTACAAAGGATCAAGTTAGGTTAAGTTTATAATGGTTGTAGACTAGATATGCGTAAATATGAGCAGGCATGTTTTTCTTAAAAATCTTTTCCACCTGTGTGTCCTGCTTCTCTGACCTACACATATTTCTCATCATACTGGAAATTAGAAATGAGTGTGTATTTTTTCTCCTGCTAGGATATCTTTTTGTCTTTTCCTTATATGTTTTACAACTATTGATGATCTGAGCACACTGATCTAGTGATGGAAATGCTTTTATACATTGCAGAAGATTTTATTAGTGCAACTCATATAAACAAATGTAAACGCTGCAGTTGTATCCTACAGTGTGGTCCTATGTTTGGACTGTGCAGAATGTGGTGACAGAAGACAAGGAGGGGTGATTGTGAACTTTGACTTAAACTTATCTTTAAAAAAGGCCAGATATAAATATTAAGGAAATTATATATTGCCACAAGATTCTTGTATTACTGAATGAAAAAAGAGATATCTAAATCAACTAAGCTGCACTCAGTTCAAAAGAAACTCAATTAATATCAGGAAAGAAGGACCCAACTATTTTAGGTTTTCTTTTGAAATCTTGGTATTTAGATTTGCTTAGATTTTCTGTGGTCATCTTGCTATCATCATAACATGTAGGTATTAACAAATAGGGTGCAGGGGCGCCTGGGGGGATTCAGTCAGTTAAGCATCCGACTTTGGCTCAGGTCATGATCTCACCGTTTGTGGCGTCCAGCTCTGTGTTGAGCTCTGTGCTGAGAGCTTAGAGCCTGGAGTCTGCTTCATATTCTGTGTCTCCCTCTCTCTCTGCCCTTCCCCTACTCATTCTCTCTCTCTCTCTCTTTCACTAAATAAACATTTTAAAAATTTTTAAAAAATAGGGTAAAATAATCAATATTTTATTAAATAAAGTATGTAGCTTCCAATTGTTCTATTTATGAAAAACAAAGGTCTATTGCAAATATTTATATTTTGACAAGCACCAATTGTTCTATGATAATTTGAGCTTAGAATATATGGAAAGTGTTCACATTAACAGAATTGTACCTTTATTAATAATAATAAAGTTTAGAGTTTTAGAGTTTTAGAGTTTAAGGCCTGGGAGGAAAACATCATGTGTACTACAATTTTGAAACAAATGACATTATTAAACCTGAACAAATCTTCTTCGTCAAAGTCCTTGGCATTTTACAAAAAAGAAAAATAAGACCCCAAAGGTTAAATAGTTTGCATAAGGTCATATAACAAATGGGAAAAGGGACTAGAATCAATGTTTTCCAATATGGTACTTGGGTAGTTATTGGATAAAGCTCTTGATAAGTGCTGGAGTACATACCAATGTGTGACCAAAGCTTATATCAGTAATAACTTTTCATTTATTTTGTGTTCCATATTACTTTTAAAACCTCTCTCTGGTCCTCAATAGAAGAGCACATTTTTTTCAGAGAAATTCCTATTACCATTGTCATATAATATTATCTTCATGAAACAAAGCCATCCCTATTATTCAAATTTTCAAATGCTTATATTCAGAGTAAGCATATTCCAATTACTAGAAAATAGTTAACATAAATGTTTCTTTTTTAATTGGTCTTAATTATTAATTTATGATCTATAAATACTCAAAAGAGCTTTTATTTTTTATTTTTTTAGAGAGAGAGAGAAAGATAATCTTAAGCAGACTCCATGCTCAGTGCAGAGCCGGATGCGGGGCTTGATCCCACAACCCTGGGATCATGACATGCCCCAAAATCAAGACCTTCAACTGACTGAGCCACCCAGGTGCTCCTCAAAAGAGCTTTTAAATGAGACCTACACTTCTCCTTGAGAAAGGAGGGATTACAATATAATTTCACCTTTCATGGAGTATTAATCAGTAAAGTTGCCTCTTTGCTACTAAAAACAAAAAGAAGCTAAGCTTTTAATTCCGTAATTTAGCTTGAAATGAATTTCAAGCCCATTTTGAAATGCCTTGTTTTAACTCTTTCTTCCTTCTCAGAAGCCTCTTAGAGAAAACCCTATGTGACTGTTATGAGGAAAACTTCAAATCATAACATTGATTTGGAGTTCAGGAACCAAGAAGACCTTCCCCTGATGTTTTTTGATTGTGCAACCTACTTTCTCTCTAATCCACCACATTTTAAAAGGACAGACATATGGAATACTTAAGAAATCTATATATTTTTCTATAAAATTATTTTAGAAGTGATTTCTATTTTTTGTATTTTGAAAAACAAAATGATATCTAACAGGTGATAGACATATGGAAACAAATTAAATAAAATCTTTGGAACTAAATGAATTTTTTATTAGATATATAAATCTTCTGTTCTTTTATTAAGTCCTGCAAAGATTTATTAAATTTTGCTTGATTTGAGAAATACTTCAGAATTGTAATAAAAAAGATGGATGGATTTTAATCCAGTTTTCATAATGATCCAATGGGTTCGTACAACATTTTGATGTAGGGAATGTAGAGATATTATGAAAGAAGATTTATTTTTAAATTACAATTTTTGAAAGTTATAATAGTTTCTTCAGTACATTCAACTGCCATCAGTCACTAGGTTTTCTCCTTAATATCTTTGTAGGAATGATCAATTCTTAATTCATATGAATTGTAAGGGACATATTTGTAAAAAAAATTATCAAAAAACTTTCAAAAATCACTGGAAAAATAGAATGAGATGAATAGATGAATGAATAAATAACAAATAGATAAAATGTTGCTATGTTTACTGCAATTATATTTTTGAGATAGTTCTTTGATATACTACATAATATTCTCTTTATTTGGTCCCATTTTATCCACTTCAAGCCACAATTAATTGTCCTTTTCAGTGGTCTCTCATTTCTTTTACCTCATTAACATTGTGTATTGTTTGTGCGTGTGTGTGTGTGTGTGTGTGTGTGTGTGTGTCTGAAAAACACTGTTACCTTTATAACTCAATTCTAGAAACAATAAAAGGCTGCAGTATATACCATGGGAAGCAGGTATCAAATCACTCATGTTCCAGATTCCATCTAGAATATTCTCCTCTCTTCCCTAGTAGCTCACTAATTAGTAATATGGACTGAACTGGTTCTGTCATCTGTTTCTATCCATCTCCTTTCATTCATTCAACAAATATAAGCTGGAAGCTGCCTCCATGTCAAGCCCTGTTGAGGGTCTTGCATCTACACAAGTAAACAAAGTCTAGTATCCCTTCATCTCACAAAGTTTACATTTAGAAGAAAGACACAAAAACAAACAAGTAAATATTTATCTCATGTGGTAATAAATGGAATCACATTTCATAAAGAGGCTAAGAGATATGGGAAATTATTACACATGATATTCAAGAAAACTTCTCTGATAATGTGATTTAAGTAGACACCTGTTAGAAGTAAAGGTTTGAACTATGATATCAGGGGGGATATGCTTGGCTTATTCAAGGAAAACAAGGAGGTCAGAATGGCTAGTATGAAGTGCTGTAGGTGGCAGTAATAGAAGACAAATAATTAGGTTATATATGTTTTTATACGCCATAATGAGTACTTGGGTTTTCCCTCTGAGTGATATAGTGATTAGAAGGTATTTGAACCTTGGAATGTTACATTTGCTGAGGCTCATCCTCAGTGCTGTTTGGAGAACAGATTTTAGGAGTGCCAGGGTGGAAAATGGGGACTACTGGAATTTCCAGATTGCTAGAAATGAAGGTATTGAATTATGGTTGAGTTTGGGGTATATTTTGAAGCTTTGTTGATTGACTGAATGTGGGACATGAAAGATGTCTCAAGAAAGAAAGATGATGTCTTGGGGATCACACTAGCTTTGAAGCCTGAACAACTGGAATGCAGGAGTTGCTAAATATTGAGATGGGGGAGGCAGGGGAAAGAGGAGGTTTGGGAAGGGTATTGAGAGTTTTTCTTGGGACATACTAAATTTCAAGTGTCTACTAGAATGCCAAGTGATTTCCAATACGCATTTGTGTAAAACGTCTGGGGTTCAAGGAAGAAGTGCCAACTGGAAATGTAAATTAGTAATCACTAGAGCACAAATGATTTTTAATGACATGAGAATACATGAAATCATCCAGATAGTCAGTATAGATAGAGAAGACATGAAAACCACATCAAAGTTTGGAGCTGGTAAAAAAGAGAACGTGCCCATTTTTTTAACATTTATTCATTTTTGAAAGACACAGAAGACAGAGCATGAGCGGGGAAGGGGCAGAAAGAGAGGGAGACACAGAATCCAAACCAGGCTCCAGGCTCCGAGCTGTCAGCACAGAGCTCGATGGGGCTCGAACCCATGAACTGCAAGATCATGACCTGAGCAGAAGTTGGACACTTAACTGACGGCCACGCAGGTGCCCCTTGTTTTTGTCTTTTTAAGTGACTAGGAGAAGAATCAAGAGAAAACTAGTTTCCTGGATAAAATAACTCATCAAATGATGGACATTTTAGTTTGGATTCCCTTGAAGGCAGAGCTTGAGGTAAGGATTAAGTAAGGGTGGTTTACTTGGAAAGTCGCATGAAGCCAGAATGAGGGAATGGCAAGAATGAACTAGGAAAGATCAACATAAAGGGACATTACTAAACTAGTCACCACTGTGGAAAAATGGGCTTCTAAGAATGAAGATATGATGGCTAAGACATTTATTCACCACCTCTCATTCTCTATTGATGGAGGATTGCTCCCTGGGATATTGACTCTCCTATCTTACTAGGCTGAACATGTATGTAGGTTCCTATGTCTTCATGGAAAGTTTTGAGAACAAAAGTAGAAAAAAATTGGATTTTGCTCAAGGGGTAATGTCTGAGCTTGCACAGAAAATTCCAGTGCTACTGCAGATGAAATCAGAAGTGGCCATGGGAACTGGACATGGGGATAGGACATGTGGCCAAAAGAAATTTCCAAAGCAACTGACCCAAAGTAGCCAATATTACTACTTTACCCCCATGACCACAGTGATGAATTTATGATTGCGTACACAACCCAACTTGAGACAGAGTCTGTCTCTAATTTTGTCTTAATTTAGCCTGTGGGAAATCTTCCGTTTTTCTCTGATTGTGGATTTGTAAGGATGTAAGCCCTTGACCACCTAAAGCCATTCTCCTAACATACGAGAAATTCTATGGCTGTAGAAAAAAATATCAATAAACAAGAAACAAATATGAGCTCAGGATAGTGCTTAAAGTGTTCTTGTCTTGTGATCAGCTGAGGATTTCAATGCTACCTTTATCCAGATGCTACATAATGCTAATTTTCTTTAGTCTCTGACCTATTATAGTGTTCTTATAATAACTCTCATTTATGATTAACTTAGCTTGAGCTGTGTTTCTGTGATCAACATACCCTGACTTACACACAGGTTTCTGGGATGCATTATGTTAAAATATTTTTTCTACTTTCATTTTTACCTTTATCCTGATTTCTTAGCTACTCATTCTTATTTAGTTTCAGTGTTGTGTTCCAAGAATTTGCATATGCCATTTTAAATTATTTGTGAAATACATTTACAAAATGTAATTGTAAATAAGATCCATAAAGTTGATTTACACAATCAACAGTTTCCTACTTTAAATTAAGATAAAGCACAACAAAGTATAACTCACACATTGTATTAGCTACAGCTTTATACTGAATCAATAAAAAAAGCTACAGCTTTATATTGAATCAATGAAAACAATAAGTGATTGGTTCATTCATAAGTGATGTTTCATTATAAATATTTTTAATGTGTATTTATTTATTTTTTTTAATGTTTATTTATTTTTGAGAGAGAGACAGACAGACAAAGTGCAAGCAGGGGAGGAGCAGAGAGAGGGAGACACAGAGTCCGAAGCAGGCTCCAGGCTCTGAGCAATCAGCACAGAGCCCAACGCAGGGCTCGAACCCACAGACCGTGAGATCATGACCTGAGCTGAAGTCAGAGGCCTAACCAAATGAGCCACCCAGGCACCCCAAATGTTTATTTATTTTTGAATGGGAGTGAGACAGGGAGGGAGGAGAAGAGACGGAGGGAGAGAGAGAATCCCAAGCTGACTCCCTGCTGTCAGTGCTTGATCCCATGAACTGTGAGATCATGACCTGAGCTGAAATCAAAAGCCAGTGCTTAACCGACTGAGCCATCTAGGCACCCCAGTGATGTTTCATTATAAATACTATATGAATATATCATTATACAGATTGTGAAATATATAGATTATGAATGTATCATTATATAGATCTATGTAAATTATATAGATAGGTCTCTTCTTGAATGTGCACAAATGAGTTTATTCAGTGATTAGGTGGTAAAAACAACAACTCATAAGCAGTCTCACAGATTAGACCTGAAAACTGCATAATGTTAAAGTTTCCAATATGGGAGAAACAAGTGTGGTATATGAGACATTATCCTTCCATAAAAAAAAAAATTCTTTCCCCATGGGTAACATGTTTGTGTAGTTGGATAAGCAAATTATTTCAATGTAATTACTTCTATTTTTCTAGTTAGCTAAACCAGAATTATATGATAAATAGCTTTTCAGTTAAATTAATTTTATTTATTATTCCTTTTCTCTCGGAGTACTTATTTACCCCAGGTGACTTTGGATGAATCTAAATGATACACCAGATCCTTGATGATGTTGATGTAGGTGCCTTGAAACTTAGCTGGTAAGAGTGTGCTTTCTGGCATCACACTGCCTGGGTTGGTAGTATGGCTCCCCTTCTTGTTGTTTTCTTTGGGAAGCGTCCTTGCCCTCAATGGTATTCATTTTATGTGACTGTGTATATATTTAAAGAGTTAACATATGTAAAACAATGTCTTGAATAGAGTAAGTGGACAATAAAGTTTGCTATTATGTACTAACGATGGTGATTAATGATCATGGTAATCAAGAACATTTTAATTATTCTATATCACACTGGGCTCTGGGACTTTTCTTCACTAGACTTTTGGCAAGGATTCAGTATTTCCTAAATCCTATCCTTTCTCTCTCTTGATTTACTCCCTTATTATGCTGCATATCTTCTAGCAACTTATTAAGAAAAAAATATATGGGTGGTAAATCTTTCTGAGAATTAGTATGTCTGAAATGAGTTAATCTGTCTTCTCACTTGAGTGGATGTTTGCTGGTTTTAAATCCCTCTATCCATGTGCTTTCTGATGTTTTGGAATTCCTGTAATAGGGTTCTCCTCTGTTCCATGAGATTGTACAAATTCCAATTTATCTCCCTTGTTACCAACTTTTCTGATAAGAGTAAAGTTGGCTCACCGAAAATGCAAAATGCAAACTAGTGCCGCCACTCTGGAGAACAGTATGGAGATTCCTCAAAAAATTAAAAATGGAACTACGTATGGCCCAGCAATTGTACCAGTAGACATTTAACCAAAGGATACAAAAATGCTGATTTGAAGGGGCACGTGCACCCCAATGTTTATAGCAGCACTATCAACAATACCCAAATTATGGAAAGAGCCCAAATATCCACCAACTGACAAATGGATACAGAAGATACGGTGTGTGTGTGTGTGTGTGTGTGTGTGTGTGTGTGTATGTGTGTGTGTGAAATGGAATATTATTTGGTGATCAAAACACATGATATCTTGCCATTTGCAACAATGTGGATGGAACTAGAATGTATTATTCTAAGCGAAATAAGTCAAAGAAAAATATATGATTTCACTCAAATATGTAATTTAAGAAACAAAACAGATGAACTTAGGGGGAAGGGAAGGAAAATAAGACAAAAACAGAGAGGAAGGTAAATCATAAAAGGCTCTTAAGTACAGAGAACAGAGTGTTCTTTGCAGAGGGAAAGAATCACTAAATTCTACTCCTGAAATCACTATTACACTACATGTGTAATTAAATTTAATTTTGATTAAATAAAATAAAAATAAATATAAAATAAAAGTTAAAATATAGGGGAAAAAGAGAATAAAGTTGCTCCATGTCCAAACTTCATTTGTCACTTGTTTAGAACTTAAGTCAGAGAAAGGAAAACATGGAGATATACTCAGTGAATCTGTCCTCTAGCATTTACACCACAACTGACACGTAGATCTCTAAATGAAATGGCTCAGGTGTTTGATACAGTCTGTGAATATTCCAGATCATGTACCTGGGAGTTTCTGATGAGTATTTTAAAATTCTCTTCCTTTAGTTCTTGCAGTACTGAAATGCACTCAAAAAATGGAAACTGTATCTCAAGTCATAGTTTACCATTCTGGGGAGATCAAATTATGTTATTTCTGCAGAAATCTCAGACTGAATGTTAGACTTGTTCTAAGCATAGCACAGATGGCATAACCCTCTGTATTTCAGGTAATGATACTTCTTTAAAAAATACTTATTTTTAAATCTTTATTCATTATTAATTATAATGATAAATTTAAATATAATTCATATATAAATATATATTTATATAAATTTAAATATAATTATAAATTATTTATAATTATAAATGAATAATTAATTATTAAATAAATTCTTTATTTTTAAATCTGGGCTCTTCTAGATGTGGATCTAATAAAATGGTGCTGTAGGTTGGGATTTATACTTGAAAAGTGCCTCAATCTCTTGTTCAGGGATGGAATACTTCCACTGCTACTGTGTATTCCATATATTAGATAATTACTATGACACTGTTCTCAATATGGGAAGTCTCCCTGGATAGAGAGACTACTTTTAAAAGTAATATAACAAGAAGGAGCAGTTCCTCAGGCTTTCAAAATGTCCGACCTTTGTTGATCACCTACTATAGTCAAGCCTATAAGACAATCCACTAAAATATTGGAGGAGTATCTATATGCTGATTGAAAGAAGTTCCAGAACCTTTAAGACTACTTTTGTTCAAGCTCCTTGGAAGAGAAAAGATTAATGATTGGTTAAATTTCACTGTGACTCAAAATATGAATAATAGTACCCCTGGGATAAAATGTTGGAATGATGATTTGGGGACACAGACACATTTTTAAATGAAATATCATTAACATGTAACACTGTGTAAGTTTAAGATGTATGACATGTTGATTTGATACATTTATGTAATGCAAAGTGATTATCACTGTAGCTGGAGCTAACACCTCTTATGTCACATGTATCATTGTATGCAAGTGACATACAACAAGAGAATAAAATGACAAAAAGATGTATATGCAAAGGTGATAAAAATAGCCTAAGACTATCTCAAGCTAGGCTATTCACTCAAAGATAATTATAAAATACCAATGAAAGACATAAAAACAAAGACATGAATAAATGTGGAAGTTTTGATTCTTACTGAAATACTAAACACAGTAAAGATGACACCACTCCTAAGTTAATATATAGACAGTCTATTCTAATTAAGTGCCTGTGGGATATTTCATAAAATTATCATTAAAGAAAGTAAACTGTCTGGTAAAGTCAGCAAAAGTATTTTTCAAGGTACTGATGGTAACCTTCTCCTTCAAAATATTTGAAGTGTATCATAAATTTAATCTATCTAGCATGTGTGATATATTTAAACTGAAATGGCAATAATCTATGTTTTCTAAAAATTAGTGTTTCCAAAAATTAACTCCAAGTTTTACACTAAAATTAAATGAAGAACTAAAAGTAAATCAACAATGAGAAGTTTCACTAAAGCAATATTATTATAATTAAATGTAAGAAGGAAGACCACATGAAAGATATCTCCTACCACATGTCATCATATATATTGAGTGACTAATGATTTGTATCTTAAAAATAACTTGTCAAAAACTTCCTATAGCAGCTGAATGGATATACATATAATATTTTTTAATAAATGGCTATACATTATTACATTCTGGTATGAAAAATACATACAATAAAATATAATGAAAATAAATTGTAAAAGGAAAGCAAGAAAACGAGAAAAATAGGTTACAAGTATAACAGAGAATAGCCATTATCCAAATGTAAAAAATGTATCCAAATGTGTTAGCATAAAGGACAAATCATATTTGAAAAGTAGAAAAAGAAGTATTTAGTTTCAATGTACTGATATTATTATATATTTTCATTCCTCACTATACAAATATTCTGTAAGCTTCCTGAGTCAGAATTTGTATCATATTAGTGGTTTTATCTTCAATTGATAGAATGTTGTGTCACACTAGGTACCCAAAATAGACTAACTGAATTGAGTAAATAAAGTGAAAAATTCAAAGTATAAATTATATTCATATCCTCACTAGCAATAACAATTCAAAATAGAATTATATATATATATATATATATATATATATATATATATATATATATATACACACACACACACACACACATTGCTGTATAAGATTAAGTAATTTTCTTTCACACAATGGAAAGTTACTCTGACAATTTAAGTGAATAATGAATTGTATTTTGTATATTCAAAGAAATAGTTTATGAAAAAGAAAAGTTGCTGACAGGCTCAGCAAAGGCAGGGTAATGCAGCTCTAGGGATATAGGGGTCCAAACCAAAGCACAATCTTACCAGAGTGTGCATCCATCAAGATGAATCAACTGAAGTCATTTGTAGTCTTTAGGTTAATGTTTAATGTTTAGAGAAGACCAGTGGTAGGTCTGTCCACTCATTGACTCAGAGTAGGAGAAGAATGATTCTGCAAAATATCTATTACTAGAACAATGAGAAGGATAATGGATAGTTCCAATCAAGGTCAAGTACAGATACTATTACTCACTTATTAAAATTATAAAAGTAAATTACATATAATTTAGTGTTGTGATGTGGAAGAATATGTACACTTGTATGTTGGTAGTAAATTGCCTCAGTCTTTTAGGAGAGCAGATATATTATATGTATTATAAGCTATAAAATCACTCACATATTTCACTAATAAAATGCTACTTGGGGAATGCACCCCAAGGAATTTATCCCCCACTGCCTCTGTCCCTTATTTTATCGAAGCATTCCTAGACAAGATATTTATCATTGTGAATATTTTTAAAAAATACACTCAAGTGGCCAATAAGATATGAGTGACTAAGTAAATTAGGTATATTTTGCATAATATAAAATGTTAATGATTTAAACAAAGCCTCTCAAAAAAGGGACTTCATTTTTGTTATTTTATTTTCTTCTTTTAAACAATTTCTTGTTGTTGTTTTTTTTTTTAATTACATGGGTAATACAAGGTAGCCCCCACTTCCAGGATGACCTAATAAGCTTCTCAAAGACCAATCCCTACATAGATAAGAGCCATACACTGGACAAATTATTAAAAAAAAAAAAAAAAAAAAAAAACTACTTGAAGGCATTAGAGAATAAACAAAACAAGTAGATACTGAGAATAATTTACTCTTGGATAAAAGGAATGACAGGAATTGGATATCTTTATTTTTTATAACTTTTATTTTGAGGGCAGTTCCCAGTCTGTGCCATGTGGGATATGTAAAGCTCCAATGAGAACCTGTGGTCTTAATGGCTTAAAGAACCACAGGGCAAGATTTGGAAAAACACAACCACTAGAGTGGCAGGGTTCTGAAATAAAACCTTCTTGCTTGCCTTTTCTAGCTTCTAGAGGCTGTCCATATTCCTTGGCTTTTGCCCTTCTTTATCCATCTCTAAAGCCATCAATACTGTATATTTCTAACCATTTCCCCTGTAGTTAATCTCCCTTTGACTTTGACCTCAGCTGGGAAAAGTTCTTTGCTTTTAAGGCCATATATTATTGGGTTGGGCACACCTGGATACCCAGGATACCATCTCCCGTCCCAAGATCCTTAATTTAATCATATCTGCAAGTCTTTTTTAAAGAAAGAGAGAGATTGAGGGAGTGTGCGCATGAGCAGGGGAGGGGGCAGAAGGAGAGAGAGAATCTTAAGCAGGCTTCACACACGGGGCTTGATCTCACCACTGTAAGATCACGACCTGAGCTAGACACCCACACCCCCTTGCAAGTTTCTTTTCTTTTTCTTTTCTTTCTTCTTTTTTTTAACGTAAGATATCATGTCCACAGGTTCCAGGGATTTGGACATGGATATCTTTGGAAGGCCATTATTCTGCTTACCACATCACACATGTTAGGTGCAGCTCTAAGCACACAGCTAAGATTAAAAGGAATACACTCTAATTTGAGCTTCCAACTACCACAGGGAAGATTTTTATATGTTGAGTCCAACTAAGTTAACTGCCTGCTTCAAAGAGAAAACACACTTACATGGTACTCTTCAAGTTTCAAGATAACATCTAATATTACTTAAATTACAAAGAAACTAGAAAACATGATCTGCCTCTGGAGAGAAACAATCAATGGAACCAAATGTGAGATGACTCCAATGTCGGGATTAACAGACAAGGATTTTAAAGTGATTCTTATAACTACAGTCAAGGACACAAGGGAAAATATGCTGACAAAGACAAGATAGAAAATAGAGATACAGAAATTATATAATAGGGCCAAATAAAAATTCTAGAAATAAAACATACTATTAACACATGTTCCTTTTTTAGTATTCAAAATGACAATTTTTACCTTCTTTACTCCTCTAATCTCATACAATGACAAAAAAAAAAAAGATTAAAAAATTCTGTTCCACTGCTGAAATTAGGACATGGAATTTTTCAGAAAGTTCTGTAAAATATCTGTAATATATGAGGCAGAAGAAGTCAAGATGAGGGAGTCATGCCGAAATACCTATGATGTCATACCAGAAAAGGAATGGCTCCCAGAGAAATATGTAAATAATTTCTCCCCAATATAACCCAAGCTAAGGGCAGCAGTTATTGACAGTAAGGACTTTGGGTGGGGAGCTGTGTGACAATTAGAGGGGAAAATCTGAAGAATGTTGTGTGACCTCAGCAAATGTACCTCAGGGGCTGCTCATTCTCAGATTTTACTGAACCACTCAACAGGTAAAGTGAGAAATTAGCTGTTACAGGCTCCTAATATTGCTAAGAGGAGGTGGAATCTCCAATTTCATCTTGTTGAAACACTAAGAGGTGAAAGCCACTAAGGCGATCAACTTTTAGTATAACTCTTTCCCATGATAACCCTAGCTCTTGCTGAAGGCAATCACTAAAAAAAACCACAGCAGAGACTATAGGTGCGTGCAGGTGGTGGTGTAGGCAGAGAGAAAACTGAATGACTTTAGGAAATTCCTCAGAACCTGGCCACCAGGGGACCTGATTAGAGCATTTGATTCCCAGTTTTACCTGTTACGGACAGGACATTGAATGAATTGAATTTTAGTAGTAACAAGCCTAATGGCCACTCCCTGAAGATTGATGAAATGGTTTTGAAGCCCACAAAGGAAGATCAATGAAATAGTGATCTATACAATTGCTGAGAGAGTCCAAAGAAGCCATCAATATGTCAATATGACCCAGTTCTCCTTAATCAGAGATATGCACCAGAATTCCCTGAGAAGCTTTCTCAAAATATATGCGCCATAGACTATTCTGGACTTTCTGGTTCTGATTCAGGATATGTCAATTGTATCCAGGCACATGCATTTTTAGAAAAAAAATATCAAGATATGATTATGAAGCACAAGGTATTTTGAAAGCTATTGATATAGATTGACAGAGATTATCAGTTGAAATTGATATAACTGCAAACTATTCATATAGATTACCATTTGCAAACACAAGCAGATAATGAAAAATCAGAAAACTCATGAAGAGAAATGGAGATTCAAAAGAGAAACATTAAACTTAGCCAGTACAAAAGCTGCACTCTCCAGAGAAAGAGAGTCGATGCAGACTGCAGAAAATAGGGGCACCTGGGTGGCTCAGTCAGTGAAGTATCGGACTTTGGCTCAGATCGTGCATGATCTCACAGTTCGTGAGTTCAAGCCCTGCATTGGGCTCTCAGCTGTCAGCGTGGAACCCACCTCAGATCTTCTGTTTCCCTCTCTTTCTGCCCCTCCCTCACATGATCTCCCCCTGCCAAAAAAATAAACATTTAAAAAATGCAGAAATAATTTAATAGATCAATATGTATTTTTTTGTGTAATTCAAAATGTCACTAAATTAATCCAGAATAGGCTATTGAGAAAAATAAACTCTTGGAGTATATTTTGAACAAAAGTAGTATAGGAAATTCTGATATATAGTTGAAAACCAGTTTAATAAAGATTAAAAGAGACAGAAGAAAAACTATAGGAAAAATTGTCAATTCACATAAAAGTTAGGAAAGGGAAAACATAAAGGGAGAAAACAGAATACTAAAGATTGGAAATGACAGAAGAAATAATACCATACACGTGTGATTACAATAAATGTACACAGGCTAAATACATGTTCTTATAAAAATGTGACTCATATTAATTAGGGCTGAAGCACTCCTTGCAGCAAGAGAAGGAGGAATTCTATGTCAAGGCAAATTTCACCTACTTTATAATTTTGTCCTGGCTGGCCCAGATGACTGAAACTCAAAGACCTGGAGGAACAATTTGCCATAAGAGTATGGACACATTTGGCAATAATTGGATTTCTTAAATGCAGATAAGTAATGTTATTTTTACCCATATATATATTATTCATTGTCACTTAACCATGACAAGGATAAAACCCATTTCTGACATGAAAAAAAAAGTGACTCCTACTGCATAAAGAAACATAAAAAAGGATTTAAAAAAAGAAATAATCAAAGATATGAGTTCATCCAACATTAATAATTGATAAAGTAGTCAAACTTGCTTTTACTTGTTGTTTTTGCAAAATTTTATTGATAGTGGATAGATTAAATAATAAATGAAGTAATTGATTAATGAATAGAATACTACATACCTTTCATTAAGATTGAGTTATAACTACATGTATAGAAATGGAAAGATATCCTTGACATACTGTTGAGTTTAAAACTGATTATACAGCAATAGGCATAGTGTGAATGGATTTTAAGGTATAAAACCAAAATAATGTTATTTCTGGTTGATGCAGAATATGTAGAGAAACTTTTGACATTCTATAACATATAAACCTCATTGTTTTGATTTTCATGACAGGCATGTAGCATTTTTTTAAAAACAGTAAACACAAAAATATTTTATCATAAAAATAGCTAGAATGAAAATAATGCATAAATTATGAAGAATGCAGAGAAGCTGAATGACATAAAAATGATTTATGAATTCTACAAAAATATAAGCACTAATAACATTTTGATGGACAATATTGTATTAATCTCTGTGTTATTAGGGCCTAATACAAGGCCTGACACATAGTAGATATACAACACCTATTTGTTAAATGAAACTAAGATGATACTGGAAATGTCTACATAAAATATCATGTTGAAAAGGTTCTACATACTGCTTACAATATTTTTACTTATTTCAATTATGTAGCTGTATAAATATGTATTTTCTATTAAATCAATAAAGGCTGAAAGAAAATAAGTAGTGGAAATATTTGGAATACCATATTAGTCTTATAAAAATCATTAATTATTTTTCATGTACTGGTAGTAGTAATTAACAAGGCAATCAGGTTCCTGCCTTCTTGGATTCTGCAATCTTATTAGGCATGTGATAAACAAAGAAATAATGAAGAACATTCTTCCAAATTGATGTACATTCTATAAACAACCAAAGAAAGCCATTAATTACAAAGAAAGCTATTAATATGTGCTGAGAGAGGAATTCTGAGGAATCAAGTACAAAGTCTCAGAGTCTGTAAAACAGTGGCATACTCAAGGAAAATTCAGTAGTAATAAATAGAGTGGATATCAGTGCTTTGGGAGAGAGTAAAAGGAACTGAAGTTAGACAAATGGGCAAAGACCAGGTAATCCAGAGACTTTGCAGCCACAATAGAATGTTTGGATATTATTCAATGTGTAATTGGAAATCACTGAAGGATTTAGCAAGGAGGGACATGATTAAATTTACATTTTAATAACATCAGTCTGGCTGTTCTATGGAAGAGAGGTTGAGGGGTAGAGGCAAAAGTGGAAAATGAGATTGGTTACGACAATTTTGCAATAGTCCAAGAAAAGATGCTGATTTGGATCATACGGAAGCAGCAGAGAGGGAAATACTTGGATGAATTTGATATGAATGTGGGAGGAGGACATATCCATTGGTTCTAGAAAGTGAGGGCTGGGAGGAAACAAGCATCTTGGACCGTTTGCTAAAATATTAAGGTGGGAAGAATAACAAGTTTTGGTAGATGAAATCATAGTTTATTTTGGAAACGTTGAGTTTGTGGTCTCAAATATTCAAAAGAAACGTCAGTGAGGAAACTGTTTCAATTTCAGTGACAATGTCTGGCCTGTGGGTATAAATTTGGGAGCCATCACCACCTAAAGTCATGTGAATAAAAAGCTACTCCTATAAACCTTTCACTGGTGTTTAACATATTCCTTCTTTCCCCCATGGTTAAGAAAGTCTCCTTAATATGTATATACACATATATATTGTTAGTGAAGTTAAGATGCCAGGTTTGAAAATTTTATTATTGGGCTCTTGTACATTGCCTCACACATATCGGATTGACAATAAATGTTTGTTTCATGAGAATAAGAATTAATTTTAATTTTGTAGAGAAGGCTTTTTAAATCCACATATGGTACTTTAAAAATATATTATTTTGCCATTACACAGTTAACAAAAATAACTCCCTACAAATTATTTTCTGACACTTGTCTGAATACTCAAGTATATTTTGTTTGACTACAATGAAATAAACAAGTACTGAGGAACTTTAATGTTACACTCTATATTTGAAAAACTCAGGTAATAATATTACAGTTTTGACAGTTTCCTGCTTTACATTCAGTAAAATCTATTCCTGAGAACAAAGCCCTTGGATGGGTTCATCTGTAATCTCCTTGAGGGTTTTGAAGGACATCTCCCACCTAGCTTCCCAAGAGTCAATTCTTTATTTGGCCAGCACTCAGATACCAACACAAATCAGTCCCATATCTCCCGCTGACATGCATCACCAAGCAGTCTGACACTGTATTTCAAATGTTGTTGCTGTTGTTGTTGTTACTGTTATGGTTATTGACAATTATAGACATTAAATTAGTTTCTTGGTATAGTTCCACCATATAGCTGCAGGTCTATAAATTAATCCTATTCCACATAAAACAATGACATATTTAGGTATTTCTATTCTGTTTTCAGAAAAAGATTTATTTTTCTTCTGTAATAGAAAAAGTCAATATCCAAGACAAAGTCAAAGCCCATGTCATTTTTAGCTTACGCAATAATACTAATACCTCCTTAACATGTTTGCTTGATGTTTATAGAAATATGCCTTGATTTATGAGGAATTTTAAACTAGCTTATCTTCACTGTTTTGAGTCATCTTTTTCATTTCAGATCTGAAAACCAAAATGCATATTCTAAATAACATGAGCCTTTCAATATGCTTCTATTTCATTCTTAGGAATGCCAGAACTTTAGTTTCAAAGAGGATTATTTCCCTTGATTTTTATTTAATAAGACAGAAGAGAATCTTGTTACTGACATGTTACTATAGCAAAATTGGCAAATACTATTTTAAAAATTCATCAGTATAAACTTTGGTCATGAAGTTTAAAGGCCTCTGCTCCTTGTTGATTCAGAAAATAATATTGACATAAATATAAATCGACTTATCATGATAAAGCTATCTGAATTATTCACCTGAGTGTTTTAAATATATTGTTATGGCTAAGTCACAGCTGACATGTACAAGCTTTCTCATTATATTAGATTTAACTGTTAATGGGCACGATGCATTATTCAGTTACAAACAATGAAAGATAAACTCGTAAATGATAATAAGTATAGAAGTTGATACGTTGTGACTTTTCTTTGAAAAATTTAAAAAAATTGAACTGTTAACTGTTCCAACACTGAATAGTTTCTTAACTCTCTACAGTGCTCAATGTGCCTACTACATATATTAGTTATGTGGTTTATCTTGCGGAGTTCCTTACTGAAGTGATCTCAAGTGCCTATAGCTAAGTTAAATTTTTCACCCTCTGATGGCACAGTCATCAATAACTATAACCCATTGATTTTATCACCTTTTCACTTCCCTCCTAAGCCAACTTAATTCCATGGCCAATTACTATAATAGCTCCCTTACACATACTCTCTCAACTATCTTCTCTTGTTCTCACTTTGCCACAGTTGCTTTGCCAGAAGGTAAATTCAAGGCCCAGTTTGTACCTACAATCTCCAAGCTGAAACACACACACACACACACACACACACACACACACACACACACACCACACACCACACACCACACACACACACCCATGCTGATTGCTTTGCTTTAAATTCAAGGGCAATAGCCTCAAAAAGAGGCCTGAAGGCCACCCAGCAAGCATACTGCACTGCCCTCGCTCAATATTCTCTCATTCTCATAAACAGCTACACACTTTCTGCTCTTTCTTTTAATTGCTCACACAACCCCCACCCCATTATGATAACCTTCCAACTTTTCTAAGAGTATTCTAAATTCCCACCATCATAGCTACCAACCAGCATCTGCACCCTTTCTTTTCTGTACCATAGATGAACTATTGTTTTTGTATAAGACTAACTCCTCCACTTGTGCCCTCTCATCTACCCAAGAACATTGTTCAGCAATTCCTTTTTCTCATGTATTGCCAATTGCTTCTCTTCTTCACTGGATCATTTCCATCAGCATACGTACACCCTGCAATTTCTTTCACCTTAAAAAAATATCTACTTGTGGTACCTAGGTGGCTCAGCTGGTTAAGGGTGGGACTCTTGGTTTCAGTTCAGGTTATCATCTTATGGTTTGTGAGATCAAGCCCCACTTCGGGCTCTGTGCTGACCATAGAGAGCCTACTTGAGATACTCTCTCCCCCTCCCTCTTTTTGCCCCTCCTCTGCTCACACACATGGCGCTCTCTCTCGCTCTTGCTCTCTCTTTCTCAAAAAATAAATAAATAAACTTTATGGAAAAAAGTCTATGTTATCTACCATTTGACTACAGTTCCACATCTGGGCTCCTATTTACACTAATTCTCTTGGAAAGAAGAGTCTATATTCACTGTCTTAAATTTTTCTCCCCCTTCTCCCTTAAACTTATACCAGCCAGGCTTTCAACTTCACAACTCCACAGAAAAATGTCATTTTGGATGTCACCAGTATCTTCCACACTGAGGAATCCAATAGTTATTTCCCAGTCTTCATCTGGTTTGATTCGGCAGTATTTGACACAGATGATCAATCTGTTCCCTGAAATGTTTTCTTCACTTCCTGTACAGAACACACACTTTCACAGGGTTTTTTTTTGGTTTTGTTTTTGTTTTTTTTGTTTGTTTGTTTGTTTTACTTCACAGACTACTTTTTTGCAATCTTCTTTACTGATTCCTCCTTATCTCCTCCAATCATTTCCTTTGTCATGTTTCAGGGCTCTGACTGAATTTCTTCTCTTTGTATCTTTAATGAATATAAAGTGGCTGATTGGCTACGTTCCCATTAACCACTTTAAGTGCTGTCTGTACAGTGAAGACTCAAAAAAATTATAGCTCTAACCTAGACCTTTCCTTTAAATTCCAAACTTATATACCTATCTTCCTGCTTAGCATAACAACTTGGAAGTACAAAAGCCATTTCCAACTTAATACACCAAAACCCCAATTCTTTTTTTTTTTTTTTCAACGTTTATTTATTTTTGGGACAGAGAGAGACAGACCATGAACGGGGGAGGGGCAGAGAGAGAGGGAGACACAGAATCGGAAACAGGCTCCAGGCTCTGAGCCATCAGCCCAGAGCCTGACGAGGGCTCGAACTCACGGACCGCAAGATCGTGACCTGGCTGAAGTCGGACGCTTAACCGACTGCGCCACCAGGCGTCCCACCAAAACCCCAATTCTTGATATCCATTCCCATATTCTGTTTCTCCTCAAGTTTTCTCCATGTAACTAAATATTTTCTTTCAGTTGCTCAGGCTTAAAACTTTACTGCCCCCTTTTATCTTTTCCTACATTTAGTCTATCAGTAAACCCTGAAAGCTATTGTAAGGACAAATAAAAACTAAAAGGAAGAGGCTTAATCCTCCCTATGTAAAGTCAGCAAAGAGACTTTTCCCATCCCTACCACTTTTCTTAGCATTTACTTTAGGAAATCTTTAATTGTAAATATTTTTTGAAAGGAGTATACACATTTTGAAGACAAGGTGTGGGCTTATTATCAGTTTTGTGACCCAGAAATGTCTTTCTTAAGGACCTGGGAGCCGTCTCTTTGAAATGTAAACATTTCTGTGGGAAGGTAGGAGCCTGACTTCAGCAGGCACATTGTCTGAGTTGCAAAACTACTTCCTACAATGATAAAAGAATCTTCTTTCTCTTCCAGTTAAAGCTGATTAACTACCATAGATGGTCACCTCAGTTACCAGGTACATTTAGGGTAAACTATATGTGATAAATGGTGCCGTCAAGTCCTCTTAACTTGAGGACTAGTTATTGTCTTGAGATCATGTATGGAATGGGTTGTATCTTCCTTATCATATAGAAGGTTGATATTTCTTTCTGTCTGTAATCTCTTAGCAAATTGACTATGACGTGTACCACATTCTACTTTAATGTTTTTTCAATAATAAAACTGTTTCTTTTCTCTACTACTCCTGTGGAGAGGATTTCTATATTGGGAGAAGATTTTGTTTTCCATTTTATTTCCCAACATTTTATTTTCCAAATTGACCCAGAATGTGTAATTTCTCACAACCTGAACTTCTACGATCCTGGTCCAAGCTACTTGCTCATCTCATTAGAATTACTGAAACATCCATCTGATTAGCCTTCCTCTTTCAGTCTTCATCCCCTTAAATTTTATTGTAACACTATAGCTAGATCTATCTTTTAAATCTGAAATGAGATCATATTATTCTTCTCACATTAACTTCTTATACAAAATTACTGTAATCTATAGAAAAATTAAGGAAACATGCAATTTGTATAAAATTAGCCTAGATTTACCAATTGTTAACTTTCTGCAACATTATTTTATCTTTCACTATATTTTACTCATATATATGTATAAAACATACATAATAACATATATGACTAGAATATATATATGACTAGTATTTCTGAACCATTCTATTTTTTTAAAGTTTGTTTATTTTGGTAGAGAGAGAGAATACAAGTGGAGGGGGGCAGAGAGAGAGGGAGACAGGGAGTCCCAAGAAGGCTCCGCACTGTCACTGCACAGCCCGATGTGGGGCTTGAGCTCATAAGATTATGACCTTAGCCAAAGTCAGACACTTAACCAACTGAACCACCCAGGTACCACTGAACCATTTTAAAGTAAGTTGCAGTCATCATTATAATTCATCCCTAAATATTGCAGCATGTATCAATTAAGAGCAAGGACATTCTTCTACATAACCATAATACCATCAGCACGCCCAAGAAATTTAACAATGATACAACGATATTGCCTAATAGTCTGTTTTCAAATGTTTTAAATTGCTTCAAAAGTTCTTTATGTTTTTAATATCCAGGATGTAATAGGAGATAATAAGATAATGCATTACACTTGAATGTAGTGTGTCTTTAGTAGAAAGAAAACAGTTCCTTCTTTTTATTTAAATATTGCACAATTTTTAAAATAAAGTATCTCTTAATCTACAATTGCTCGGCTATTTCCTTATGGTTAAATTAAGGTTGAATAGTTTCGCAAGAATACTAAAATAAGTAATGTTGTGGATTTCTCATTGAAAGGAGAAGACACATCAAGAAATACATTGTATCAGTCAGTCCCACTGTGGTGGTATATGCCAAATCTTTACATAGATAACAACTTTAGGGGCACCTGGGTGGCTCAGTCGGTTAAGCATCGAACTCTTGATCTCAGCTTAGGTCTTGATGTCAGGGTCCTGAGTTCTAGCTCTCTGTTGGCTCCATGCTGGGCATGGAGCCTACTTTAAAAAAATAAATGAATAAAAATAACTTTAACTCTTTTCATATAACACATAATCTATTGTATGATATTTTCAGATATGACAAATACCCTCTAACCCAATGACTTTGTACCTAGTGGTTTAATATTTGTTAATGATATTTCTCTACATTTGTTATTATCATGGCAATGGGAAATGGTAATTTTCATAATGTAACATTTATTAGTTAGCATAATCTGAAAACAATTGCTTTTTCTACTACCTCTCCCTTTTGTTAGTAGAACTGTGGCTTTATGGATTGATGTTCTAAAAACAACATAATGTGGGGGCGCCTGGGTGGCTCCATCTGTTAAGCTTCTGACTCTTGATTTCAGCTCAGATCATGACCTCATGGTTCTGGGAGTTCAAGCCCCGTATCAGGTTCCCTTGGTATTCTCCCTCCCTCCTACCCCCTCTCTCTCCCTCTCAAAATAAATAAAGTTAAAAAAAGAATGTAATGTGTTATAATTCATGACTGCATCAGTCAGTATTTACACAAGATTCAGGAAATACATCATATATTTTAAGAGAGATTTTAATATAAAGAACAATTAACCACATAAAGATATAAGCAGGTAATTGAAAAGGCAAATAAAACAAACACAATAAAATCCTAAGGTATCATGGAAATAGTGACAATGAAGCAAGTAACATTTCAGGACCCAGAAAGAATACTGATAGTGATTACATAAGAAAGCAGTTTAAGGGTCCAGAGTGATATGCAGAAAGGGGGTATGTTTAGGCAATGCTTTTTAGATGATGGCTTTTTAGTGAAAGGATCCTTCACTACAGTGAATTTTCTAGAGGTCCAATAGTAAAAGAGTGCCAGCTTCCCTACAATTTAAGCAACAGAGTATGTTTTCTAGCTTTTGAAATTTTAGTTATTTGACATGTAGAAAAATATTAGAGCAGTTCTAATTTTGATTCCTTTTATTATAATTGAATTTTGAATATCTTCATGTGTTTAGCGCCATGTTTACAGATTTTTTTTTGTTCTTTCATCTCAGGATTTAGTTTTTTCCTTTTATTCTCGATTTTAAAGATATAGTTTTTGCAGTTTAAAAAATTTTAGATGGTGTTAATTATACTAAAGGAAGACAATTTGTTCTCACACACTGGCCAGATATCTAAAGGAGAAACCCTCTGATCAGCTGCTCCCTTCCACATGGAAATTCTTATAATAGTAAAACTGGGACTTTGGGGATGCTATTTAATTCAAGAGGTTTCCTATGTATATTCCAAGCAGAGATATGTTGCATATAGCTGCAAACTGATTTAGTGAGCTGTTTGCTACAGATATTTATGTTGAGGATTTAGCTATTCTTTGGACAGTATCAGCAACTTTAAAAATAATACATTATATACTTCTCTGGAATGACTCATCGCCTCTGGAGAATATGGTGATAGTCCCATTTTATAGATGAGAAAATCGTGACTCAGAGAAGTTAAGCAAATTATCTAAAGTCTCACATTAAGAAATGGGCGAAACTAGAAATAGAACACAATTCTTTCATCTGTGATGCCAAATTTTAATGACTGCTGCCTTAAGCCTTCTGCAATACCAGTTTTTAAAACTCTATGCCATTTTCAGTCTCCTCCTTGGACACTCCAATTACATCATTATACACCTATCATTATTAAAATTTATGGCTTCTCCTGTGGCCTTGCAAAGTGAAAACTACTTAATTTTGCTCAAGTTCTGCATTTTTAAGAGTATTGTCCTAGTTACCTCTTGTCAGGTTCAAATGGTTGGTCCTCCACATTCTGTGGCTTTGAAGCTCATGCGTTAGTAATTCTTCTCACACCTGCCTTCCCTATAGTCTTTCCTTCATATTTATTGAATATTGTGGCTCTCACTCAAAATTATTTTATTCATATAAAATGCTAATAGGAAAAATATGTAGCTTACTATGTACTACCTTACACTTATAGAGCACTTACTTGGTCCAGCCAGTAGATTGTAAAATTTTCATAGGTATTATCTAGTCCTTAACAACCTTATGAAGTAGGTGCAATTACTATTAAAGTTTTGCAAATGAGGACACTGAAGCAATAATGACCAATTTGGCCATACTGCAGAAATGATGGAGCAAGGATCTGACCTGGGTTGGGGTCTTCCTTCATTGCTTATACTCTACTGCTGTTGCAGTAGTTTTTACCTCAATACCCAGGGTTCATTGTCTCACCACTTTGAAGAATGAAGAGGTGGACACAACATCAGCAGCAGGCAGGAGTTTATTAAAGATTAGAAAGCAAGAATAGTATGAAAACTCTCTTTACAAAGAGGGAGCATTCAAAGGTGAATACCTGTGACTATAGGCAAGGGTACCTGTTTTATAAGGTTCTGGTCAGCCCCCCCTTCCCTTCCCCCTCATTCCTTCTCAGGTTCTACCCTTAGTGGCTGGATAACTCTAGGTGCTGGGTTGTCTATTCCTGATTGGCTGGACTCCAATGTGTGAGGAGTCAGACTGGTCATACTCTCCCTCCTGTAGGTTTCATGGTTTACTTTTTTTTTTACTTAGGTATTTCTTAAAAATTTTTTTAATGTTTTTTTATTTATTTTTGAGAGACAGAGCATGAGGGGGGTAGGGTCAGAGAGAGAGACACACACACAAAATCCAAAGCAGGCTCCAGGCTCTGAGCTCTCAGCACAGAGCCCAATGTGGGGCTCGAACTTGCTAACCATGAGATAATGACCTGAGCCAAAGTTGGACACTTAATGACTCAGCCACCCAGGTACCCCTAGTTAGGTATTTTGATTGTCAAATTCCTGAGGGAAACCTGAGGGGGAGTAGGTGGTGTCTGTTAACAATCTTAAGAGGGACCGTAAACCCAAGGAGGTTTGCTGTAGTCAAACACTCCCAACAATGTTCCAAAACATGTTTTTCCCCACCCAGGGACCTCGGGTCTTAACCTTTTCCTCTCTGCCTATTTTATCCTATCTTTCCCTATAATATTGCCTCCAACAGTATAACAGAAAGAGTAAAAGCTTCTTAAAGATAGCAAATCTATTAGGACAATTTTTCTTTTATAGGAGAATGCAGTTGATTCTCTCTAGTCTTGGGGAATGTGTTCAACATCTGAGAGCATAACCAGAATCTTCTTACAAAAACAAGTTATAAAAATTTATGATAGTTAATGAAAACTTGAGGAAAACTTGGGAAAACTGAATATATGACAGAGAAAATAAATAACAATTTCACTTAAGAGCGAACAGTTCTCCAACCTGGCCTCAGGTTATTTACCTTAATCTTGGCAAGCTTTCCTGTGGCAGGGGTAGATGAATTCTTATTAACAAGAATTTCCATGTTTCATCCTAAGTTCTCTTCAATCAAAAAGAATTCTTTTCTTTACCCAGTGTAAGTACTATCCCATTTTCTGCCTCAGAGTAACTGAAAATGGAGACATCATTTCTAGAAAAACAAGAAACATGAACCTCCTTAACACACTTTGAAAAATGAGATAATTTGACTCTCATATCTAAAAAAAAAGAAATCAATCACAATAATCTACAGTGCAATTACCAGTCTGAGCCCTTCAGTCTTTTCTTTTTTTAATGTTTATTTATTCTGGGGGGAGAAAGAGAGCAAGCATGCAAGCAGGAGAGAGGAAGAGAGAGAAGGGGACAGAGGATCTGATGCAGACTCTGTGCTGACGGCAGAGAGCCCGATGCAGGGCTCAAACTCACAAACTGTGAGATCATGACCTGAGCTGAAGTTGGACACTTAATCAACTGAGCCACCCAGGTGCCCCGGAGTTGTTCAGTCTTAATTTATACAATGTTAGGACTCCACCAGTCCAGTTCAGATACAATGATCCCAGTCGATTAATTAAGTTCTTTGTCACATTCTGTCAGCTTGATATGGAAAGAACATTAAGCCAGTATGTGACTTCTTTCCCCCTCAGTTTTGTGATTTTCTGGACACAAATGCCTTAAGAAATGAAGAACTGATATACCTTGAACTGTTTTCTTTTTTTTTTCTCAAAATTTATATCCTGGATGTTTACTTAAATAATTGATATCAGAATTTTAGAGCCAGAAACAACTTGAGAATTAATCTAACCCATATTTAAGGTGAGAACAGATGTCATACTGGGTAGTTATGTAACGTATGGTCACACATCTAGTTAATGCCAGTGCTCTGACTAGAATAAAATTTCTTCTACATCTAATTCAGAGACGAAGTTCTAGGAAGACATAAAGGATATACATATATATTTTATATATGATACACACACACACACACACACACACACTGAAAAGTTAAAGAAGTTAAAAGTCTATATAAGCAGTATGATTTTTAGGAAATGAGAATTATACTTATGAATCCTTGTGTAATAGGACTCTAAAATAGGAGTTAGCTCACTTTTTCTATAAAGGGTCATGTAGTAAAATTTTCAGCTTTGTGGGCCAAATGATCAATCTATCATAGTGAGAAAATGGCCATAGACAGTATGTAAATGAATGAGTATGGCTGTGTTCCAATTAAGCTTTATTTACAAAAACAGGCTACAGTTTTCTAATTTCTATTCTAGATTGATGTATGTATTATTTTGCATGTATTCTTTTGATTGGTCAGTCATTTCTTAAATATTTATTAAGTAACTATTTTATGCCAGTAACTATTCTAGACATTGAAACCAAAGCAGCAAAGACAGCAAACTACCTGTTCATACAGTTTAGGGTCTGGTGACAATACATTATTAATTTAGTATATATTAATTAGCAGTGTTAATTTACTATATACTAAATAACACTATTAATTAGTATATACTAAGTAGTAAACTAATGACTGAATATTATTTTGGATGAGGAAAAAACTGCATAAAGAAAAATATAGCAGAATAAGTTACTACATTTGGAAAGGGCAAGGAAGGACTTATTAATTTAAAAAGCAGAGGTAAGGGGCACCTGGATGGCTCAGTTGGTTAAGCGTCCGACTTTGGCTCAGGTCATGATCTTACGGTTCATGAGAGCGAGTCCTATGTCAGCTCTGTGGTGACAGCTTGGAGCCTGGTGCTTACTTCAGATTCTGTGTCTCCCTCTCTCTCTGCTCCTCCTCACTCATCTCTGTCTCTGTCTCTCAAAAATACCTAAGTGTTAAAAGTTTTTTTTTAATAAAAGATAAAAAGCAGCGCCAAGAAATTCTCTCTGATGACATAACATTTGAGCATAAGACTGAATCAGGTGGATACAGGCACCTTCTTGATAACTGGAAAATTTAGTTAGCAGTCCTATGTAGATGGCTGTTCAATTTGTCTGTTTGCTTTCTCTCTCTCCCATTATTTAGTTCTTTTAACATCTGATTCAAATGTGTCCTGTTCCCTGATATCTGCACATGGTTGTCATTTGATACAATCCTTTTGATCTATTTTAACTGCTCCAAACACCTTGGTGAGGTACGGGGTCACTTACCTGACACAGAAGGCTATTGAAACACCCATACCTTATCCCTGGTATTTGTGAACTGAGGTAGCAGCATTGCATTTTTCCTCCTGAGCCAGAGAAAATGTTGACACCACAAAATCCCTAATAAGATGGAACTGCTACTTTGTATGCAGCAAATATTTTCTTTTTAACAAAACATAATCATTGAATTTAATGTCATAGCCCGTAAGTTTGGAGGTCATGACTGCTAAACTGCTAGCTAGTCAAGACAGGAATATATAGTTACTTTAAAAGGGAAATTTTCTGAAATAATTTCATAATCTCACTATATACAAGCTTAAATTTTATATTCTCACAAATTATATGATTGGCACACTCAGTAATATAACAGGAAGGAATTCCTACCCCCTACTCGTACATGTACTAAAAAATATTTACTGAGTACTAACTATACACTAGTCATTAAGCAAGGTGATACATATGTAATGGTTAGGAAGATAGTCATAGATCTTGCTCTTTATGTTCTGGGAGGGTGTAACTCTCATGCCCCTTTAAACGTCTCAGTGCTACCTCTTATTTGTACCATTGCTATGGTATATCTTTAAGCAGTTATGAACACTGCCTTCACTTGGACACACCAGCACAGGCCTCTATGTATCACCCCTAAATTCCCATCCCAGGGAATGAGACTCCATAGGGATCCACTTAGACTTTCTTTATTTGGAAATCAGAAGACAAACAAATGTCATGGGCTACCCTGGATCAATGAGGAAGAAGACAATGAATACATTGATTTCTTTTTCATCTGTAGGGCAGACAATTATAAACTGTATTTTATAACATTTCTCATAAGCTTCAGTAGGACAGAGGACTTGTAATCTTTAGTGGCTTTCCTTCCTTCTCTCAGTCTGATCTCTCACTTCTACTCCCTGGGACCCATTCTCAATTAAACTACTTACATGCAAGCTTTTCTCTCAGTTCTGTTTTGAGGTAACCCAAGGCAGATAGTCCTCTAAATAAATATACAATTATAAATAATTTATATGGAAAAATGTATATCCCCCAAATAAACATAAACATATCAAGAATGTTTTGGAAAGTTATGTGACCATATTTTTCAGGTAATGCACCAAATCTAAAGGGTCACAGAAAGGATTTCTAAGGAAAGAATCCTTGGGCTGAGATCTGAAGAAGGCACTGAGATTAAGAAGGCAAGTAGAGGGCAAATCCAGGGAGAGGGAACAGTATGTGCAGATAACTTGAGAATGAGAGCAGGCAGCATGGCTGAGATGAAGGAACCAGTGATCAGAAAGGGGACCAAGCCTTGCAGGCAGTGTCAGCCAATACAGGATTTTGATTATTCTTTTAAGAGCCATGAATATTTGATTAAAATTTTCAAACAAAAGAGCTTTAAACCTATTTGATTTTTTGTTTAAGATCACTCTGCCCACCTATCACGTACAAAGACAATAACCATAAAGTAGCAGAGACCAGTTTCAAGGCAAAAATCTCCTAATGTATCCCAAATATTAAAGTTCTTATTTGCTAACTCTGTTTTTATTTCCCTCTCTGAAAATAAGGATCTTTAAAACTTCCAATTCTAAGTCAGCTTTTTTCATTCTTTCTACTTCAACTCTTACAATATTATGATTGAAAATAATGATTTCCTCAATACATGCATAAACATATCAAATTAAATATTAATTTTCAGTTCCTGCCCTTCACAGCCCCTAGCAACTACAGACACTAATTAAGGTAGAAATTTATTTTTTTAGCCCAGGGTTCTTGAATGATTCATGTAAAGTCTTTAGCCTGATAAATGTTCAGCAAATATCAGCCGTTATTAACAAATAAATAGTACAGATTGATTTGTTTTTTTTTTTTACTAGATTTCAACCAAGTTGAAGTTTGGGGCTATGCTCAATTCACTTTTATCTTCAGCATCTAACATAATTCCTTATATGTAGTAATCATTCATTAGGTAATTTGAATGTGTGAGTAAATCACTAATTGAATCCCTTCCCATTTGATTGAGGACAATCTAGTCAGACCTCAGTCCAGTGGGCAGGAATTTGTTCATTCACTTATTCAATTACTATCATCCTTGGGGGAGGAACCACATGGCTCTGTCAGCCCTCACTGACAATTCTGTAAGGTAATTTGTTCCTACTTAGATAAGGAAATTAAGGCAAGGAAAATGAAAGTTCAAATTACTTCTTTGAGATAACAGATAACAACATAGAATCGGAAAATAAACAAGGCCATCAATTTGCAGACCTTTTGAGCTTAATTTTCCATATCCCTCATTATCCAAAGTAGATCCCAAATGGTCAAATAGTAGCAACCTCGTTTTACTCATCATTCTCCAAATACGTAAGTTCCCCTTTCTACATCACTGGTGAAAAGAGTCCCCTACTTTGGATTTAAGGTCCTTGAAAATTGTTATAATGAAAAGGTATTAAAAACTTGTTAGCACCAGGAAAGAAGGTTTTCCACACAGACCTATGTGTGGGCACCACAGGAATTCAGAGATGTTCACATTTAGTCTTATGGAACATGTAAGTGAGCTCAAAATCTCTTAAAATTTGAGGTTAGGCTCCACAATGAAGGCTTGCTGAGGAAAACTATGCTTCAGGTATTTTAGAAAATGGTGCCAGCCCCTAATCTATCTCTCTCTTTTAAAAAATCTGGAGTGATGTCTGCGATGAACACAAACAAATACCAAAGTTGTCATGATTTCTGTCAGTTATGGCAAAATCAGGACCCACATTATTTATTGATCTCACTATTTCATGCCTTGTTTCGAATCGGCTGAGAATTACATGCCTAGGTTCTAGACTTCCACTGGACTTTGAATCACAGGACTTTGGCCTGTGGTTTCTGTACATGATGTGCCAAATCCCTCGTAAGAAAATAACCCACAGTTGTGAGATCCTACCCACTTAAAATATCCTTTCTTTTAAATTTTTTTAATGTTTATTTATTTTTGAGAGACAGACAGACAGACAGACAGAGCATGAGCGGGGGGAGGGGCAGAGAGAGAGGGAGACAGAATCGAAAGCAGGCTCCAGGCTCCAAGCTGTCAGCACAGAGACCTACGCGGGGCTCCAGGTCACAAACTGTGAGATCATGACCTGAGCCAAAGTTGGACACTCAACCGACTGAGCCACCCAGGTGCCCCCCTACTTAAACTATCCTTAACCAAGAACAGTGAGATCCTGCTCTGCACATTCCCAAACCACAATGTGATTCCCATAATAAATAGATTAATCTTCCATGCCTTGATTTCTAAGCCTGGCTAACTCACTGGAGTGCCTGAATGGTTAAGTGGCGACTTCAGCTCGGGTCGTGGTTTCACAGTTCCTGGGTTCAAGATGCGCCCCCTGCCCCACCCCCAAGAGTCAGGCTCTGTGCTGACAGCAAAGAGCCTGGAACTGCTTTGGATTCTGTGTGTGTGTCTCTCTCTGCCCCTCTCCTACTCGCACTCTGTCTCTCAAAAATGAATAAATGTTAAAAAAAAAATTAAGCCTGGCTGCCTCAGAATTTTACCATCTTTTATTGAAGCTGCCACTACCATGTCTGACTGGATTAGACTTCCCCACAGAAAATTGTAGGTTTATACTGAATTATACTGGAACCAACTGTGCCTGTAGAACAGTAAATATGTTGAACAATGATATACTGAAATGCTTGGCTACCTCCAAGGAACTCATCTGTAGCTAGGTTAGATTTCTCCAGCCCAGATATATTAGCTCTGGCATTCTTCATTTCCTCTGTTTCCAAAAAACAGTAATTTTAGAACTATGACATCATCTTCCTAGGTATGCATAAATTCTATTAAAATGGTTGTTTTAAAACAAAGCGTACATAAAACACATCATTGGAGATGATTAAAATACAAGTTTTGAACACTGTACCAAGATTCTGATTAATAGGACTGGAATGTGGCCTGGTAATCTGAATTTTCAATAAATACCCCAAATGACTCCAACGCAGGTGTTCTGAGGAACATACTTTGGGTAACACTCATCCAAATGTTATTAAGTTTATATACAGATTTTTCCCAATTGGTTAATGGAATCATGGTTTAATTGTAAAATATAAATTTTTATTTCAGAATAGCTCCATTTTTGGACCCCATAAGAGATATGAAGAAAAACATACTTCAATATGCTATCATAAGATCTTTTCAATTTTCCTTGTCAATTTTTAGTCATAAATCACAATTGGAAAATCTTTTTTTGTTCTTTGATGAAAACATGCAAAATGGGTATTTATTATGTACTTAGGATATATCAACATGGTGGTGAATTCTGGACAAGCGGGAAAGATGATACTGAAAATGTTTATTTTATCCAGACGCTTAAAGTGATAAATGAAAAATTTTGTTCAAAGTATGAACAGAGAACACCCCCCCCCAACCAAATTGCATCCTCTTGATTCTTCAGACTAGAAAGGTAATTTGATCAAATCTTCTATTTGAAATAGCTTCATGCTATTTATAAATAAAATTAGTAAGAGAGTTAGTATTTATATCCATTATCTTTCAGAGGTTCGCACTTCTCTAAAATAAGCAATATGGGATAGAAAAATTCTGACGATAATCTTTACAAGTTCTTTGAAATTACATATTAAAGCTTTTAACAATTTGGCTGACATCTATATTTAATTCTACTTCCGTAGTCACTGTGAGTTATTTTAATTCATTGACATTCTTTCAAAAAGAAAATACTTGTGATTATTAAATTTTACTTTTTTCTCACCTTCATTCAGTGGAGGAATATCTTCTGGCAATAGAATTTTGACTATTTTCTTACTTTTAAAAAGGTTTATTTATTTTTTAGAGAGAGAGTGCAAGCAGGGGAGGGGCAGGAGGGGGGCTACAGGATCCCAAGCGCCTCTGTGCTGACAGCATCCAGCCCAATGCAGGGCTCAAACTCACGAACCATGAGATAATGACCTGAGCCAAAGTCAGATGCTCAGCTGACTGAGCTACCCAGGTGCCCCAGAAGTTTGACTATTTAGATATCATTGCTATATAAATAGCCTGAACAAGTGTACGCTTCCATGAGCACTCCCAAACTTTCCCATATGCACTATGAGAGACAAATAGTGTGATAAATATGGCAGTGATTATGCACAATTCTTAGCATATCACTAATGTACAATAACTGCAATCACTAGTCATTCACAAAATATATAAATGATTTCCAGAGTAATAGTAGTTTTAAAGACATGACAGCCAGCACAAGACCTCACAATGGTTTGATTCATTTGAAATTATCTAGAAAAGCAATGAAGATAATTTAGGTAAAAATAAATATACATTTAAAATCACATACTAAAGCTATAGAGCTGCAACCGAAGTCTGGCTACACAATAATTACAGGCCTGTGACCAGTTAAGGGGGCATTACAGACTGTGCATTCTGGACAATAAAAATTCTGTGTTTTTCCTTTAGGGAAAGATGGATTAACGTGTCATATTTTATTCAAAACTTCCATTTATAACTAAGAATCATCACTTTTTAAGGTTGCATTACAATGAATGAATCACTTAGTAGTAGTTGAATTTTTCTGGCAACAAAGTGGTGGTGGTGTGAGTTGAAGTATTCCTCTTCAGAAGATATGTGAGGTCTTATCACCCTAGTACCTATGAATTTGACCTTACTTGGGAATAGGGTCTTTACAAATGTAATCCAGTTAAGATAGGATCATATTGGATTAGGGTGGACCCTAAATCCAATGACAGATATTCTTATAAGAAGGCCATGTGAAGACAGATTTACACAGAGGAGAGATGGCCATGTCAAGATGGAGGCAGAGACTGAACTGATGCCTATAAACTAAGGAATGTGAATTACCAGAAGCAAGAAAGGATTCTTACTTGGAGCCTTCATGTGGAGCAAGAATGTCTTGCAAAACCTTGGTTTCACACTTCTAGTTTTAGAATTGTGGGAGAATAAATTGTTGTTTTAAGCCACTCTGTGATAATTAGTTATGGCCGCCATAAGAAATGAATACAGGTGGTTTCCTCTTTAACTTCACAATAGTATTATATATTCAAGAGAGAGCATCACAACCACATTGAAATGCAAATACTGAAGAGTAAACGAGGCTTATTCATTATCAGAAGTACTTGATTCAATATGTTAGGCTCAAAGGAATTAAATCCAAATTCATGCCTCAACAATATGATAATTTACCACACATCTTAGAAGTTTAATTCAATAATGACTATTCCATAGCACAAATGTTAAATATACAAATTATTTTCTATACAATTATAACATTATAACTCAAGTATCTTTGTGACTCTCCTGATTACAAAATCTTTGATTTTCAATGTATGTTTAGTTCTGAAACTTCTCTAATTATACTAGATAATTACTATACCAGAAATGTAATTTTCTAGCTCTACAATAATTAAGTCAGTTATTTATCGTAACTATGATCATTACTAAAATGCTTAATGATAGGATATTTTAACTATTCTTTTTACTAACAAATGATCAAAACTGACAATGAATTTTTCTCTTTAGATAAGTCTCTAAAGTTTTTTAAGAAGGGTCAAAGCATGATCAATCATTTATTCTATATTTACTTTAGATTCATAAACTATAGAAAAAAGAACACAATACTTAAGTTGTATTTCACTTCAATGTATTTCATAGATTAAAAGTAAAAATCAATTTAAATAGTAATTAAAGATGCCTCAAAACATAATCTCAGTATTTACATATATGTTTTTTAAATAGGTAAAACTTCAAAAGTTTTTGAGGCTTGGTATTTGTGATCATTAAATTAATTATATGGTAAAAATTAACTATTTTTTTATTAAAAGTCAAAACTTAAGGTCATTATCTCAGTAGAATATTATAACTTTCTTCTAAAAGAAAGGAAATGGGCCCAGTGAGGACTGACAAGGGCACTCTACAAAGTCAAGGCATTAGACTTGCCAAAGAGCTAAATAATTCTTTTAAAGTATTCGTGAGAGACATTAATGCTGCAAAATAATCATATAAGGCATTAATTATTTTACAGGTAACTGGAGGTTAAGTTATTACCTCTGTGATAAAGGGGAAATATGAGATACATGTATGCATCCAGGATTTGGAGGATTTAATTTTGGAATAACAAAACAATTAACAGGAAAAATGCTTTTATAACATTGTTTTTAGCAAAAAAAAAAAAAAAAAACAAAAAAAAAACATTACATTCTGACCAAAAAATGTTTATAGAAACTTGTTAAAAAGATGAGGGAAAACGGATATTCATGAAATAAAAATGAATAAAGAGTAACATACAGGAAACATTATCATGAAAAAAATTAGATGAAGCTCACAACATATGCTGAGAATATACAGGAAATTTTTAAAGAGGCATAAAAATGAGGAAATACTGAACTAATAATAAGACAAAGTTGCTCTGAAAATTGTCACATCACATTAACTGATTCCCTTCTTTGTTAGTATTTGAGAGACACTGTGGACATTGTACATCTGATTTTGGGAAAGTATTTATCAAATACTTATGAACAAATGGAAACTCATGACCTTATGCTAATATAATTATATGAATAGTTGTTACTCAACTGGGGCCCAAGTGTTCTAATAAAAATTCATAAT